>NC_091984.1:195575884-196175884 GCF_044704955.1 Pristiophorus japonicus | reverse complement strand
AAGCTGTGAGTGCATAATAAGTTGCATGAGAGTAGAAATGAAATATTTCTATTGCGGTGCATTGCACTGAAGAAAAATTCACTGATTTTGGCTGCTGCGAATATCAGCACTAAAGAAAATACAGTGTGCTTCTCCTGTCCAGTAACAGCACATTGCTTATCATTGCCCGCCTCCTGTATTGCAAATATCCTTTTTAAGATATCACAACAGTAATGATAAAAAGGAAACCTGCAAATAAAAGAAAAAGACCAACAAAAAATTGCTGGTAATACACAGCAGGTTCGCCAACATCTCAAAGAATAAAGGAACAAACATTTCAGGTACGGTTCTTGATCCATGTGCCTGCCTTTCCCTGCCAGATGCTGATGATATGCTATACGTGTTCAGCATTCTCTGTTTGTATTTTTAGATATCACTAAAATCACTAAATTATCTCAATGTAATCAAGTTTCATTTTGTCAAAAGCAGGTTCATTTTCTGACTAGTGCAATTATGATTTGGTATTTGATTCATTTTTCCTTTCAAGGATAATGCAACACGATTCTAAATGAGCCCTGGACTCAATACCTTGCTTCAATACAGTCAACTGCTATTTCAAGATGTGGTTTCAAACTTACAGTGATAGATAACACTCTTATTGTTAATGAAGCGCAATTACAAAGCAGAGTGAGTCCTTGGCCAATAAATAATGTTTTTCAGCTTTTTATTATTTGTGAAGTATTTCTGACTAAGTCCTTATGTTTGGTTGGCTCCAGAGCAACCTATGACTTCAAAGACCAACATTTTCTTAACCAAAACATTGTGTGATTTTTTCTTAAAAATGTCCTGTTATTTGAGGGAACTGCTTTGAACATCATAAAAAGGATGATAGCACTTAGTGTGTATCTCTCAAAAGTGGGTGAGAGTTGAAGCTGTTTGGTAACCGTGGTAACATTTCCTTGACAATGCTTGCTCTTCTGGCTAAAATTAATGAGAAGCTCTTATCATCATTGCTTCAGGCCATTTGCTTCAGAATAAGATAAACCAGTGAAGTATAACTGTAGAAAGAAATAAGCATTTTGCTAAATCTGCCAGCATTGTCTTGTTAAATGCCTCATGAATCTAAGAGTCCATTTCAGTAAGAGTAAACACACATATGGGCTCAATCTTCCCCAAAGCTTTTTTTTTGGCGTACTTGAAGAGTTCCGCCCGTTTTTGGGGGCCAAAGTACGGCAAAAAAAATGTTCTGGGTTTCCCCTTTTAATTTCTTCATTTTGGCACAGACTTACCTGTCCTTTAGTTTTGGGGGTGGAGCCTTGATCTGCGCCAAAAAGATTGGGTCGTCACAGTAACCAGGGACACAATGCAGGCTGAGGCTGCAAAATGAAACATACAGCCAGCTCACAACACATTAAAATACATTGCAGCAACTAACCTCCAATTATTAAAGTGTCGTCCCCCCCGCCCCCCGCCTCCCGATGCCGGTGCCGATCCCCGCCCCTATCCCAGGCCGAAGGGACACCTGGTCCGCTCCCTGTACCTAGCCCTGGCCGCAGGGCCTCCCACTTCACTCCCCGACCCGTCCCTAGCCCCGAGTGCCTTGCATATCCCGCTCACCCGCCCATAGCCCTGGCTGAGTGGCCTCCCGGTCCGCTCCCCCTCCCCTATCCCAGGCCGAGTGGCCTCCCGGTCCACTCCCTTGCCCCTATCCCAGGCCGAGTGGCCTCCCGGTCCACTCACCGCCCCTATCCCAGACCGAATGGCCTCCTCCTTCCTGGTCCCCACATCTAACTATACCCGAAAGGCATACCCACCTGCCCCTCCCGCTCTCTCTTACCTTTCCTGCTGCTGCTGTCGGGGCATCTGATGCACGTACCTGCACCGATTTCCTAAACTCTCCAGAGGTTTTTCTGCAGAAGCCGCATACGCTGGCCTAAGAAGAACTGGAGTAACTCTCAGCTGGCTAAACTTGCCTAAATGGCCAGAATTGGCGTGGGTGGCAGGTTACGCCCCCTTTGGCCGGAAAAAAAACTTACCTAAAAAAATCGTAACTAACTTGAGTTATGCTAGTACAAATTGATCGGGGAAACTGTTTTTTTTTAACTTAGGCCAAAAAAAGCGGCCTGCTCAAAAAAAAATGGTGCGAATCACTGAGGAAGATTGAGCCTATGGAATGTAAATGTAAAGTCAGCTCAGTAGCAATGACAAAACATCAATCGTGATGCAATCCAAGACTGGACACGAAGCAGTGGAGATTTTAGATGAAAAATTCTGAAGCAGAGAAAAAGTCGCACCTTTGAATTAAGCACACTGGACACCAGGGGCCAGGAAAGCATTTTTTATTTAGCAGTAATGATTTTAGTGAGGCTAGTATGCTAACTTTTGAGAGAAACATGACCTGTGAGTTTCTGTGCATGCTCAGTTGTCTGCATCCAACGGTTTCTTCATTAAAAATGTTGCTGTCTGGAATACGGATGTGCAACTCGATATAAAGAGTTGATGGGGAAGGGAATAACAGCTGGAGAAATTCCAGAAATGGGAGGGCAGAGCTGAGGCAGACATAATCCAAGAAAAAATTTGGAGGGGTCATGTGCCTCTTCATTCCTCCCCCTCCCCATTGGTTGTGCCTGTGCTGCGATGCTGCTACTTTACTAGCTGTCTCTCTTGACCAAACAATGACTGATGTGGAGGCCGAGAAAAAACTATGAATTTTCTTTGGATGTTTTAATGATTGTCCACAACCCAGTTTAATGTTTAATCACCGTTTGTTCTGTTTTGGGTCAGACCTCCTCTTTCGCAGCTCATACAAACATAGCAAGAAGGGTTGAAAAGTAACATGTTGGAGCCCTTCATTACAAGAATGTCAATGGTATTCAGTAATTCGGTCAGTAAGAGACCACAAACAGATGTGCGATTCTAATTTTCAAGGAAAAAAGATGTGCTCTTTGAGGTTATGTTCACACGCTAGTAGTTTGATTGTATAATCTTTATGTTCTGCTTGCTGGCAATTGTCTGACTCCATTCACACCCAGTCAGCAGACTGCGGGGCCAAAATTGCCCCTCTGCTTAAGGCCTGTTACCACCGCTAATCGGCAGCCACGCTGCGGAGTGAAGTGGCCGCCGACTTTTTGTGGATTGGCCGCTGATATAGGTAAAAAATGGGATGAGTTCCTACAAGATGAATTTAGGGAGCTAGGAGTTAAATTAAAAAGTAGGACCTCAAAGGTAGTAATCTTAGGATTGCTACCAGTGCCATGTACTAATCAGAGTAGGAATAGCAGGATAGCTCAGATGAATACATGGCTTGAGGAGTGGTGCAGAAGGGAGGGATTCAAATTCTTGAGACATTGGAACTGGTTCTGGGGAAGGTGGGACCAGTACAAACCGGATGGTCTGCACCTGGGCAGGACCGGAGCCAATGTCCTAGGGGGAGTGGTTAAACTAATATGGCAGGGGGATGGGAACCTATGCAGGGAGACAGAGGGAAGTAGAGTGGGGGCAGAAGCAAGTGATAGAAAGAAGAAAAGTAAAAGTGGAGGGCAGAGAAACCCAAGGCAAAAAGAGCCACATTACAGCAAAATTCTAAAGCGGCAAAGTGTGTTAAAAAGACAAGCGTAAAGGCTCTGTGCCTCAATGCGAGGAGTATTCATAATAAGGTGGACGAATTAACTGCACAGGCAGCAAGTAACGAATATGATGTAATTGGCATCACGGAGACAGGGCTCCAGGGTGACCAAGGCTGGGAACTCAACATCCAGGGGTATTCAACATTTAGGAAGGTAGGCAGAAAGGAAAAGGAGGTGGGGTGGCATTGCTGGATAAAGAGGAAATTAATGCAATAGTAAGGAAGGACATTAGCTTGGATGATGTGGAATCAGTATGGATGGAGCTACGGAATACCAAAGGGGAGAAAACACAAGTGGGAGTTGTATACAGATCAGCAAACAGTAGTAGTGAGGTTGGGGACAGCATCAAACAAGAAATTAGGGATGTGTGCAATAAAGGTACAGCAGTTATCATGGGTGACTTTAATCTACATATTGATTGGGCTAACCAAATTGGTAGCAAGGTGGTGGAGGAGGATTTCCTGGAGTGTATTTGGGATGGTTTTCTAGACCAATATGTCGAGGAACCAACAAGAGGGCTGGCCATCCTAGACTGGGTGATGTGTAATGAGAAAGGACTAATTAACAATCTTGTTTTGTGAGGCCCCTTGCGGAAGAGTGAACATAATATGGTAGAATTGTTTATTAAGATGGAGAGTGAAACAGTTAATTTAGAGACTAGGGTCCTGAACTTAAGGAAAGGTAACTTCAATGGTATGAGACATGAATTGGCTAGAATAGACTGGCGAATGATACTTAGAGTGTTGACAGTGGATAGGCAATGGAAAATATTTAAAGATCACATGGATGAATTTCAACAATTGTACATCCCTGTCTGGAATAAAAATAAAACGGGGAAGGTGTCTCAACCGTGGCTAACACGGGAAATTAAGGATAGTGTTAAATCTAAGGAAGAGACATATAAATTGACCAGAAAAAGCAGCAAACCTGAGGACTGGGAGAAATTTAGAATTCAGTAGAGGAGGACAAAGGGTTTAATTAGGAGGGGAGAAATAGAGTATGAGAGGAATCTTGCTGGGAACATAATAACTGACTGCAAAAGCTTCTATAGATATGTGAAGAGAAAAAGATTAGTGAACACAAACGTAGGTCCCTTGCAGTCAGATTCAGGTGAATTTATAATGGGGAACAAAGAAATGGCAGACCAGTTGAACAAATACTTTGGTTCTGTCTTCACAAAGGAAGACACAAACAATCTTCCGGAAATACTAAGGGACCGAGGGTCTAGTGAGAAGGAGGAACTGAAGGAAATCCTTATTAGGCGGGAAATTGTGTTAGGGAAATTGATGGGATTGAAGGCCGGTAAATCCCCGGGGCCTGATAGTTGGCATCCCAGAGTGCTTAAGGAAGTACCCTAGAAATAGTGGATGCATTGGTGATCATTTTCCAACAGTCTGTCGACTCTGGATCGGTTCTTATGGACAGGAGGGTAGCTAATGTAACACCACTTTTTAATAAGGGAGGAAAAGAGAAGGCAGGTAATTATAGACAGGTTAGCCTGACATCAGTCGTTGGAAAAATGTTGGAATCAATTATTAAAGATGAAATAGCAGCACATTTGGAAAGCAGTTACGGGGTCGATCCAAGTCAGCATGGATTTATGAAAGGGAAATCCTGCTTGACAAATCTTGTAGAATTTTTTGAGGATGTCACTGGTAGAGTGGACAAGGGAGAACCAGTGGATGTGGTGTATTTGGACTTTCAAAAGGCTTTTGACAAGGTCCCACACAAGAGATTGCTGTGCAAAATTAAAGCACATGGTACTGGGGGTAATGTACTGACGTAGATAGAGAACTGGTTGGCAGACAGGAAGCAGAGAGTCGGGATAAATGGGCAGAATGGCAGGCAATGACTAGTGGGGTGCCACAGGGCTCAGTGCTGGGACCCCAGCTATTTACAATGTACATTAATTATTTGGATGAGGGAATTGAATGTAATGTCTCCATGTTTGCAGCTGACACTAAGCTGGGTGGCAGTGTGAGCTGTGAGGAGGATGCTAAGAGGCTGCAGGGTAACTTGGACAGGTTAAGTGAGTGAGCAGATAAATGTGAGGTTATCCATTTTGGTGGCAAAAACACGAAGGCAGAATATTATCTGAATGGTGGCAGATTAGGTAAAGGGGAGGTGCAACGAGACCTGGGTGTCATGGTACATCAGTCGTTGAAAGTTGGCATTCAGGTACAGCAGGCGGTAAAGAGGCAAATGGTATGTTGGCCTTCATAGCTAGGGGATTTGAGTATAGGAACAGGAAGGTCTTACTGCAGTTGTACATGGCCTTAGTGAGGCTTCACCTGGAATATTGTGTTCCGTTTTGGTCTTTATTCTGAGGAAGGACGTTCTTGCTATTGAGGGAGTGCAGCGAAGGTTCACCAGACTGATTCCCAGGATGGCAGGACTGACATATGAGGAGAAACTGCATCGACTGGGCCTGTGTTTACTGGAGTTTAGGAGGATGAGAGGGGATCTCATCGAAACATATAAAATTCTGATGGGCTGGACAGGTTAGATGCAGGAAGAATGTTCCCGATGTTGAGGAAGTCCAGAACCAGGGGACATAGTCTAAGGATAAGGGGTAAGCCATTTAGGACTGAGATGAGGAGAAACTTCTTCACTCAGAGAGTTGTTAACCTGTGTAATTCCCTACTGCAGAGAGTTGTTGATGCCAGTTCATTGGATATATTCAAGGGGGCGTTAGATATGGCCCTTACGGCTAAAGGGATCAAGGGGTATGGAGAGAAAGCAGGAAAGGGGTACTGAGGTGAATGATCAGCCATGATCTTATTGAATGGTGGTGCAGGCTCGAAGTGCCGAATGGCCTACTCCTGCACCTATTTTCCATGTTTTCTATATTTCTAAGATCGCTGAAGGGTTTCGGCGACGGTCCAAAATGGCCTTCTAGATTTGCGGTTGGATTCTCTGGAGACTGCATATTCGCAGTGTAGGTGTGGTGGTGCAATGTTTGCAAGCATGGGCAAGCAAGTTCTTGATATCGATAAAATCGTACCGTTGATAATTCTCATAGTAGAATTCAGCTGGACATCAACGGATTTAACACACAGATTTGATAGCCATGCCGGAGAGCAGTATTCCACTGTAGAATACACCAGGGTGAGTGCTGCCGTACGGAGGGTTTGAACGTCTGCTCCCCATGTGAATCCGGCGATTTTCTGGATCAAGTTGACTCTACTTTTTAGTTTCTTCCCAAGGTTCTGGAGATGTCTATATGACAGGGTGTGATCAAGAATGACTCCTAAATAGGAGGGTTTTTTGGCATGGTTTACCTCTGTATACCAAGAGCTCCAGCAGTTTTAAGAATTTAAGAAGTTATCTAAAGACATCGACGGACATAACTGGACCAAGTGAGATCGTTTGATCTATGTTTTCTATCTTAAATATTTTATTGGACAGTAAAGTTCCTCCAGGGCTCAAGAATGAGATAGCATGGTAATAGAAACATAGAAAATAGGTGCAGGAGTAGGCCATTCAGCCCTTCGAGCCTGCACCGCCATTCAATGAGTTCATGGCTGAACATTCAACTTCAGTACCCCATTCCTGCCATACCCCTTTATCCCCCTAGTAGTAAGGACTACATCTAACTCCTTTTTGAATATATTTAGTGAATTGGCTTCAACAACTTTCTGTGGTAGAGAATTCCACAGGTTCACCACTCTCTGAGTGAAGAAGTTTCTCCTCATCTCGGTCCTAAATGGCTTACCCCTTATCCTTAGACGGTGACCCCTGGTTCTGGACTACCCCAACATTGGGAACATTCTTCCTGCATCTAACCTGTCTAAACCCGTCAGAATTTTAAACGTTTCTATGGAGATCCCCTCTCATTCTTCTGAACTCCAGTGAATACAAGCCCAGTTGATCCAGTCTTTCTTGATATGTCAGTCCCGCCATCCCGGGAATCAGTCTGGTGAACCTTCGCTGCACTCCCTCAATAGCAAGAATAGTTAATGGGATGCCCCACTTACAATGCATTTACAATGCAGATAGAAACAGGAAAATTATACTACCAAATTGATAGCTTTGTTTTGGAGACATTAGTGTCCTTACCTATGTACCTTTTAAGAAAACTGCATTGATAGTCTGACCACTACCCAAGACATCTGGACCACGCAGTGGGAGATGAGCAAAGATTTCCAGATGACTACAATCTTTTGATAAGATAGCCTGAAAGCCTGAGAATGTCTTGTATCGGATGGCACATGTGGCGTGAGATACCGGTATGATGCATGGTGAATTTGCACTGAAGAACGGGCCTCAGACATGCTCAGTTACTTGACAACAGCAAGACATGAAATGGGTAATGTGGCTCAGGAGCATGAGACAACTTTTAAAGCATTGACACATACTCCATCGAGAAACTATCTAATTAATGAAATAATCAGGATCGAGTTAAACACTGGTACCTGTTAGAGGGATTAAAATTGAAGTTGAAGTGGAGAGTTACATTGAAGGCTAGGGAGAAATAAATTTTGCAAGAATTATCCACAAGATGGATACGAGTAGATGTGAGATCTGGAGAATCTTTTAAGTCCATGACTTTTTGATTAGATGTTAAACTGTAGTGTCACTTGAAATGATTGTAAGACTGAATTTAACTGTGACTGTAATAATTGTGTTTTGCAGATGACAGCGTGGGAAAAGCCAGTACGAATCCAGTATGAGGTGTTTTTGGTGGTGCCTCCTGTGTCACTACTACCGCAACTATCATGCTTTACTGATCCAACAAGACCTGTCCCATTAATAGCCCCAGTTTCTGCTTTACACCACATCTGTTTTGAAGCAACTTATAGCAGAGGGGATGATTCACATTGGTGGGATATTGGGCTTAATATATCAGCACATCTTTAGGTTCATATTATTTCACACGCTCTGGTAGTTGTCCAACTTGTAATGATAGTGTATTTGATATATGTACCCCATGTAGCAAAACTTTGATGCATAAGCCAATTGTGTACTCAGGTCTATGACGAACCAACACCAAAAAAAATTAATTGAGCACACTGAAAGAGAAGTTCGGAAGCAACGAAGAGGTGACCCCAGGCGGGGTAAGATCAGGAAAGGTAGAAGAAAAAGAGGATACCCCCGTTGGGACAGAATTAGAACACCGGAACAGTGAATTGAAATTGAGTAAGAGGTCGAAGGTTGCTCCTCCCCCTCAAAGGAAGGGATTGTAAGAAAGGGGGAAATTTTCATTTCTGAGTCTCCCTACTAACCAATGTCCAAGTGGAGAAAGCAAAAAGCAAATAACTTGGTCAGGAGCCGCTTATGAGAAGTCTGTAAGGATATTTCCTTCTCAAAGTAGGGATTTGTAAGAAATCGTAAATCCGAAGAAATTGCGAATCATAAAATAAATAATGGTTTTATGAAAGAAATACTTGTGCTAGCTCAGCAGGCACAGAGAGCTAAAGTTTTTATAAGGTCAAGACAGAAAAACAGGCCTTCATGGCATAGCTATGGCGATAAGGGATTTATCAAGCAGCCTTAAAGATAAACAAGCTGTCTCTTGAAAGGGCAACAAGACATTCAGACAGAGATAAGGAAGAAAATGATCTCATAGGTACCCTTTCCTCTGTGATTGGACAATTGAATGGGTAAAAAAAAAGATTAATGCAAGGTATCCACCAGCCCATCGAAATAAAATATAAAAACGGGCAACCGAGAGAATCAGGCAGACTGAGGAGAGAGTTTCCTCAAGCTGGATCTCATGCGGGCTTTGGCCTAATACTTTGGTCAAGTTCCAACATCTGAGTTGAACCCCCCCATGCTGGTTTTAGCCTAACACCTCCACCAGCTGAGGACCTGTTCAGAGACCACTGTTCTGCTTCAACCTCCATCCATTCTGGGGCCGTAGATCGTTCTCATCTGTCATGGGTTGTATGTCTACTGTATCTATCTCAATCATATGTTGTATCTGATTATGCTTAAATTGTAACTCTTTAATAAAATGCCTTACAACTCCTAAGACCCTTTTGGTAATCTGTGTGTGGCTTGTGATCCAAATCTTACAACCCTCTCTAAGGCCTTGACATCCTTCCTAAAGTGTGGTGCCCAGAATTGAACACAATACTCCAGCTGAAACCTAACCAGTGCTTTATAAAGATTTAGCATAACTTCCTTCATTTTATACTCTTTTCTTTTATTAATAAAGTCAAGGATCCTATATGCTTTTTCACCGCCTTCTCAACTTGTTCTGCCATCTTCAAAGACTTGTATACATACACCCCAAGGTCTCTGTTCCTGCATCCCCTTTAAATTGTACCATGTAGTTTATATTATCTTGGGGATCAAGGGGTATGGAGAGAAAGCAGGAAAGGGGTACTGAGGGAATGATCAGCCATGATCTTATTGAATGGTGGTGCAGTCTCGAAGGGTCGAATGGCCAACTCCTGCACCTACTTTCTATGTTTCTATATTTCTATGTTTGTCTCTGCCCATTCTTCCTACCAAAACAGATTACTTCACACTTCTCTGCGTTAAATTTCATCTGCCATGTGTCTGCCCATTTCACCAGTCCGTCTATCCTGTTGAAGTCTGTTACTATTCTCCTCATTATTTACCACATTTCTGAATGCTGTATCATCTGCAAACTTTTCAATTATGCCCTGTATACCCAAGTCCAGGTTATTAATATATATCAAAAAGAGCAGTGGTTCGAATACCGGCCCTTGGAGAACAAAACTGTATACTTCCCTCCAGTCTGAAAAACAACCGTTCACTACTATTTTCAGCTTTCTGTCCCTTAGCCTATTTCGTATCCATGCTCCCACTGTCCCTTTAATCCCATGGGCATTAATTTTGCAAACAAGTCTATTAAGTGATACTTTGTCAAACGCCTTTTGAAAATCCACATACACAACATCAACTGTATTACCCTCATCAACTCTTTGCGTTACTTCATCAAAGAATTCGATCAAGTTATTCAAACACAATTTACCCTTAACAAATCCCTACTGACTTTCATTTATTAGCCCATACTTTTCCAAGTGGTAAATAAACAGACCTGTGAGTGACCGAAGATCACGTATTCACCCAATGGATGCAGTGCATTTGGTGAGGATGATGATCAGACAGATTGCATAAGGATTGGGGTGAGTGGCAGTGGTGGATAGATAAATGGGGAGGTGAGGAAGTGCACAGAAAGTGAAGGATGGGTGCAGTTGAAACATAAGTGGGTGAGGAGTGATGTGATGGAGTATGCTTGGCAAGACAGAGTGAGGGGGTGGGGGTTGAACATCACAGGATGTAGGTGAATCAGCAAATGTATTCACTTTTCCTGATCTGGTACATCATTAAACCACTTCCTGCTCTGCATCCAAGACCTGGGCACAATGCTCCTGCTGCTCAACTCCTCAGCCACCTCCAACCATGGCTTCTTGGTAAGAACAGCAAGCTTCTTCCTCCCATTGCTGGGGGAATGTATGCCCCTCCTGCTCCTGACTGCACCTAGAGAAGCATCATTAAGT
The DNA here is from genome assembly GCF_044704955.1 of Pristiophorus japonicus. Lineage (NCBI taxonomy): Eukaryota > Metazoa > Chordata > Chondrichthyes > Pristiophoridae > Pristiophorus > Pristiophorus japonicus. Next base: position 196,164,804 of record NC_091984.1, on the reverse strand, counting down.
CAGGATGCTAGCCTTGCCTGTCCTGAATCTGTGTTGAATACCTTTCACCGTCTCCTTCCAAAATCTTCTAGCTCCTCCAATTCCATTTTTGGACTGGCCCTTTACATATCGACTTGTGATAGGACAGGGCTGGGAACTCAACATCCAGGGTTATTCAACATTCAGGAAAGATAGAATAAAAGGAAAAGGAGGTGGGGTAGCATTGCTGGTTAAGGAGCAAATTAAGGCAATAGTTCGGAAGGACATTAGCTTGGATGATGTGGAATCTATATGGGTAGAGCTGCAGAATACCAAAGGGCAAAAAACGTTAGTGGGAGTTGTGTACAGACCTCCAAACAGTAGTAGTGATGTTGGGGAGGGCATCAAACATGAAATTAGGGGTGCGTGCAATAAAGGTGCAGCAGTTATAATGGGTGACTTTAATATGCACATAGATTGGGTTAACCAAACTGGAAGCAATACGGTGGAGGAGGATTTCCTGGAGTGCATAAGGGATGGTTTTTTAGACCAATATGTCGAGGAACCAACTAGGGGGGAGGCCATCTTAGACTGGGTGTTGTGTAATGAGAGAGGATTAATTAGCAATCTTGTTGTGCGAGGCCCCTTGGGGAAGAGTGACCATAATATGGTGGAATTCTGCATTAGGATGGAGAATGAAACAGTTAATTCAGAGACCATGGTCCAGAACTTAAAGAAGGGTAACTTTGAAGGTATGAGGCGTGAATTGGCTAGGATAGATTGGCGAATGATACTGAAGGGGTTGACTGTGGATGGGCAATGGCAGACATTTAGAGACCGCATGGATGAACTACAACAATTGTACATTCCTGTCTGGCGTAAAAATAAAAAAGGGAAGGTGGCTCAACCGTGGCTATCAAGGGAAATCAGGGATAGCATTAAAGCCATGGAAGTGGCATACAAATTGGCCAGAAATAGCAGCGAACCTGGGGACTGGGAGAAATTTAGAACTCAGCAGAGGAGGACAAAGGGTTTGATTAGGGCAGGGAAAATGGAGTACGAGAAAAAGCTTGCAGAGAACATTAAGACAGATTGCAAAAGTTTCTATAGATATGTAAAGAGAAAAAGGTTAGTAAAGACAAACGTAGGTCCCCTGCAGTCGGAATCAGGGGAAGTCATAACGGGGAACAAAGAAATTGAACAAGTATTTTGGTTCGGTATTCACTGAGGAGGACACAAACAACTTTCCGGATATAAAAGGGGTCGGAGGGTCTAGTAAGGAGGAGGAACTGAGGGAAATCCTTATTAGTCGGGAAATTGTGTTGGGGAAATTGATGGAATTGAAGGCCGATAAATCCCCAGGACCTGATGGACTGCATCCCAGAGTACTTAAGGAGGTGGCCTTGGAAATAGTGGATGCATTGACAGTCATTTTCCAACATTCCATTGACTCTGGATCAGTTCCTATGGAGTGGAGGGTAGCCAATGTAACCCCACTTTTTAAAAAAGGAGGGAGAGAGAAAACAGGGAATTATAGACCAGTCAGCCTGACATCGGTAGTGGGTAAAATGATGGAATCAATTATTAAGGATATCATAGCAGTGCATTTGGAAAGAGGTAATATGATAGGTCCAAGTCAGCATGGATTTGTGAAAGGGAAATCATGCTTGACAAATCTTCTGGAATTTTTTGAGGATGTTTCCAGTAGAGTGGACAAGGGAGAACCAGTTGATGTGGTATATTTGGACTTTCAGAAGGCTTTCGACAAGGTCCCACACAAGAGATTAATGTGCAAAGTTAAAGCACATGGGATTGGGGGTAGTGTGCTGACATGGATTGAGAACTGGTTGTCAGACAGGAAGCAAAGAGTAGGAGTAAATGGGGACTTTTCAGAATGGCAGGCAGTGACTAGTGGGGTACCGTAAGGTTCTGTGCTGGGGCCCCAGCTGTTTACACTGTACATTAATGATTTAGACGAGGGGATTAAATGTAGTATCTCCAAATTTGCGGATGACACTAAGTTGGGTGGCAGTGTGAGCTGCGAGGAGGATGCTATGAGGCTGCAGAGCGACTTGGATAGGTTAGGTGAGTGGGCAAATGCATGGCAGATGAAGTATAATGTGGATAAATGTGAGGTTATCCACTTTGGTGGTAAAAACAGAGAGACAGACTATTATCTGAATGGTGACAGATTAGGAAAAGGGGAGATGCAAAGAGATCTGGGTGTCATGGTACATCAGTCATTGAAGGTTGGCATGCAGGTACAGCAGGCGCTTAAGAAAGCAAATGGCATGTTGGCCTTCATAGCGAGGGGATTTGAGTACAGGGGCAGGGAGGTGTTGCTACAATTGTACAGGGCCTTGGTGAGGCCACACCTGGAGTATTGTGTACAGTTTTGGTCTCCTAACCTGAGGAAGGACATTCTTGCTATTGAGGGAGTGCAGCGAAGGTTCACCAGACTGATTCCCGGGATGGCGGGACTGACCTATCAAGAAAGACTGGATCAACTGGGCTTGTATTCACTGGAGTTCAGAAGAATGAGAGGGGACCTCATAGAAACGTTTAAAATTCTGACGGGGTTAGACAGGTTAGATGCAGGAAGAATGTTCCCAATGTTGGGGAAGTCCAGAACCAGGGGACACAGTCTAAGGATAAGGGGGAAGCCATTTAGGACCGAGATGAGGAGGAATTTCTTCACCCAGAGAGTGGTGAACCTGTGGAATTCTCTACCACAGAAAGTTGTTGAGGCCAATTCACTAAATATATTCAAAAAGGAGTTAGATGAAGTCCTTACTACTAGGAGAATCAAGGGGTATGGTGAGAAAGCAGGAATGGGGTACTGAAGTTGCATGTTCAGCCATGAACTCATTGAATGGCGGTGCAGGCTAGAAGGGCCGAATGGCCTACTCCTGCACCTATTTTCTATGTTTCTATGTTTCTATGTGATTGTGTCATCCGTGTGCGCATCATGCCCGCTGCACAGCTTGGAGATGTCAATCAACTTGAAATCAGAGATTCCGACCCCCAAAGGTTTCTTCCAGGTTTTATACACGCAATTACCCCGCCCGCCACCCCATGCCTCTCCCCCACTTGGAACCCACATTTCCCTTAAAAAGGAGGGAGAGAGAAAACAGGGAATTATAGACCAGTTAGCTTGATTTTTTAATTGATTTGGAAAGCAGTGACAGGATCAGTCCAAGTCAGCATGGATTTATGAAAGGGAAATCATGCATGACAAATCTTCTAGAATTTTTGGAGGATGTAACTAGTCAAGTGGACAAGGGAGAACCAGTGGATCTGGTGTATTTGGACTTTCAAAAGGCTTTTGACAAGGTCCCATACAAGAGATTACTATGCAATATTAAAACACATGGTTTTGGGGGTAATGTATTGACATGGATAGAGAACTGGTTGGCAGACAGGAAGCAGAGAGTCGGAATAAACGGGTCCTTTTCAGAATGGCAGGCAGTGGCCAGTGGGGTGCCGCAGGGTTCAGTGCTGGGACCCCCGCTATTTACAATATACATCAATGATTTAGATGAAGGAATTGAATGTAATATCTCCAAGTTTTCAGATGACACTAAGTTGGGTGGCGGTGTGAGCTATGAGGAGGATGCTAAGAGACTGCAGGGTGACTTGGACATGATAGGTGAGTGGGCAAATGCATGGCAGATGCAGTATAATGTGGATAAATGTGAGGTTATCCACTTTGGTGGCAAAAACATGAAGGCATAATATTATCTGAATGGTGACGGATAGGAAAAGGGGAGGTGAACGGGACCTGGGTGTCATGGTACATCAGTCATTGAAGTTTGGCATGCAGGTACAGCAGGCGGTGAAGAAGGCAAATGGCATGTTGGCCTTCATAGCTAGACGATTTGAATATAGGAGCAGAGACGTCTTACTGCAGTTGTACAGAGCCTTGGTGAAGCCTCACCTGGAATATTGTGTTCAGTTTTGGTTTCCTAATCTGAGGAAGGATGTTCTTGCTGTTGAGGGAGTTCAGCGAAGGTTCACCAGATTGATTTCCGGGATGGCAGGACTGACATATGAGGAGAGACTGGATCAACTGGGCTTGTATCCACTGGAGTTTAGAAGAATGAGAGGGAATCTCATAGAAACATATAAAATTCTGACGGGATTGGACAGGTTAGAGATAAGAAGAATGTTCCCGTTGCTGGGGAGTTCCAGAACCAGGGGTCACAGTCTAAGAATAAGGGTAAGTCATTTAGGACTGAGATGAGAATGGTTAATCTGTGGAATTCTCTACCGCAGAAAGTTGTGGAGGCCAGTTCATTAGATATATTCAAAAGGGAGTTAGATATGACCCTTACGTCCAAAGGGATCAAGGGTTATGGAGAGAAAGCAGGAAAGGGGTACTGAGGTTGAATGATCAGCCATGACCTTATTGAATGGCAGTGCAGGCTCGAGGGGCCGAATATAAGAACATATAAGAACATATAAGAACATAAGAAGATAAGAATTAGGAACAGGAGTAGGCCATCTAGCCCCTCGAGCCTGCTCCGCCATTCAACAAGATCATGGCTGATCTGGCCGTGGACTCAGCTCCACTTACCCGCCCGCTTCCCATAACCCTTAATTCCCTTGTTGGTTAAAAATCTATCTATCTGTGATTTGAATACATTCAATGAGCTAGCCTCAACTGCTTCTTTGGGCAGAGAATTCCACAGATTCACAACCCCCTGGGAGAATAAATTCCTTCTCAACTCGGTTTTAAATTGGCTCCCCCCCGTATTTTGAGGCTGTGCCCCCTAGTTCGAGTCTCCCCATGCACCTGCACCTAATTTCTATGCTTCTATGTTTCTATGTTAATATTGGGACTTCAATTCGCTGTCACATCTTGTGATTTGTATTTTATTCCATATGCTATATACTCCATGATTCTAGTTGATTTAATTATGGTTTCAACAATCTGATCACCAATAGCTTGAAATCCTTTTGCTGTGGTGTATCCTGCAGACTGATGACATTGAGTTTATAGTCCTCGGGGGAGAAATTCGGGAGCGTCCGTTCGGGATGTTAACTTTTACAGGCTTTCCCAGCTTTTAGAAAATTCGGTGTTTGCGCTCCAGGAAGGAAGTGGAGTATTAAATCAAGTATTCCACTTCCGTCCTCGAGCGCTAGAGGATGCAGGCGGGGCTGTAGTAGTGCAACGCTGTGCAATGGGCGTTCTGAAATTAGCTGGCCCCAACCGCAGCCGTGATTCGGCCCATTCAGCCCCATGCACTGCAACAGAGTGCTGGGCTGATCGATCGCGACCCAAGAGGAATGAAAAAAATTAAAAAACAGCATTATAAATTTTTTTTAAAAATTACCTCGGCCACCTCCCCTTTATGTTTTGCACTTGAAGTGCCCGGCCTCCCGATCAATGCCTCCTACAGCTGCCGGTGTTTTCGCCTGGTGATGCCACAGGGGCCAGAGCTGCAATTCGGGTCCGGAGCGCAACCGGGGCGAGGCGCACAGCAATGATGTCACAATCTCCGGGCGAAGTTCGCAGGAGTTGTTCATCTCACCGCGCCTGGTCGGTAATTGGTTAGCGTGCCATTATCGTCCCTCCAGGAGGCAGGGCGATAATGTTTTTTCTCATCACTTTGCACTTGTCGACATTAAATTTCACTTTCGGGCGAGTCACCACCTTCTTCCGGGAACACGAAGGCAAAAACATTGTTTAGGATACCCACTATTTCAAAATTGCCCAATACTACATTCTATTTGTGCCTTCACAGGCTCTACTATTAATTTGACTCTCTGTTTATTTCAGGTGTATTTACGGAAGCATTTTATATTTTGTTTATGCTCTCTGAAATCCTAGACCCACTTCCTAACCTCTCAACACCTCTCCACCATCTGCTAAGGCTTAAGTCATGACTGTGATGGAAAATTCACCACTCACCTGAAACAACAGTTGTGATAAGGGAGTCAAGGATTATGGGGAGCGAGCAGGGAAGTGGAGTTGAGGCCATGATCAGATCAGCCATGATCTTATTGAATGGTGGAGCAGGCTCGAGGGGCCAAATGGCCTACTCCCGCTCCTATTTCTTATGATCTTATGTTTTTATGTAACAGTCATAGGAACACAGGAACAGGAGTTGGCCATTCAGCCCCTTGAGACTATTCCACTATTCAATTAGATCATGGCTGATATGTATCTTAACTCCATCTATCCACCTTGGTTCCATAACCCTTAATACTCTTGCATGACAAAAATCTAGCAAGCTCAGTTTTGACATTTTCAATTGGCCTAGCCTCAACAGCTTTTTGCGTAACAGAGTTCCAGATTTCCATTACAATTTGCGTGAAGAAGTGCTTTCTGACATCACTCCTGAACGACCTAATTTTAATTTTATGGTTAAGCCCCCTTTCTGGACTCTCCCATCAAAGGAAATAGTTTTAACCTATCTATACCATCAAATCCTTTAATTAACTTACCACTTCAATTCCATCAACATCTTAGGAATCACCATTGACCACAAATTTAAATAGACCAGCCACATAAATGCTTTGGCAACAAGAGCGGGTCAGAGGCTGGGTATTCGGTGACAAGTGTCTCACCTCCTGACTCCCCAAAGCCTTTCCACCATCTACAAGGCACTAGTCAGGGGTGTGATAGAATAATCTCCACTTGCCTCGATGAGTGCCGCTCCAACAACACTCAAGCAGCTCGATACCATCCAGGAAAAAGCAGCCCACTTGATTGACACCCCATCCACCACCTTCAACATTCACTCCCTCCACCAAGTTCGCACCGTGGCTGCAGTGTGTACCATCTACAAGATTCACTACAGCAACTCACTACGGCTTCTTCGACAGCACCTCCCAAACCCCCGACCTCTACCATTTAGAAGCACAAGGGCAGCAGGTGCACGGGAGCACCACCACCTCTAAGTTCCCCTCCAAGTCATGCACCATCCTGACTTGGAAGTATATCGCCGTTCCTTCATCGTCGCTGGGTCAAAATCCTGGAACTCCCTCCTTAACAGTACTGTGGAAGGACGTTCACCACAAGGACTGCAGATGTAGAATCATTTTTGGTGGAGATAAGAAATAATAATAAGGGAGATAAGTCACTGTTGGGAGTAGTCTATAGGCCCCCTAACAGTGGCTACACTGTAGGACAGAGTATAAATCAAGAAATAATGGAGGCTTATAAGAAAGGTACGGCAATAATCATGGGCGATTTTAATCTTCATATTGATTGGACAAATCAAATTGGCAAAGGTAGTGCAGAGAGCAAAATTTACCAGAACCCCCCCTGTGTTTGGGTTCATTCGAAAGGAAATTTAATTTGGGACTATCTACCGAAAAGTTTGGAATGCTAAAGTACTTATGGAAGAAATTACGAATTTTAATAGAATTACGAACTTTTACAAGACAAATTCAAGCCTGTGGGCGGACCTAGGGAACAAAGGAAGCCCACTTGATTATTGGAACTGTCAGGATTGTGAACAGATTGGGCGGCAAGATTAGAACACTGAAATCGTATAACTGGCCACTGTTTTCAACAGAGGTTAGACGAGGTTGGAAAGAGAGAGAGGAGAGCGAGAGAGAGGAGAGAGAGGAGAGAGAGAGGAGAGAGAGGGGAGAGACTCTCCAGCCTCGAAGTCTTGAAGTCCTGAAGGGAGGAAGAACATCACCATCTATCATTAACTATCAAAAGAATTGGTAAGCATAAGTCCCTGCTGCCCTGGAGTCTAACCTAGCTAGAATTAGGTATTGGGAGGTGGGAGGTATAATTTTATTGCAACCCCCTTTGAATGTGTAGTGTATGGTACTTTATTAGAATGATTATAAGTTTGACCTTGTACCTTTCCTTGTATTGTTCTTTATTAGAGTGATTATAAGTTTGGCCTTGTATTTTCTTACTAGAGTAGTAGGCCTGCATTACCCTGACTGTAATAAAAACAAAGTTCTTTGCATCAAACCAGTGTCCTCTGCACTTTTGTCACACCCCCCAAATAAATCCAGAGTACAGAACCCAAGGGAGGGGGAGCGATTCAAAATCGTTCAAGTTGGTCAGAAGGGAACCTGACTTCTCATAGAGACCACAACATACACAACCAGCCCCCCCACCCCCCTCTTACAGTAGCCTTGAGGGTATATATAGAGTGTATTTGGGATGGTTTCTTAGAACAATACATCGTGGAACCAATCAGGGAACAAACTATTTCAGATCTGGTAATGTGTAATGAGACTGGATTAATTAATGATCTCATAGGAAATGTTTCTCTTGGGAAGAGTGATCATAGCATGGTAGAATTTCAAATTCAGTTTAAGGGTGAGAAAGCTAGGTCTCAAACTAGTGTCCTGAACTTAAATAAAAACAATTATAAAGGTATGAATGCAGAGTTGGTTAAAGTGTCCTGGGAAAATAGATTAAAGGGTAAGACAATAGATAATCAGTGACAAACATTTAAGGAGATATTTCATAACTCTCAGCAAAGATATATTCCAATGAGAAAGAAAGACTCTAAGAGAAGGAAAAACCATCCATTGCTAACTAAGGAAGTAAAGGATGGTATCAAATTGAAAACGAAGGCATACAATGTTGCAATGTTGCAAAGTGGAAGGCCAGAGGATTGGGAGATTTTCAGAAACTAGCAAAGGACGACTAAAAAAATGATAAAGAGAAGATATTTTATGAGAGTAAACTAGCAAGAAATATAAAAACAGACAACTAGAGCGTCTACAGGTATATAAAAAGGAAGAGAGTAGCTAAAGTAAATGTTGGTCCCTTAGAGGATGACACTGGGAATTAAGAATGGGAAACAGAGAAATGGCGGAGACTTTGAACAAATATTTTGTATCGGCCTTCATGAGAAAAGACACTAAAAGCATCCTAATAATTGTTAATCAAGGGGCTATTCAGAGTGGGGAACTTAAAACAATCACTACCACTAGAGAAAATGTACTAGGCAAACTAATGGGACTAAAGATGGACAAGTCTCCTGGGCCTGATGGCCTGCATCCTAGGGTCTTAAAAGAAGTGGCTGCAGAGATAATGGTTGTAATCTATCAAAATTCCCTGGATTCTGGAGAGGTCTCAGTGGATTGGAAAACCACAAACGTAACACCGCTATTTAAGAAAGGAGGGAGACAGAAAGCAGGTATTAATAGATCAGTTAGCCGAACACCTGCCATTGGGAAAATGCTGGAGTCCATTATTAAGGAAGTAGTAGCAGGATATTTAGAAAATCACAATACAGTTAAGCAGAATGAGCATGCTTTTATGAAAGACGAATTTGCTGGAGGTCTTTGAGGATGTAACAAGCATTGTGGATAAAGGGGAACCAGTAGATGTCGTATATTTGCATTTCCAGAAGGCATTCGATAAGGTACCACATAAAAGGTCACTGCACAAGATAAGAGCTTCCTGGATGGGGGTTATGTATTAGCATGGATAGAGGATTGGCTAACTAACAGAAAACAGAGAGTATGGATAAATGGGTCATTTTCAGGTTGGCAAACTGTAACTAGTGGGGTGCCACAGGGATCAGTGCTGGAGCCTCAACTATTTACAATCTATATTAATGACTTGGATGAAGGGACTGAGTGTAATGTAGCCAAATTTGCTGATGATACAAAGATAGGTGGGAAAGCAAGTTGTGAGGAGGTTGCAAAGATTCTGCAAAGGGATATAGACAGGCTAAGTAACTGAGCAAAAATTCGTCAGCTGGAGTATAATGTGGGAAAGTGTGAGATTATCCACTTTCGTAGGGAAAAAAAAGCAAATTATTATTTAAATAGGGAGAGATTACATAATGCTGCAGTACAGAGGGATCTGGGGGTCCTTGTACATGAAACACAAAAAGTTAGCATGCAGGTACAGCAAATAATTAGGAAGGCAAATGGAAGGTTGGCCTTTATTGAAAGGGGGATGGAGTATAAAAGTAGGGAAGTCTTGCTACAACTGTACAGGGTATTTGTGAGACCACACCTGGAGTACTGTATACAGTTTTGGTCTCCTTATTTAAGGAGGGATATACTTGCATTGGAGGCAGTTCAGAGAAGGTTCACGAGGTTGATTCCCGAGTTGAAGGGGTTGTCTTAAGAAGAAAGGTTGATCAGGTTGGGCCTATACATATTGGATTTTAGAAGAGTAGTTGATCTTATTGATACGTATAAGATTCTGAGGGGTCTTGACAGGGAAGATGCAGAGAGGATATTTCCCCTCGTGGGGGAATCAAGAACTAAGGGGCATAGTTTAAAATAAGGGATCACCCATTTAAAACAGAGATGAGGAGGAATTTCTTCTCTCAGAAGGTCGTAAATCTTTGGAATTCTCTAGCCCAGAGAGCTGTGGAGGCTGGGTCATTGAATATCTCTAAGGTGGAGATAGACAGATTTTTGAATGATAAGAGAGTCAAGGGTTATGGGGAGTGGATAGGGAAGTGGAGTTGAGGCCAGGATCAGATCAGCCATGATCTTATTGAATGGTAGAATAGGCTCGAGGGGCCAAATGGCCTACTCTTGCTCCTATTTCTTATGTTCTTATGTTCAAGAAGGTGGCTCAGCACTACCTTCTCAAGGAGATATAGGGACGGGCAATAAATGCTGGCTTTGCCAGTGATGCCCACATTCCGGAATGAATAAAAAAAATTAGATCGCAACTTAATCTTATATATTTAAGAGAATACAAGCCTATTTTATGCAACCTATCCTCATAATTTACTCTTTTAGCTCTGCTATCATTCTGGTGAACCTGCACTGCACCCTCTCCAAGGCCAATATATCCTTCTTGAAGTGCGGTGCCCAGAACTGAATGCAATACTCCAGATACAGTCGAACTGGAGCTTGGTACAGGCATAAAATAGCCTTTGTATTCCAGCCATCCTAAGATAAAAGCCAATAAGAACATAAGAACATAAGAAATAGGAACAAGAGTAGGCCATACGGCCCCTTGAGCCTGGTCCACCATTCAATAAGATCATGGCTGATCTGATCATGGACTCAGCGCCACTTCCCTGCCCGCTCCTCATAACCCCTTATCCCCTTATCGTTTAAGAAACTGTCCATTTCTATCTTAAGTTTATTCAATGTCCCAGCTTCCACAGCTCTCTGAGGCTGCGAATTCTACAGATTTACAACCCTCTGAGAGAAGAAATTTCTCCTCATATCTGTTTTAAATGAGCGGCCCCTTATTCTAAGAGCACGCCCTCTAGTTCTAGTCTCCCCCATCAGTGGGCTAGACTTTCCACTTTTGTGCAGATCATCCAAAAATGGGCATTATTTCCAGCGTGGGCGGTAAAAATGGGTTTTGAGATCACCGGGTTATCACCCATTTTTAAAACCCTAACTTTCCATTTTTGAAAATCGACATTACCGCGAGCAATCTGAAATGGGCGTTAAATTTTTTTTGACCTTCTGCCATAAACTGTCGCTGACCATAGCAACGGCCTGTCAACGCTCGTTTCCCGCGTTTCAGGAGGTCAGGGGTCATCATTACATGCGCAGAAGAGGAGACAGAGAGAGAGGGAGCAGAGAGGGACTGAAAACGTGTGTGACTGTGGTGTGTGCTTGTTTGGCTGTTGTGGGAGGTAGGAGGGAGATTCACCAGCAGCAAAAAGCCTACTAAGCACAAAGAAGGTTGCTGGCACTGAGTTTTTGTGGAAAAAATTATATTTAACATGGAAAGGATGGAGGAGGCAACCCAGCATGTTGACGCTGGCTAGAGCAGTGAGCTGGGAGAGGAACAATTAGCAGGACAAAAAAGAGTGAGGAGATTCTCGGACGAGGCAAATGCCTCCCTCATGCAGGAGGTTAAGTCGCGCTGGGGTCGATTGACCCAGGGAGGGTGTGGGAAGCCCACCCCAAAGGCCTACCAGAAGATATGGGCCGAGATAGCAGAGGTGGTTTTGTCGGCGACCAACGAGGTGCGTGAGGGGAACCAATGCCGCAAGCGATGGAACGACCTTGTTGGATCCGCCAGAGTATTACATTTATTTACATGTACTTATATATTTATATAATTGGAATTATAAGTGTAATGAATGATTAAAATCAGATGTGATGTCTTGCACTTATACCGGGAATGTTGTACTCAAAATCTGCGGTCATGGTGTATGTCTTTAGGTAAAGAATGTTCATTTTCATTATAATCATGATTACATCTGTCAGTTATGTGGTATCAGTCTCTGTGACAGTACCTAGCAATGATATAATGCAATGATCTCATGCCATATCGTGCTGTTGTTACCTTTTACAGAAGAATAGGGTCGAACAGAGGTGACCAGGTGGGGGGGCCACCAGTCATCATCAACCTCATCGACATTGAGGAGCGGGTGCTGACACTAGAGGGGACGCACCCCCGGTCGACCACGCCTGCAGCAGCAGAGCCTGATGTGATGCCACGTGAGTAAATTAAACACCATTGCATGATGTCACTTCAATAGATGCCACACCCACTCATATCCGACCAATATTATATGATAGATGAATCATAAAATTCTTCTCTAAATAATGAAGTCCTCATAAAAATCATTGCAATGCCGAATTTGGTGATGGTCATGAAATGTGATGTCTGTGATGATGTTGATAGCAGTGTTGCTTTTGTCATGCATATGCTGTGTGTAGCGCTGGACTCACCTTGTGACCCTAGCACCCGCTTCTCCTCTAATAACCTAATTTATGTTTTGCAGCTCAGCCAACAGTGCGGCTCCATGCAAGAACACCGAGCCCAGAAGCTGGGGGCGCAGGGACGGACTCGCCGGACGATCCTCCATCTGGTGCTGAGAAGCACCCATACTCGCCCGTGCATCTGCTGGGTCCCTTCTCAATGGATGACAGTGCTGACTTCGAGGAGCCTGCATCCCCAACCTCCAAAATCCATTCGACACCGATGACATCTAGTGCTCCTGCAGCCATTTTCACATCCACCGTGGAGGTACCGGGCCCAAGCACCTTGCCACAGGGCACCCCAGTTGTCTCCAGGACAGCGCCGACCAAGCGGTGGTTGGTTCGACGTGGCAGGTCTGCTCCACGAGCGGCAGATCTGAGCGGGCACATGGTACACGTTTCCAGGAGGAGTGTTGACATAGGTCAGCAGATCCACCAGACAATGGGGGGCATATCCCTCCAGATGCCTAGCATATCCGCCACCATGACGGAGTATGTGCCATGGATGGCGGAGGCCCTGGAGCCGCGAGCCAGGAACACTGGTAGCAGAGGCCTCCCAGTGGTCCCGGAGCATGGCACTGCACCCCAAGGTGCTGCACCCCCATTGCCAACGACACACGAGAGCCAGGAGGAAGATCTCCCGTATCCATCCAAGCAGCGGTTCTGCCATCATCCCCCCCAATGAAGCATTGCCCGAGGAGCTCCGCGGCCAGGCGGCTTGGTGTCAGGAGGGGAAGGTGAAGGAGTAGAGGTGGGGAGGAGAAGCGTGGTGCGGGGGGTTGGTGGGAAGGAAAGTGAGGTGCATGACCGCAGGTGTTGTCTTGGGCATAATTTTATGTTGTTTGTGCTATTTTGGTGTGATGGTCGGGGGAAGGGGCGAGGGGGCTACCTTGCTGGTTTGCATTTGTGTTCTGTGTTACTGGAAATGGTGACCATTGGAATGATGTAAATGTGATAAATTTGTTGTGGGGTGGGGCAGGGGTGGGGTGGGATGTTTTTTACAGTTATAATTATGATTTCACACAAATGGTCGGATTAAATGTTTTTTATTTAACTTTACCTTGTTGTGCATTTTGTGCACCATTACACACTGGTGATTCCTTAACATGAAAGGGTATAATTACATTTAATATGAATCAACTTAAACTTTAACTGTCACCAAGGTGATGCACACCATTGATGTATGACCTGTACACCCAACAGTGTTGCAGCTTTGTAAATAACAACAATGTTCTTTCAAGCAAAGCGCTCATTTATGAGCTGCTGACGTAAGAGTCTCGCAGCTATGTAGCCACCACAGGCCCTTTCCTGCAGTCTAGAGGGGGGCTGGGGGGCATGGTTTCAGCACCAGCCTGATTGTCTGGCCCAAGGTCAGCATCCATCTCCTCATCCTCCCCTTCCTCTCTCTCCTGAGGTGGACCGTCAGTCCTTTCTGGCAATTCTTGTCCCCTCATGATAGTCAAGTTGTGCAGCATGGAGCACACCACCACGAATGGAGCTACCTGCTCAGGGTGGCATTGGAGCTCTTCTCCTGAGTAGTCCAGGCATCTAAAGTGCTGCTTAAGCACTCCAATGGTTTTCTCGACAATATTGCGAGTGGCTCTGTGGCTCTCGTTGTGTCACTTCTCGGCTTCGGTGTGGGTGTCACACAGGGGGTCATCAGCCAGGTGGCGAGGCCATATCCTTTGTCACCAAGCATCCAGCATTAACCTTGTGGCTGAATGGTAAACATGTCAGACACAGCGCTCTCACGCAGGATGTGAGCATCATGGATGCTGCCCGGAAATTTAGCATTCACTGCCTTAATTATTTGCTGGTGGTCGACAACAAGTTGCACATTCAGGGAGTGGAAGCTCTTGCGGTTCCTAAAAAGCTCTGCATCCTGAAAAGGTGCCCGCATCGCGATGTGCGTACAGTCTATTGCTCCCTGCACCTTGGGGAAGTTAGCAATTTGGTAGAATCCTAAAGCTCTCTCAGTCTGAGCCTCCCTGGTCATAGGGAAGCTGTTAAAGTCCATCCTGCATGCATAAAGGGCTTCAGTGTCCTGTCTAATGCAGCAATGTGTGGCATGCTGAGATATAGCGCAAATGTCGCCAGCTGAGGCCTGAAAGGAACCCGACGTGTAGAACAAAAGTGCCGCAGTGACCTTGACCGCAACAGACAATGCAGTCCTGATGGTGTTGACAGGCTGCAAATCTCCCCTGATGAGCTGACATATCTCACTGATAACCTCCTTGTTGAAGCGCAGTTTCCGAAGGCAGGTGTTATTGGACAAGTTGAGGTAAGACCGCTTCTCCCTATAAGTGCGAGGGGTCTGGTCTGGTCTGGTAAGGTCTGGTCCTCCTCATCAGTTTAGCACATCTTAGATTGGGCACATAATGCAGTTGAATATACCTTCTGCCATCTCTAATCTGCAGCATGTGCATAGTCATCAAGACAGGCTGAGAAATGACAGGCCCCATTTCAATAACTAGCAGTATTACACCGATTGTTCACAAACAATAAGACACCAAAAGTAAATTCCAATCGTCCACAGTATGATAAGATATTTGTTCAGCTGTTCACCTTAAAAGAACTCCAGAGTACATCCAAACTCCCCTGAAGTTGAAGCAGCCTTTTAAATGATGCGACCTGCAATTTAGAAAATGACGTTCATACCACTCTGATTAGCTCAGGTGAGAGCAACTTTTTCACAGTGGTTTCTTCGGCGAGCGATATTGTCGGCGAGATGTGTGTGAGGTGCCGAAAGTAACGGTGGGCGATTTTCTGGGCATTAGTTTCGGCAAATATGATCTTTATGACAAAAAAAGTGTGTGGGCGGTATTATTAAATCTTGCCGTTAATTACGTGTTAAAAGTAACGCTGGGCGATTTTCTGGGCATTGATTTTGCCCATACTGATCTTTCCGACAAAAAAAAGTGGGCGGGCGGTATTATTTATCGGCGTTAAGTTCATGCCGAAAGTAACACTCGCCGATAAGTGACCAAGAAATGGTCATTAATTTCAATTTTGTGGCTAAATGGGCGATATATGGGTGTTATACCTCATTTCAGCGTTAAAATGGATGTTAAGTAGTCAGTATGCATGCAAAAATAATGGAAAGTCCAGCCCAATATTCCATTAGCCTTTTTAGTTATTTTTTGTACCTGTCCACTAGCCTTTAGTGATTTCTGTAACTGGAACCCTAAACCTCCCGCTCATCCACAGTCCCTAGCTTCTCACCATTTAGAAAATACTCTGATCTATCTTTCTTAGGTTCAAAGTAGATGATCTCACACTTTCCCCCAGTTACCTCCATCTACCATAGTTTTGCCCACTCCTTTAATCTATCAATGTCCCTTTGCAACTTTCTGCTCCCACCTCCCACCTTACTGTGACACTTAATTTAGTGTCATCAGCAAACTTAGATTATATAGCTTTCTATTCCTTCATCCAAGTTGTATTTAATTGTTATTGTAACCCATGTATAAACTGACCTAAGTTGTACACTGTGAGAACATTGACCACTAGGTGGTGAACTTGTGGGAGTCACTCCTAACCTGGACTTTCAGGCATAAAAGGGGAAACTCCAACCACCTTCATCACTTCAGTGCTGGCTAATAAAGGTTACTGGTCACAGAGTGACCTTCTCTCAAGTATGGGCCTCGTGTGCATCTATACTGTATAGTAAGGACATATCATTGGCGACGAGAAACTCGGATCTAAACCATGTGAGTATGGTCACTAGCAGCACAGACGAGAGGTACTGTGTTGGTGATGATTGGGATGATTTTATTGAGAGACTACAGCAAAGTTTCATCAGGAAGGAATGGCTGGGACAGGATTCGGCTGACAAATGTAGGGCTCATCTCCTGACAGTTTGTGGATCCAGGACGTACTCCCTGATGTAGGACCTTCTAGAGCCAGAGAAGCCGGCGGACAAGACTTTTGAAGAGCTCAGTAAGTTGATCGGGGAACACTTTAAACCGGCGAGCAGCATGCACATGGCAAGACACCGGTTTTACACGCACCGGCGGAGAGAAGGGCAAAGCGTTCCAGACTTCGTGGCAGATCTCTGGAGACTGGCGAGCCTATGTAAGTTCCCATATGCATGCAGAGCGGAGATGCTGCGAGACTTTTTTATTGAGGACATCGGATACGCTAGGGTTTTCAGAAAACTGATTGAGACCAAAGACTTGATCCTGGAAACGGTGGCTTTGATGGCCCAGACATTTATCTCAGGGGAGGAAGAGACCAGAATGGTGTTTGACAAAAATCTTGGTTTAAATGCAGCAAATGGACAGGGAATCAATATTGTTAACGCGGCACACAGTTCTCCAGGCAGACAGGGGCAATCAGACATGCCCAAGCATGTAGTCGAACCCAAAGGGGGAATTCAACAGAGACAATGGCAACTGAACGGCGATTCATGCCATCGCAAGGGACAATGTGGCCAGTAATGGGGCCATCAACATCTGTCAATGGTGTACTTAAGGACAGTTACAGAGACAGTCAGAGACGATCGACTGGTAAACATAGAAACATAGAAAATAGGTGCAGGAGTAGGCCATTCGGCCCTTCGAGCCTGTACCGCCATTCAACAAGATCATGGCTGATCACCCACCCCAGCACCTCCCCCCCATGCCCCCTCCACAACCCCCCGACCCCCCCAGCCGCAAGGACCACATCCAACTCCCTCCTGAACACATCCAATGAACTGGCATCAACAACTCTCCACGGCAGGGAACCCCACAGGCCAACAACTCCCTGAGTGAAGAAGTCTCTCCCAATCTCAGCCCCAAACAGCCCACCCCCCCATCCCAAGAGCGTGGCGCCCCCGGCTCTGCACCCACCCAACACCGGGAACACTCCCCCCGCACCCAACCCGCCCCATCCTGTCAGAATCCTTCCCAAATGCCGAACACCCCCGGATGTCGAGCCCCCATCCCCGGCCACCCCGGAGCCACGCCCCCGCGATGCCAACCACACCACATCCACAAACCGCCATCTGCGCAGTCAACCCGTCCACCCCACTCTGAACACTCCCCGCACCGAGGCACAGAGCCCCCAGGCCCGCCCCCCCAACACACGTCGCCCCCCCCCAGACCTTCGCTGCAATGTGGCCCCTCCTGTCCCCAGCCTCCACCACTCTCCCCTCCATCCCCCGCCCCCGTCTCCCCTCAGCCTTCCCGCATAGGCTCCCATCTTGGGGGCGGTAACCTTCTGGGGCAGGGAATTTTAGCCCCCAGCGTGGAAGTCCTGCACCCGCCGCAGAATTAGTCTCATCACCCCTCAATGGAAGCGGAGTGCAATTTCCTACACTCCACTTCCTTTGGGGGCAGTTACCGGGGCACGACTGGATGCTCCTGTGACAGTTTGAACTGGTGCTCTGATGGACCTTTTGTTTCCAACAACAGGTATCAGCAATATACCTGCAGAAACTGCAATGTCAGCGGTCACTTGGCACGTATGTGCAGGAAGCCTGCAGCCAGGTTGATGTACGAGGAGGACGGGGATGATGTAGGCCCTACGAGGCCAACTGGACACTGGGGGAAATCGCTGGAAGCTGAAGTTCAGCGAGTTCATGTGGAGCACATATACAGTTCATACACGAAGACGCCACCGATAATGATGAAAGTGCTCCTCAATGGCATCCCAGTATCAATGGAGTTAGACACAGGGGCCAGCCAGTCCCTGATGAGTATCAAACAGTTCAACAAGTTGTGGGCGTCCAAGGCCAGGAGGCCAAAATTATTGCCAATTGACGCACAGCTACGGACATATACAAAGGAGATCATTCCGGTGCTAGGCAGCACCACAGTAGTCGTGACCCACAAAGATTCGGAGAACAGGTTGTCACTCTGGATTGTCCTGGGGGACGGTCCCGCACTGCTGGGAAGGAGTTGGCTGGCTGTCATGAACTGGAAATGGGGCGATGTCAATGCAATTTCTTCTGTGGCGTGAATATCATGCTCACAGGTCCTGGACAAATTTGACTCACTATTTCAACCCGGTATTGGCACTTTCATGGGGACCAAGGTAGTGATTCACATAAACCCGGATGCCAGGCCAGTGCACCGCAAGGCCAGAGCAGTGCCGTACGTGATGCGGGAAAAGATAGAAGGCGAATTGGACCGCCTGCTGAGAGAAGTCATCATCTCGCCAGTCGAATTCAGTGACTGGGCGAGCCCGATTGTGCCGGTGCTCAACGCGGATGGGTCGGTCAGGATATGTGGTGATTACGAGGCCACCATCAATCGGGTGTCACTCCAAGACCAGTACCCGCTACCGAGAGCAGAGGACCTCTTTGCGACGCTATCCGGTGGCAAACTTTTTCAAAATTGGACCTGACCTCAGCTTACATGACCCAGGAGCTGGCGAGCGAGTTGAAGAAGCTGACTACCATCACGACACACAAGGGGTTGTTTGAGTACAACAGATGTTCGTTGGGATTTGCTCGGCCGCCGCGATCTTCCAACGAAATATGGAAAGCATCCTCAAGTTGATTCCAAGGACGGTGGTTTTTCAAGACGACATCCACATCACGGGTTGTGATACTGAAGAACACCTCCTCAACCTGGAGGAGGTGCTACGCAGACTGGACTGGGTAGGTCTGCGACTGAAAAAGGTGAAGTGCGTCTTCCTAGCTCCAGAGGTAGAATTCCTGGGGATGAGGGTAGCAGCAGACGGGATCAGGCCTACTGCGTCCAAAACAGAAGCCATCCAGAGAGCACCCAGACCCCGTAACACAACGGAGCTGCGTTCGTTCCTGGGGCTCCTGAACTATTTTGGTAACTTTCTTCCCAAATTGAGCACGCTGTTAGAGCCGCTACATGTGCTCCTACGCAAAGGTCGTGAATGGGTCTGGGGGGACAGCCAGGAAAGGGCTTTTATAGAGCACGAAATATGTTATGCTCCAACAATCTGTTAACGCTATAAGAACCATATAAGAAACTCGTTTTAATGTGCGATGCGTCGTCCTATGGGGCCGGGTGTGTGTTGTAGCATGTTAATGCCAAGGGTCAGTTACAGCCGGTAGCTTATGCCTCCAGAAGTCTGTCCCATGCAGAACGGGGCTATGGGATGGTAGAAAAGGAAGCACTTGCATGTGTATATGCTGCATAAAAAATGCACCAGTACCTGTTTGGCAGGAAATTTGAGCTGGAGACAGATCACAAACCCTTAATGTCACTTTTGGCCAACAACAAGGCCATAAATGCAAATGCATCAGCCTGCATAGAGAGGTGGGCACTCACGTTAGCCGTCTATGACTATACAATTCGGCACAGACTGGGCACTGAAAACTGCGCCGATGCACTCAGCAGGCTCCCACTAGCCACCACCGAGAGGGCAACCGAGCATGCTGCTGAGATGGTCATGGCTGTTGAAGCTTTCAAAAGCGAAGGCTCACCCGTGACAGCCCGTCAGATCAAAGTCTGGACAAATAGAGACCCGCTATTGTCTTTAGTCAAGAAATGTGTCCTGAATGGGAACTGGGCAGACATGTCATAGACGGCATACCCTGAGGAATTCCAAGCATTTCACAGGCGCAAGGATGAACTCTTGATTCAGGTCGATTGCCTGCTATGGGGAAACCGAGTAGTCATGCCTCAGATGGGCAGAGAGATGTTCATCCGAGAACTCCACAATGAGCACCCAGGCATTGTCATGATGAAGGCAATTGCCAGGTGACACGTTTGGTGGCCAGGGATAGATGCAGACCTGGAACTTTGTGTTCGCAGGTGCAACACGTGTGCCCAGCTGGGCAATGCGTCCAGGGAAGCCCCCCTTAGCCCCTGGTCCTGGCCCGCCAAGCCTTGGTCATGCATCCATGTGGACTACGCAGGTCCTTTCATGTGCAAAATGTTTTTGGTTGCAGTAGACGCCCACTCCAAATGGATCGAGTGTGACATTCACAATTCAAGCCCATCCTCTGCCACGGTAGAAAATCTACGGGCAATGTTCGCCGCCCATGGTCTACCGGACGTCTTGGTCAACGACAATGGCCCGTGCTACACAAGCATTGAATTCCAGGACTTCATGGCCTGTGCTTTACAAGCATTGAATTCCAGGACTTCATGGTATCCACCATGTCAGAATGGCACCGTTCAAGCCGGCCTCAAACGGCCAGGCGGAACGAGCAATGCAGATAATCAAACAGTGGATGCTCAGAATCCACGGGGGTACCCTACAAAGCCGCTTATCACGCCTCCTGTTGGTCAATAGATCCCGACCACACTCACTTACAGGGGTCCCACCCGCAGAGCAGCTAATGAAAAGGACGCTCAAAAGCAGGTTATCCCTTATACACCCCACCATGAAAGAAATTGTTGAGAGCAGGCGCCAGTCACAATGTGACTGCCATGACGGGAATGTGAGGGCGCGATGTATTGATGTCAATGACCTTGTCTTTGTCCTCAACTACTCTGCAGGGCCTAAATGGCTCGCAGGCACTGTGATTGCCAAAGAGGGGAATAGGATTCTGGTAGTTAAACTTACCAATGGACAAATCTGCCGCAAACACGTGGATCAAACAAAAAGGAGGTTCAGCAACCCCATAGAAAAAGCAGAGGAAGAACACGATGTAGAGTTCACTCCTCCGCAGGTGACCGAACACCGGAACCAAGCGAAGGAGAGCCCAGTCACTGTGGGCAGTCCGGACAGGCCTGAGACACCGCAAACAGCAGACACTCAGGCCAGCGCCCAACAACCGGAGCCCCAACTCAGGCGCTCTACAAGGGAGCATAAACCACCAGAGAGGCTTAACCTGTGATCCCAATAAGACTTTGGGGGGGAGGTGATGTCATGTATTTAACTGTCATTGTAACCCATGTATAAACTGACCTAAGTTGTGCACAGTGAGAACATTGACCACTAGGTGGTGAACTTGTGGGAGATACTCCTAACCCGGACTTTCAGGGATAAAAGGGGAAGCTCCACCCTCCTTCATCACTTCAGTGCTGGCTAATAAAGGTTACTGTCACAGAGTGACCTTCTCTCAAGTATGGGCCTCGTGTGCATCTATACTATATAGTAAGGACATATCACAAGTCATTTGTAAATATAGCGAAAAGCTTTGGCCCTTGCACAGATCCCGGGGGGACACCGCTCATCACATTCTGCCAATTGTAGTACATGCCCACTATCCCGACTCTCTGTCTTCTATCTCTTAACCAATTCCCTATCCAAGCCTCCAAATCTATGTGTTCTTATTTTTGCTAACAGTTTCATATGTGGAACCTTGCCGCGTGCCTTCTGAATTTCGCTTATCTACCACATTAATGACCTTAAAAAATTCAACTCGGTTCATTCGACATGTCTTACCCTTTACAAATTCATGCTGGCCCTCTCTGATCATCTCATATTTGTCCAAATGCTCAGTCACTCTGTGCCTAATAACATATTCTGGTAACTTCCCAACAATTGACGTATGACTAATGGGCCTATAATTTCCGAGTTTATCTCTCTCACCCTTCTTAAATAGTGGAGTGACATTAGCAGTTTTCCAATCCAAGGGAACAATTCCTGAATCAAGAGAATTTTAGACGATCATGACTAACACGTCAACAATTTCCTCATCCACTTCTTTTAATATTCTGGAGTGGAAACCATCTGATCCTAGAGATTTGTCTATTTTTCATCACATTCGTTTATCGATCACCGTGTTTTTACTTGTATTGAATCCTGTTAGTTTCTCCCCTCGATTTATTTTTAGTTTTCCTTGTATCTCTGGTATTTTATCCTCATCTGCCACTGTGAAGACAACAGCACCTCTTACATAGCAAAACACTCCAAGGCATTTCACAAGAGTGTTATCAAAGGAGATAGAAGGAGATATTAGGGCAGATGACCAAAATCTTGGCAAAAGAAGTAGGTTTTAAGAAGTGTTGTAAAGGAGGAGAGAGAAGTAGAGATGCAGAGAGGTTGACGGAGGGAATTGCAAAACCTACAGCCCAGGCAGCTGAAGGCATGGCCGCCAACAGTAGAGCGATTAAAATTGGAGTTGTGGAAGAGACCTGATTTGGAGGAGCACAGAGATCATTAACGGTTGTAGGGCTGGAGAAAGTTACAGAGATAGAGAGGGATTTGAAAACAAAGATGAGAAATTTAAAATTGAGGCATTGCCGGACTGGGAGCCAATGTAGATCAGTGTGCACAGGGAGATGGATGAACAGGACTTGGTGCAGGCAGCAGAGTTTTAGATGAGTTCACACTTATGTAGGGTGGAAGATGGGAGGCCAGCCAAGTCTAGAAGTAGCAAAGGCCTGGATAAGGGTTTCAGCAGCAGATGAGCTGAGGCAGAGGCAGAGTCGGGCTATGTTACTAAGGTGGAAATAGATGGACTTGGTGATGAACAGATGCAAAGTAGCTGTACAAAACTGCCATTTGCTGATTTCCAATTACAATGTTACCTGAAACAGTCATTAAGCGGGGGGGGGGGGGGGGGAACACATTATTTTTAGCCACCCTTGATATCCCACACAAGCTTTTTATTGTATTCCCTTTTTCCCTTTTTGTGGCTCAAGAAGCTTCCAGGACACAGCAGCCTGCTTGTTTGGAACTCTTGTTGCTGAACACATCGGCCCAAAAATTGCAGTCCGCAGCATAATCCACAGTAGGCCATGGACCTGTGAATAAAATACACACCGAACTGTACTTGCTTAAAACCTGATACATCTCTACTTCGTGAACTTGCTCTCTGATGCTGAGTACTGAAGAGCAGCACGCACAGACCCCAGGGACAGAGCCTATGCGGTAGTGTATCTGGGATCACATGGGCCTGCTCCTTCAATCAGGAAACAGAATTAGACTTGACATCATTTCAGAAGGAATCCTGTAATCAGATTTAATTACAATTACATTAGAGAATTGAAATTTAATTCATAATTAGCTTTGTTCCACACATTCACTACATCTGAGTTCTGTTAATAAAAATTTAATTTTGTTGATAATAATTATCGACATCATTAAAACTCCAATCTTTGCAGAAACAAGAAAAACTCATTTAATACAATTAAACTATCCTGATTTCCAAGATGAAAATGGTTAAAGCATGCCTGAGGTATCCCCTTATGCTGATACAAACATGCTCTGTGCCTGTTTGCATCAACCATAACATTTGAGCCTTTTGATATTTCATATACACAAACTACATTTATTTTATCAGTACACTATGCCATTTCCTCAAAGAGCTTTATTAATTTTAATCAGACATATTTGGGGTGATTTTAACTTTTATCACTGCAGAGAAAATGGATGATAGCAAATCAGCTGTCAGTTTGATAGCCCGCGAGACTTCAATGGAAAAGAAAATTGGACAGGTTGTAAACTATTGTCAATTTTACACCCGGTGATAAAAGTTGAGATTGTCTCCAGTGTCCTTTACATCTCTTTGTTGGTTGTCTTTAATTAACCCACATCTTTCTAAGTAACTATTACATTTAGCCTTAATAATTATTAATAGAGGTTTACCAACTGCCAATTAGGTTGACTGGTTTTTAATAACCCAATGTATCCCTTTCTCCCTCTTGACCAGAGGCGTTCATTGATAACCCTTCAGTCCTGTGCAACAAATTTCATATGCAATTGTATTTCAAAGATTGTGGTCAGAGTTCCATCTTATAATTTTTCCTTCTTTACATGTCTCATTACCATCTCCTTTTGCCTTGCAGCATCATCCCTTTTGTCGTTTAATCTCTCCTGTCTTCCACCCTATCACAGATCTTCCCCTTTGTTCTTTCTACCCCTCCCCCCTTTCACTGCCTCTGTACTTGCTTAAAACCTGATACATCTCTACCTTTTCCAGTTCTGACGAAAGTTTCTGACCTGAAATATTAACTCTGTTTCTCTCTCCAAAGATGCTGCCTGACCTGCAGAGTATATCCAGCATTTTCTGTTTTTATATCATTCCAAATAGCTCATTTAGTGTCTCTGCCATTTCTTCATCCTCCACGAGAAGATTTATTGTTTGATCTCAAATTAATCCTAACCTTTTATTTCATTACTTTTATGTATTACAAAATCCTTCACTCGTCTTTTTATATTCCCTGCCAGTTTTTCCTCATGCCCTTTCGTACCTAATCTCATTTGGTTCCATTCTCTAGGCTCATTTGTTCCTACTGGGTCGCGAGAGAGGCGGGTGACATTGAGTATGGATTCGAATGCAGCTCCTAGCTCCATGTCAGCTTCCCCCATGACGTTGCCCTGATTGGGCTCTGTAAGCACGTCCTGCGAGCTTCCCGGTCAATTAAAAGGAAGCGGATCTGATGACGCCATTTGATGACGCTTCATCTGCTGGTTTCCTTAAAAGGACCATGCCCACATTCATTTTGACAGTTGTGCTGTCAGGGTTCTACAGCATTGAGGTGCTGCAAGCACTGATAATCATTGCACAGAAGTGCACAGCTGCACCCAACCTCTCCCATGACTCCCTCCAGATGCTTATGGAGAGAGTCATAGCATGCCGGGAGATTCTCTTCCCTTCTAATGGGTGGAAGAGATTTCCCCAGGACACTAACACAGCCTGGTTGCACATTGTACACGAGGGCACAAGCAGGGCTGTCATCATGAGGACCTATGCTGCAGTGGTGCAAACCTTTCAATGATCTCAGTAGATCATGAAACACTCAACCTCGCCCTGCTGTGCCACTCATCACATTCCCATCACTCATCCTTCCCTACCCTACTCCTGCACATCCTTACGCACACCAACTTGCCTTGCACATCCACCCATCCTTCCCTTTCTATCTACATTATCACATCCCCATCTCACTAGCCACCCCTCACACTCACCCTCATCCTTGTCCAATCATACCAACTAACAACACACAAGGGTAGGCACTTGAGTGTTATCACCAATGCTGATGTCAAGTTTCTGTTAATGTGTTGGCATTGAAATCTTTATTTTCAACACTTTGCCTTCTTGGAAAGATTTGTGCGCTCCTTTGGAAGTGGCTTAGTAAGTGTGGCGAATTGTGACACATAAGGGCACTCCCTGCAAAGGTGTTGAGTGTGAAAGGAATGGCTCGGCCATTGTGGGGATGCTTTATGGTGCTAGTGTGGGGTGTGGCATCCAGAGTGTGCTGATGCCCTGTGTCCTGTCCAGCATCAGGTGATGGCGGAGAAGTTTGGTGCTGGTGTGCCTGGTGATGTCGCTGTTGGGGCTGATCGTGGTGGGATTCTGAGGACCAAGGTGGAGATGTTTTCCACGGCACTGATGCTGATGGAATAGATGGCAGCTGATGTTGAGATGACAGAAGCGACCTGTCAATGGTGAGAGAGGTTGTTCCAAGGAGGTGACAGTGGATAGAGAGTTCACTCTAAACACTTCAAAACTGCAGAAAGTTCAAAAGTGTGTTCCAAATCCTGAATGCTCCAGCTTCTAAGATTGGAAAGTGCACAGCTGTGAACTGGTAGCATTGAAACCACTTTTGCAGCTGCCACCTATTCAGAGCGATGGAGAGTCACTGAAAACCCAACATACTTACCTGACGTAAACCCCAAGCGACGGGAACATCGTGAAAAAGTTGGAACAATGATTCGTAACTGGTAAAATGCTGCTTAAATACCTTTAAACACCCTTTTAAGTATTTCAATTGGCTCACCCACCACTTAGTCCTGGGTCTGCAAACCGCAGGCAGAGTCAGCACTTGGAAAACTTACACGGAGGCGGGTTCAGAGCGGGATACCGCCCCACTGTCAATCTTTAAGATTCTGACAGCGGACATGCCTCCGAACCCACCCTCTGAGCGCTGGCAAAATCCAGCCCTATATTCCCAGATGTGGCTTAATTTTGTTTTATGTTATTTGACACTCTTTTAAGTCTCATTTTATTCTTAATTTCTCTATCCTTCCAAGGAACTCCAGCTTTTGCTTCATTTCCTTTACTGCTTTTGGAAATATGTCTATGTCTGAAAGGTTCTCATTATTTGTCATCTGTCAATTTTATTTTCCAATTTATCTGGGTTAGTACCCTCTTTAACTCAATGAAATTCACTTTCTCCCAGTCACGTACCTCTATCTCCAACTGTTCCTTCTCCTATTTGATTTTTATGTTGATCCTAATTTAAGGTCTAGTTGCAGTTTGCTAGCTTATGTCACTTTATTCCTTAGAACTAGATCCACCACTGTCTCCTCCCTTGATTGTCAACTGGTAGCTTCTGCTTGCATGATATATTCTTTGTTCATATTTCCTGATGAACAGTTACATTTTTTATAGCTGTTAATTTTTTAACTGTATTTTATGAGATTTCTGCTGAACCAATATGACTGCCAATGCATAAACATAAGAATGTTGCACCTTTCCACTACCAGCTTTTTCTAAATGCATTGGCACCGAAATTCAGGCGTTTTGTTTTAGAACAATCCCAACACCTTAATGGTGAAGCCCGAGGCACCCTCAATATTGACCTCAGGCCCCATTTGAACCAAGCAGGCGAGCTGCTGAGAGCAACAGGCAGCTCGCAGGTGAGACGCAATTGAAGATCGGGCCGCTGCTGGCATCACAGCAGCTCTCAGGTATGTCAGGAAGAAGGGGCGAGCGGGATTGGGTGTGGCGGGGGGACAGGGGTAACCAGGAAGGGGGTGGGGAAGGCAACCGAGTCGGGAGGTAGTGGCGATGAGTGACGGGAGAGGGTGTCGGCTGCCATCATGGCAAATTCCATCTTGTTGTGGGGACCTCGAACATGCGTTAGACCCCTTATTTGCAGAGGTTCTAACAACTGTTTTAGGCGTGGGTATTGCACACCAATTTATTAGCCTTTACCAATATGGTGGGCGGTGCACTTCCAACTCATAGAATCATATCGGTGGCTGCGGAGGCCATTTAGCATCCAGAAAATGGGCATTGAGTGGTCAAATATCAAGGCCACGGTGTGTGTTTCAAACTACATTCAACCAAACAATAATTTAAAGTGTTACTTTCTGTTTTGACAACTATTAAGATGCATTTATTGATAATTATTGTATTGTAGTGATGTTGCTAGCCACATAGACAGCGCACCTCATATATCATGTGTGTACCAATATTTACTGAACAATGAATCATGAAATGAAAGAACCAGGCTCTGTAATAATAAACAGTCGGAAAACCAATTTGGGATAGAGTAGAAAAATCTAGTGATAAGATGAATGCTGCTTTTACTAAAGCAATAATAGACCCCAGAATAATTTATATCCTTGGTGCAAGTCGAGGCTTGAATCTGGTTGAAATAATGCTGAACCCTTTGGAACAAAGTGAGATTGTTATTTTTATACCAATTAATGTTTTCGCAGAAATCTAAAGAGATTAACAGTTTATGAAAGTGTATTACAATTACCAAGAGAAAAAGACACAATGTGATCTGAAAATTATACTTGACAATTATGAAAAATTATGACAGACAACAGCAAGCAATATATAAGGGGAAAATCAGCAGAGAAGTTTTGAAGGTGTGTATACAGTGCTTCCAAAGAGTTTGTGGTGGGGATGTGACACTTTCACCTCTTTTAGCCCTTTTCATAGAATCATAGAATGGTTACAGCACAGAAGGAGGTAATTTGGCCTGTTGAGCCCATGCCGGCTCTCTGCATGAGCACTTTAGCTAGTTCCAATTTTGAGTCAGAGGTTTGGAGGAAAATTTTAATGCAAGGACCATAAGTTTGGATTATAAATCAACTCCCATATATAACTTGCACACTTCGGAATGTGAATTTTTGGAGAACCTGAACAAAACGTGTGGGTAGTTAAATTGTTAAAAATGGGATTCCCGACCTAAACATGCCTCCAACCCGCCCACTTCCGGTTTTAACGGAGGCAGGACAGGGGGGGAATGGGGCGAGGAGGGGGTGCAACCAGCCCATTCCCAAGAGGCGGGATGTCAATTTAAATATTACAATGAGGCTGGATGCCTCTCTTTTAACCTCCATTTTGTTTTTAACTGCATGTGGATGGGTTTTACATAATTTGTGAAACCCGGCAGTTACAGCAAGGTGGGGATTGCTGGATCCAAGAGTTAAGTGCCTTTATCCCTACCTTCTGGAGCCAGGGTTCCTACTCACCCGTACGCAATTGGAGACCCCCTCACGAGGCCTTCTTTCACCGCCCCCAAGCGTTGCCCCACCTCTCCCCAGTGATGATGCGGTGGCCAGCCGCGATATTCTCTCCCACCTCCCACCCCCACTAAATCTCCGGTGGCCAGCCACGGTTGTCCCTGCATCCCATCCCCCCACATCATCCGGCCCCAATCCTCTGCCTGACCACCTCCCCAATCCATTTAACGGCCCAGCCCATCCTCAATCTTCTACGCCCCCCCCCCGCCCACCTCCGCGCCCCCGATCCATTTAACGGGTTAACCTGACCCCTGATCCTGTACCCATCCCCCCGATCCATTTATGGCACAGCGCAACCCCCGATCCTCTACTCCCCCTCCCCCCCATCCGATCCATTTAATGGGTTGGCCCTACCCCCGAATCTCTACTCACCCCCCGATCCATTTAATGACCCAGCCCCCACACGAACCCTCACTTTCTTCCCTATGCAGCTGCAGGCCTACCTGCCCACAGCCAGCCAGGCTCTCAATGTGGCTGAATCTGGGTGGGAAGATGAGGCCTCACATGAAAATCAGGCCCTGCCATTAAAGTTGGCAGGGCCTGCGAGAAACCTTCCCTCCCGCCTTCCTCCTTAAAATTCCAGCCATAGTATTGATGTATAATATACCTCTACATTCTTCACCAGGCGTTAGAACTGTTAATATTCAGCCATATGTTCTTCCAAGAGCTCCGATACAACAACAACTTGTATTTATATAGCATCTTTAACATAGTTCAACATCCCAAGGCACTTCACGGTAACGTTATCAAACAGAATTTGACACCGAGCCATATAAGGAGATATTAGGGCAAATGGCCAAAAGCTTGGCCAAAGAGGTAAGTTTTAAGGATTGTCTTAAAGAAGGAAAGAGAGGCAGAGAGGCAGAGAGGTTTAGGGAGGGAATTCCAGAGCTTAGGGCCTTGGCAGCTGAAGGCACGGCCATCAATGGTGGAGTGATTAAAATCGGGGATGCTCAAGAGGCCAGAATTGGAGGAGCGCAGACACCTCGGAGGGTTGTAGGGCTGAAGGAGATTAAAGAGAAAGGGAGGGAAGAGGCCATGGACTTATCTGAAAAAATGGATGAGAATTTTAAAATCAAGACGTATCTTAACCGGGAGCCAATGTAGGCCAGGGAGCACAGGGCTGATGGGTGAACAGGACTTGGTGTGAGTAAAGATGCAGAAGAGAGGGTTAAAAAGGCTGATATACTGAGATGATACAGTCACTGGATGTGAGTTCCAGGAGACTGAGGCTAATGATCAACTTTGCCAAGGTGCTAAAAAGAACGAGTGTGCATTCTGTTGTGTATCTGTAAAGCATGCACTCCCATGTTCCACCACCAGGGAGCGCATCCCCTGAAGTCCCAAGGGATCCCAGCATCCCTTGGGAGCATTGTATACAAGCCAGCCCCGAAGGCTTGATCCTCACTCTGGAGTGTCTTAATAAAGGCTGAGGTCACTGTTACATTAACCTCCCTGTGTGCAGTCTCATCTGTGTTAGGAACACAACAACTGGCGACGAGTACACAAATTCAACGCAAAGATGCAGCAAACTCTGGGCATCCTGGAGAAGTTCTATGTCGAACGGTTAGACCAGTACTTTGTAGCCAACGAGCTGGACGGAGAAGGAAGCGCTGCAAAAAGGAGAGCGGTCCTCCTCACGGTCTGCGGGACACCGACCTGCAGCCTCATGAAGAATCTTCTGGCTCCGGTGAAACCCACAGATAAGTCGTATAAGGAGCTGTGTACACTGTTTTGGGAGCATCTTAACCTGAGGGAGAGCGTTCTATACAGCGATCTGAAGGTCAGGAAGTGGCGAGCTACGTCGCCGAGCTAAGGCGACTTGAAGGACAACGTGAGTTTGATGCCTACCTGGAGCAAATGCTCATAAACTTTTTTGTACTAGGCTCTGGTCACGAGATCATCCTACGAAAACTTTTGATTGCAGAGACACCAAACCCCCAGTAAGGCCATTGCGATAGCACAGGCGTTAAGTCCACCAGTGATAACACCAAACAAATCTCTCAGTACACAAGTGCTAGCAATGTTCATAAATTAACTGGAACTGTGTTGGCGAGCAGAAAAGTACAGGGCAGAAAGCATGAGTCTGCAACTGCCAGCAGGCCTCAGGTGACCGAGATGACTCAAAAGTCCGCAACAAAGGATGAATGCAAGGCAATTCACACCTTGTTGGCGTTGTGGAGGCTTCCATTCAGCCTATTCATGCCGCTTCAAAGGGTATGTTTGCAAGAGCTGTGGAACAATGGGGCACCTCCAACGAGCTTACAGACAAGCTTCAAGCTCTGTAAAACCTGCTAACCACCACATGGCAGAGGAAGATTGGTCCATGGTGGACCAAAGCAATTTTGAGCCTCAGAGAGAGGAGGCAGATGCTGAAGTACACGGGATGCACACATTTTTGACGAAATGTCCACCTATAATGCTAAACATAAAATTGAATGGCATAACTGTAACCATGGAACTGGACACTGGTGCTAGCCAATCTATCATGAGTAAAAAGATGTTTGAGAGACTGTGGTGCAACAACGCACTCAGACCAGCCCTGAGCCCCATTCACACGAAACTGAGAACGTACACCAAAGAGCTTATCACTGTCCTGGACAGCGCCATGGTCAAGGTCACCTACGAGGGCACGGTGCATGAACTGCCACTTTGGATTGTCCCGGGTGATGGCATCACACTGCTTGGAAGTAGCTGGCTGGGCAAAATCCACTGGAACTCGGATGACATCCGAGCGCTATCACATGTCGATGAGGCCTCATGTACCCAGGATCTTAATAAATTTCCTTCCCTTTTTGAGCCAGGCATTGGAAACTTTCCTGGGGCAAAGGTGTGGATCCACTTGGTCCCAGAGGCACGACCCATTCACCACAAGGCGCGAGCGGTACCTCACATGATGAGGGAGAGAGCGGAAATTGAGCTGGAAATCGAGTTGCAACGCGAGGGTATCATCCCCCCAGTGGAATTCAGCAAGTGGGTCAGCCCGATTGTTCCAGAACTCAAAAGTGATGGCACGGTTAGGATTTGCGGCGATTATAAAGTAACTATTAATCGTTTCTCGCTACAGGACCAATACCCGCTACCTAAGTCAGATGACCTATTTGCGACGCTGGCAGGAGGCAAGACATTCACCAAGCTCGACCTGACTTCGGCCTACATGATGCAAGAGCTGGAGGAGTCTTCGAAGGGCCTCACCTGCATCAACACGCACAAGGGACCGTTCATGTACAACAGATGCCCGTTTGGAATTCGGTCGGCTGCAGCGATCTTCCAGAGAAACATGGAGAGCCTACTCAAGTTGGTACCACACACGATGGTTTTTCAAGGAGACATATTGGTCACGGGTCGGGACACCGCCGAGCACCGACAAAACCTGGAGGAGGTCCTCCAGCGACTAGAGCGCGTAGGGCTGAGGCTGAAGAGGTCGAAATGCATCTTCATGGCAACAGAAGTGGAGTTTTTGGGGCGAAAGATCACGGCGGATGGCATTCGGCCCACAGATGCCAAGACA
Source organism: Pristiophorus japonicus (assembly GCF_044704955.1). Taxonomy (NCBI): domain Eukaryota; kingdom Metazoa; phylum Chordata; class Chondrichthyes; family Pristiophoridae; genus Pristiophorus; species Pristiophorus japonicus. The sequence continues at coordinate 196,132,634 of NC_091984.1, read as the reverse complement.
GAGGCTATCAGGAATGCGCCCAGGCCACAGAACGTCACAGTGCTGCGGTCGTTCCTGGGACTCCTCAACTATTTTGGTAACTTCCTACCGGGGTTAAGCACCCTCTTAGAGCCCCTACATGTGTTATTGCATAAAGGTGAGAACTGGGTATGGGGAAAAAAAACAAGTAATTGCTTTTGAGAAAGCCAGAAACATTTTATGCTCCAACAAGCTGCTTGTATTGTATAACCCGTGTAAAAGACTTGTGCTAGCATGTGAAGCGTTGTCATACGGAGTCGGGTGTGTATTACAACAAGCTAACATTGCGGGGAAGTTGCAACCTGTCGCCTATGCTTCCATGAGCTTGTCTAAGGCCAAGAGGACCGACAGCATGATTGAGAAAGAGGCATTAGCGTGTGTGTTCGGGGTAAAGAAAATGCATCAGTACCTGTTTGGCCTCAAATTTGAGCTGGAAACCAATTACAAGCCCCTCATATCCCTGTTTGCTGAAAACAAGGGGATAAATACTAATGCCTAAGCCCGCATACAAAGGTGGGCACTCGTGCTATCAGCGTATAACTATACCATCCGCCACAGGCCAGGCACCGAGAACTGTGCGGATGCTCTCAGTCGGCTACCATTGCCCACCAAGGGGTGCAAATGGCGCAGCCTGCAAACTTGTTGATGGTGGCGCAGCCCGCAGACTTGAAAATGATAAATCACCTGTCACGGCCAGATTAGGACTTGGACCAGCCAAGATCCTCTGCTGTCCCTACTAAAAAACTGTGTACTGCATGGGAGCTGGGCCAGCATCCCAGTTGAAATGCAAGAGCTAATCAAGCCATTCCAGCGGCGAAAGGACGAGCTGTCCATTCAGGCAGACTGCCTGTTGTGGGGTAACCGCGTAGTGCTACCAAAAAAGGGCAGGGAGACGTTCATCTCGGATCTCCACAGCACACACCCGGAAAGCGATAGCCAGATCCCACGTATGGTGGCCCGGTATCAACTCTAACTTAGAGTCCTGTGTACGGCAATGCAGCGTGTGTGCTCAGCTGAGCAACGCGCCCTGAGGGACACCACTTAGTTTATGTTCCTGGCCCTCCAGACCATGGTCGAGGATCCATGTCGACTATGTGGGCCCGTTTCTCGGTAAAATGTTCCTGGTGGTGGTGGATGCTTTTTCAAAATGGATTGAATGTGAAATAATGTTGGGAAGCACCGCCACCGCCACCATTGAAAGCCTGAGGGCCATGTTTGCCACCCATGGCCTGCCTGACATACTGGTCAGTGACAACGGGCCATGATTCACCAGTGCTGAATTTAAAGAATTCATGACCTGCAATGGGATCAAACATGTCACCTTGGCCCCATTTAAACCAGCCTCCAATGGGCAGGCAGAGCGGGCAGTACAAACAATCAAACAGAGCCTCAAACGAGTCACAGAAGACTCACGCCAAACCCTCCTGTCCCGAGTACTGTTCAGCTACCGCACAAGACCCCACTCGCTCACAGGAGTGCTCCCGGCTGAGCTACTCATGAAAAGGACACTTAAAACCAGACTCTCACAGGTTCACCCCAACCTGCGTGATCAGGTACAGAGCAGGCGGCAGCAACAAAATGTAAACGATGTTCGCGCCACGGTGTCATGGGAAATTGATCTGAATGACCCTGTGTATGTGCTAAACTATGGACATGGTCCCAAGTGGATCACGGGCACAGTGATAGCTAAAGGGAGTAGGGTGTTTGTAGTCAAACTAGACAATGGACAAATTTGCAGAAAGCATCTGGACCAAACGAGGCTGCGGTTCACAGACTGCCCTGAACAACCCACAGCAGACACCACATTTTTCGGACCCACAACACACACCCAAAGGATCAACGACACCACCCCGGACCAGGAAATCAAACCCATCACACCCAACAGCCCAGCAAGGCCAGGCTCACCCAGCAGCCCTGCAGGGCCAACAACACGCCAGCCCAGTCAATAACGAGGCAATGACCATTTTAATCCTCTACATCTGATTATCCACAGAAAAACAAGCTGAACAGTAGTCTATGAGTCATCAGACTCGGCGGCTCAGACACAAAGGAGTTCTTTGCTTAGCCATCAACTCTATCGAGGCCATCTAAGAGTCATTTGTTACAGACAGAAGGTTACACACAGAATTAGATCACGTTTTCGTCACCTACAAAGTACAATTACTTAAGAACATAACATAAGAACAGAAGAATTAGCAGCAGGAGTAGGCCATTTGGTCCCGTGAGCCTGCTCCATCATTCAATGAGATCATGGCTGAACTTCTACCTCAACTCAACTTTCCTCCACTATCCCCATATCCCTTGATTCCTTTACCATCCAAAAATCGATCAATCTCTGTCAAGGATATACTCAAAGACTGAGCCTCCACAACCCTGTGGGGTAAAGAATTCCAAAGATTCACCACCCTCTGAATGAAGAGGTTTCTCCTCATCTCTTTCCTAAATGGCCGACCCCTTATTCTGAGACTGTGACCCCCGGTTCTAGACTCCCCATCCAGAGGAAATATCCTCCCTGCATCTACCCTGTCAAGCCCTGTAAGACTTTTGTATGTTTCAATGAGATCACCTCTCATTTCTCCAAACTCTGGAGAATGTAGGCCTAATCTACTCAATTCATCCTCATAGGACAATCCACCCATCCCAGGAAGCAGTCTGGTGAATCTTCATTGCACTCCCTCTATGGCAAGAATATCCTTCTTTAGGTAAGGAGACCAAGGTTCCGAACTTGGTCAGAGCTAAGGCCCCCCCATTTCTCGGTGGTCCCCGGGTGGAACTTCAGTTTTTGCCTCACGCTGCCGCTGGGGCCAGTCGGGCGAGAGTTTCGTCGCGGTTCTGTCAGCAGCAGCGGCACGCAGCGGGAGTCGGCAAGCGGGAGTGGGTGTGAGCAGGCGACGGCAGCAGTGGACTCGGCAAACATTGGAGGTCGTGCACTGCGCATGCGCGAGATTTACGATTTTTTTTGTTGTAATTTCTTGTGGCCGATGTCATCACTTTTGCTGCGATTGGGGCTGATGGTACAGCTGAACATGCTCATAAAAGCTGTGCACTCACTTGCACCCACCAGTTGCAGAGAGGTCCTATTTGGAGAGAGAGAAACAAAATCATCATCAGCAATCCATCTCGGAAAGTTATAATGATTGTAAAAAAAGCTTCCAAGAAGTCTGATGGAGGGAAGCCCAGAATTCCCTGGTTTAATGAGGAACAGCTGGAGGAACCTGTATCTGAGGTGGAGTGCCATTATAAAGACCTCACCCGGGGTAGTTGTGGCAAGCCTCCACCACCTTAATATAGAGGCATTTGGAGGGAGATTGGCGAGGCCGTGTCCTCAGTGGGTGACATGTTGCAGGATGGAGACCAGTGTCGGAAACGATGGAACGATGTGGTGGTGTCAGCAAGAGTGAGAAAGATTTATTGCTGCACTCCCGTACTACTCCAAAAGGTTCTATGCCAGTTGTATCTGTGTGTGTGTGTGTGTGTGTGTGTGTGTGTGTGTGTGTGAGTGTGTCTGCGAGTGTGTGAGTGTGTGTGAGCTGCATGAGCAAAATGGGTAAAGACTGCAACGTTTCTTTCTGCAGAAGAAAAGAACATCCAAGGCATCGAGCCTGAGTGCCACGGGAGGGGGCCCAGCAGATGTCATCGAGTTGACCAGCCTAGAGGAGCGTGCCTTGGCGTTGGCTGGTGACCACTTTTGTGCCACCACAAAGGGTGCTGCAGATCCCATGTTAGCGCATGGTAAGCTTATACTAATCTCCGGTCTGCGTTATGCTCATGTCATGCAAGGTCATGTAATGTTAAGTCAAATGCCTTTTAACGCACAGTGTGTCGGCACAATGGTGCGCTCATGTAGTGATGGAAGTCCTTGAAGTAAGAATGTGAAATGTTACGGATCACATGTCAGCTTGAGCAAACCCACCCCTCAGCTATACACTGAACTGTTGACCTCTACTTGCAGATGTTGATTCAGACAGCACCGAGCAATGCACCCCATCCACCTCTGGCACACAAAGGCCGAGTGTGACACCAACGCCTTCCACCCCGACGTTGTCACCAGCCCAACACACCAGCTCCTTCCTCCACACCCCCACCCACACCCCCAAGATCATCTATATCCACCGCGGACATGATGGGCTGAAATGGCCTCCTTCCGTGCTCTAAATTTCTATGATTCTAGGAAATCTTTACACAATACTCCAGGTGCAGTCTCACCAGGGCCCTATATAATTGCAGTAAGGCGTTTTTACTCTAATACTCAAATCCTCTTGTACTAAAGGCCAACATAACATGTGCATTCTTAATTGCTTACTGTACTTTCAGTTAACTTTCAGTGATTTATGTACAAGGACACCCAGGTCCCACTGAACACCAACATTTCCTAATCTCTCACCATTTAAAAAATACACTGCTTTTCTCTTTGTCCTACCAAAGTGGATAATTTCATATTTCTCCACATTATATTCCATTTACCATGTTCTTGCCCACTCACTTAGCCTGTCTACATCCCCTTGAAGCCTCTTTGAAGCCTCGTTGCATCCTCCTCACAACTTACATTCCCACCTAGCTTTGTACCATCAGCAAACTTGGATGTATTACATTTGGTCATCTCATCCGAATTATTGACATATGGCCCAAACTTGTTGTGAGTCCCGTCCACAGCTGCCGAGATGCCGCCCAAAATTTTTTTTTTACAAAGATTCCTCAGGTACTGCCCATCTGTTGCCCAGGTCCCGCCCAGCGGAGATTCCTCGGTAAAGTACCGCTGGTGCAATTTCCTGCCATCCGCCCATGACGGAGGCTCAAAAACAGGGATGTTCCTCATGCACCTTCCTCTAAGATCGTGCTCCCGCCTGCCAGAATGACCGCTAGCAAAAAGGTGGTCTGAGCTGGCTATGAATCGGGCAGCAGGGAGAATCGCTCAGAGCGGTGCAGCACTGCACATCCCGGGTAGCGTCCATATGCTGCATATTATCAGAGGCTCAGAATTTCAGATCGACCTTAAACTGCACAGAATGACTTCACAGATGTAAATGAAAGGTACTCCGTTGAAGGGCAGGTGTGGTATAGGAAATGGCAATGAGTTCCGAAACACAGTAAGAGCTCCATGGTGATGGTCCTTAGACCATTGCTGGCAGATCAGAGTTATTGACAGAATGTGAGTGCACAGATAGTATGAGCTTCTGTCAGAGTAAACAGGTGAAAATGAGAACATGTGATGCTCTGGCAGGTCGCAGCATGTGATAGTGAGAACAGCATCACCTCAAGTATAGAAGATGGAAAAATATATATAATGGACTGCAAGGTCACTGAGGAACATGTGATATCAGGGGTGGGTCTCCGTGATGTTCTACCTAAGAAAAAGTGGACTGAAGTGCAAGCCTTAATGTGTCCCTTCCAAGTTGTGCAACTGTCTCTCATTCAATGGCAGTCTTCCTGCATTGGTCACCCTTACTTATCGTAGCGCAATCGCCTGATGACAGGACCCATTAAAGAGTCGCATCATATGTGGACGGCAAGATATTCCTCAGGAGATTTGTCTGTTTCTCAGCAGGTACCCCAGATGATGTAAAAGTGAGACACTGACCAAGAGCGGGTGAATAATGTGACTGCATTGAATAGTGCAGCATGCCAAATACGCAAACAATTGAATCCAACATATGTACATTATCTCAGAAACCAGTCAAGTCACATTCACAACAATCCATGTGAAACAACAGCTACAACTTAATGAAGAGTAAACAACATCACCAGCACCAACACCCAACCCTCTATCCACTAACATCACCGCTCTTCCACATCCCCCCCACCCCCCGCCTCGATGTGAGGCCCATCGTCCTCGTCCGCCTTCATCACATCGAGCCGCACCCTGGCCCCTCACCGCTTCTGCTCCATCGCGTTGTGCAGGAGGGCAGCCAGAGCACTGCTGACGTGTTCATCTTGGAGAGAATGTAGGGGGCATGATTGAAGGTGCGGCATCTCCGGCTCCTCGGGATCTGTCAGCCTCGATGGTGTGGGCTCAGGGGATTGCATGACAGGTCCCGAAAGCATCAATTGCCAAATGGCCTCTACGGAGTCGGTGTTACGTTCCACCGCACGAATAAAAACATAATAACATAAGAAATAGGAGCAGGAGTAGGCCACACAGCCCCTCGAGCCTGCTCCGCCATTTAATATGATCATGGCTGATCTGATCATGGACTCAGGTCCACTTCCCTGCCTGCTCGCCATAACCTCTTAATCCCTTATTTGTTAAGAAACTGTCTATTTCTATCTTAAATGTATTTAATGGCCTGGCTTCCACAACTCTCTGAGGCAACGAATTCTACAGATTTACAACCCTCTGAGAGAAGAAATTTCTCCTCATCTCAGTTTTAAATGGATGGCCCCTTATTCAAAGATTATGCCCCCTAATTCTAGTCTCCCCTATCAGTGAAAACATCCTCTCGGCATCCACCTTGTCAAACCCCCTCATAATCTTATGTGTTTCTATAAGATCACCTCTCATTCTTCTGAATTCCAATGAGTAGAGGCCCAAACTCCTCAACCTTTCCTCATAAGTCAACCCCCTCATCTCTGGAATCAACCTAGTGAACTTTCTCTGAACTGTCTCCAAAGCAAGTATATCCTTCCGTAAATATGGAAACCAAAACTGTACGCAGTATTCCAGGTGCGGCCTCACCAATACCCTGTATAGCTGTACCAAGACTTCCCTGCTTTTATACTCCATCCCCTTTGCAATAAAGGTTAAGATTCCATTGGCCTTCCTGATCACTTGCTGTACATACATACAAACCTTTTGTGTTTCATTCACAAGTACCCCCAGGTCCTGCTGTACTGCAGCACTTTGCAATTTTTCCCCATTTAAATAATAACTGCTCTTTAATTTTTTCTGCCAAAGTGCATGAGCTCACACTTTCCAGCATTATACTCCATCTGCTAAGTTTTTGCACACTCACTTAGCCTGTCTATGTCCTTTTTGTAGATTTTTTGTGTCCTCCTCACACATGCTTTTCCTCCCATCTTTGTATTGTCAGCAAACTTGGCTACGTTTCACTCGGTCCCTTCGTCCAAGCCATTAATATAGATTGTAAATAGTTGGGGTCCCAGCACTGATCCCTGCGGCACGCCACTAGTTACTGATTGCCAACCCGAGAATGAACCATTTATCTCTGTTTTCTGTTCATTAACCAATCCTCTATCCATGCTAATATATTACCCTCAACCCCATGAACTTTTATCTTGTGCAGTAACTTTTTACGTGGCACCTTGTCAAATGCCTTCTGGAAGTCCAAATACACCACATCCACTGGTTCCCCTTTATCCACATTTTTCATTACATCCTCAAAGAATTCCAGTAAATTTGTAAAACATGACTTCCCCTTCATAAATCCATGCTGACTCTGCCTGACCGAATTATGCTTTTTCAAATGTCCTGCTACTGTTTCTTTAACAACGGACTTCAATATTTTCCTAATCACAGATGTTAGGCTAACTGGTCTATAGTTTTCTACTTTTTGTCTGCCTCCTTTTTTAAATAAGAGCATTACATTTGCAGTTTTCCAATCTGCTGGGGCCTCCCCAGAATCCAGGGAATTTTGGTAAATTACAACTAATGCTTCCACTATCCCTGCTGCTACTTCTCTTAAGACCCTAGGATGCAAGCTATCAGGTCCAGGGGATTTATCTGTCTTTAGTCCCATTATCTTACTGAGTACCTTCTCCTTAATGATTGTGATTGTGCCACGTTACTCCCCCTTATAGCCCCTTGACTATCCACTGTTGGGATATTGTTTGTGTCTTCTACCGTAAAGACTGATGCAAAATATTTGTTCAGAGTTTCTGCCATCTCCAAGTTCCCATTACTAATTCCCCAGTCTCGTCCTCGAAGGGACCAACATTTACTTTAGCCAGTCTTTTCCTTTTTATATACCTATAGAAACTCTTGCTATCTGTTTTTATATTTTGCGCTAGTTTACTTTCATAGTCTATCTTCCCTTGCTTAATCATTTTTTTAGTCATTTTTTGCTGGCTTTTAAAAGCTTCCCAATCTTCTGTCTTCCCACTAGTTTTGGCCACTTTGTATGCCCTTTTTTTTAATTGGATACCGTCCTTTATTTCTTTAGTTAGCCACGGATGGCTATCTTTTCATTTACACCCTTTTCGCCTCACTGGAATATATTTTTTCTTGAGAGTTCAGCCGCTCCATACTGGCAGTGTGCTGCTCAGCAAAGGTGATGATGCTGGCAGCTATCCCAGCCATGGTCTGCAGCACATCTCGACCTAGTTCCACGCACGTCCTCGACAGCTGGACCATTTCCTGAATTGCTGAGAGCCGTCCTCCATCCTCATCTGATTGTTGAATCGTCCTGGGTGCTTGCGGCTCGGTGACTTTTCCGGCACGGCCTCTGCGCCTCCCAACGCTTGTTCCTGCTTCGTCCGACTCGAATCCCAAAAAGTCAGACCCCGACACCGATGTTGGCCGAACAGGTGGCACACATATCAGAAGGCTGGTATCCTCCTCTTGCAGCTCCTTGACCTCAAGTGGTTCGAAGACTGCCACTTCTCCCTCCTCTCCGCTCCTGGTCTTTGTGTCTCTAGGTGGTGGAGCTGGATGCGGTGGATATGGGTGATCTGGGGGAGGTGGGGTGGGGGTGGAGGAAGGAGCTGGTGTGTGGGTCTGCTAACAACGTCGAGGTGGAAGGCGTTGGTGTCACACTCGGCCTTTGTGTGCCAGAGGTGGATGGGGTGCATTGCTCGGTGCTGTCCGAATCAACATCTGCAAGTAGAGGACAACATTTCAGTGTATAGCTGAGGGGTGGGTTTGCTCAAGCTGACATGTGATCCGTAACATTTTATATTCTTACTTCAAGGACTTCCATCGATACATGAGCACACCATTAATGGCCGACACACTGTGCATTAAAAGGCATTTGACTTAACATTGCATAACCTTGCATGACATGAGCATAACTGGAGATTAGTATAAGCTTACCATGCTCGAGCACAGGATCTGCAGCATCCTTTGTGATGGCACAGGGGTGGTCACCCACCATCGCCAAAGCACGCTTCTCTAGGCTGCTCAACTCGATAACATCTGCTGGGCCCCCTCCTGTGCCACTCAGGCTCGATGCCTTGGATGTTCTTTTCATCTGCAGAAAGAAACGCTGCAGCCTTTACCCGTTTTGCTCATGCAACACACGCGCACATACACACACACACACACTCACACACACAGACACAACTAGCACAGAACCTTTTGGAGTAATACGGGAGTGCAACAATAAATGTTTACTCACTCTTGCTGATGCCACCACATCATTCCATCATTTCCGACACTGGTCTCCATCCTGCAACATGTCGCCCACTGAGGACACGGCCTCGCCAATCTCCCTCCAAATGCGTCTATATTGGGGTGGTGGATGCTTGCCAAGCCATCCAGGGTGAGGTCTTTATAATGGCACTCCACCTCAGATAAAAGTTCCTCCAGCTCTTCCTCATTATACTAGGGAGCTCTGGGCTTCCCTCCATCACAATTCTTGGAAGCTTTTTTTGCACTCATTATTACTTTCCTTGATGGATGACTGATGATGATTTTGTTTCTCTCTCTCCAAACATGACCTCTCTGCAACTAGCAGGTGCAATTGAGTATGCAACTTTTATGAGCATGCGCAACTGTGCCATCAGCCCCAATCATGGCAAAAGTGATGACATTGCCCACAAGAAATTACAAAAAAAAAATCGTAAATCTCGCGCATGCGCAGTGCACGGCCTCCGATGTTTTCCGAGTCAAGAGGCCTGCACCTACCACCCACTGCTGCTGTCTTCCGCTCCCGCCGGCCAACTCTCGCTGCAGCTGCTGCAACGGCAGCAAATCTCCCGCCCGACTGGCCCCAGCGGCAGCGGGCAGCAAAAACTGAGTTTCGCCCGGGGTGGGGGTCCGCCGAGAAATGGGCGGGCCTTAGCTCTGACCAAGTTCGGACCCATAGATTGTGAATAGCTGGGGCCCAAGCACCGATCCTTGCGGCACCCCACTAGTTACAGCCTGCCAACATGAAAAATGACCCGTTTATTCCTACTCTCTTTTCTGTCTGTTAACCAATCCTCAATCCATGCTAGTATATTACTCTCAATCCCATGAGTCCTAATTTTGTTTATTAACTTCTTGTGTGGCACCTTATGAAATGCCTTCTGAAAATCCAAATACACCACAGTCACTGGTTCTCCCTTATCTATTCTACTAGTTACCAGCTCAAGAAACTCAAACAGATTTGGGAAACATGATTTTCCTTCCATAAATCCGTTTTGACTCTGCCAATCCTATTATTATTTTCTGAGTGCCTTGTTACCACATCTTTACTAATGGATTCTAGCATTTTCCCTATTACTGATGTTGGCTAACTTGTCTTTAGTTCCCTGTTTTCTCTCTCCCTCCTTTCTTAAATAGTGGGGTTACATAAGCTACGTTTCAATCTGCGGGAACCATCCTAGAATCTATGGAATTTTGAAGATCGCAACCAATGCATCCACTATTTCTATAGTTCCATCTTTCAAAACCCTAGGATGTAGGCCTTGAGGTCCAGTGGATTTATTCGCTTTCAGTCCCATTACTTTATCCAGTACTATTTTTTCACTAATACTCATTTCTTTCAGTTCCACATTATTTACCAAAGGTTTTTGTCGTGTCTTCTTCCGTGAAGACAGACACAAATTATTTGTTTAATTTCTCTGCATATCCTTGCTCCCCATTATAATTTCTCCTGTCTCAGCCTTTAGGGGGCCCACATTTACTTTCGCTGATCTTTTCCTTTTTACATACCTATAGAAGCTTTTACAATTTTTTTTATGTCTCTCGCTAATTTACTCTCATATTCTATTTTCCTTTTCTTTACCAATTTCTTGGTTCTCCTTTGCTGAATTCTAAAATCCTCCCAATCCTCAGGCTCGCTGCTCTTTTTGGCAACATTATAAGCCTCTTCTTTTGATCTAATATTATCTGTAATTTCTTTTGTTAGCCATGGTTGGCTCATTTTTCCTGCAGAGTTTTTTTGCCTTAAAGGAATGTATGTTTGTTGTAAATGATGTATTCATTCTTTAAATACTAGCCATTGCTTGTCTCCCATCCTATCTTTTAATGTAGTTTCCCAATCTACCTTAGCCAACTCTCCCGTCATACCTACAAAGTTTACTTTGTTTAGATTTAAGACCCTAGTTTTGGATTTAACAAAATCACTTTCAAACTCTATATAAAATTCTATCATATAATGTCACTGTTCCCTAAAGACCCCTTTACTACAAGGTTATAAAGTAACCCTTTCGCATTGCACAATACTAGCTCTAAAATAGCCTGTTCCCTTGTTGGTTCCTCAACATACTGATCTAGAAAACCATCTTGTATACATTTCATGAATTCATCCTCCACACTTTTACTGCAAATTTGATTTGCCTAGCCAAATGTAGAGCAAAATCCCCCATGATTACTACATTACCTTTGTTCCATGCACTTCTAATTTCCTGATTTACACTGTGCCCTACATTACCACTACTGTTTGGGGGCCTATAAACAACTCCCACCAATGTTTTCCACCCAAACTGATTCTATGGGGTAGAAATTCAGGTCTGCCAGAAATCTGGCGCACCTATCATTTTTAAGTGTTTTTTCTGCCACGCGGGATGAGGTGGCCTCTTTCGCAAAATTTAGCTATTTGTCATTTTTTTCCAGGCGGACTGGAAGTCGGTCATAATGGGGGCGGAAATGGGGCAGTAAGCAGAAGATCGACAACGAGTGGGGTGGAAGTGGAGTCGGGATGGAGTCACTGCCGCTGTCAATCATCAGCGCAGCAGTGATGACATCATGACGCATGTGCGTCACCACGGCTCGTCCCTTCACTTAAAGGGGAAAGTCTTTGCCATTTTTAAATTCGGCAGGGTTTCAGCCGGGCCAGCAGCGTGGCACCCAAGAGGGGTGCCAGGCTGCCTGTTGGCGGCCTGGCCAAACCCGGGGGCATAATTGTCTGCCCGACCTGGCAGTCGGCTGACAAAAAAAAACATGCCAATCACGGCAGTGCACCCTTCCCTTGAATAACCGCCGCGATGCCATGTCTCACACACACAGAAGACAAGGTGCACCGAGAGAAAAAGCTGTTGGGGGCACCGCATGGCGGATCAAAGGTTTTTCACGTGAATTTGGCTGGAGATGCGGGAGATCGGCGGTGCACGCTTTGATTACGCACTTAGGAGTGGTCAGCAGCAGTGGGGCAGAAGTTTGGACTGCCGGAAAAACTCCCGAGGTGAATTTCGCTGGCGGCGACCATTCGACTCCTTCGCTTTCCGATGGTGAGGCCTTTTCGGGAGGCTGAATTTCGGCCCCATATGTTTTGATTTTCGGAGCTAAGATCCTTTCTCTCTACTGTTTTTATCCCATCCTTTATTATCAGGGCTACCCCGCCTTCTCTTCCATTTTACCTCTCTTCTAAAAGTTAAGTATCCTGGCTATTGGGTCAAACCTATTAATTTCTATCTGTGCTATTAATTCATCTATTTTGTTGTGAATGCTTCATGCATTCAGATATAGTGACTTTAGCTCTGACTTTTTCCTATTTTTCCCTGATGTCACCTTAGTCAGTGATGCCCTATTACCTTTGTTGCTCTCTCTGTCCCTTTCTGACCCACTCTGGTTAGTTTTACCCAAAACTCTGCTCTGCTCTAAAGCCTTGTCATTTCTCTTGCTGCTTTTAAATTGACTCTTTCCTGAATCCTTTCCACCCTTTTATTCGTTTAAATCACTGTCTACTGCCCTAGTTATTCGATTTTCCAGACACTGGTTCCAGCCCGGTTCAAGTAAAGCCGTCCCAATGGAACAGCTCACTCTTATAAAGAAAAACAAGCACTTACAAACAGAATAACCCACTGCAGTCTCACACTTGCTCGAATTAAACCAGGAAGTTGGTGGGTTGGAGGCGGCTTTTTTGCTGATTTTAACCCCCCACCTACATCCAAACCCATGCACTCCTCCAAATTAAAATTCTCCTTGTTAACCCATCTGTCCTCCATAAATCTGTTGAACTGAATCCAACAGCACACTCTCTGTAGATTAAATTTATGAGCATTTTGCCAACAGCACTCTCTCAATCTGTCCAATTTACAAAAAACTTGTTTCTGCACTACCTCTGCACAATATTCATTGCAAGTATTTTCTAGATATCAGTTTTTTGCATACATATGCTTGTTTGAAGGCAGCAGCTCGAAAATCTGACTGCAAAAAACGCTCATACACTTTTGAAAGGGACTTTTGACTTCGAATTGCACATGTTTTAATAATCAAACAGCAAAAATTAGGTTGTCTACTGCACTGATAAACAAAATTTGGGCAGAATATATAACCAATTGCTTTCAGTCAAGAGGGAAAAATGTCTTTATTTTGGTATATTGCTTGCAAGCACACTAGATCTGTGTCCTCTGCAGTTATAAACAGAATATTCTCTTGGAAACTTCCACAATATGACTGCTTTACACAAACCTATGTTGTTGCTTTGCAATAATGCTTGAATGGTGATTCACATGTACCAGTTTGGATACTCCTCCAGCCCTAAAACCCTCCAAGACATCTGCGCTCCCCCAATTCTGGCCCCTTAACATTCCTGATTTTAATGGCTCCGTCATTGGTGGCCATGCCTTCAGCTGCCTAGACCCTACGCTCTGGAATTCCCTTCCTTAGGGCCCAAATTTCCCGAGGAGTTGCTCCGTTTTTTTTGGAGCAATCGATTTTTCTGGAGTATCTTTTTAGTTGCAATTCTGGGAATTTAATTTGCGCCAGTGTAAGTGAGTTAGTTAGGTTTTTTTTAAGTTTAGTTTTTTTTTCAAAAGGGGGCGTTACCAGCCACTTATGCCTGTTTTGGCCATTTAAGCAAGTTTAGCCAGCTAAAAGTTACTCCAAACTAACTTAGGCCAGGGTAAGTGGGCACTCTTGTATGTTCAAAAAAACCTTGCGCTGACTTCTTAAGTCAGCGCAGGCAGCCAGAGATGGGAGGAGGGGGGGAAGGGGACCTTGTAAAACACTAAACATCTTCAATACAACATTAAAGAAGCATAAATACATTTAAAGCACCAAGCATTAAACAAAGCAGTATATTTGCACCAAGCACTAAACAAAGCACAAAAAGTATTAAGCAATTAATTAACAAATAAAAAATAGAAGGAACCCTGCACCTGAAGGACCAAGACCAAAGTAATAAGCAACCAATCAATCAGTAAATAACAAATAAAAAATAGAAGTCCTACCTTAGGAAATGAAGCGGGCTGCCGATGAGAGAGCCCATTCGGCCAGGGCTAGGGATGGCGTGCTTCGGGCCCCTCCCACACAGCCTGCAGCGCGCACTCACAGATTCGGCCTGCCAGGAGCTATTGCACATGCGCGCAGACTCTAGCGTGCATGTGCAGAGGTCCTGGCACTGTTTTCAGCGCCGGGACCTGGCTCCGCTCCCAATCCACTGGGCCATGCTACGCCACCACCGAGGAGAGGCTGGGGAGCGGCCAGAATCAGGAGGAAGATTTTCGGCATGCTTGGAGGCAGACAAAAGCGGCGCACCTCGGGTGAGGGCGCCAAAAAAAGCACTTGGGGAAATTTGAGCCCTTAATCTCTCCACCTCTCTACCTCCCCTTCCTTCTTTAAGATGCTCTTTAAAAGCTACCTCTTTGACCAAGCATTTGGTCATCTGCCATAATGGCTCGATTTTTTTTCATAACGATCCTGTGAAGCTCTCTGGGATGTTTTGCTATGTTAAAGGTGCTATATAAATACAAGTTAATATAAGAACATAAGAACATAGGGTTTTTTGACTTCGAATTTGTTGTGTATGCAATAACTGTTAGACTGAGTACTGTTTAACTCCAAGAGGTATGACCTTGGCTCTGCTTTATTAAGGCCCAAAATGACTAATATACAAAAGGGCTGGCCTTTTATACTTGGGCTGTACACACATGCGTGCAGCCCAATGGCCTCCAACAGTGACACCTTCTAGTGGCTAGTGATCCCAAAAGTACATACATGACAATATCCCTCTCTGAGATATTAACATGGTCTTTTACAAATTGAGATGTTCTGTTGTTTTACGCCCCCGCGTTGACCATCTCAGTTCAACTCCAGCCTTGGGTGAGTGTTCAGAGTCTGTTGTGACTGGTGGCTGGGTGGCTGGCCTGGTGGGAGTGGCAATGGCCATGTCAGGGATTGAAAGTCCATTTTCATTGAACATGTCAGTGATTGAAAGTCCCGATTCACTGAGTCCTCTGAGTGACTGGGGGTAGGTTGGTTGGTTGTCAATTGTCTCTTCCTCCGACTGTTCTGGTTCGTCTGTGTGCCGCAGCTTTGTCTGATCTATCTGTTTCCTGCATGTTTGCCCATTTTTGAGCTTGACAATAAATACTTTGTTGCCCTCCTTGGCCATGACAGTACCAGCGATCCACTTGGGACTCTTACCATAATTCAGAACTTATACAGGATCATTTACAGAAATATCGCGTGACACAGCTGTGCGATCGTGATACCCTTGCTGACTTTGTCTTCCATATTCAACATGATTATTCAAGTCAGGGTGTACAAGAGATAGCTTAGTCTTAAGACCTCTCTTCATCATTAGTTCAGCAAGCGAGACCCCGATAACCGTGTGTGGTCTTGTCCTGTAACTAAGCAATATGCATGACAGGTGGGTCTGCAATGACCTTTGGGTTACTCGCTTCATACTCTGCTTTATGATTTGTACAGCACATCCTGCTTGCCCATTAGATGCAGGTTTGAACGGTGCTGACCTTACATGTTTGATACCATTGAGTTTCATGAACTCTTGGAACTCCTGACTGGTGAAGCATGATCCGTTGTCGCTAACAACGATGTCAGGCAGACCATGTGTCGCAAACATAACACTGAGATTCTCAATGGTAGCTGTGGATGTGCTGGATGACATGATTATACACTCTATCCACTTCGAATATGCATCCACCACAACTAAAGACATCTTCCCCAGGAAGGGACCTGCAAAGTCTATGTGGATCCTGGACCATGGTTTGGATGGCCACGACCACAGACTCAGCTTTATTGTCAAGCTCAAAAACGGTTCCTCGGAGTCATGACCTGTGATCAGGATGTCATCTTGGAACATGATGCTTCTGGGAGTAGACTCTCCATGTTCCTCTGAAATATTGCTGCAGCCGAGCGAATTCCAAAAGGGCACCTTTGATAAATAAATAGTCCTAATGCACGTAAGTCTCTTTGATATCTGGACCACTTCCTGTGTTATTTAGGTCGATGTCAAGTCCAGTTTGGTGAATGACTTCCCCCTGGCTCGCGTTGCAAACAAGTCATCAGCCTTTGGTAATGGTCCTGTTTCGAAACCCTGTTGATCGTAGCCTTGTAGTCTCCACAGATTCTGACTGTGCCATCACTTTTCAGCACAGGAACAATGGGATTGGCCCATTCATTAAATTCAACCGGTGATATGATCCCTTCACGCTGGATTCTGTCCAGTTCGATTTCGACCTTCTCCCTCATCATATACGGAACTGCCCGAGCTTTATGATAGACAGGTCTTACATCTGAGTCCACGTGGATCTGCACCTTGGCTCCCGTGAAGTTGCCGATGCCTGGTTCGAACAGCGAGGGGAACTTGCTCAGTACTTGGACACATGTATCTTTCTCCGTCGACAATTTCTTGATGTTGTTCCAATCGCATCTGATTTTTTCAAGTCAGTTCCTGCTGAACAGCATTGGGCCATTGCCTGGGTCAATCCAGAGGGTAATTCGTGAACCACACCGTCATACGACACTTTAATTGTGGCACTGCCAATCACTGTTATGAGTTCTT
The DNA here is from genome assembly GCF_044704955.1 of Pristiophorus japonicus. Lineage (NCBI taxonomy): Eukaryota > Metazoa > Chordata > Chondrichthyes > Pristiophoridae > Pristiophorus > Pristiophorus japonicus. Next base: position 196,115,769 of record NC_091984.1, on the reverse strand, counting down.
TGGTGTACGTGTGCAACTTGGCATTGACTGGACTCAGCCTGGGCCTCACAGCCTTAGTATCCCACAGCTTGGCGAATGCACTCTGGCTCATTATCGATTGACTCGCCCCCCGTGTCCAGTTCCATCGATACCGGCAGCCCATTAAATTTCATGTTGATCATTATCGGTTTGCTCTTAATTAGGAACGAGTGCAGTCCACACACTTCCTCCTTTGGTATCTCTGATTGCATATCTGGATTCACGCTAGTCTGACCATCATCCTCCACGTGGTGTGTCGCAGCACGCTTGCTCATCTGCGGACACTTGCGCTGGAGCTGCTCCACTCTCAGACAGCCTTTGCAATTATATTGCTTAAATCAGCACTGCTGGTGCCAGTGATTTCCCTCACAACGCCAACACGGAGAAATCGGATGCATTCCCGCTAGCGGACTTTGGGCAGCCACAGGTTTCGCGTACGCAGTCGGATAGGCCCTGCCATGTGTCGCTCTGCCGAAAGCCGAATCAATCATATTTACAGCACTTGCCGAGTCTCGATTTTTTACTGATATCTGCTTTAGACATCTATCCGTCGTCATGCATGACTGAGCGATCGTGAGGGCCCTGTTCAAGTCCAATGTCTCCACCGCCAGTAGTTTACGCAGGATCACCTCATGGTTGATGCCGATTACAAAGAAGTCCTGCAGCATGTCTGCCAACACAGCCCCGAACTTATATGGTCCCGCTAGATATCTCAGGTTGACAACGAATTCTGCCGCATTCTGTTCCTCTGAGCGAATGTGCGTGTAAAATCTGGCTTAAAGTGGTCCTGTACCAGTGTACACAATTCTTCATACTTCTTCTCTGTTGGACTCACAGGCAGGAATAAATTCTTTATCAGACCATAAATTTTTGGACCGCAAACCATGAGGAACACTGCCCGGCGCCGATCTGTATCACCGACCTTCTCCATTTTGTTGCCCATGAAGAAGTGGCTCAAACAGCTCACAAAGTCTGCCCAATCTTCTCCTTCCACAAATTGCTCCAACAATCCAATTGTGCTCATTTTTGCATGCAAAGGTTCTTGTTGCCTCGTCACCAAATGTTGTATATGCAATAACTGTTAGACTGAGTACTGTTTAACTCCAAGTGGTATGACCTTGGCTCTGCTTTATTAAGGCCCAAAGTGACTTATATACAAAATGGCTGGCCTTTTATACTTGGGCTGCAAACACGTGCATGCAGTCCAATGGCCTCCAACAGTGACGCCATCTTGTGGCTAGTGATCCCAAAAGTACATACATGACAGAATTGCACATGTTTTAATATTCAAACAGCAAAAATTAGGTTGTCTGCTGCACTGATAAACAAAATTTGGGCAAAATATATAACCAATTGCTTTCAGTTAAGAGGGGAAATGTCTTTATTTTGGTATATTGCTTATAAGCACACTTGATCTGTGTCCTCTGCAGTTATAAACAGAATATTCTCTTGGAAACTTCCACAATATGATTGCTATGCACAAACCTATGTTGTTTGCATAATATATGTGTATAAGATCATGGCTGATCTTCTATCTCAACTCCACTTTCCTATACTATCCCCATATCCCATAATTCCATTAATATCCAAAAATCTATCGATCTCTGTCTTGAATATGCTCAACAACTGAGCTTCCACAGCCCTCTGGGGTAGAGAATTCCAAAGATTCACAACCCTCTAAGTGAAGATTTTTCTCATCTCAGTCCTAAATGGCTGACCCCTTATTCTGAGACTATGACCCTGTGTCTGGACTCCCCAGCCAGGGGAAACATCTGCCCTGCATCTACCTTGTCACGCCCTGTAAGAATGTTGTATGTTTCAATGAGATCACCTCTCATTATTCTAAACTAGAGAATATAGGCCTAGTCTACTCAATCTCTCCTCAAAGGACAATATCGCCATCCCAGGAATCAGTTTGGTAAACCTTTGTTGCATTCCCTCTATGGCAAGTATATCCTTCCTTAGGTAAGGAGACCGAAACTGTACACAATACTCCAGGTGCGGTCTCACCAGGGCCCTATATAATTGCAGTAAGACGTCTTTACTCATATCAAATGCTCTTGTAATAAAGGCCAACATACATACCATTTGCTCTCTTAATTGCTTGTTGAACCTGCAAGTTAACTTTCAGTGATTCGTGTACACCCGGGTCCCTCTGAACACCAACATTTCCTTATCTCTCACCATTTAAAAAATACTCTGCTTTTCTATATTTCCGACCAAAATGGATAATTTCACATTTCTCCACATTATGTTCCATTTGCCACATTCTTGCCCACTCACTTAGCCTGTCTATATCCCCTTGAAGTCTCTTTGTACCCTCTTCACAACTTACATTCCCACCTAGCTATGTATCATCAGCAAACTACTGCTGTTGTTTGTTGTGTCAGATTTTTAAAAAAGATCATGGCCCCGATATTGGTGGCCTTACCGCCCACTGCCGCCGACCACCGACGAGTTTTGCTGCCGTTTTCCTCTCTTTGCCATTTTCCACTTGGCCTGGAACGGGCAGGAGGGGAGTACCGCCGGGAACCGCCTGCTGACGTCCTCTGGCTGCCAAGTAGCATAAGTAGCCTCCCGCCCGCCGAGTTGCCAGATTGGTGCAGGCGGGAGTCTGCGCCAGGAGGGGAAAAGACCGCTGTGTGGAGGTTGTTCTAACCCCGATGGTTGGTATGAAGAACAGAAAAAAAGGTTATTGACCATATTTTAAAAAAATGTTTACGTGAATTACCTGGATGGGGTCCCCAGAAGGTGTTCCAGTGTTTTTTTTACTTATGATTTTTATTTTCAGCCTCCCTGGGCCTGACTCCATCCTCGGCGGCATTTGAGCCTTTGCTGCCGAGATTGAGAGCTTCCGCCCTCTGTCGCCCAGATTGACAGCATAAGCCATTGTTTGGCCGCCGTGTGGTACTGCCATCTCTTTTAGAGGAATCTTCCTGGCAAAGTCCCACCCGGTCTCTCGGCGGTCATCGATGGTTCTTTGGGCGGCACTTGGGCGGGCCTCGGCCTTCACCAATTTTGGCCCCAATGTTTGGCACTTCAATCTCAATCACTGCACTTAGCCATAATGTTGATGTAGATTGTTAGTTTCACAAATATCTGAAATGTTCCCCTTTTATTTATGGTGATTAAAAAATAAGTTTAAATTGATATTGGAGTGAGCTGTCCTTCGCTGATAGATATTTAGATCAAACCAATCTATGCACAAAAGACATCTCTTCATTTCCAGTATGCAAATTGTCTAAATTCTGATGGATTATGTAATTAACCCTAGTGCAGTGGTTCTCAACCTTTTTGTGTTCGCGACACACTTTCGAATACTAGAATTTTTGGCGGCATACTTGAAGGGATTGAAAGGTGAACACAGGTTAAAAAAAAAGCAAGTTTCAGAAAATTTAAAAAACATTTTATTAATCACAGTATATGAAGATATACAACATTGTACACATGTATGTTATTAATTATTTTTTATTCTGAAAGTAATAAAATAATAAACTATAATAATAATTCCTCACATTAATTATAGATTAATTAGTATTTTAATGTGATACTTGAGCCTGACGTTTTTTAGTTATGTCACTAATATTAGGGTGTATAACCGATAAGGCGACTCTCAATTTGTGTTCAAGTTCGCTAAGTTTTTCCCGTTTTTTGCATTTGATGTTCGTAAGAGTTGAGAATCCTAATTCGCAAAGATATTAATGTTGAAAAGTGCATCAGAATTATCAAGGCTTTTTTTGATATTGCAGGATATTCTTCTTTAATAGAAATCCAGAACGCATCAAGAGACATATCTGAATGTTTCATTTTAAGACCGCGGTCTGTAGAAATAGAAGTCAATTCTTCTTCTTGCAATGTAAAATCAAAATCTGATGTACTAATTGGAGAAAATGGATTTCTTACCTATTCATACTTCTCTACATCCAAAGATGGAAAATATTTTTTGATGTTGTCTTCCAGTGATGCTAAATGCTTTATCACGATAGGAGCAACCTTTTTAATACTGTGATTTGGTATCAAAGGGAACATTTCAAGATTTTTTTCTGTTGCTCTCTTTTTCCAGATAGAATTTTTTTTCTGAAAAGCTAATAGCTTGTCTGCAGAGGTGAGAATGTTTTCATTTCGCCCTTGCATACTGGTATTAACGCTGTTAAGACAATTAAATATACCTGCCAAGTATGCTAACTTAGCACACCACATTTCACTCTTAAGGTATTTGCAAAAGGTATCGTTTCCTTCTCTTTCAAAAAATACTGACAATTCTTCTTTAAGTTCAAATACACGACATAAGACTTTTCCCTTGAAAGCCATCTTACCTCTGTGTGCAAAAGTAAACATTCGTGCTGTGCATCCATAGCTTTGCAGAGCTGTTTAAACAAGCGAGTTTTTCAAGGTCTTGATTTTATATAATTTATAATATTAACAACTTGATCCAACAGATTTTAATTCTAGCGGTAATGTCTTTGCAACAAGTGCTTCTCTATGCAAAAAGCAATGGATGAATAATATATTTGGATTATGTTTTTTTGTGAGCATAATGAATCCTTTGACATATCCCACCATAGATGGAGCACCGCCCGTGCAGATTCCAACACATGAGTCCCATGAAATTTTCAAGTCTTCTAAATATGAATTTATAGAATCAAATTTGTCTTGACCTCTAGTATTTTCTGGAAGTTCTCTACAGCACATAAATTGGTTCAATATCTCGTTTTCATGAATGAAGTGAACAAATGCTAATAATTGTGCTTTACCATTAATGTCGGTGGACTCGTCGATTTGCAAAGCAAAATTCGAGTTCGTAATTTTCTCGGCTACATTTTCTTCAATGTTAGATGACATATCATTTATCCTTCTCCGAATTGTATCGTCAGACAGTGAAACTTTTGCAATTTCTTGTTCCGCTTCATCACCAAGCATTATTTTGACAATTTTATGACATGCAGGCAAAATAAATGACTCAGCTATAGTATGAGGCTTCATTTTCTGCGATATTAATTCAGCAACTTCATAAGAAGCAATTTGAACCTTATCTGATACCTTAACATTTTTTTTCAAAATATTTCACTTGTTTTGATTGCGTTGCCATCAATCTCCTAAAATAACTGATCTTTTGTTGTAAGATGTGCGTGTTTCGTAGTAAAATGATGTTTAAATTTACTGGGAACCATTGCACTGTTCGACAGTTTTTCGCCGCACACAACACAGTAGAATGGGGCATTCTTCTTCTCCTGTCCATGAAAAACCGAACCTCAAATAATCCTCCATATATTGATGATGAATTTTGGATTTTTTAGGATTTGGTTCGGCACTGCTTGTACTGGCATTGGTTGTAGGCCTACTAGTGCCACTTGTAGTGGCACTGTCATTGAATTGAATGTGTGCCAGTCATGTAAATAGAGTTTTAGTGTTTGGATGTGCTGAAAAATCACACATCAAATGCAGCTGCTATGAAAGATGTTACAATTCCAGCATTGAAAGAAACAACAACTTGCATTTCTATAATGCCTTTCGTGATCTCAGGACGTCCCAAAGTGCCTTACAGCCAATTAAGTATTTTTGAGGTGTAGTCACTGTTCTAATGTAGAAATCAAGAGTAATAGGGTAGAATGGCTGGTCTTTTTCTGAAATCCAAGACACATCCAGGCCAAATCTAAATTGATAAAGGGGTTTAACTCCCCCAATTTACTAGCAAAGCAAACAAATTGGCATAGTTGAACCCCATGGTCCCAACATTTTGATGTAACTCTGGTGGATCTATCTGGGAGGGGTAGGCGGGTGGCGAGAGCAGAATTTGGAACTTAAATTGGATTTGCAAGTAATGGGTTCAGGGCAGGATGACGTCTTAAGTCCTAAATTCCATAATTTATACCCTAGGAACTGCCCATCTAATTAGAGGCTAATAAGGCCAATGCTGCAATCAAAAGAAGCGTATTGTTCTGTTTCATTGTGCTGTTACATAGGGACTCATAACTTTGCTTTGGCTTGATCTTATGTCAGATTTATTTGTTCTTCAACTTTGAAGCTCTTTATTTCATTTGGAAGTCTTCCTCAATACTGTTTCTTGTTTATGAAATTTTCCTAAGTATACGATTACATTGCAGTATGGGTTTCCTGATGGGCATACTCCTCTTTATGATATACAGGCAACTCTCGATTATCCGTACATGGATCTAACGGAGAACCTACTGCAATGGCACTTAAATTATTGGGGGAGATCCTTGGGATAGACGAAGTTCCGATACACATGATAGTGTCCCGTGTATAGCTGCACTGAGATGGACATTTCGCTGTTTTTCTAATCTCAGCACCGGATAACAAGCTGATCCCAAATGCAACAGAAAGCAACGCAAAGCTCCTGTCCAAATTTCTCATTTTTGGTCTTTAACGCGCTCTTACACACAACGATTAAATCCACCCCACACATAGTCCTGCGCTGACCACTTTCTGCACCGTCCGCTGTTTGCACGAAAGCGCTAACATCAGCGAGTAACTGCAGCCCTGGGTGCAATTAATTATTTATTGAATGTTCCCACTCCAGAGAGTTTAAAATTATCCGCTTCCAACACAATAGGGTTCACCGTGTCCTTGCCCGCGGTTTTACCTTTCTCTCCACGTGAAAAACCGCGGATCAAATTTGGGACCCAAACATTCTCGCCAAGAACTGAACAGTCAAATTACAGGGGCATTTAAAAATAAAACATAACTAACACAGACGATATGAATCCATTGTCATGTATTTTATTACCTTCACGCTATGATAACACGAACTAAGTCTTCGTGGTTGGTTCTATCACCGTCAAATTTCAGCTCTGAGACATGCACTCGCCCTAGCGGCAAAATCGTTTACCTGGAATAGACCGATCCTCGAAGGACCCGGATAATCGAGAGTTGCCTGTATATGTGTGTTAGATGAGGAACAGTAGTGAACTCAAGTGGCTAGGCATCATTCAGCAGCACTGGGAAAGATCCTAATTCTCTTTTAAACACCCAGCCTGGAGGAGGGGTATAAACTCAAAAATCTTACTTGAACATATCTGTGGAGTGATGTATAATGAGGGGATGGTTTAGACCATGAGCCCTGGAGGAGCTTTGCTCCATTCTACAAGATATGGACTGGAGGGTAGCTAATGTAACACCACTTTTTAAAAAGAGAGGGAGAGAGAAAGCGGGTAATTATAGACCGGTTAGCCTGACATCAGTAGTGGGGAAAATGTTGGAATCAATTATTAAGGATGAAATAGCAGCACATTTGGAAAGCAGTGACAGGATCGGTCCAAGTCAGCATGGATTTATGAAGGGGAAATCATGCTTGATAAATCTTCTGGAATTTTTTGAGGATGTAACTAGTAGAGTGGACAAGGGAGAATCAGTGGATGTGGTGTATTTGGACTTTCAAAAGGCTTTTGACAAGGTCCTACACAAGAGATTGGTGTGCAAAATCAAAGCACTTGGTATTGGGGGTAATATACTGATGTGGATAGAGAACTGGTTTGGCAGATAGGAAGCAGAGAGTCAGGATAAACGGGTCCTTTTCAAAATGGCAGGCAGTGACTAGTGGAGTGCCGCAGGACACAGTGCTGGGACCCCCAGCTCTTTACAATATACATTAACGATTTAGATGAAGGAATTGAGTGTAATATCTCCAAGTTTGCAGATGACACTAAACTGGGTGGCGGTGTGAGCTGTGAGGGGGATGCTAGGAGGCTGCAGGGTGACTTGGCCAGGTTAGGTGAGTGGGCAAATGCATAGCAGATGCAGTATAATGTGGATAAATGTGAGGTTATCTTTGGGGGCAAAAACGCGAAGACTGAATATTATCTGAATGGCGGCAGATTAGGAAAAGGGGAGGTGCAACGAGACCTGGATGTCATGGTTCATCAGTCATTGAAAGCAGGCGGTGAAGAAGGCAAATGGTATGTTGGCCTTCATAGCTAGGGGATTTGAGTATAGGAGCAGGGAGGTCTTACTGCAGTTGTACAGGGCCTTGGTGAGGCCTCACCTGGAATATTGTCTTCAGTTTTGGTCTCCTAATCTGAGGAAGGACGTTCTTGCTATTGAGGGAGTGCAGCAAAGGTTCACCAGACTGATTCCCGGGATGGCAGGACTGACATATGAGGAGAGACTGAATCAACTGGGCCTTTATACACTGGAGTTTAGAAGGATGAGAGGGGATCTCATGGAAACATATAATATTCTGACAGGAGGGACAGGTTAGATGTGGGTAGAATGTTCCCGATGTTGGGGAAGTCCAGAACCAGGGGACACAGTCTAAGGATAAGGAGTAGGCCATTTAGGACTGAGATGAGGAGAAACTTCTTCACTCAGAGAGTTGTTAACCTATGGAATTCCCTGCCGCAGAGAGATGTTGATGCCAGTTCATTGGATATATTCAAGAGGGAGTTAGATATGGCCGTTGCGGCTAAGGGGATCAAGGGGTATAGAGAGAAAGCAGGAAAGGGGTACTGATGGAATGATCAGCCATGATCTTATTAAATGGTGGTACAGGCTCGAAGGGTCAAATGGCCTACTCCTGCACCTATTTTCTATGTTTCTATGTTTCTATGGTATCTCCTTGCTCATTTTTACGTTTTCTTATGATGAATTTGTCCATTGGAGGGGACAAACTTTATTCGTCTGAGTGATCCAAACTTCAGGCAGACATGAACTGAGTCTTCCAATTTCCAAACTCCAGAGAGTCCAGACAGAAACGAACCTAGAGTTGAACAGGAAGTTTTGATTTTGACTATGGTCAAAATATGCTAAAAGCCAACTCTCAAAAATCAAAGGAACCTCTTGGGCGGCTAGGCCAGGTCAAATTGGATGCCGCATACATCAAAGGAGCCGCTAATTGGTGCTATATTAGGTCAAAGCGTCAAAGATGCCGCCAGTCCCGGCCACACATCAAGCTGCAGATCAATAAACAAAAATAACAAAATATAAATAAGAATGTGGTTAAATGTAATTAAATAGTTTTTGACATTTTATTATAAAAACGACACTTTTTATTACATATGTGTTAGACTCGTCTTTCATTTCTTTCATCCAAATTAATAATCAAATTTTAAGCTTTTCATATGAACAATTTAATACTATTATTTTGGATTGGGGGTGGCCATGGCCCAAGTGCCCCCCCCCGGCTACGCCCCTGGTACAGACGCACATACACACACAAACATAAATATACATACATACAATTATTGAAGATGAAATAGCAGCACATTTGGAAAGCAGTGACATGATCAGCCCAAGTCAGCATGGATTTATGAAAGGGAAATCCTGCTTGACAAATCTTCTAGAATTTTTTGAGGATGTAACTGGTAGAGTGGACAAGGGAGAACCAGTGGATGTCGTGTATTTGGACTTTCAAAAGGCTTTTGACAAGGCCCCACACAAGAGATTCCTGTGCAAAATTAAAGCGCATGGTATTGAGGGTAATGTACTGATGTGGATCGAGAACTGGCTGGCAGACAGGAAGCAGAGAGTCGAGATAAACGGGTCCTTTTCAGAATGGCAGGCAGTGACTAGTGGGGTGCTGCAGGGCTCAGTGCTGGGACCCCAGCTATTTACAATATATATTAATGACTTGGATGAGGGAATTGAGTGTAATATCTCCAAGTTTGCAGATGACACTAAGCTGGGTGGTGGTGTGAGCTGTGAGGAGGACGGTAAAAGGCTGCAGGGTGACTCGGACAGGTTAGGTGAGTGGGCAAACGCGTGGCAGATGCAGCATAATGTGGATAAAAATGAGGTTATCCACTTTGGTGGCAAAAACATGAAGGCAGAATATTATCTGAATGGCGGCAGATTAGGAAACGGGGAGGTGCAGCGAGACCTGGGTGTCATGGTACATCAGTCATTGAAAGTTGGCATGTAGGTTCAGCAGGTGGTGAAGAAGGCAAATGGTATGTTGGCCTTCATAGCTAGGGGATTTGAGTTTAGGAGCAGGGAGGTCTTACTGCAGTTGTACAGGGCCTTAGTGAGGCCTCACCTGGAATATTGTGTTCAGTTTTGGTCTCCTAATCTGAGGAAGGACGTTCTTGCTATTGAGGGAGTGCAGCGAAGGTTCACCAGACTGATTCCCGGGATGGCAGGACTGACATGTGAGGAGAGACTGGATCGACTGGGCCTGGAGTTTGGAAGGATGAGTGGGGATTTCATAGAAGCATATAAAATTCTGATTGGACTGGACAGGTTAGATGCAGGAAGAATGTTTCCGATGTTGGGGAAGTCCAAAACCAAGGGACATAGTCTAAGGATAAGGGGTAAGCCATTTGGGACTGAGATGAGGAGAAACTTCTTCACTCAGAGAGTTGTTAACCTGTGGAATTCCCTACCGCAGAGTGTTGTTGATGCCAGTTCATTTGATATATTCAAGGGGGAGTTAGATATGGCCCTTATGGCTAAAGGGATCAAGGAGTATGGAGAGAAAACAGGAAAGGAGTACTGAGGTGAATGATCAGCCATGATCTTATTGAATGGTGGTGCAGGCTCGAAGGGCCGAATGGCCTACTCCTGCATCTATTTTCTATGTTACACACGCTTATACACACACACACACACACACACACACACAGTCTCATTCGATCGTAGGCACTCGCACTTCTCTATCAGTAATGGGAGGGAGTAAGGGAGTGGAGGGGGGCGGAGGGGGAGGGGGGTTGTCGAGTACTCAAAGGAAACAAATTTTGCCAAAGGATTTTGTTCTGAGTATGGACATTTAAATTGTTTGTGTGTGTTGTCTCTAGTCATTATTACTTGTACAACTATAGAACATAGTTTTTTTGATAATAGTAGATAAATAGATAGTTATTTGTTAATATTGGCAATGTTTACTACAGCAGTGGCATCATATATATAGATAGATGACATATGCGTCTGTCTGTCTCTCTCTCTCTCCCCCTCCCCTTCTGTTTCAGAATTAAATGGTTTGTATTTCATTGTGAAATCAGCTAAAGTCCACCATACTTTTACACAATTTGGCGGCACACCTGTGAAGGGTTCACGACACACCAATGTGCCACGGAACACCGGTTGAGAACCACTACCCTAGTGCAACAATTCCTCCAGCCTGCACCACACGTCTTATGCTTCCTAATCTCAGCTCTACTTTGTTTGTGATACTCCTGCAAAAATATACAGTCTTAAAATCAACTAAAATGCCTTGATATACAGATCAAATCTACACATAAATCTTGACTGAAGTATTAGCTTTAGTTGTGGCTCCTCCCACCAGAACTTCCCTGACCATAACTTACCAAAGTGCTAGCTGCTCCAACTCGGTCCGTCTTGACAGACAATGAAAAATAGTCCCTTCAGTCTTAATGAGGATCTTGGCTTCCACTGACCACAGATGCCAATTACACATTTTCTAATTCCACAATTACTGTTTCTATGTAACAAGATATACAGATTATGACTTTGAAATTATGAGACTTATGAGCCGAAATTGCCCCCCTCCATAAACTCCATTACCACCCCTCTTAGAGGCAGTAATGGAGTGGAGAAGCCTTATTCAAAAGGGAGCTAGATGTGGCCTTTATGGCTAAAGGGATCAGGGGGTATGGAGGGAAGGCAGGGGTGGGGTACTGAGGTTACATGATCAGCCATGATCGTATTGAATGGTGGTGCGGGCTCGAAGGGCCGAATGGCCTACTCCTGCACCTATTTTCTATGTTTCTATGTTTACCGACCGGGGGCAGTCGGATGGACCGACCCATCGGAAATTGCCCCTGCTGTGCCAGGTACGTGCCAACCCCTTACTGACCGGTGGCGACCCCCTTTCCGATGCTCGCGTGGTATTGCCCTGCGGGAGCGGCACTACCACCGGTCGGAGCCACTGACAGCTTTCCCCGGCGGGGAGCTGTTTGTGCCTGGGCCTTGCGTCTGCCCTTAAAGAGGAGGTCGCGCTGCTGGCGACTCCATTTTATTTTTATTGTCAGCTGACTGCCAGGTCGGACTGACAATTATGCCCACGGGTTCAGCCGGGCCACCAACAGGCCTCTCTTGGGTGGCCAGGCTGCTAGCCCGGCCGAAACCCTCCCTGGTGGCCCAGTGGACCTAACTAAAAACTTTGCCGAGTTCGCAGCAGCCCTCCCTTTTAACTGAAGGGGAGGGACATTGTGACATCGTCACTCGGAGCGACGGCCGTTCTGACCCGCCCACACTTAAATCCTGCTGTCGACACCACATCAGCCCCGACCGGAAAAAAATTTCCAAATCCTGAATTTCCCTGGATTCTCTTCCCCAATGGTAGGTGCACTCTGTTTGGGGCGGGGCTCAATTTCAGACCCTTATACTGAAAGAAAGGAGACTGACTAAATTGTCCATTTTTGCTCCATCAAATCTGCATGTTCGAGTGCTTTTAGACTAAGGACTTAGAGAGAGAAAGAACTTGCATTTATATAGTGCCTTTTATTACCTCAGGATGTCCCAAAGTGCTTTACAGCCAATGAAGTACTTGTGGATTATTGTTACATGAACTGTTCCATTACAAAAGTAATAATCCTCTCACTTCTTGACTATTTTCCGAGATGGTATGTAACATAATTACCACCTTTAATTAGTGAAGGTTTTGTTTAGGCTTTCTTAACAGGTTTGAGAAATCTGAATTTCAGGATGGCTTTGCATGAATCCAAACAAATCCAAGTTGAAACTTTATTTGCGGCAATTAGAATGAAGTGGTGTCTCACAAACAGTGTCTTTGGAACACAATGGGCTGATTGGCCACCTTCTGTGCTATAGGATTCTAAGATTGGAAATACATTAGAAACAGGGTATGGAATATCAAATTATATTATGGTCCCTTCAACCCTGGTATCTGGATCTGACTCCATGCGAAACAGACAGGGCAAAATTCTCTTTCTGAAGGTTAGTAAATCTTTTCAGAAAGGAGAGTGAGCTTGGGCAGTCCGTAATTTTGATTTTGCTTCCATGTGGATCGGCGTCCACAACATTAAGTTGACTTTACAACTCTGATACCAAAAACTAGAAATTTAAAAGAACATTTTAATGGAGGAATACGTTGACATAAAAATTAGAATTCGTGGACACCAGTAGAGTTCGCCAAGTTAATGCCACCACACTGTGCAAAGTGTAGATTGTGAGCAAGTTAATATTTATGGAGCTTTAAGCACTACAGCAGGAACTTTAAGTGCTGGAGTAGCTAATACCTCATACAAAGTCTGAAGCATGTTAGTTTTATAGGTACTGACCTGGGGTGAAGTGCGACGTCTGTCCTGCTGGATTATATTGCTCTACAAAGTGATTGAAAAATGAACAGTGGCCTTGATAGCAACAGTTAGAAATTAGTGTTTATGTAAACTATGAACTTTTCCCTTTGTTAAAATGTACCCAATTGCAGTGATGAAAAGCAGCTGAATGGGGACAAGACCCATTCATAATTTTGGTTAACGTTTTTGAATTGAATGAGAACCCCAGTGCATCAAGACAACTTAAAAGGCTCAAAGGCTTTGCTGCTGACTAGAATAGCTTTCGGTACTCATAGCATGACCAACACTGTCAATTAGGATTTCTGAGTAGATTTGCATCCCATTTAGCATGCAATTTCAGTTAATTTCATAAAAAAAACATTTATAATTTTTATGCGTTTTGTGATGACTGAGTTAAGAGCAAGTAATTAAAAACAAATGGAACCTCATTAGTAGCATCTTTGATTACCTTCATGCAGCTTGAAGATATTATGTGACGTCGATCGGAACCTACCTTTTGGATGCATTCCAGCTCTGCTTAAACACTGCTAAATAACTTTAATGTTGTTAAAATAATATACAGTTGTATGACTTTCTTGTTGAATTTTGAAACCCAGCAGTGCTTCAGACCTTGTGACTGCACCAGGTTACTGTTGTGTGTGACTGGATGTCAGGTGGATTTTCAAAAAGGCGAACTTTCTTTAAAGAGTCAGCCTGAAACCAATCATTTCAAAACACAAGGGCCTAGAGATTCATCAGCACAGCATCCTGCTTTTTCGAGCACAAGATGGCCTCCTCAGCCATCAGGAGAACGCGGAGGTCTGCCGTCCACTGTTTTCCACCCCCACCCCACCTGATCGACACCACCAAATCATCCCCCACCCTGCCATGGCTAACCGCCCCCCAGTCACCGCTACCTCATCTCTAGACCACCGCTACTTTCCCACCCCACCCCCGCTCCCCCCCCCCCACCTCCACTTGGTTGCCGCCCCAACTCCCAGTCGCCCACCTGCATCACTTACCTGAGGGCTGCCTAGGCATTGCAGTGGCAAATTCTTCAAACCTCCTTCATCGGTGACCTGGGTGTTGTTCGCCGGCTTGATGGAAATGAGGGCTGAAGCCCAATATTGGAGGCACCTCAGGCCCCACCATTCAGGCACAGTGATTGTATCCGCCCCTTCTCCCTCACCCCCAAAAATGGGCACGGCCAAATTTCTAGACCAAGGGTTATGATTATATACTAAAAAATGATACAAGGTAATTATGAATAATCAAACCGACAGGACAGAAATATTAGGATGAGTGCTTCATTTTATCCACTAATCCACAAATTCCAATAAAATTCATCCAGGTGCCTCATTCCATCTGATCTTATGTGTGTCCATCAGGTCCGTTGTCTTGGTTAATCCTTGCCACTGGACCAAGACCTGGCTCTGTCAAGCCTGTGTGGTGACTGGTGTGCAACGACCAGCACACGTTTAAAAAATCCACTCACAGGCATCTTCCACCCTTCCATCTGATAGTTCGCTTTTAAAAATAATTTAGACATCCTCCACAATTTGGTTTGGTTGGATGCTGAGGCATTAATGCATAATCAAATATCTGAATCTTACTCAAGAATGTGCTCAGTCCCTACAGTATCTTTAATTTGTGGTGTGGAATTGGAAATCTGGATACTGAGTTTGTAGTGAGCTGGGAAACAGTAATCTCTGATGTGCATGTGTTAGTGTTCTCACTGACTTGCAATCACATATTAGATCATATATTGTTCAGATGAATGCATTTAGTCTAAGCAATTACCCTTTGGGAAGATACATGGAAAATTATGTTTAAAATGCAGCCCAAAAGATAAGAAGCTCGAATTAATAAAATAAGATAGCAAGACTTCTTGAATTATTAACAGGTTTAAGATAAGGAACAGTTACTGGCATCTGATTTGATCTTAGAGCTGTATAGTTTATTGTCTTTATAAAAACAAATCTATCTATCTCTCAGCCCTGGCCCAGGGGTGGGAATGTTGCCACCGAGTCAAAATGTTGTTGGTTCAAGCATCACCCCAGAGATTTGAGCACATAATCTCGACTGAGACTTCAGCGCAGTACTAAGGAAGTGCTACACTGTCAAAGGTGCCATCTTTTATATGAAACATTAAACCAAGGCCCTTATTTCACTCTCAGATGGATGCAAAAGATCCCATAGCACTATTTAAAAAAGAGCAGGGGATTGGGAGAGTTTGCCTGGTGTCCCGGCCAACATTTATCCTTCAATCAACCCCGCCAGAAACAGACAAATATGTCATTTATCTCATTGCTGCTTGTGGGAGCTTCATGTATGAAAATTGACTGCATGTTCCCCTACATTACAACTAATACTACACTTCAAAAAGTACTTCACTGGCTGTGAAGTTCTTTTAGATCTCCTGAGGGTGTGAAGGTTACTGTATGAATGCAAGTTCTTTCTGAAAAAAATACAGTGTCAAGTAAATGAAAAGAACACAT
This sequence comes from Pristiophorus japonicus, assembly GCF_044704955.1. Lineage (NCBI taxonomy): Eukaryota > Metazoa > Chordata > Chondrichthyes > Pristiophoridae > Pristiophorus > Pristiophorus japonicus. The sequence continues at coordinate 196,100,042 of NC_091984.1, read as the reverse complement.
TACAACCAATTATACACCATACTATATAATCACATGCATATATACACAGACCCATTGCAAGACACAAGCTGCACTGGTTTTTGGACAACAATATTCCATTTTTCACCTAGTGATGCTTTATGTCATTTACAAATTCACCCACCACCATCATTCTCCATCAATATGGAGAGTCGCAACAGATGAAAGTGTTGACAGTTTGCAAGGTGTTGCCGGAACAAGATAAGTTAGGTGTTTTCCATTAAAATTATAAGTGCAGCCGAAGGCAAGAAAACTGTGCATTTGCCAGTGGTTGCAGTTTTATCATTCAGAAGCATCTGGAAATCACACACTCCTAAATCACATACGCAATTGGATATAATCTTCGTGGATTTATTTCAATGACCAAATCTTCAATTTGCTATTTTCAGCAGTGTACTGGAAATGGTTTTGTGCAATCATAGAATATATCTTCTTTCATAAACATGGTAACACAAATGTAAAACAGTTACAATTTTTGAAAGTTCTACAGTAATGCAGCTCACAGCTTTGTCAGATGGTAATTCCACACATGTTTGTACACTGAAACGCTTACTTACATAGGTTGCATATATCAGAGTAACAGATCATAACCTGGGGCACTAATAACTACTAACTCACTGAACTAAGCTGGGTTTTGTGTTTTCAATGGAATTTGGCAATTGCTTGTTCCAGTCCTGAATAGATTCTGATCAACTGTTATTCTACATGTGGTAAATTTGGTGCAATTTTTGTATCTCAGTGCAAACTTGACAAAATACCATTGTTATTTTTAAACTGAATACACGACATACATTGGTTCTCGTGCTCTAGATTTCCTTTGTGCCCTATGTGTAGTCAAATCATAAACCAGTTCTTCGTAAATATGTCAACGATTGAATTACACAAAGCGCAAAGGGGTTCGTTGGTGTTCTGTAATGTAATTACCTACAAACAGCTTTTTATTCAAAGATTCCATCTGTTTTTGTGAGAAGATGCCCAGGCACAGTTATTCAACTGAAATTTACTCTCTTCCTGCTATTTTGAGCAAGTCTGGCAATTTGCATCATCGTCTCTTAGGGATTGGTGCCTGTTGATATGGAGAATTAAAATTTCAGATTCTTTCCGATAGTCACATAGCTCAAGGACGCTTAGAATACAGAGCCGATCTGACTAATACTTCAGATTGCAGAATGCTATTTGCTTCGGAGACTTGTTTGATTTATGTGACAGTCCTCACCATACAATTGAAGGAGCCCCATTCAAACATCTTTTTGTGACATTGACTGGCAGTTTTTATTGCCCAATTAACCAACTCCTAGATTGTTTGGATTTGGAAATAATGCGTTCCACAGAGATTTAAAAAAGGGAGAAAAATAATTTACAAAATGGGGAAGAATATATTTATAATAAAAATAAACTGAACTTAATCTCCAACATGTTCAAACACATCTTCCATTATGTTTGCTATTCCTGTATCGTGAGGTGCTAGTCAGTAAATATACAGGTCTGATTTGCCTTTATGTTTGTATGTGTTAACTGTGATGTAGATACTAATATCACAGAGCTTTTGACCACCATAAAGTATTTTTGTTGCGCAAATATCCCTTTCAGTAAATTGTGTGAGATGATTATCATTAGATTCTGCATAAGGCACTAATCATTGCGCTGGTAATGTTTGTGAAAACGGTTGGAGTGAAACAGGCATGTGGCTACCAAGAATCAAAACTCGCCTGAACATGACAGCAAAAGCAGCTGTAAAGATCTTTCAAAATAATTCTTATTGAAAGCACTTCAGTGTGCAAACATATGTTCACAGCGCAGACTACATTGAAATTCTCACATCTGAATCTGTGAAACTCTTCAAGCACCTGAAAGATGGGAGTGGATACTTATTATTTTCTACTAACAGTTCAAAAAAATGTACAGCAGAAAACTATAGTAGAGTAGTCTCGATTCACCAATCAATGAGTTCTGCACTGTACATGCTGCTGGCTTGTAATCAACACCTAACATACAATAGATTCATAGAATCATAGAATGGTTACAGCACAGAAGAAGGCCATTTGGTCTGTTGAGCCCGTGCTGGTAGAACAGATTAAAAGATGCTTTTGTTCCACTTTACAAAAGAAGGTTAGCTGTGCTAGTGTTGACTAAGCGTAGGAATATAGCAATGGGCAACAACAACTTGCATTTATAGCACCTTTAACGTAGTAGCATGTTCCAAGGCACTTCACAGGAGCGTGTACAAGATAAAATTTAACATTCAACCACATAAGGAGATATTAAGACAGGTTCAGCGATGACTCGGTTAGGATTTGTGGCGACTACAAAGCTACCATCAACTGAGTGTCGCTGCAAGACCAATACCCGCTTCCGAGAGCGGAGGACCTCTTTGCCACACTGGCAGGTGGAAAGCTGTTCACAAAGCTGGACCTCACTTCGGCCTACATGACTCAGGAACTGGCGGAAGATTCCAAGCTTCTGACTACCATCACGACGCACAAAGGATTATTTGTCTACAACAGGTGCCCGTTTGGCATTCGTTCGGCAGCGGCTATCGTTCAGCGAAACATGGAAAGCTTGCTCAAGTCCATCCCTGGAATGGTCGTATTCCAAGACGACATCCTTATAACGGGTTGAGACCCTGAGGAACACCTCCGCAACCTGGAGGAGGTGCTACGCCGATTGGATCGGGTAGGCTTGCGGCTGAAAAAGGCCAAGTGCGTGTTTTTGGCCCCAGAGGTCGAGTTCCTGGGCAGGAGGGTTGCCGCAGACGGGATCCGGCCCACTGAATCAAAAACTGAGGCGATTCGCCGGGCGCCCAGGCCTGGCAACACGTCGGAGTTGCGGTCATTCCTGGGACTTTTGAACTATTTTGGGAACTTTCTGCCAAACTTAAGCACATTGTTGGAGCCGTTACACATGCTCCTCCGTAAAGGTTGTGAATGGTTTTGGGGGGATTGTCAAGAACGGGCTTTCAATAAGGCGAGGAACCTGCTGTGTTCCAACAAACTGTTGACTTTGTATGACCCCTGTAAAAAACTGGTTTTAACATGCGATGCGTCATCCTACGGGATTGGGTGTGTAATGCAGCAGGGTAACGATGACGGCCAACGCCAACCGGTGGCTTACGCCTCCAGGTCGCTCTCCCAGGCAGAGCGTGGATACAGCATGGTCGAGAAGGAGGCACTCGTGTGTGTGTACGGTGTAAAAAAGGTGCACCAGTACCTCTTCGGTAGACAATTCGAGCTAGAGATGGACCACAAGCCGTTAACATCCCTGTTGTCTGACAGCAAGGCTGTCAACGCTAAAGCATCAGCTCGCATACAGCAATGGCCCCTCACACTGGTTGTGTATGACTACACCATGCGGCACCGGCCAGGCACCGAAATTTGCGCTGATGCACTCAGCAGGCTCCTCTGGCCACCACCGAGGGGGTGTCGGAGCAGAGCACCGAGATGGTCATGGCCATTGAGGCTTTTGACACTGCGGGCTCCCCCATCACAGCCCGACAGATCAAACTCTGGACCAACAGGGACCCCCTCCTATCCATGATAAAGAAATGTGTCCTGACTGGGAATTGGGCGCCCGCACACAGGGCGTGCCCCGAGGAAGTCAGGCCGTTTCAGAGATGGATGGATGAACTCTCCATCCAAGCCGACTGCCTGTTATGGGGCAGCTGGGTAGTCATGCCCCAGAAAGGAAGGGAAGCATTCATCAGGGAACTCCACAGCAAGCACCCTGGCATTGTGTTAATGAAGGCCATTGCCCGGTCACATGTATGGTGGCCGGGGATTGACTCAGACCTGGAACACTGGGTTCACAGGTGCACGATGTGTGCCCAGCTGGGCAATGCCCCAGGGAGGCTCCACTCAGCCCGTTGCCCTGGCCCACCAGGCCATGGTCACGTATTCACGTCGACTATGCGGGCCCGTTCATGGGGAAAATGTTCCTGATTGTAGTCGATGCATACTCGAAGTGGATCGAGTGAACTCGTGCACGACATCCATCACGGTGGAGAGTCTGCGTACGATTTTCGTGACCCACAGCTTGCCGGACATCCTGGTCAGCGACAATGGCCCGTGTTTTACCAGCCATGAATTCCAGGAGTTTATGTCGGGCAATGGGATCAAGCACGTTCGGACAGCGCCGTTCAAGCCGGCTTCCAATGGCCAGACGGAACGGGCGGTCCAAGTCATAAAGCAGGGCATGCTACGCATCCAAGGACCCTCCCTTCAGTACCACTTATCGCGCCTCCTGCTGGCCTACTGGTCCCACCCGCACTCGCTCATGGGAGTCCCGCCAGCGGAACTCCTCATGAAACGCACGCTCAAGACACGGCTGTCCCTTATTCACCCAGCCCTGGCAGACATTGTTGAGGGCAAGCGCCACTCCCAAACCGAGCTCCATGATCGAGGCTCAAGGGGGAGATGTATAGAAATAGATGACCCGGTATTTGTTCTTAACCATACTTTGGGACCCAAATGGCTTGAGCGTACCGTAATTGGCAAAGAAGGAAACAGGGTCATGGTGGTCCGACTAAACAATGGGCAGATATGTTGCAAACACTTGGACCAAGTAAAGACAAGGTTCAGCATAGACACGGAGGAACTGGAAGAAGAGCATGATGAGATAGCACCCACACCACTGCCAGCGTACAAGCAACAACGACAGCCCTCAGCATGCACAGTCCCTGCGGCCAGCCCGGACAGGCCGGAATCACCTCAAAGAACAGAAACGCGTGCTGAGGCTCAGCCACCAGAGCCACAACTGCGGCGCTCCACGAGAGAGCGTCGACCATCCGATAGACTTAACCTCTGAAACAAAAAGACTCAAGGGGGGCTGGTGATGTCATGTATTTAACCATTATGCAATGACAAAAGTTATGTAACTGTAACTCATGCACACTGTACCTGTACCCTTGAAATGCACACCCTGACCACAGGGGGTGAGCTTGCGGGAGACACTCCTCACCTGGGTTTCCAGGTATAAAAGGGGAGGTCCCACCCAGGGTCAGCACTCTTTGGTCCTGGGAATAAAGTGAAGGTCACAGAGTGACCGTGTCTGATATATACATGCCTCGTGTGAGTTTGTAACAAGGTGCAGAGACACTACAGTCACGGTCACATAGGATTTAATTTGTGACTTTGATAAGGGCTGTTTGAGTGTTGTTCAGACAGGACCGAAACAGACCGTTTTGGTTCATCTGGATGGTCTCATAATTCAAAGACAAAATACACTGTTCACTACTTACATCCCTCAGTTGACATTCTTGCCCAATGCCTGTCCAATTGCTTTTAAAATTACTGACATTATCAGCCTTGATCACCTCTCTGGGCAGTCCATTCCAGATGTTCCCCACCCTCTGTGTGAAATACTTATACTTGATCCATCCATTCACTTTTCTTCATGGGAGCTTCATCTCATGCTCCCTTCTTATAGCTTGAGGCCATGGTAAACAGTTTCTCAATGTTCAGTTTGTTGACATACTGAAGGATTTTGAATACCTCAGTAAGATCCTCTTTCTCTAGTGTAAACAAAAATGTATCTAATTCACAACAAATTCCACCATTTGCAGACAAATCACAAAAAAACAACATTTTTGCAGATTTGTAGGAGCGGACTGGATAGAGACGCAGATCAGAAATGGATGGCCATTTGTCTCCCCTCTCTTGTTGCCCTGGCGGGGAGCTACAATTGACTTTAGTGTCTGATAGGGAGGGAACAAATAAAAATGTTTCAACCTCTGAAGTTTGTCCAATGACCTCTTTCAGATAGTGGGTTATTTGTGAATGTCGAGCAAGACTTGCACACCACAATCTGGCCCTTGATATCTGTAGGATTTGTACAAACATGCACAAAACACATACAAAATGCATTAGTGAAAGTCAGATACCAATTCAAATATCTGCTAATGCCACTTTGGCCCTCAGGAGACAGTGCTGAATGATGAGCAAACATGTTTGCATGTAGAAAAGTACTAATTAGTGTTTAAATTTATCATTAAAGCCTGGGGGAGCAGACAAATGGCAACATATCTCTACGTACATAAGTCAGTGAGACATTTTTGGTATTTGTATTGGTGGGGGAGCTGTGTAGGGGGAAAGGGTACTGCATTGTGTGCTGAAATTATAGGAGACTGCCACTAAATAGCCACAGTCAGGTGCTCTTTCACGACTGTGTCACTGAGTTGCTACACGTCATTAGAACCTGAAAAACAGTTACAGTAAGAAAGCGACTCAATTGGGACAATCACCACTTTGTCCAAGGACAATTTTGAGAGCCTATCAATTTCCACTCATTGTTGTTTCTGATCTGCCTCATCCAATAACTGACAGATATTTAGTTAGGATTCTGGGAGCCAGCTCTCAATGTTTCTAGTACTTAATCTAACTTCCTTATTCTGATGGAACAATCATAGGTCCAATTGTCTTGAGTCTACGACCCCGATATTGACGGGGGCGGGTTTGGGACATGGTGCGGGGATGCGGGGGTGGGGGGGGGTGGTGGGGGCGCGGTGTGGGGTGGGTGGAGTTGTGGACGGGAAACTCAGAAGTCCAAGTTGCCCCTCACACGTATTTGTTTTTTGACAAGATCGCTGCCTGGTAGTCACCCTGATTGACAGTCTTGGCTTCTAGTCAGCCTGGAAGCATCCCTGGAGCAGGCTACAGACTGCTGCCCCAGGTAAAGGGACTGCAGCTGCTAATGGGAGTGTGGGAGGAGATCAATTGGCAGGGGTCCAATCCAAGGGGAGAAGGTAAACTTGGGGGGGCCGGAGGGATGAATTCCTGCTCCTCCTGGCCCACAGGTAGTGCTGTAAAGGCAATTATCTTCTCCCTGAAGCTGCCCTCACCTCCCTTGAGCTGCCAGGTTTTCCGAGGATTGGGAAATCCAGCTGGCCAGGATGAAACCTAAAAACAGGTTGAATTTGAAACTGAAAGCCTCAGTATAATATGAAAATATTGCTGCTCACCCCTTGTCCTGGTTGTGTTAAACACGGAAATGGACCGGTTAGAGTTGTGTTTGAGATTATTGACATTTTAACATCTTACCTGACTCCAACCCACCCATTTTTGGGGGTTTCTGCTCTTCAATAAGGGAGTCAAATTTATCAGTGTGAACACCAGTTCAGGGGTACTGATCTCTCAGAATTCAACCTAAAGGAATTCCGATATAAAAGTGACTTATTAATGGTTCATTCTGGTCTTTCTGGTCTGTATGTCACACTGACTGAACCATTTCAGAGCTGCAGGTTAAATTCCCATTCTGTGCTGATCTCAGCTAGTGTGAGGATAAGGGCTACAGGTGGGTCGCTGCTCCTCAGCTTCAATCATTGACTCATACTGGGAGTGAGCACGTGTGGAAGTGGGCATAATCAGACTTTGCTCTGATGTTTCCTACGATTGCTGGCACACATGATCAAGGTTCACACATGAACAGTAACCTGGAAGAGATACCAGGTGGTGTTTGGCAACCATACTTCAGCATTCACAGTCTTTTGGATGAGACGTTGAACCGAGGCCCAATCTGCACTCTCAGTTGGACTTAAAAGAACCCAGGGCACTATTTCAAAGAGCAGTGGAGTTAACCCCAGTATCCTGACCAACACTCAACCAACATCACTAAAACTGATTATCTGGCCATTAGCTGTTTGTAGGACTGTGCTGTGCACAAATGAACTGCCATATTTCTTACATTACACCAGTGATTATAGTTCAAATGTACTTCTTTGGCTGTAAAGCACTTTGGGACGTCCTGGGGTCTGAAAGGCACTATATAGGGTAAAATTGGGTTCCTGTGTGCCTGCCATTAGCACCTCTGGGGGTCTGGGGGGGGGGGGGGGGCGGGTGCTAACTGGGTGCAAATGGGTTTCTCCCTGGGGGAGTGGGGTGCACTACCAGCTCCCGTGAAATTGCGCGGGACTTAGCAGAGGCACAAAACTGGCAGCGACCTGCTCCCGTCGGTAGCACCCCGGGCCACTGCGCCGGCGATGATGATGTCATCAGCGTGCACAGTGCCCCATTGTTGCCGTGCAGCAGCCCTGCGGCGGAGGGGTGGGGGGGTGCACAGCGCTATCTTTTTCTCTCAGCCGACATGGCGGTCCGGTCTTCTGTTCTTTATTTTGCTGGGTCCATGCTGTGATGGTGCAGCCTGGCACTCCGTTTCTGTGCCGGGCTGCGGCCACGGCAAATGCATCCCCGGTGTCCTAGTGATGGCCCCTCGCCCCACTGCAGAGCTCGCAGCATGCCCTTCCTTTTAAAGGAAAGGGCTTGCGTCAGCGCTTCGCAAAGAGGCCGCGTAGCGCTGCAACATTCGCGTGCTTACCACCCCAGATCCGCCCCCGGAAGGAAGTAGAGCGCCTTACAATATCGCTGCCGGGATGGGACTTCTGCGCCAGGCACAGGAAGTCCCGTCTCGATTAACGCCCCCAATTGGAGTGATACTGAATTTTGACCCCCAAGTCTTTCAGCATTTCTTTCCTTCTAAGGAATTATACCTCAGTCATCACCTTCAGAAGAAGAGGGCAGGGTGCGGTGGATGAAAAGTTGGAAGAATATAACTTGTTAGTCAAAATTCAGCACGTCTAAATTGCTGCATGTCTGAACAATTTCTGTGTCAAATCTATCCTTTATTTGATTTGTAATCTGCCAATTAAACGTATACACCCTCCCTTCATTACCATAAACAAAGTTAAGCATCAATTTTGATAAAAATGTGTTTGATCTTCAAAACTACAGACATAATGAATGAAAAATAAGCATTCCAACAGCTAGAGGATGAAATAAAGTTGTTATATGACACATAATAAAAATACACAATCTAATTTTTACATCCTCAATTTAATATGAAACAGTTAATGATATATTTCAGAGCAACACATTATATTTAAATGCACTGCCATTTCAAAATCCATGGCTTTGAAATAAGAAGTTAATTGTAATGAAATGACCCAGGTGTTTGATGTGTAACCTTTTCAAGGTGAAACAGCGGGGTATTGTATGAATTCCAGCACCCTCCCCAAAGGGGATGGATTTCTTCTGTTTACCCAAATGATATGCAGCAGTTTTTGTACCTGCAAGCAAAAGGATTAGTCAATGTTCCCTTTCATTTATTTCCATTTTCCTTTCCAAAATGGTGGAACTAAGGCATGCAGAACCAGGACAGCTCACCCTCAGTGATGTTTGCCAGGGTGGTAGTATTTCTTTGGGCAGCTGGGTATCTGACACACATAGAAGCCCATTACCATGTATAAGAATCAATGGGGTAGAAATTCAGGTCCACCCAAAACGGGTCACACCTACCGCTTTTGAAGTGTTTTTTCTGCCGCGTTGGATGAGATGGCCTCTTTCACGAAATTCAGCTCTTTGTCATTTTTTTTCAGGTGGACCGGAAGTCGGCCATAATGGAGGCGAAAGTGGGGTGGTAAGCAGAGGATCGACCACATGGGGGGCGGAACTGGAGGTGGGATGGAGTCTCTGCTGCTGTCATTCATCAGCGAAGCGATGATGACGTCATGATGCATGTGTGTCGCCAGCGGCTCTCATTTAAAGGGGAGGGCCGCTGCGAGCTTTGCGATTATTTCAGTTCGGTCCACTGGGCCGCAAGGTTGGGTTTCGGCCGGGCCAGTGGCCTGGCTCCCAAGAGGGGGTGCCAGGCTGCCTGTTGGTTGCCCGGCCGAACCCGGGGCCCTAATTGTCTGGCAGATCTGGAAGTCGGCTGGCAAAAAAAAAAATGGTGGCCACGACAGTACGCCCTCCCCTTGACTGGCCACCACAAAGCCATGCCCCACACACTGAAAACACAGTGCACCGACAGAAAAAGCTGTCGGGGGCATCGCTCAGCGGGCCGAAGATTTTTTGTGCTGAATATGGATGGAGGTCCGGGAGATCGGCGGAGCGCCCTTTGATGATGCACTTAGGAGGGGTTGGCAGCAGCCGAGGTGAATTTCACTGGTGGTGGCTATTGGACTCCAAATCGGCGGTCACTCGACTCCGCCACTTGGTGGCTCCTTTCCGGCGGTAAGCGGCCTGTTCGGGAGGCTGAATTTCGACCCATTGAGTTAAGCCACTGAGACGTCTACAGTTGTAAAATTTCTGTTTGCCTGACACAGAGGGCATACTTTCTCCACATAAACATACTGACTCAAGTCCAGAGAGTTTAGGTGCAGGTTGCTAGCACCAAGGTTTAGGGACTGCTAGAGTTTAATCAACTAAAACTACACAACTTACCAATATGGAACACTGGTTAAGGTTTCCACTGCTTTCCCAGCTCGGACCAGTCTACCCATTGGAGTAATGGTTATCTGAAGCAGCGATAGGATTAATCCCAATCCCTAGGGACAGGTCTCTCCTTCCATGTTCCATTAATGAGTCACACATTGACAGGCATGTCATCTTAGAGCCATCATGAACCCTGCACCCCCCGTCCCCTCTCTGCTTATCAGCAGCAGATGCATTACTACTGGCCTCAACGCCCTTGCACTTTAGAGGAAAAAAGTTACCTAGTGCTCCTGACTCCTGTCTGAAAGTGCTCATAGAATAAGGGCAGCATCAAGCTCAGGAGTAATGACTTCTGAATTCAGGCAATTATCCTGCAAACACTAAGGGCCTGCTAAGAATCCAGAGGCGGGTTCTGAGGTGAAGAGGTGGTAGCCAGCGTGAAACACGGACAAAGTTTTGGAATGTCGGAATGTCCAATTTTGACATGGCTGACTAATTATAATTTTACTTCCAGGTTTCTTATCTTCAATGTGCGATAGTGGCCGTGGTGCACACTCATAGAATCATAGAATGGTTACAGCATAGAAGGAGGCCATTCGGCCAGTCGCGCCCGTGCTGGCTCTCTGCAAGAGCACCTCAGCTAGTCCCACTCCCCCGCCCTTTCCCCGTGGCCCGGCAATTTTTTTTCCTTTCAGGTACTTATCCAATTCTCTTTTGGAATCAGTGATTGAATCTATCTCCACCACCCTTTCAGGCAGTGCATTCCAGATCCTAACCGCTCGCTGTGTAAAAAACTTTTGGTTCTTTTGCCAATCACCTTAAATCTGTGTCCTCTGGTTCTCGACCATTCTGCCAATAGGAACAGTTTCTCTCCATCTACTCTGTCCAAACCCCTCATGGTTTTGGACACCTCTATCAAATCTCCTCTCAATCTTCTCTGCTCTAAGGACAACAACCCCAGCTTGTCCAGCCTATCCACGTAACTGAAGTCCCTCTGGAACCATTCTCGTAAATCTTTCCTGCACCCTCTCTAAGGCCTTCTCATCCTTCCTAAAGTGCGGTGCCCAGAATTAGACACAATACTCCAGTTGAGGCCGAACCAGTGTTTTGTACATGTTCATCATAATTTCCACGCTTTTGCACTCTATACCTCTATTCATGAAGCCCAGGATCCAATAAGCATTTTTAACCACTTTCTCAACCTGCCCTGCCACGTTCAACAATTTGTGCACATACACTTCTAGGTCTCTCTGTTAATGCACCACCTTTAGGATAGTATCCTTTAGTTTATAATTCCTCTCCTCATTTTTTCTATTAAAATGTATCACTTCACACTTTTCTGTGTTAAATTTCATCTGCTACATGTCCGCCCATTCCACCAGCCTTTGTGCCATCTGCAAATTTTGAAATTGTGCCCTGTACACCCACATCCAAGTCATTATTATAGCAGTGGCCTTAGTAGCGACCCCTGGGAACACCACTGCATACCTTCCTCCAGTCCGCAAAACAACCATTCACCACTACTCTCTGTTTCCTGTCACTTAGCCAATTTCGTATCCATGCTGCCACTGCTCCTTTTATTCTTTTATTCCATGGACTTCAACTTTGCTGGTATCACATGATGCGATCTCAACATGATTATTTAATAGGCCAATTCAAAAATGTCACTGAGAGGAGTTAGGAGCTTGTGCAAAGAGATGGCAAAGTTTAAAGATGGACTCAGGACGGTCAAGGGCTGCACGTTGATTTTATGCCACATCACTTGATGTATTACTGGGTGCTGTGAGGAGCAGGAAGAAGATAATCGGCAACTGGAGCATGAAACCTACTGCTGTCACCAAGATGGTTGGAGGTTGCTGAGGAAGTGAGCAGCAGGAATATTATGCCCTGTTCCTGGATCCAGTGCAGGAAATGCTTTAATTTAGGACTGAGATGAGGAGAAATTTCTTCACTCAAAGGCTTATGAGCCTTTGGAATTCTCTACCCCAGAGAGCTGTGGATGCTCAGTCATTGAGTTATTCAAGACAGAGATTGATAGATATTTGGATAGTAAAGCAATCAAGGGATATGGGGATAATGCGAGAAGGTGGAGTAACAGACCAGCCATGATTTTAAATGGTGGAGCGGGCACAAAGGGCTAAGTGGCCTACTCCTGCTCCTATTTCTTATGTTCTTATGTTCTTAATGACCTAACAGGTCAGAACGGTGAGTACAGTTGTAGATTCACTTACATCGTGTAGTGAACAACGCCCTATCCCCCACCCCCAACTCTGTTTTATCAAGCATACTCCATCACATCACTCCTCACACCCACTTAAATTTCAAGAGCACACATCGTTCACTTTCTGTGCACTTCCTCGCATCCCCATTTATCCATCCGCCACTGCCATTCACCTCAATCCTTACACAATGTGATGAATCAGTCTGATAGTCACCCTCACTCAATGTGTTATGTATGTAACTATGTAATACCTGCCACCAGAGGGCGCGACTGTTGGGAGTCCTAATGGTCACCTGCACCACACGTGCAGGACCAGAATAAAAGGTTGGCTGCCATGTTGTTTAGGCACTCTGGAGTTGTAATAAATACTAAGGTCATACTAAGTTTAGTTCACAGTGCTCAGCCTTGTGGAGTTCTTCTATACATCACACAATGCATTGCATTCATCGGGTGAACACATGTCTTTACAGTCACTCATAGGTCTCTTTTTCCCCTGTTGCATGAGAAGAGAGAGTTCAAAGCACAAGGGGGAGTGAGAGGTTTGGAGGCCACCCATCACAAAGGAAGAGGTGATGGAGATCAGAGGCATCTCTGCGTCCTTGACCATCTGAGATGGAGAGACTGGGACTTTGCAGCTGCCTAGTGACAGAGTTAATTATCTCTGACCCACATCTCATACAAGTAATGTTGACTTAATTGCAGCAATAAGTGAAAAATGAAATGCGTAATTATGCTAAGTATTACATTGCCAATACAGTACAGGAGTTTTTCTCTCCTCTAGGGCCTTCATGTGCAGAGCAGCAGTCTGTTGACTTGCCTGATAATGATTCCTCAGAAGACCTGATTCCTTCTGAGGGACATGCTGCCATGCACGAGCGCAAATACCTGCACTTTGGTGGGTCTTGTTAGACAGCTAGCTAGTGGCTTTCAACTGGTGAGTCATAATTCACAAGTGAGCACGAGCAGACACAAGTGGCAGGGACAGCTGTGAATAGTCCATGTCGGGTACAGGGGGGCGGGTGGGGGTAGCACAATCCTCTCCAAGCTCTGCTCAGCTACACAATGAAAAGGAGAATCATAGAGGGGCAGCAGCACATTTGCGAGGCATTCTCTCCAGCTCGAACATTTGTGGATTGATGTCACAGGGCATTGCAAGAATGTCTGCCATGGAGTGTCCAGCTCCGTGAAGCTTCAAGCACAGCTCTAAAACCAATCCATGCAGGCCGTGACCATGACCGTGCAGACTTTGGGTGCCAGCATTTCTGCTGGCTTAAACAAGATGATAGATGCCTTATGCGTGGCCTTATAATGGCTTCACTGATCTGCACCAAGCTGCTCCCCGGCAGAATGGTAGGAGTGATGTGCCGTTGTCCCAGCAGAGGTATGATGGCGAAGGGGACATGGAAATGGGAACTCGACTGAAAGTGATCCCACTTCTCCCCCGTTGCCCCCCCCCCCCCCTTCAGTCAATACCGACCTGTTGCTTCATTTCCTGATGGCCGAGTCAGCCCCTGCACAAGGGCGGGTGGAGCTGTCTTTAGTGGACTCTCAAGGGCTGCAAGCCTAGCGGTCGTTGGCCAAGAGTTTCGCAGCAGTCACAGCAGGAATCGGAGCAGCCTGCCTCTGCCACTGCTGAAGCCACAGGGTCTGGAGCACTCGGGAGCGGTAGGCAAAGGAAGAGATAAGCTTTGTGATTCACCAAACGTCTTTGGGAAAATGCTGTGTTATTAAATTTCCTTTTGTTATTAGCTCACAGAACATTTATTAATTTGTACCGCTGCCCCGTGTTGCCCATGCTTGTGTGCCGAGTGGTAACTCTCCTTTTAGGCTGCTTGGTAATGAATGTGAAGAGCTGAATTGATGGAGGATGTGCAATAGGGGTTTGGTTGGTTACAGAACTGCTTTGCGCGAGTGGGACAGGGGATGTCATAGTTACTTTGTTCCAGTGCGAGTGACTAACTGAATCTTCTAGCTATTAGGGCAACCTGAGCATCAATGTGAATGGCTGGTCTGGTGTTGGTCCGTTCCTCCTTGTTCTCGTCCTCCTCCTCCTTATTTGGATCGTCAATCAGATGATGTGTGCTCAGCACTTTGTTCATCCTTTAGCTCAAATCTTTGTCGCTGCACAATGTTGTGCAGAACGCAGCATACCAGAATCATTCCAGAGACTCTCAATGGCACGTACTGAAAGTGGCCTCCAGATCTGCACAGGAACCTGAAGCGCATCTTGAGAGTGCCGATCGCTTGCTCAATAACACACACGTTTGCTGGTCATATGGTTGTCATTGTACTGCTCTTGGGCTTCATTGGAGGGTTTCCTCACAAGTGTCATCAGCCAAGTTTGAAGGACAGATCCTTTTTATCCTAACAGCCATCTCTTAAATTTGCTTGCAGGTAAGAAGAGGTCGGGGATCTTGGACTACCAGAGGATGAAAGCATTATGGCAGCTCCCAGAGAATTTGGCACACACCTGCATAAACCTTTTCTTGTGGTTGCATGCCAGCTATGCATTGATGGAATGAAATCTCTAGCAGTTGATGAATGCTCCTGGTTGTTCTGGTGGTCCTCGGATTGCCATGTGTGTGCAATTGATGTCTCGCTGTGTCTATGGGAAGCCAGCGATAGATGTGAAGCTAACTGCCGACTCATTCTGGCAATTGTTGTGGCAAGGGCAGCCCTGGCAAACAATCCTTCTGTCACCTATCGTGTACATTTACATGCAGCCGACTGAGAGACTCTCAAAATGTCTTCAGTGATGCACAAGAAGGAACAAGAGGCAAAGAAATTGAGGCAGTGGTTGACTTTCACAGAGACGGGTAATGCACGGCCACCAGATCCAGCAGGGATCAACTCTTCTTCTAGGAGGCTGAAGATATCTGCTCTCAGATAGGTCAAGGAAGCCAAGCCTCTCTCTGCACACCCTGTTGGGTGGGTAGGGCCCCCTGCAAATTCAGCCCCTCTGTTGCTCCCCTCTCTGTTGCTCTACTTTCTGTTGTCCACCTCTCTGTTGTCCACTTGCCTGCTGTGGCTGGTGATTGTCTCCCTCACTCAAGGTCCAATCGAAAGCAGCCATGGTGCCACTCATCCTTATGTTCTCTGTGTGACCATCTCCAAACTTTACCAATACATCTGTTAGCACAAGAACTCTCAGCAAATTGTTTACCAGAGGGGACTGAGAAAGCAGCTACGAGCAATGAGCCTTTATTCATATCAGGGCACCAGCCCTTTAACCATCCCCATGAAGTGCCGCTCAATCTCGCCTCCGTTTTACTGCGAAACACGGGAAACCCATGTTGGCAGTGTTAATTTCAAATACCTGTCAAAATTTGAGGAAGTACCTCATTAACATATTAGAATGGCGGAGCCACTTCTTGAGATTGGGTTACTTGGCCACACCCAAACTCGTCTCCATTAAAACTGGGAACGTCTCTATTGCTGCCCGAGAAGGAGCCAGAGGTAAAGACATTGAGGGCAGTGGTGACTTTCACAGCGACTGACATTGGGTTGGAGGTGGATTGGGGTCTGGTTTCCCATTTTTGCTACATTAACCCACCCGCCTGCCACTAACTCACCCATTGTGTGGGAGGAGGTTAAAATTCCTCCATAACTGTCGAGGCTGACTTGTGAGGTGTCGTCACTAAGATGAAGCTCCAGAGGGTGACAGGCATGTGTGACACCAAACTTTAGTCAGTATCTTTTGCAGAGGAGAGAATTGGAAAGGGATAAAGAAACAAAAGAGATTTGTCCCTCGAACCAAAAATGTCAATGGCAAACACCATTTACTTACACAGATGGTGAGTTGTAAAGAAAAATAGATACAAATAAAAAAAAAGACCCAAGCTTAACAGGGACGCGAACAAAAAAAATTAATCCATTGCAATATGCTCAAAGTATTTTACTTTGTGAACTGCAAAATATATTGCAATACCAAATTGCTTATCCCTTAGCTCGGGTTAAATGTTTCAGTCACTGTATAATGTTCCAATACCCTATGTCATACCACGTCAATGTACGCAACAGTTAGTTTATCAGTGCACTTTAGTAAGATATAGCAAAGGCAAAATAAATGAAAGAATATTATATATATATATATATATATAAGATACTTGAGAGTGAAGTAACACCAACAATTCAATTGCAGGTGAGACTTTACATATTCACAAATGACTGGAACTTTGCCATCTATTCTTGGCTTTGAATGTGGTTTGAATTCTTCAATGGGATTACAGCATGGTAACCGGTAATCAAATCTTTATCTAGCATCAGACATTAACAGCTGGTAGTAGTGAGCAAGAGCCTATACTATTGCAGAAAACACCTTTACATTCTTAAGTTATACAGGTAAAAGTAATCACAAACAAATAATTGAACTCAGTTAGACACAGCATGCTACGCTAAATTCTATAATGAACTCCAATGGTTCAATTGTGTGCTGTATTTAAAGGCAGAATCTATGGTATGCTTCAATGAACAAAATTTTAAAAGTCATATGGAATTTAAGTCAGGCAGAGTCGGCATGGATTTATAAAGGGAAAGTCATGTTTGACAAATTTGCTGGAATTCTTTGAGGATGTAACGAACAGGGTGGATAAAGGGGAAACTAGTGGATGTGGTGTATTTGGACTTCCAGAAGGCATTTGACAAGGTGCTACATAAAAGGTTACTGCACAAGACAAAAGTTCATGGGGTTGGGGGTAATATATTAGCATGGATAAAGGATTGGCTAATGAACAGAAAACAGAGTCGGGATAAATGGTTCATTCTCGGGTTGGCAATCAGTAACTAGTGGGGTGCCGCAGGGATCAGTGCTGAGACCCCAACTATTTACAATCTATATTAATGACTTGGAAGAAGGGACTGAGTGTAATGTAGCCAAGTTTGCTGCTGATGGGAGGAAAAGCAATGTGTAAGGAGGACACAAAAAATCTGCAAAAGGACACAGACAGACTAAGTGAATTGGCAAAAATTTGGCAGATGGATTATAATGTTGGAAAGTGTGAGGTCATGCACTTTGGCAAAAAAAAATCAAAGAGCAAGTTATTATTTAAATGGAGAAAGATTGCAAAGTGCTGCAGTACAGCGGGACCTGGGGGTAAGTGTGCATGAAACACAAAAGGATAGTATGCAGATACAGCAAGTGATCAGGAAGGCGAATGAAATCTTGGCCTTTATTGCAAAGGGGATGGCGTATAAAAACAGGGAAGTCTTGCTACAGCTATACAGGGTATTGGTGAGGCCACACCTGGAATACTGTGTGCAGTTTTGGTTTCCATATTTACAAATGGATATACTTGCTTTGGAGGCAGTTCAGAGAAGGTTCACTAGGTTGATTCCGGAGATGAGGGGGTTGACTTATGAGGAAAGATTGAGTAGGTTGGGCCTCGACTCTTTGG
This sequence comes from Pristiophorus japonicus, assembly GCF_044704955.1. Taxonomy (NCBI): domain Eukaryota; kingdom Metazoa; phylum Chordata; class Chondrichthyes; family Pristiophoridae; genus Pristiophorus; species Pristiophorus japonicus. The sequence continues at coordinate 196,082,211 of NC_091984.1, read as the reverse complement.
AGTTTAGATGAATGAGAGGTGATCTTATCGAATAAGATTATGAGGCTGCTTGCCAAGGTGGATGCAGAGATGATGTTTCCACTGATGGGGGAGACTAGAACTAGTGGGCATAATCTTAGAATAAGCAGCCGCCCATTTAAAACTGAGATGAGGAGAAATTTCTTCTCTCAGAGGATTGTAAATCTGCAGAATTCGCTGCTTCAGTGAACTGTGGAAGCTGGGACATTGAATAAATTCAAGACAGAAATAGACAGTTTCTTAAACGATAAGGGGATAAGGGGTTATGGGGAACGGACAGGGAAGTGGAGCTAAGTCCATGATCTTATTGAATGGCGGAGCAGGCTTGAGGGTCTGTATGGCCTACTCCTGCTCCTATTTCTTCTGTACTTATGTTCTTATGTCTCTATTTTCTAGGACATTCTTTATTTCAATCTACAGTGTGCAATGTAAATGGTTGACATTTTATAATCCTTCTGATCCTAGGATATGGCCTTTTCTAGTTCAAGGCAGCAGCTCACCAGCACCTTCTCAATGGCCATTAGGGATGGGCAATAAATGCTGACTTTGCCAATGATGCCCGCATCCTAGGAATTAATAAATAAAAAATTCAAACATGCTCAAAATAAAGACTAAACAGCAAAGCTCCAATAATTTGTGATTATCTAAATCCTCTTCTGCGATTGAATTGCAGCCTTTAGTGTCAGCCGTGGCTCAGTGAATAGCACACTCCCCTCTGAGTCAGAAGGTTGTCAGTTCAAATCTCACTCCAGGGACTTGAGCATGTAAATCTAAACTGACACTCTAGTGCAGTGCTGAGGGAGTATTGCACTGTTGGAGGTGTTGTCTTTCAGCTGAGATGTTAATGCCCTCTCGGGTGGTCATAAAAGATCTCATGGTACTATTTCGAAGAAGAGCAGGGGAGTTATCCCCGGTGTCCTGGCCAATATTTATCGCTCAATCAACATAACAAAAACAGTTTGTCTGGTCATTATCACATTGCTGTTTGTGGGAGCTTGCTATGCGCTAATTGGCTGCCGTGTTTCCCATATTACAAAAGTGACTACACTTCAAAAGTACTTCATTGGCTGTAAAGCGCTTTCAGATGTCCGGTGGTCCTGAAAGGTGCTATATAAATGTAAGTCTTTTTTTCTTTTTACTGCATTCTCATAAATTTAATATTACTAATTTGGCATTACACCCATTTGACAACCGTAAAATGAGCACAAGGCCCAATTCTAGCCAAAAGACAGCTGAAAAATTTTCCACTCAAAATTGCACGAGCTATTTTGCAGGCATCCTTAACAGCTGCCTAAAACAGATGCCTGCGCTAATTTCTACTTATGCGACTCTGTGTCAAAGTTTTTATCTCATAATACTCCTGTGAAGTGCCTTGGGATGGTTCACTGCATTTAAGGCGCTATATAAATACAAGTTGTTGTTGTTAGGCCCCTTACATATATTAGAGACCGAACGCTTGTGTTAGGCTCGCTGGCTGATCCCCCACTGATCTGCAACCTTCCCCCCCCCCCCCGCCGACCCCGATCTCTCCCTGATCTCCCACCCCCCTCCCCCCCCATCTCCTACTCCCCCCGATGCCCCCATCTCTGACCTCAATCTCCGATTTCTCCCCGATCACCCCCTCGATCACCCTCGACCCACCCAACCACGTTCTACCTGCCCCCGTTATCTCTACCACAACATGCACTCAACTTACCTGCTTCTGGGATACGGCCTTTTCTGCAGCGTTCTCCACCCAATAGGCTTGCTGGCAGGAAACCTGTTAAAAAAAAAACACACATACACATTGTGGAGTTAAAACTCCATGCCGTTCGGGGAAACCCTCGACCATAAATCCTCCCCTGCTGCTCCAAAAACCGGCTCAAGTAAATATCAGGGCCTAATTTATATTGTATATACTATCTCCTTGTTTAAAATTATAAATAGAAAAAATATTTTAGGATTTACAAATGTCACATGAATTTATTGACCAATCTGATTTTGACTGTTTTTGGCAGATTTAGATTTAGCATATTTGCAATTACTATGCTCCCTTTGTGAGAATTAAAAAGCAGCTTTTGGAACACTACTCTAATAACTGTAGTGGCTTATGCTGTTCCCACTTTCCTTCCCATTGGCATCCTTGAAACCCATAGCAGAGGGCCACTGCAGACAGTCAGACGGCAATATCCAGAGTAATCTCTCAAGTTAGCACTACTTCTCTCAGGAAGACTCTTCCTCACCACCATAGCTTCTCAACAGTTTGCAGTAGTAATGGAGAAGTATTTTGGAGTCTTCAGTTAACAGCACCCATCAATGTACCGTGCAGAATGTGCCAGTTTCCCTGCCAGCACAGACAACCTTCCACTGGCACTGTTGTCTACCATTTTAGCTCTGCACTGTATTCCAGCCATAACTGTGCCTTCTTATGATAAGAGACACATCACTAGCACACAGTTCGATTACATTTCCATCCCACAAATAGCAAATCTGTATCTCTCCGTGCAATGGTCCAGAGTTACAAAGGCATATCAACAATGCCAAATTATACAAATAAAACATATAAATCTATGAAATAGATTGCATCTACACAAAATTATAGAAGTTAGCTCAGGATGCTGCAAGCGTTTATCTAACAACCATACCTGCTCATTCATCAACCTCAGTCTGGTCTACACTGTTATTTGTATTGACTGACATACCAGTCCTCAATCGTATCATAGAGTTTCTGAAGCCAATTCCCGGAAGTACCAAAGTATTAAAGGGCAGACCGAAGTATCTCCAATAATATCAGTGTTCAACATATTTGTACCTGGAATGAATAATTCTTTTTTGTCGGGCTCCTCTGTTGAATTCCAGGCCAACACTTTTTTAAAGTAGACACACTGCAAAGATGTCAGCCAATGAGGTCCTCACATATTCTGTCACTAAGTGCCATGCAGCTGATATGTTTTGAGTCACACCTGAAGCTAACTTTTTAACTCTTAAAGCAGTCTATTTAGAAGACTTATTGGTTACATTTCTATTGAAAACTAAACACCATTGTAGGAGTAAATACTTCATGTTAAAAATACTTCTTTCTGCACTGAATGAACATTTTACAGCTCTTTGCACTGAAAGGTACGGTTGTGTTGGCTGATATCTGACATTATAGAATGTGAGTATGATTGTTAATGTTATTCGTGGGGTGGTCTGTAACTACACTTTAAAATGATATCAAAATATGTTGGCAAAATGCAAAAACAAAATATTCTGAAGAAAACGCAACAGCAGTTAAAAGGGAAAGAGTATTAAAGCTAATTATTCCTTTGCCTGTTGGATTTAAAAAAAATCATCTTATCATTTCTGCAGGAGTATTAATAAAATGAGACTTATTTCAGAACATGTCCAATATTTGTATAACTCAGTGAATGCTATGGGCTTTGTGAAGGTAACTTGACAAGTGCCTGCTGAAATTCCTCTTTTAGGGCTGCTTTCAAAAGCTTCCAATTGATCCTAATGTACACTAAAAGAAACAAAAGAAAAACCTGCATTTATAATGCGCCTTTCATAACCTCAGGATGTTTCAAAGCGCTTCACAGCCAATGAAATACTTTTTGAAGAGCGTCACTGTTGTATTGTAGGAAACACAGCAGACAATTTGAGCACAACAAGGTCCCACAAACATCAGTTAGATAATGACTGGACAATCTGCTTTAGTGATGTTGGTTGGTGACTGTTCTTCTTCGAATGAGATCACTTGCGTCCACCTGAGAAGGCAGATGGGACATTGGTTTAATATCTCATCCAAAAGACGACACCTCCGACAGTGCAGCACTCCCTCAGTACTGCACTAAAGTATAATATTAGTATAGGTCTTCATTGCCGCAGGAAATTAATAATAGATTTACAATGAAACATTAGGATGATTAGTACCCAGTTTCCGTTGCCTTGCTTAAAATTTTCAACACCACCTCTTGGTCTCCTTCAGCTTCTTAGTCTCCTTGCTGCCTGTGTGCAACAAGCCCATGCTTAAGAAGCAAATTGACCATTTGAGTAAAGTGGTGATCTTGCACTCTTTTAAAATTGACACTCGAGATAGTGCCAACGTATCTTTATTTAATCCTACTTTCAATTTAATGAAAACAATGTACACTGTTTATATATCAAATAAATTTTTGGGAGTGAGGTAAAATTTGTAACCCTGTGTAGGATCCATATGCGTTTATCAACTTTTTACATTTCAGTTTTGCGATTTAATTATGTCATTTGAACCCTTCAATTAGGTCATGTTGTTTAACAACTCACGTAAGTTCCAACTCAAATACCTTCTCGTAAAATTGAAGTATTATAATCTTCATCAGGTTTGTGACTTGAATTGGAAACAAGTTGGGTTTTTAAATTTTGATTGGCCTAAATAAATGTTTAGTTTTATCTATAAAATGCTAACCAGCACTGACAAGAAACAAAAGTAAACTCAATTTTGAGTTTTCACTGGTTACAACAGGCTCGCAAAACAAATAGAAATGATTAGCATTCTGGAAGTTCTGCTCAGTCAGGGAAATAAAGTATAATTAAACTACTGTGAATGATCAAAAGGTGTAGATGGAAATGTATCTTAAATCATCCTATCCTCAAAATATTCAACTGAAAATAAGCCATTGAATTTTGTTGCTTTAATGAAATGAAGGTATCACAAGGTACTAAATAACAGCAGAGATTATATTTTATATTATATGAGAGAGAAATAAAGTAATTGTACTCCTACAGTTGTGTAAAAACAACAGAAATCAAATAATGTGGAAAATAAAATGGGTAACAGGCAGTAGGATCCTGGATCAAAATCCTGGAACTCCCTCCCTAACAGCACTCCCGTGGACTGCAACGGTTCAAGATGTCGGCTCACCATCACCTTCACAAGGGTAATTAATGATGAGCAATAGCTGCTGGCCTCGTCAGCAATGCCTAAATCCCAGGAATGAATATTAAAAAAATATTTGCAACTGTCAAACATAGCTAGAAGCTTGAATTTGTTTTGCAAGCTTACCACAACTTTCATCAACAATAAAAAAGATGCTAATATTTACCAAGGTAGAATGAATGGAGCATTGTGAACACATCAGACAGCCCATTACATAATCCAGCTTTGTCTGTCATCAGAGGAAAGAGTTCTCTTCAGGAAAAGCTGACTGATGGGATTTCTGGCGGAAGGTTAAGATATCCACAACTCTTGTATACTATGGTTTATCTCTCAGCTTTACTTCCAATAGTGCAGACTCTTTGTATTATTTTAAATCCTATTGCACATTACAGCTGGACAGAAACAGAGTAACGCTATGGAAGTTTGATGTATTAATCCAACTGTAAAGTTTTGGGTATCTCAATATGTCAGAAAGATTAACACCTTTTATACTACTGGGGAGATTGGTTTACAAAGCCATCTAAATGCTCACCAAAAACGTGACCAATGTTAAAACTCAAATTTCTTTTAATGCCGAGAAATCTTATTCGATTGCCGAGACGACGACGACATTTTTTCTACTTCCCACTCAGGGGTATATTTACTTCTATAGATCAACCGCCCATATATATACATAAATAGACACCACCAAATTTGCATTTCCATTCATTTCATAATAAGCGGCCGATTTACAACATTCATCTGATGCCCAGGCAGCAAGTTGAAAGTCTCCCAGTGTCAGTCTTATTAAACTAATATGAGGATGGAGGCTACTTTAATATTACTTGTTCATCTGTTCAGAACTAAAATCAGTCTCAACGGCTTTTTAACCGAGCTGCTATTGCAGGCAAGCTTCCCCTTACTCTGACACACACATACCATGGTGCCCAAAAGCAAACACAATTGTAATCCTTGAACTCGGACAAGCTCAGAAACAAAAATAAACTTGCTTTTATCCCTTAAGCTTCAGCTCTTGGAATGTGATCGTGCGGGTGAAAGTTCCCATTAGTTATGCAGGTCGCTTAGTAAATTGTGCAGTCAGGTAAGCCTTTTAATTTCAGCAGATGGAACTGGAAACTGTCGTTTACCCAACAGCTAAATGCTGTGTCACGGCTTGACTTGGTTACAACTTTCTCTTTCCATGTTGGCCAAACTGCTGACTCAATTCAGCACAAACGAACGGGAATGTCACAAATCACTGTTCGGACACAAAAAAATTACTGTGAAAAGCTGACGGGGCCTTCTTTTGCAAAAATGAACTAAACTGCTTGGCTTTGCGACACAGTCTGTGGGGCATAGCATATCTTTCTCCAACCCTTATATAAATTCTGCAGAATAGACAAAAATGCCCTCCACACTCCTATTACATAGCACCCGGAAAATTTATACTTTGTTTTATAAGTTTCAGATAGGCTGCAATAATCATTATTAGTCTCTGTGGCTCCTGCTCTAAATGAATCAATTAATCACATCTATTTCTCTTTTGATAGCCAGGCCTTGTTTCTGCTCAACCTCTCAAAGAGAATATGACTCTGACCCATTCAGAAGCAATGCTTCCGGTTGGTGAGACCGGCATTTTTGCAGTGTGGGATGGATTGGTCAACAGGAGAGAAAGTAAATGACTGCAGCAGTCAATTAACTCGTCGGCCTGTCTGCCTCATGTCCAACTTCTCTTTTTGTTTAATGGCCGGCAGTCCATTTGGACCAGCAGAGAGACCCGAGCCATTTTGAGGCTTGGGCCTCATTAGCAGGGCCCCGGTGAGCTGTGCGCCCGAAAAGGCTTCCCACTGCAGCTCGGTGCAGGGATTCCGGCCGACTAGGTGCACGAAACAGCCAGCAAGCAGATAGATAGGTCCGTAGGCGGTAGGACTGATCGTGGGTTGGGGGCGGTGAGGTCGGGGTGGCAGCATGGTGGCTGGAGCCCAGAGGAGCACTCCTGCTCTTGCTAACCCTACAAAAACAAAATCAAAAAAGGATTTGGCCATTTTTTTAGAAATTACCACCTGGGACAAATGGGCAGAACATGCATGTTTTTCCACCAAAAATTGCAATAGTGGTCCTTTGTTTGTCATAGAATCCCCGATTTGCATATTGAAAGGACTGACCATTACAAACAGGCGAACGACCTAGCGCCAGTTGTGAAGTTCCTTCCAAGATAGCAGCAGCCAGAGCACCAGCGTGAACAGGACGGTTGGTGATCTAACACTATTTTCAGGTCGACTTAAAATCAGGCTGCACTTGTCTTATGGCGTCTATTCTTGGTGTAGAAAAGAAGTTTTGCATTTTTTTTCCCTCAATCAACTGAAAGCAGATAAAATAAAGAAGTTTGCTCCCATTTATTCAGAATGATCTACATCTGCAGTGTTTATAGTTACAAATGGGAGTGAAGCCATCAGATAATTTTGCGTTTCCTACATTACAACAGTGACTACACTCCAAAAGTACTCTATTGGCTGTAAATGCGTTTTGAGACATGTGGTGGTCATGAAAGGCGCTATATAAATCCAAGTCTTTCTTTCTTTATCAGTGGGACTTCAGTGTGTGACTATTAAGTATTCTTTTATTTTCAATTTATATATTGGTGCTACTTTCTTATATTTATATGTATTTTTTATTTGTATAAGTCTCTTGGTCTCTGACAGGAGGTTCTGAGAGCAGTTGGATAAAGAATGTTAACAATAGTTGGCTCCTGTTTAAAGCCTGCCCCCTCCATCATGCTGGCAGTATTCAGCGTGGTCTGCTATTTTTATCCTGGCGTCAGTGGGATGTTTGTGCTATTGGTTGTTGAAGTGCTGGTCTCATGCATCTGACAGAAACCCCAGTGTTAAACTGACAGATTTGCTCAGGCCGGCATCCAGGAAGATCCAGTAATTGGTGTAAACAAATCAATGACATCATCTCAAAGCAGCTTCATCCAAATGAATAAGAGGTGACTCCGACCTAGCTTCCCTTTATACTCTATTCCCCCTCGCTCGCTTGCCCTTAAAGGCTGAAGGGCAGTATTTTCCTTTCTTCTAAATAAGCATCAATTTTTACAGACCAAAAATCAAAATGAATTATTATGATGCTTCTTTCCTGGCCAGTATTTCTCTCGTTTCTCGCCATTTAGGAGTAAATAAACAGAATCCATACTGGGAAATGCCACAATGTCGACAGGAGATTTTAATTTCTTGCATAGAAACTGGCACTTGTACAATTCAATGTATGGTTTCTGCTGATATTTTGCTGACCTATGTTGAAACACTGTTAAATCACAGGTGAGCATAAATTCTGTGGAAGAAACAAATCATTTAATGGATAATGCTTAATTACGTATCAATATTATGTCATGAAAAAACAACCTCACATTCCACTGGTAACATTGCACCTGGCCACTTCACAGCTGCTAAAAGGACAAGGGTGAGAGGGGTGGGGGCGAGGTATTTAAATGTTCTTTAATCTTCCTTGTGTGTCAATTTGTGGCATCATTCTTTTCACCTGAGTCAACGGTGTGTAAATCTGTTGAAATGAGTTACAATACCAGCAACAGGTAAAACATGTAAGAATGTGAGAGCCACTCCGAAGGCCTGTGTCTCTGTTTTTTCAGCTGTATGCAAGAGCCACGTATGATGGATTAACTCTAAAGTAAAACATTCACAGAGCCATTGTAATTATAACATGGCTGTTGTATTTGCAGATATTGTTCCGAGAGATAGATGGTGGTCCCTCCATGATCTAGAAAGGGTAAAACAAGCAGTATGTGGAATGTCTTCACTGGCATTTGTTATGATCCTTCAGGTATGTTTGAGTCACATAATACCTGAAAGATGCAAGAATTTCCACAGTAGGTGAACTAGTTAGAGATATTTTAGTGCAATGAAGTTATTCAGGTCATAAAAGGTATCAAACACGTGATAACATCAAATCAAACCCAATAGTGGAAGGGAAGTCGCGGAACATATATGTAAGCATATCTATGAAATGAGTAAAAGACAGAATAATAACCATGGGAGATTTCAATTATCCCCAAATAAACTGGAGCGGAGGTAGGGAAAGGGGAAAAGGGAATTAAGTTTACACAGTGTGTTTAGGTCTCCTTTCGTACCTGGTATGTAAGAAGCCCAACCAGAGAGGAATCACTGCTGGATCTAGTAAAGGGAAATGAACCAGAGCAGATAAGAAAACCAAGCATAGGGGAACATCTAGGTAATAGTAATCATAACATAATAAAAATTTAAAATAATGATTAAGAAAGACACACATAAAACAAAGACTAAAATAACAGATTGTGAAAAAAACGCTCGTTTTGAGGGGATTTAGAAAGGAACTAAGGAAGGTAAACAGCAAAACAAATTTGACAGACAAAGACATAGGACAGCATTGAGAAATATTTAAAAAAGGTGATCAATAGAGTTCAGGAGAAATATATTCCGCTAAAATATTAGAACAAGCTAGCCCATAATGAATCACCATGGATAAATAAAGAGATATGGGTAATACATAGATATTAACAGAGAGCATGACAAAATGGAATACAAAGAGATAAAGAAAGAACTAAAAAAAGTTAGGAAAGCAAAGAGGAACTGCAAAATTAAATTATCAAGGAATATAAAAGAAATAGAAAAGTATTCAACAGGCACATAAATAACAAAAGAAAAATCAGGATAGGATTCACTAAAGGATGCACAAAATAAATGAACTTGTAATGACAGTGAAATGGCAGAAATATTGAATCATGACTTTATATCAGTATTTACCAGGTAAACTAACAAATTGGAAGTTACATTAGAAGTAGAGATCAAAAAAGATATAAAGATATTTACGACAGAAAGGAGAAGATAATTGAAAAACGAATGAAACTTAGAGAGGATAAAACCCCTGATCCAGATCGAATGCATCCACACTTATTAAAAGAAGTTAGGGAAGGGATAGCCAAGGCATGAATAGATATATAACAATTCATTACAAAAGGGAGTCATCCCAGACCAGAGTGAAAATTCAGTAGCACCCCGTGAAGCTATCATGGGCGATGCATATACTGAGCTGTAGGCCACTTACGCGGTGAAAATGAAAAGGGAGGTGCGGCGGTGAAAAATATAAAAATGGCCGACTTATTGGTCGCGGCCTTCTTCACTGCAGATCGCGAGGTCCGTGCCGCAATCTTGCAGCTCCGCTTGTGCGCGGGCTTCTGCCAAAGCATCCCGTTCTCTGGTGGTCTAATGATGGCCCCTTCTCCCTCCTGTAGAGTCAGCAGCTTGGCCCTTCCCTTTAATGGAAGGGGAGAGCCCTGTATTCCCACCAGCGCTTTGCATCCCTCCATGTGGTGCTGGAAAATTTTCGGCCCTTTGTGCCCTGGTCCCGCCCCGGAGAGGATGTGGAGCGTGAGATTTTGAGCTCCACTTCCTCTCGGTGGCGGTAAGCTCAATATAGCTCGCAGGTGGAATCTGGGGTACAGATACACAAATTACTAAAAGTAGTGATGCAGGTTAATAAGGCTATAAAAAAGCAAACCAAACAATGGGATTCACTTCCAGAGGGATAGAATTAAAAAGCAGGGAAATTACGTTAAACCTGTATAGAATCCTGCTTAGACCACTGTGCACAGTTCTAGTCTCCATATTAAAGAAAGCTTATAGAGGTACTGGGGAAGGTGGCAAACAGATTCACCAGATTTACCAGAAAAAAAATTGATACCAGAGGATATACTTATCAGGAAAGACTGAACAGGCTGGGGCTCTTTACTCTAACGAGAAGGCTGAGGAGTGACGTGCGAGAGGTCTTTAAGATAATGAAAGGGTTTGATAGGGTAGACTTGGAGAAAATATTTCCATGTCGGGAGTCCAAGACTAGAGGTCATAAATATAAGATAGTCACTCATAAATCCAATAAAGAATTCAGGAGAAATGTCTTTATCCAAAGAGTGATAAGAATGTAGAATGCACTATCACAAGGAGTAGTTGAGGCATATAACATAGCTGCATTTAAGGGGAAACTAGATAAGCACATGAGGGAGAAAGGAATAGAAAGAAATGCTGATAGGCTTGGATGAAGAGGGGTGGAAGGAGGTTCGTGTGGAACATAAATGCCAGCATACACAAGTTGGGCCGAATGGCCTGTTTCTGTGCTGTAGACTATGTAAATCTATGTAAAATATGGAAAGATTTAATGAATTTGCCCATTCCACAAACTAAAGGGAAAATTATTTACATTGATGCTGCTGTCCCCAGAATGGCCCTGTGAAAGATTAGTTTCTCCTTGCAAGATGCAATCTCCAAAGGGGAAATTGAAGATGTGTAGCACTCACTATGTTCACTGCAACTTTAATACCAGCGGTGTTTGTAAGCAGTTTCACATAGTCAAATTTAAGGGGAAACTAGATAAGCACATGAGGGAGAAAGGAATAGAAAGAAATGCTGATAGGCTTGGATGAAGAGGGGTGGAAGGAGTTTCGTGTGGAACATAAATGCCAGCATACACAAGTTGGGCCGAATGGCCTGTTTCTGTGCTGTAGACTATGTAAATCTATGTAAAATATGGAAAGATTTAATGAATTTGCCCATTCCACAAACTAAATTCTGGTACTTAACAATGACCATATTAAGTAACTTTGCCCAGTTAAGCTTCTATTTTACAAAACATTTCTACAAGACAATACAACCCCTTTAATACAAGAGGCTGACTCAAAACTAGGAATGAAATTATAAAATAGTTCTAAACATTTCTTCAAATGTCACTGTGATATATTCACAGAACACAGCACACACAGCTCCTAACATGGCAGGCAGCTCTCGCAGAAGCCTCCGGAAATCTGCCTGGTTCTGTTTAATTATTAACTGTGCAATTGCAGTACACAATACATTCACATTCACCAGTGTGGAGCTACAAACATTACAAGCTTACAGACATTACACTTCTCCCTTCTTAATGAAGACGTTATTATAACAAACATTATTCATAACTTTCATGTTTATACATAACACAGGATATAAACTTATTTTTTTTCCTTATTTACAAATTTAACTTTACCACTTGTTTTCTGTTTCAAAGAGGATACCTTTGCTCTTGAACAGAACCTTCCAAACATGGTGTCGAATCTAAACTCATTTGAGGCTCATCCTGAGGAACGTTTTCCTTCACGGAATTTCCTTGGTTTTCATTTGAACTCGCTCTAACTTCAGGCTCTTTGTTTTCCTGACTCGGACTCAGACTTTCATTCTGATTCTCTCCTGGATTTGTTTCCAGTACATTGGATTTAGGATTTGCTACTGGTATATCAAAACTATCAGGTGAGTCAGAAATAATTGAATCATTCCAACCTTCAACTCCTTCCATGTCTGTAGGTAAAATATGATCAATATGAACAAACCTAACCTGTCCATTATCAAACATCTTTACCAAATATGTGCGAGGAACACATATCTTCACCACTCTTCCTGGTAACCACTTGAACCATTTATGGTGATGGTTCTTCACTCTCACCTTCTGGTTTAATTTCACACTTCTCTCTTTTACTCTACCTCTATCATGATTCATTATCTGTCTTAATTGTGTCTCTTCTACGGACTGTGCCAAATTTGGCTTTAACAACGAGAATCTGGTTCGTGGCTGTCGTTTGAGCAACACCTCTGCTGGTGTTCTACCAGTGGTTAGTTGTTTGAGGAGTATTTCGATATGTAATCAAAAAATTAGCCAATTTGTGATCCAATGACAACTGTCGTTTCCTTGGATTTGAATCTAACATTTGTTTTATGAGGGCACGTTTTACAATTTGTACAGTGCGCACTGCTGCACCATTCGAAGCAGGATGGTATGGTGGAACCTTGGTATGTTTCACACCATTTTTGTTCATGAATTGGGCAAATTCTTCTGAACAAAATTGTGGTCCATTATCCGAAACAATCTCTTCAGGGAGGCCAAATGCAGAAAATAATTTTCATAAAATGTCCAATGTTTTACTTGTTATGTTCCACATTGGAAACACCTCAACCCACTTCAAATGGTTAGCAATCACAATGAACAATTGTTGTCCTTCTAACTCAGCAAAATCAATATGTAGCCTTTTCCACACCCTGGGAGGCCATTTCCATGGCTGTAATGCTTGCTTACCAATTGACATATCGTACACTGACTCACGATGTACTCTATATCTTCATCAAGACCTGGCCACTATAAATAACTGCGTGCAAAACACTTGGTCAAGAACATTCCCAGATGCTGGTCATGGAGGTCTCCTAATAATTTTGACCTGAATTTATTTGGTATAACCACTCTTGCAGCCCACATGATACAATCTTTATCGACTGATAATTCATTCCTACGAATAAAGAATGGATGTGTATCTTTATCTGTTACCTGGTTTGGCCATCCATTTGCAATATACTCATACACCTTTGACATCACTGGGTCACATTTGGTCGCTCTACCAATCTCTTCAGCTGTGACTGGCAGTTCATCAAAGTATGAAAAATAAAACACTTCTTCCCTATCGGCTGTAACTTATGATGGGGAAGGCAATCTAGACATTGCATCAGCATTACTGTGATCAGCTGATCGTCTGTATTCAATATCATATGTATATGCTGACAAAATCAAAGCCCATCTCTGCATTTGGGCTGCAGCTAATGTTGGAACTGAGGACATTGGATAGAGGATTGCTGTTAGGGCTTATGGTCCATAACGATGGTAAATTTACGACCATACAAGTATTTGTGAAACTTCTTGACCCCAAAAATTAATGCCAAAGCTTCCCTTTCAATTTGAGCATAATTACTCTCACCGGCACTGAGAGTGCATGAAGCAAAAGCAATTGGTCTCTCCTCCCCACTACGTGATACATGAGAGATTACTGCCCCAACTCCATACGGAGAGGCATCACATGCTACCTTAATCTCCTTCGATACATCATAGTGAACTAACATGGTGCTCTCTATCAGTTTGCTTTTACACTCCTTGAATGCTGTATCGCATTCTTTTGACCACTTCCAATGGACCTGTTTTTTCAAAAGTTCATTCAGTAGATGTAATACTGTAACCAAATTTGGTAGGAACTTCCCAAAATAGTTCAAAAGACCCAAGAATGAACGAAGTTCAGTGACATTCCTGGAAGTGGGTGCATTTCTAATTGCAGCCAATTTTTCCATGGTTGGATGTAAACCATCTTTGTCTACTCTGTACCCTAAGTACTCCACTGAGTTTTTAAATAACTCACACTTATGAGCAGACACTCGTACTCTGTGCTTCTCTAGCCATTTGAGGACTTCATTCAATATGTTATTATGAATTTGCCTATTTGGTGCTGAAATTAGTATGTCATCCAAATAACATACTATCCCTTCAATACCTTGCAAAATCTGGTTCATCACCCCTTGGAATATGGCAGGGGCAGAAGACACTCCAAACGGTAGCCTATTAAATTGATATAGGCCTAGATGAGTATTTATAGTCAAACATGACTTGGACTCCTCATCTAGTTCAAGCTGTAAGTAGGCATTCGTAAGATCCAGTTTTGAGAAGATCTGACCACCTGTCAGTGTTATGAACAAAGCTTCTATATTCGACAATGTATTAGGAACATTACCCTCTAGAACCTGGTTTACGGTTACTTTATAATCACCACACAATCTTACCTTACCATCGGACTTAGGTACAACAACAATGGGTGTAGCCCAATTACATCGACCTATCTTACAAATAATGTTCTCAGACTCTAGTCTTTTGAGTTCTTGCTCAACTTTCTCCTTGAGTGCATATGGTATGGAATGTGGCTTGTAGTAAACCGATCTAGCGTCCTTCTGTACCCTGACATTCGCCTTGAAGCCTTGGATCGGACTGCCCATTTCACAGAACACCTTCGGATACTTCTTGATAACCTCATCCGTTGATGAAAATCTCACTTCCACACAGAAAATCCAGCTTCAGTGGGCTCAACCAATTTCTTCCTAGTAAGGTAGGCTTGTCTCCTTTCACTACTATTAGAGGCAAGTTCTGAAATTGATCTTTATATTTCACCGGTATGATGATACGACCTACCACAGGAATTTTCTCTCCCGAGTAGCCTCGCAGCTATATCTTGGATTTCTCCAGTTGAAAATCACGCAATTTGTCGAGGTACAGCGGCTCCGGAACTACATTCACGGATGCACCCGTGTCAATTTCCATTGGTATCTTGAATCCCGCAACATCTATGTGGATTTTGATGCTTTCCGAATCGCTGTCCATTAACCTCGTGCTCCTGATGACGTGTAACTCTAACATATCCTCGTCCTGTTGTTGTTCTTCCATGCTATGTAGTCTCTTGGGATTTCTACTCATAGCTTTGAACACTGAACTCATAGCTTTAAAAACTGGTTTACCCTTCAGTCGGCATGCCTTCGCAAGATGCCCAGTCTTCCTGCAGAAGAAACACTCTGCCTTCACGTATGGACAACTTTGAGCAATGTGTTGTCCCAGGCACCTATAGCACGACTTCGACGCTCTGTTAGAATTTCTAGTTTCTGAGACTTTGGGCTCCCACCGTCTTTTACCTTGAACCTGCAAGTGATTTACCTCGGTTGACTGACGACCGTAATTATTATTTAATTCTCGTGAATATTGTTCGGCCATGTCCATCGACCTCGCTGTCTGACAAGCAATCTCAAAAGTCAAGTCATCCGTCGTCAATAACTTCCTTCTGATCGCATCATTTTTCACCCCACAAACAAAACAATCCTGTAATGCTCGGTTTTGAAAGTTTTCAAAATTACAGTGCATCGATAGCTTTTTTAATGCTACGATGTAATCACTGATTATGTAATCACTGATACTTTAATCAGCCTTTTGATTCCAAATCCCGAAACGATAGCTTTCAGCAATTTCTAACAGTTTAGGGTTATAGTGCTGCTCCAGCTTCGTTAAAATCTCTTTAAGCATTGTGTCCTTTGGCTCGTCAGGCACAAGCAGATTTACAAGGGTTTTGTATAATGTCGGATCCACCTCCGATAAGAAGATCGCGTTCTTACGTTCCAACACAGCCCGGTTCTGGACTGCATTGTCTGGAACTTCGATTATGTTATTTGCAGTGAAATACATTTCTAGCGATCCACATATGCTTTAAAACATTCCTGGTCGTGTCGATATTCCCCCAAATGTAAGATTACACCTGCCATTTTAATCTCTAGCTGTTCACACCGTGTGCTGTATTTTACCTTGGATTTTGTAGCTTTTTTCCAAAGACAGAAACTTCCAAAGTCTCTCTGTCAGCTGGCTGAATCCTTCACCAACAAAATTTAAGCTTTAAATAATCTGAAAAAAATCCCATCTCAAGCGCCAAATGTGATATATTCACAGAACATAGCACACACAGCTCCTAACATGGCAGGCAGCTCTCTCGGAAGCCTCCGGGAATCTGCCTGGTTCTGTTTAATTATTAACTGTGCAATTGCAGTACACAATATGTCCACATCCACAGTGTGCGCTACAAACATTACAAGCTTACAGACATTACAGTCACCAGTTCAGTTTCTACCTCGAGAGCAAAATAATTTGTGGTCCAGGAGTGCATGTGAACTGTTAAAAGCTGTCACTGGTGGTGCAGCATCTGTCTTGAGGGACTGAAGTCCATATAATCCAGTTACTACACAAAATAATGGTTCTTTGGTTCAATACCATTTTAGGTATACTTGCTAATAAATGTAACATTGTATGAAAAGGGTGACTATATGCCACTGTTGGTACCAAAATTGTGAATCTGAGCTAAAATAACGCACATAGTTGAAATGAATAAATTGCGTAAACACTAGAATGGATTCACAATTGTATTTTTACTAATGCTAATCCAAGTCCTTTGCATTGAAAGGCTTAGTAATGCTTTGAAACCAGTTTTACTGCTCATCATAAACATTCACCCTTTAAACAAAAATACATATATTCTTGCCAATTCAGAAATAATGGGGGGAATTTTTAACTCTATAAAACGGGTGGTTTGGGGGCTGAGATGGGGACGGGAGGAGCAGGAGTGCTTCCTCCCAGCCCCCCAAGTTCCTCTGCCATCAGCTCCACCCCACTCCATCCAGGATCGGACCTACCCACCCCACCACACCCTCCACCACCCTTGTGACACGTGCGGAGACTTGGGGCTAGAACCTCCACATTTTTTGCATGCTTAACGCCCACTTAACGCCCATTTTAACGCTGAAATGACGTATCACGCCCATATATCGCCTATTTTGGCATGAAATGGAAATTGACGGGAATTTTTAGGAGACTTATCGCCGATCGTTATTTTCCCAATGGGCTTAACGGCGAGAAAAAATATTACCGCCCGCCCACTTTTTGGGGGCAGAATCAGCAGAATGTGCGAATTCAACGGCCAGAATATCGCCCAGCATTACTTTCCATGTGGAATTAATGCCAAGATTCAATATTAGCACCTGGCGACTGTTTTTTGTCGTAAAGAGCATTTTTACCCAAACTAGCAGCCATGGAGATCGCCCATCATCAATTTCACCACCACGCACATATATCGCCCACATTATTGCTCGCTCAAAAAACCACCCACAAAAAGTGGAACTAACCGGGACGAATAACAGCGTTATGGGCACCATGTTGTAGATCACATGTCGCGCCCTTTAAAAGGCTGGTGCACTTCAACTTCGGCGGAGTTCGGATGTACTCTGCAGGTCATTGGAGTTGTTGTGAACATCTTTGAAAACATCTTGACCACACTGTGACCGATTGAAATTGAAGCGGTGTGCTCGTCGGGACATTCCTTGTTTATGTGCAATCGGTGGCAAACAGAAAGCTACTGCAATGGGGCCTGTCCTTTCTCACCCTCTCTTGGTGATCAAACACATGCAGCAGACTCGACATCGCGGAAGGAACGCTGCACTGATTATGTGCCCAATGTACGAAGTGACAGACAGATGAGGAGGACCAGACGTTACAACTACAAGGAGAAGCAGTCTTACCTCGACTTGCCTGACACCACCTGCCTTTGGAGACTGCGCTTCCACAAAGAGGTTCTCACTGAGGTATGCCAGCTGATAAGGGCAGACCTGCAGCCTGTCAGCGCCATCAGAACTGCACTGTCTGTCGAGGTCAAAGTCACCACAGCACTGGTGTTCTATGCCTCGGGTTCTTTTCAGGCCACAGCTGGTGACATTTGCAGACTTTCTCAGCATGCCACACATCGCTGCATTATACAGGTCACTGAAGCCCTGTACGCATGCCGGAGGGACATTCTCAGCTTCCCTATGACCAGGGAGGCACAGAGTGAGAGGGCTCTAGGTTTCTACAGAATTCCAAATTTCCCCAAGGTGCAAGGAGCAATAGACTGTAATCACATCGTGATGCGGGCACCTTTTCAAGATGCTGAGGTTTTCAGGAACTGCAAGAGATTCCACTCCCTGAATGTCCCGCTGGTTGTTAACCACCAGCAAATTATACTGGCAACGAATGCTCAATTTCTGGGCAGCATCCATAATGCGCACATCCTGTGTGAGAGCACTGTATCTGACTTGTTTAACAATGAGCCACAAGGTCAATGCTAGATGCTTGGGAACAAAGGATATGGCCTCGCCACCTGGCTGATGATCCCCCTGCATGACACCCACACTGAGGCCAAGAGGCGATACAACGAAAGCCACAGAGCAACTCGCAATATCGTGGAGAAACCATTGGAGTGCTGAAGCACTGCTTCAAATGCCTGGACCACTCAGGAGGCGAGCTCCAATACCACCGTGAGCAGGTAACTCAATTTGTGGTGTTGTGCTCCATGCTACACAACTTGGCTATCAGGAGGGGACAAGACTTGCCTGATGAGTGTGACAGTCCACTTCACCAGAGAGAGGAAGAGGAGGACAAGGAGGTGGACGCTGACATCAGGCCAATCAGGCTGATGCTGAAGCCATGCCCCTGCCCTCCTGTAGGCCGCATGAAAGGGCCCATGGTGGCATGATAGCTGCAAGAGCCTTATGTCAGGATCTCATCAATGATCACTTTGCCTGAAAGAACTTTGGTGTTATTTCCAAGGCTGACTCACTGCTGTGTGTGCAGGTCATACATCAATGGTGGGCATCATCTTGGTGACAGTTAAAGTTTACGTTGATTGAAGTTAAGTGTGATTATAGCCTTTGATGTTCAGGAATCACCAGCGCTTAATGGTGCAGCTATCTGAGCCAATGTGCTGCAAGGTTTTTTTAAATTAAAAACATTTAAACTGAACATTAGTCTGAAATCATTAGTATTTCTGTACAAACCAACCCTTCCCCCCCCCCCACCCCCCAGCTTCTCCTCCCACCTCTACCTCTTCCCTTTCCCCTCCTGACTCCAAGCCGCCTGACCGAGGTGCTCCTCAGGCGATGCTTCATTGGGCGGGAGGGGGGTCGGTGACAGCCGAAGCACTGCTTGGACGGATACGGGAGAGGACGGTCCTGAGGTGAGAGCGTGCTCCGAGCCATAAGCAAGATGTTGCTGCTGGTTCTCATATGTGGTTGGCAATGGAGGTGCGTCACCTTGGGGTGCATTGCGGCGATCCGGGACAACTGGGAGCCCTCTGCCACCAGTGTTCGTGGCTACCAGCTCCAAGCTCTCCTCCGTCTCTTCCATTTTATATCTTATTTATTGGACAAAAGCTCGGTGCCAACTATGTTCTTGGTGCTTAGTGGGTTTTTTGCTGCTGGT
Organism: Pristiophorus japonicus; assembly: GCF_044704955.1. Taxonomy (NCBI): domain Eukaryota; kingdom Metazoa; phylum Chordata; class Chondrichthyes; family Pristiophoridae; genus Pristiophorus; species Pristiophorus japonicus. Next base: position 196,062,638 of record NC_091984.1, on the reverse strand, counting down.
GGATCTCCATCGTTCCTCCCACAACAGCCAAACAAGCACACACCACAGCCACTCACGCTTTTAGTGCCTCTGAGCTCCCTCTCTCTCTGTCTCCTCTTCCGCGCATGTCATAATGACCCTTGACCTCCTAAATCATGGGAATCGAGCGTTGCCATGCTGTTGCTCAGGACGGCCACACTTTACGGCAGACGGTCAGAAAAATTTAACGCTACTGCCCATTTGATATCACTCACAGTAACGCTCATTTTCAAAAATGTAAACTATGTGTTTTGAGAATGGGCAAGAAGCCAACAATCTGAAAAGCATTTTTTACCCCCACGCCAGAAATAACGCCCATTTTTGGGCAATAAGCACAAAAGTAGGGGTTCTAGCCCTTGGACTTCCAGGTTTCCCATCATATACTGGGCACCCCCAGTGGTCTAATTGCCAAAATTCCAGCTAATGATTTAAAAAAATAAAAGATGTTAATTAAGATTGCTTGTAAATGATTCACGTTCATAAAAATCGTAGGACAATGTAGATAACACAATTGCAGGATAAGAGGTCATGCCCAAACTTTAGCAGATGGTCAGTTTTGACCATTCTCTGCTGAAAGATGCCACGGGACTTCTTATAGGAGGGAAGAGAAGGAATCTCAAAGAATGAGTCACCAGAGAGTGCTTTCACACAGCTCAATAGTGATATTGGAAAAGATTTGTACACTACCCTTGCAGCGAGAGAATGGGACCTGGTCATAAGGCAACCAAAATAGGGCAGAAGAGAAATATATAAAATATTAAAAGGGCTATATAGGATGAAAGTCTTTATTCCCATGTATTTCCCACAAGGACAATTTTACCCGTCGCAAATGCTCAGGGAAGTAGAACATTACACATTTTCTGCATCAAAACTAATAGATATTTTTGTACCATGAATCTGGTGCCAGCATCCCTTGAATGTCAGACACTGAATGCAACAATTACCCGTGAAATATGAAGCTAGACAATCTTTAGTGAGAATGACTAATCTTAAAGTAGCACTGTTGATATTAAACTAGCCTCTGTGGGCATTTGGTGCATAGCTTTCATGTGCAACCATCTGCCATCACATATCCTCTAGATAAAATGTTGCAGTTTTAAGGAATTAATTACTTCCATGCATATTTGAAATAGGAAGAACACGTATCTGAAGAAACAGACAGGAAGCCAATTTCTCTTGTAAAATATATTAGTTCATTCATTAGATTTCTATTAGGGATACATTCATATGATATAAATTGGCTAACCGGTTCAAAAGCAGAATGTTACATGTACAGGTACTGACAAACGTACACAGATTGTAAAGAGGAAATTAATACTTGAACTTCTGGCTATTCTTTAAAAGAAAGACTTCAATTTAAATAGCGGCAAGTCACAGCTTTCAGAAATGCCTCAAAATGCTTTACACATAATGAACTACTTAATAAGCCAGACAGATATTTCAGACCCATCATCAGAAGACAAGTACAGATGTGATATTGAAGAATAATTTGGGTCAATCAACATATTCACAAGACTGCACTGGTTTCAAGGAGTATTAGATTGTTAATAATGGTGTTCAAACTCACTGAGGTAAATCTAATACTGTGAGAACATATTTTGTCATTCAGTAATCTCAATTTAGTAAATTCAAGCAGTGTAGTTTCAGAAAAGAGTAATCCAATAAAAGTAACCAGGTCAATTGTTTTGTTACATTGATGCAAGCATACATTTTGATGATCCGGTTTTATATTCAATTCTTGCATCAAAGTGCTTTTCCATTTGCAACTTTCACGCAATATTTAAATAAACTGCCAAGAACATTATAATATGTATAAATTAGTCACATGGAACTACCCTATATAAACAAGCTGCCTCTAGTATTGGGCTACAGAGCACAATAAATAAACAATTAAAGGCTAGACATTCTGGTAACTATTCTTCAAGTTATGAGATCAAACAGACTAAAGGAAAATAAGATCCATATTTTAAAATATACCTGGCAGTTTTAAGAGGCTTTAGTAATGAAACACAAGGTAAAACTAGTCATGACTTGTACATTGTGACCAAACCGAGTGATTGCTCCAAACATGCGTGATGTTTGGAGATTAAAGAGTGAAGGCTATGAACTATGATGATTCCTGCATTCTCAAGCACAGAGGAAAGGATAAGCTGACTAAGTTTAAATAGAAGGTGTTTCAAAAGGGAAGGGTAACCATCCCTTTCTCCCCCAAAAGCCTGCATCCAAGGAGGAGCATGGCCATCTCCTTGTCTGTCCTGGGAATGGGAGCTCTCAGCACCTTTACTGACTCTGATCCAAAGACACCATTGCTATCTCCAACTCATCACATTGAGGGACACTGCAAAAGAAAATAAAGAACTTGCATTTACATATCACCTTTCACATTCTCAGGATGTCTCAAAGTGCTTTATGGCCAGTGGATTACTTTCGAACTGCAGTCACTGTTGCAGCTAATTTTCACCTCGCAAGGATTCACAAACAACAAATTAAATAAATGATTAGTTAATCTGTTTAGATGGTGGTGATTGAGGAATAAATGTTGGCCGGGGCACGAGAAGAACTTCCCTGATCTTTGAATAGTGCTGTGAGAATTTCTATGTCCACTTGAGCAGGCAGACTTTGCACCCGAAAGATGACACTGACAATAAAGCATTCCTCCAGCCCTGTGCTGAAGGGTCAGCCTGGATTACGGGCTCGTCACGGAGTAAGGCTTGAATCTACGACCTTTTTCAGAGGCAAGAATTGGTGGGCCCCATTTTGTAAAGATGATTCAAATTGTTTTAAAATAATAATTGAAATGTTTCAGTTGTAATCTTTTCTGAATGAATGGCCAAACTGCTTACTTTATTGTGTTTGTTTTTAGATTTAGTAAGGCTCCTAACTCTTGTCAGAGCATTATTCCATGGGTGCCTGTTACCTTGTGGTATCTCACTCAGGTGGCCATTATTTGCACGAGTCTTGAAAGTGAGAGTTGACAGGTACATGAGTGATGTGACATCACAGCCAGAAAGGGCTACTGCATGAAAATAGAGGGACACTGAGGCCAAATCTATCAGTCCTTCTGCCACTCACAGGCTAAACTACTGAGCCATAGAGGGAGCCAGTGAATGGTATTATTTTGCACTGTGATGTTCTCGACCTTTGAAAGTAACCTCCTTGTTATGTGGCCTATCAGGATTTTACATACAGATGCGACTAATGATCGGATATTTCTTCTCAGGAACAATCATAGATGGTCACTAATCTTGCCTCCAAATTCAGTTTGTATGTATGGCTGTAGCAAATAATCACCATGACGACAAGTGGACCAGATCATCACATTGTATTCCGATGCACCCCTTTGCTCATTTGACTTCATTATTTATCAATCAGTATTTCCTTCAAGAGATTCACTGTAATACCATGATGAGTTGCTATGTTGCCAAGGATACAACAAGCCAACACTCATGTTCTTTCTAAGGGCCTTATCGTAATCTGACTGCTGAGAACTCTGAACATCTGGCTCTCATTTTTGAAGAGTGCCAGATGTGCTATCTAGGACTATATTAGTAGTGCTTTGACCCTCATTCTTCTGGCTGTCTGTTACTCAGTTTGGAAGGATATGGCACTGAACACATGAAGTGTTGCTTTAGATCATGGCTTGTGTTACTTGGAAAAAAAAGAGAATGATATTTAAAATAACAAAAATTTGATGTGAAAGACAGACAGTCTAAAATGACAAATAAAAACACAACAAGGTGTTGAAATAGCCAAGTTGCATAAAATGTCAGCACATACAAAAACATTCAGTACATCACAAATCTAAGAATGACACACAAAACAAAATGCCTTGAGGCATATTGGCTTAGAATTTGCCTCGAGTCAGTTAGAATGTGATTCTGTGACTAAAAGGAACACAATACTGTCAACACAGAAATAAGATTTTTGAACCATAAGTTTTTATAAATGTTTAAGTTTTTATAATTCAACTTCATGCATCTAGATTAGATTACAAGTAATGTTGAGAGTAATATTAATCTACAAACACCAACATATCATACCAAAATGCAATGACATATTTAATTTGCTCTTTAAATAAATATCATCTGTACTTCCAGATGTTTTTTTTAATAAACATTCCACATTTCATATTTCATAGAACATCTTTCTGGTGGATGCAGTTTTAATGAACGCATATTTGTGGGTGTAAAACTAGACATTCAGTTAGGCCTCAATAGACTGAATCTTGATATACTTCAGCATTAAGATCAGTCTCATTTGAATTCACTGTGCATACTCCAGAATAGGGCTTCCTGTATCAAAGACTAAAATTATGCAGGTTCTCACTGAATTGTTGTATTGAATCTCTGCACATCAGGAGAATACAGGCCATTAGTTGCAAGTATACCCTTGGCAGTCTGAATGAATGTTAGGTAATTCAAATGGGGTTGTGGGGGACCTTTTGTCACAGTTGTTGAGAAGATATTGTTGCAGGCAATGAAAATGGAGCTGTTGTGAATTCCGCTCCATCTTTCCAAGCAGTACCTTTCATTTTGCGAACTATAATAGTCTGATTATGTGAGATTGAAAAGACATTTACAACCGAAGAGCACAGTCTAGTGTTCCGACATCTAGCCAACTCCTGCCTGAACACTAGTGAATACAAATACTCGGAATGCACAAAGGCAGTCTTGTACCTACTTTTTCTTCCATTGTGGATTCTGTTGATGATGCAGATAAAGACTCATACAATGGAAGGTAAAACATATACTGAAGTAAATAATATTTGAAATCTGAAAAATAGCAAATGGTTTAAGTCATGGACTGGAAGAAAATCTAAGCTTTATTGTTCCCCAAGTCAAACAAAACCACAAATTACTGCCAAAGATGGGAAGTACTGGGAGGATGGAAGTTGTGGGAAAATAATATGCCTTGAGCAACATCGATGCTTAAAATATTTTGAGCTTTAATTGTGTGATCCACTAAATGAAGGAATTTGGGCTGTCAAATGAGCTATGTTGTCCCAGTTTGCTTATTACTTGTGGTATGAGTTCTAATAGAAGCCTGGCCAAAAGTTTGTCTATGTTAAAACTTGCCCCCATGGTTAATAGCTGAAATGAAGAATGCCAAACACCACAGAAAGGAAGCGGCCTACACTCCAGTCCCTTTGATGTTATGAAAGAACAGGTGTTAATTGAAAGTTCATTAGTCAGAGCTTCATCTTGAAAACTGGTAGAGCAAAAGCAAAGATCGATCAGTCGCTTCAAATACAAAAGCCAGTGGGCCCCACTTGTCAATGAAAGGATGCCAGTCTTCCAATTAATTTCCAGTTGCCTAAATGGGACTCAACTCCTGCTAAAATAAGATTAAAGATTACCTGATTATAATGAAAGTCAGAACAATAATCTTACATTGCTTAACACCTAAGGAATGTGTCTTGAATGATGCATAGAAAGTGATCCCTCAGGTTGTAAAACCATTAATCTGGATCTGCACACTGATGGAATCCAGTTCGGCAACAGCCTGAGTCTCGGGATAGTATTAATTTCTGTAAAGTATCCTGTTTGTTACAGGTCTGATTTGGAATCTAAAGAAACAAAGAACCTAGATTCTTCATATTAAACTCTAACAGCATGAAGCTCACTATGCTTTTGCATTGCGTTCCATCTCATTGAAATTGGTGTAAGTTAGGACATTTTTGAATCTGCATGAAAAATGAAGCAACCTGTATTGTTACTGAACTTGCTTCTTTCTTAGTTTCAAACTGTCAATAATGTCCCGATATAGTAACATTCCTAATATTATGTAATTATAATGATGCTAATAGGATGTCATTACAAATTGCTCTACTAAATTCATGAATTACATTAGAATGGCTATATTGAAACCATATCAAGTGCTACTTTGCATTCCTGAAACAACCTTTCATTGTTTTTATCTAAATATGATTTGCTTTTGCTTTAAATGTGGTGTTTAAATGTTCTCCCCATTCCCATCACATGATCCAGCTAAGCATGTACCATATCTAACTTTAGATCGCTTGTTGCTGATCTTCTAGTCCTCTGCAAGTACAGTCAGACAGAAGTCTAACAGAGAATTCTGAGGCCCCCTTCAGGGTAGAGACACAACTAGGTTCCACTTAAACTTGATGGAAAACTAAGAACAGAAGCTCACTTCTATGGGTGATCATGGACACAGATGCATATCAAACCACAGGGTGACAACACATTGAATTGGCATGGCCTGTTGAGAAATCTTCACCCGCTGGATCACTTGTTTACTGTTAAACACACGAGGAGCTCTTCATCTCCAAAAGCATCTGTCAGCTTCTGGGATATCTTCATCTTCATTTCATTTTCTTGAATTTCATCATGAAAACTACGAAAGCCCAACACCTCCGTTACGCATCCGATAATCTTTTTTGTGAATTCATTACTTTGTTCACTGATCAAGCCGACTTCAAGGCTCACCTATAAAATCACACCGAGAGACTTGTTTGAATTATTCAGACAGCTCTCCGTGATTTCTGATAATCTCTGCAAGATTTGTAATGTTAAATCAAACAAATAAAGTTTACCTTAGAAGTCAAATATTCTCTTTTTGTTGTTGCTTTCAAGGATTGTTTATTCAAGGATTATTTTCACACTATAATTTTCAATAAATTGAGGGTTTTTGTTAATAAAAGAATCTTCTGAAGTTTCATGACTGTAATCGTATGTCAGGCATATTCTTATTTTAAAGCTGTGAAACAGATGGTTTGGTCATGAAGTCGTTCTAATGTTCACTGTTGCACGTTGTCGCCTTACAGCTTCAAACCCAGGGTGAGGGAAGAGGCAACCTCACTTCAAGTTGAACTTGACATGTGGAATGAGTATCTTCAGTTCTTGCTCAAATCATTGGGCTCCACAGGGGAAAAGCTGTCACTCCTTGTGCTTTGGCTCATGCAAGTACAGCCTCCTGCTGGCAATGGGTGGATTGAAGTTGCAGGCAAATGATATGGCTAATGATGCCACTGGTGCTTAAAATAGTTTTAAGCTTTAATTGTGTGATGCACGAAGTGTGAAAGAATTTGGGCTGCCAGAGGAGCTATTATCACCCAGTTTAATTAATACTTGTGGCGTACGATCAAAGCTTTGTCTTAGTTAACACTTACCCCCATTTGAAGTTAGCCGTACACTAGCCAGTTATCCCGCCATGGGAGAGGGGCAGTATGGAACAGCTTCAGAAGGATAAAGAAACAAAACTAAAAGAAAATACAAACACATCTATATGCCTTAAATTGAGATTAGAAAAAAGAATCAACCGCAGGATTGTGATCAATATTCAGCAATGCCCTTTTTGAATAAAGAAGAATTGCATAGAGTTCGTACAAGCTGTGACTATTACTTTGTGGTTTAACAAAACTAGTTATTGCTTTGTTCTCTAATATTTCAAAGGCTGAATTTGATTCAGAAAATCATTGTTGGCATCAGGATAATAATGTCAGACACTTTACACAGAGCAAAGGATGTTTCAGCTGTTGCTCATGTGTGTGTTTTGTTATAGACCTTGGGCTGGATTTTTGGTCCTCTGCCATCTCTGTTAGCGCCCCGGAGGGGTGGCAATGGTGGTGGTAAGCACCTCCGGGTGGACGGCCAGCTTCCAGCACCCCGCCAGGACATTCGGTGCTGTGTTTGCGGGAGCGCGGAGCATTACTGCCCGGAAGAGGCGAGCCGGTGTTGCACACCGGATCGATATTTGGTTGCCGTCCGACCCGCGGTGTCCCGCAGCATGCCCTGCTGGGAACGCCTGTGGAAGCTGGTGTTCCAAGCTGTAGGGGCGACAGTGAGGTAAGTAATGTCGACCTGAGATAAGTGTGATTGCTGTGGTGGCGTGAGTAATGTATTGGGAATGTTTTCGGTGTTTTTCTTCCAGATTCCGCTCCCCTCCACCCCGAGGCCTCTCCGAGTTCGCTCCAAGGCTGGTTGCTTAGCTCAGGATTTTCACTTGCTCAGCTGGCCTTGTAGCTTAAAAAAGATGCACAACTCCTCCCTTAGTGCTCCGCTCCACACTCAGGGCCCAACTGATGAATCTTGCGGCGGCAGACGCAAACCATTTGCTGGCGCAAAATTTACCGCTCCGCCTGGAACAACACCGCAACAGAGGCCCGACCGAATTTCACCCCCTTTAAGGTCTACTGAAAGTTAATTGAAATTATCATATAGAAAATACAATTCAGTGCTTAAAGGGTTTGTTGTTCTATATATTATTTTCTGCACATTGCTAAAATAAATACACAAATACCTGCACACACATACATAAGTACATAAGTACATAAGAAATAGGAGCTGGAGTCGGCCATTTGGCCCCTCGAGCCTGCTCCATCAGTCAATAAGATCATAGCTGATCTGAACCTGGCCTCAACTCCACTGCCCCGCCCGCTCCCCATAACCCTTGACTCCCTTATCATTCAAAAATCTGTCTATCTCCACCTTAAATATATTCAATGACCCAGCCTCCACAGCTCTCTGGGGCAGAGAATTCCAAAGATTCACGACCCTCTGAAGGAAGAAATTCCTCCCCATTTATGTTTTAAATGGGTGACCCCTTATTCTGAAACTATGCCCCATAGTTCTAGATTCCACCATGAGGGAAGACATCCTCTCTGCAGTTACCCTGTCAAGCCCCCTCAGAATTTTATATGTCTCAATAAGATCACCTCTCATTCTTCTAAACTCCAAGGAGTATAGGCCCAACCTGCTCAACCTTCCTTCATATGACAACCTCTTCATCTCATCACATCCGCTAATTAGATAACAATTTATGGAGATAGTTTGTGATTGGCAGTCTGTGTTTATATGTTAGAAAATGTATGCCTGATGGATATTCATGTGAAGGAAGGTGTTATATTTCTGCCCACAAGATGTCACCAAACTACAGGCTAACAAGTAAGCTGATACCCATGAGATGCAACTTAGGTAAGAAATCTACTAAACAGCAACACCTGGGAGGAGAAATTCGGGTCATTTGCGCATCCCGTTAGAACCCCCGCAAACGACTTTTCGCCCGGGTGTGGCGCCGCTACTGACTCCCGCGAAATTCCGCGAGAGCTTAGCGGCAGCACTAGCCAATAGAGCCCCAGATTGCTGCGTCGGCGATGACAACATCATCAGCATGTACAGCGACCCATTTTTGCCCCGGAGCGAAAATTCAGTAGCATCCTATGATGAGCGCCACGTGGGGCAAAATTTAATGGGGAGGTGGCGGTGCTGACATTTTTTTAAATGGCCGACTTACTGGTCGCGGTCTTGCCATCTTCAAATGGCGGGGTCCGTGCCGCGATGTTGCAGCCCGGCATTCGGCCTCTGTGCTGAGCTGCTGCCATCGCACCCCGCTCCCTAGTGGTGTAGTGATGGCCCCTTCTCCCCAATGCAGAGTCCGCACTGTGCCCTCCCCTTTAACGGAATTGGAGATCCCTGTGCTCCCGCCAGCACTACGCGCCTCTCCACGTAGCACTGGTAAATTCCCGAAGGTTAGCACCCCAGTCCCACCCCCGAGAGGAAGTGCAGCATGAGAATTTGCGATCCACTGCCTCGAGGGGCGGTAAGCCCAATTTAGCTGCCGGCGTCGGACACAATGTCACCCCCTTATTTTTCAGCACTCTCTGGAAAAGTACATCCAATTTTCTGATGTGTATTGCAGGAACTTTTTTTTTAAAATGGTTTACCCAAAAGCTTCTGCTCAAGCCATATCCCATAACTTGAGAGATTTCAGGGTTGAGTTTCCATTGCTTTATGCTTCCTATGCACCTATTTCCAGGCATATTGCAAAGGGATAGAGCTCCCCTGTGGCTCGTGTCTGCCCCATTTGTGCTTCACGTGGACTGCCTGTCATGGGTTAGGCAGGGTCCAGGTCAGCGCATTGCAATGGGTGTTCCAATGCAAACTAAATATAAAACATTTGGAAGTGATGTTATTGGAGCCTGTGTCATGGTTTCCTCCATTTCCGCTGGTTGTGAGCCATATACTGAGGGCCCCTATGTAAACAGCTGAGCGCCCCTGTATTTTAAATGCCCAGGGGTTTGAAGAGATAGACACCAACTGCGATACAAAGTGAGCAGTCAAAATTTAGCCACTGCGGTGAGGAAGATTTTTAAATTTAAGGAGGGCCGCACAGCAGGCAGGAACTACCAAATAGAGCAGAGAGGGGGTTCTGTGTTCCCACCATCTCCCTTAGTACAAAGAGTGTCCTATTTGGTATCTGTTTGTAAATGTACCACAGGTACTTGGAGAAAGAAAAACCCATTTGAAAACCAAGAAATGAGGCATCATATCCACTGTTACCCTGCTATCTGAATATATTGGAACCAGAGGAATTCTTCAGCCCTCAGAGGTGCAATGCCTTTAGAGGCTGCTATTCATCAGGGACAGAGCTGTGCAACGTGTTGCAGAAGGACCTGCAGCCACATTCCAGGGCAGGCCAGTGGCATTCAAAATGACAACCTCCTTGAACTTCTTTTAAAACTTGCTTCTTTCCCGAGGGGCAGTAGGAGCATCAGCAACATCAGTGATTTTGCAGTGCATCACCACAAAAATCAGGTGATTGATGTCTTGTTAGTCAGAGCAAACAATGACATGACTTATCCCATGGGCACCAGGGAGCCCTGCCACATTCTACATAACACTGGAATTGAAAGAGGCATTCACAAGGATCAGCTGGGGCAAGAGCCCTCAGAAGAGAAGCTGTAGGATTTCTTAAACAACATGTGACATGTCTCAGAAACTAGTGCCAGCTACCACAATATTTCCCCATCATAGCACAGCATGCGTGTTGTGATTGACTACCTAATCTTCTCAGTGTTTCTTCTCAGTGCAATCCCTGTGATGGAAGCCTGTGAAGTGGCTGGTAGCTATGTATCTGAGAGGTTCCGGTCACCCAGCTAGCTCTCAAATTCTGCGAGCATGCCCCCTACCCACCCCGGCAGATGGGCGTATTATAAGAGTTTGTCATCTCGCAAGGGAGTTCAGACCCCGAGACTCACTGAAGAATACTCTGACAAGATCAAGTCTGACCCAACTTTAATTTTAATAGCAATTGATCGGTATTTCTTGCACTTTGCTCAAATAAATAAATCTATGGTTTTACACGATAATCATTAACTTATACATACAATTGGCCACAAGTGGTCAGGCCGTGTTGATTGTAGGCCCTCTGTGTCCAATTGACCAGATCGAGTCCCTTCTTCTCTGACTGCAGTACCAAGGGTTGATCGCTTTTTCCTTATATTCTGTTTGACCTCTTGCTGAGTCAGTCATGTTAGCGTCTTTTTCCCTTTATCCTGTCAGCAGAAACTCTCCAACTACAACTTCGAGCCTGATAGTTCCTGCCTTTCGGGAAGCATGTGGTGCTGACTCATTCTGTGTGGATGGCGGTAGTTCTTGTCGGAAGACACGTGGTGCGGACTCATTCTGTGTGTAGATGGTGATTGACGTCCCATGTCTTTTCTGCTCATTCTTAGAATTTTGGCCTCAGCCACGAGCATGCGATTCACTATCTGCGACCTGCAGCTATTCCACGTGTCAGTCCATTCCTTACAGTATTTCAGATTGCTGTAGTTCCACAGGGCGAGGTGGAGGGTACCCTGTTCCTGCCTACATTCTGGCACCTGTGAAATTGTCAGGTGGAAGCGGTGGGCTGCTGCGAATGCGTGGTCATCATGAGTGATAACGCCATCATCCATTGTCAGGTTGGCTCCCATGTTCCATGCCATGTGCCTGCTGATCTGTGGGCTGGCAGCCTCCATGGCAACAATGATTGAAGCCCTCATCAGTGGCTGTCTCCATCTGATCAGATGTCTTGTCCAAGGGGAAAGTGAGATTGCAGCCCGAGGCTTGTATGGCAGAGGCCTGAGCATTCAGGAGAGATGCAAGGACCGACATAATGGCCTTTGCTATGAGGAGCTCTCCTGTCGATGTCCATGGACTGCCTCTCATTCCAAGGCCAAACTCAAGCTTGCAACCCCGCCCACACATATGAGCTATGAAATCCTATAAACCTGCTGCCACATGTTTAAAGCTCCTCGGCAAGTCCCCTTGTGACCCCAACAATCTCCTGTGCTTGGAAAGCTTTCTATTTTGAAGGATGTGGTGTTTGAGCAAAGAATGTGCTGCACAGTGCAATATCATGGTCACCCAGGAAAAAATGTGGAGAGTGAAGGAACTTCGTGGGTAGAAAGAAAGAGTTCATGCTGATAATAGTTGGTATAGTGTATGAAGATGAGCAGCTGTTCCGGGATCCTACCTTGCCTCTCCTGGTGAAATATTTGGTTCCTCTTGAATTGCACTTCCAGCAACAAGATTTCAATAGCCTGACCTTCAAAGCAGAGGACTCTCCTTCTCCTCATACAGCTAGTGAACATCTCAGCTAATCAAACACAAACAGCCGGTGCATCATTAAGTTGCTGTGGAGGTCGGCATTTAATTGGGTGCGCGTCCAATTCTTTAAGTTACCTAAAGCTGGAAACATGGGCAGGCTCACCAGGATTTGTTTAGGGAGCAGTTTGGCAGTGTTTCACCAGAGTTTATGGTGGGTTAGTGGGGGTGCAGGAGGTGGGAGAAGGAAAATTGGCCATTTCAAGTTTTCAAAACCCCATAAAAAAAGACACACGTTGCTTATCCCTCTGTACTGATATAAAATCTCCTTTAGAGCAGGAGTGCAATGCATTTTTTATCCTGGCAGACCTGAACGGAGCCATTTTGGAATAAAGTGAGGAATGAGAATGTCGTAGGTTAAATGCAGGTTGCACTCAAGGTGTCACTGTTAATTTTACTTTGGGCAGGCATAAGATGAAGACACACCTTTGGAGTTGGTGGCACAGCTGTACAACAAAATCAAGGTATTGTCCTTCAGTTACGAATTTCTTAGCCCAGGAAAAGGGAAAGAAGGAATAACCTCATTAACGGCTGTTAAAAAGTCATGAGCTACATTTTAATACTGATGGCTGCGTCAGCACTAGGGCCTAGGGGAAAGCTAAGTGCTATTTTGTGCGCCCAGACATTAAATCATACTATGGAGCCATATGGCAGCTTTATTCTATGCTGAAGCAACCACTGTCACTTCAGCACATCGACTAATTGCAAACATGCATTTTCTACTAAGACCATATTAATAGTGCATGCAATGTTAACAATGGGTAAGGTTGTGTCTGCTGCATCACAATATAATGAGTTGATAGTGAAAGATGCAAAGGAGAGAGAAAGGACATCAGAAATAAATAATTTAACAGTTGAGAGATAGTTTTTAAAATAGAGTAAGTTCTTAAATATAAGATAAAAATGTTTTGGATGAGGTAAGGAGGACAATCTTTCAAAATATGTTGGACAGTGAGCAATTAAATGCACTTCCAAAATCCAAAGGCACCTGATATAACCATTGAATTCCTGAGGAAAACAAGATTAAAGGTGGAACTCAGCACCTGCAAGTTAGGTTCTATTAGCATCAACACAGTATTGCTGGGGGAAACCCTGAGGGATGGTGCAAAGCAAAGCCCATAAATTATTACAAGTATCTGTCATTCAGGAAACATCTAAATAACAAATACTTTAATAATTTAATTATGTATTTTATAAAACCTCAAAAGTCAAATTTATTGATTTTGTAAGTAGGTTTCCAGGATCATCTCCCCAGGGGGAGGTGAGGAGAATTTGTTTTATGCAGCGAGTTGTTATGATCTGGAATGCATCGCCTGAGAGGTTTCTGGAAGCAGGAACTTTCAAAAGGGAATTGCATATATACTTAAAAAGGAAAAAACATTGCCGGCTATGGGGGAAAGAGCGGGGGCGTGAGACTAATTAGATAGTTCTTTCAAAGAGACGGCACAGGCACAATGGGCCGGATGGCCTCCACCTGTGCTGAAAGATTCTATGCGGCTGATTTTCAGCAAGGCCTCGGCCCGCCCAAGTGCCGCCAATGGCCGCCGAGGTACCAGACGGTACTTTGGGTGGGACCTTCATGAAGAAGGTCCCTTGAAGGTCGGCGGGTGGCAAATGGAAGACGTACGTCGCCAATCTGGGCGGCAGCGGGAGGGATGTCGCATTCTCAATCTTGCCGCCCAAGTGATGCCGAGGATGGAGTCGGGCCCGCAGAGGGTCGAAGACCTGAAAATAAAAATCACAAATAAAAAAATACAAAAACTATTCGAAGACCTACAGGGGACCCCAAGCAGGTAAGTCGCTGTTGAAAATTTAAAAAAAAATGTTCACTTACCTTTTTTTCATACTTACCGTCGGGGACAGACCAGCTTCCTCACAGCGGTCCACCCCCATTCTGCCGCCGACTCCCACCGACTCCCGCCCGCAGGAATCTGGGCGCCCGGAGGGCGGGAGCTCAGTTGCGCCACTCGGCCGTCCGCTAATGTCAGCGGGCGGTTCCCGGTGGCTCTCCCCTCCCGCCCGCTCCAGGCCACCTCCAAAGTGGCCCTGGGCGGATCTGCAGGAGGAATGTCGGCGGGAGCGGCTGTGGGCGGTGGGCTGCTGAAAATCGGCCCCTATGATTCTATGATTACCCCTGCATAGCCAAAAAGCAGACTTTGATATTCAAAGGCCTACTAAAAGAAACACTGTTTCATCACCATGAAAACAGCTAAATAGCTCTTCAGAAGATGGACCTCCTCCTCAACAGTTGCCCAATATAAGAGGCAGGTTAGCGTTTTTAGGCCTACATGAAAAGAGAGAGAAGAGTGGCAACAAGAACTGAAGGAAAGGAAAGTGTCAATGTAATGTGGTGGGGGAGGGACAGAATTTCGCCAGCTTGTATAAAGGGTCAAGAAGAATGTGAGTGTGTACAGAAGGACAAGGGGGAAGGATGTGGCGATGAGTGCTAAAGGGAAAAAATAGTGCCAGCATTAACGTTGTAAAACTCATCAGTGCAGCCCACAGGTATTGAGGCTTTCAGCAGATTGGAGGCTTTTTACTCTCAGCTGGAGCTTACTGGGTGTAATTTTGACTTTGTGCGATAATGTAAAATGGGTAATAGCGACTTGGCAGCCTGTTTTACATCACTCTCGATTTCTTTATTTCCACAAATCGGGAAAGATGTAAAATAGGCTGCCGATACACTATCGCACAAATTCAAAACTCGCCCCTCTGGCCGGAATCTTACCAGCCCTGCAAGTGCGGGTTTGGAGGCGGGCCCTCTGTCAAAATGGCCGAGATTGACAGCAGGATTCCGCTCTGAACCCACCTCCTTGACAGTTTCCAAAGTATCGGGTCTGGCTGCGGTTCACAGACCATGCGTGGACCAGCCAATGAAGATCATTAAGAGGTTGTTTAGAGGTATTTAAAATAATTTTACCAGGTACTTTGCATTTTCCACGTTTTTTAGCAGCTTCCCATCGCTCGGGCTTCACATCAGGTTAATGTGTCAGGTTCTCAGTGACTCTCCTTTGCTTTGACTAGTTGACAGCTGTAGAAGTGGTATAAAGGCTACTATTTCACAGCTGTTCACTTTCCAATCTCAGAGGCTGAAGCCTTCAAGATTGGGAAGACACTTTTGAGCTGTATGCAGTATTTAAGCAGCATTTTTACCAGCTATTAATCATTTTTCCAATCTTTTCATGAGGTTCCCATCGCTCAATGATCACATCACGTAAGTATGTCAGCTTTTCAGTGACTTTCCATTGCTCTGAATAGATGACAGCTGCAAAAGTGGTATAAAAGCTACCATTTCACAGCTGTTCACTTTCCACTCTTAGAAGCTGGTGCCTTCAGGATTTGGAAGACATTTTTGAGCTTTATGCAGGTTGGAAATGTCTGCAGGATACTCTCTATCCACTGTCACCTCTTTGGAGCAACCTCTCTCACCATTGACACATTGCTTCTGTCATCTCAAATTCAGATGCCATCTATTCCAGCAGCATCGGTGTCCTTGAGAAACTCTCACCTGGGTCTTCAGAATCCCACCACGATCAGCCCAACACAAACATCACTAAACACACCAGCATCACCAACAACACCAAACTTCTCTGCAATCACTTGATGCTGCGCAGGATGCATTGCACCTGACCCAATTGCTGCCTGGGAGGCCAGGGGCCTCACCATGGCCACATTTACTTCATTTGACTCATTACACCCTGGCTGCTCTATGATGTGCCAGGTTGGTACCACACCACACCAACACCATAAAGCATCCCTACAATGCCCAAGCCATTCCTTTCACATGCATCACCATTGTGGGGGGTACACCTATGTCTCACCATTCACTACAACTTACTAAGCCACTTTCAACGGGTCTTATAAATTTGTCTAAGAACGAAAAGTGCTTAAAATAAAGATTTCAATGTTTGACAACACATTAGCAGAAACTTAACATGAACATTGGCTAAAAGACCTAAGTGCCTACCCTTGTGTGTTAGTTGGTATGATTGGACAAGGATGAGAGTGAGTGTAAGGGGTGACTAGTGAGATGGGGATGTGATAATGTAGATAGAGAGAGAGGGATGGTTGGAGGAGCAATGTCAGTTGGTGTGAGTAAGGATGTGCAGGAGTAGGTTAGGGAAGGCAGAGTGATGGGGATGTGATGAGTGGCACAGTAGGATGAGGTTAAGTGTGGCTTTGCAGCAACGTTTCATGATCTACTGAGATCATTGAAAAGTTGGCGCCACTGCAGCCAATTCCTTCTGATGATGTCCCTGCTTGTGTCCTCCTGTGCAATGCGCGTCCAGGCAGTGACGGTGTCCAGGTGAGGTCTCTTCCGCCCATTGGAACAGAAGCGAACCTCCCTGGCTGCTGTGTCTCCCTCCATAAGCATCTGGAGGGAGGCATGGGAGAGGTTGGATCCAGCTGTGCACCTCTGTGCAGTGCCTGTCAGTATTTGCAGCACCTCAATGCTGCAGAACAACTGTTAAAATATATGTGGGCACACTCCCTTTAAGGAAACCGGCTGATGACGCGTCATCAAATGATGTCATCAGACCCACTTCCTTTTAGTTGGCCGGGAACCTCGCAGGGCGGGCTTAACAAGTCCCATCAATGGAAGATTCTTCATAGTGTGTCGGCTGGAGTGAGGAATGTCACCGACCCCGACCTTTCTGTCTCGCCACGGTTGGCAAGATTGCGGCCCCTGAGTGAGATTGGGGCATCGAGCGATTGTGTACTTTCAAGGGAGATTGGGGGAGGGGAAGGATGGATCAGCATTGTGAGATTTTTTTGTCATGTAGTCTAGTACCCAGATGAATAGAGTGAGACATATAGGTTTTTAAATGCTCTGTTTATGTCCGCTGTCTCCAGATCTAACTAATTCCCAGAAACCAAGCTGAAACAACTTGCCTCAATCCCTTGACCACGTGGTTCCCAGTGAAAGCACACAGACATGTCAAGAAACATGGATGTCCCAATGCCCTCTTCCTGCAAGCAACAAAATGAACAATAGCTTCATGAAATATGTACATGAAAAGGAAATTTTAAAAATGGAATTTATTAAAATTATTATTTATTGATGATAAATAATTATAAAAAATATATAGCATCATAGAATGGTTACAGCATGGATGAAGGCCATTCGACCCATCGAGCCTGTGACAGCTCGCTGTAAGATCACTTCAGATAGTCCCACTCCCCTGCCCTTTCCCCGTAGCTCTGCAAATTTTTTTCCCTTCAGGTACTTATCCTATTCCCTGCTGAAATCCATGTTTGAAGCTGCCTCCACCACCCTTTCAGGCAGTGCATTCCAGATCCTAACCACTCGCTGCGTGAAAACGTTCTTCCTCATGTCGCCTTTGGTTCTTCTGACAATCACCTTAAATCTGTGTCCTCTGGTTCTCAACCCTTGCGCCAATGGGAGCAGTTTCTCTCTATCTACTCTGTCTAGACCCCTCAAGATTTTGAACACCTCTATCAAATCTCCTCTCAACCTTCTCTGTTCTAAGGAGAACAGCCCCAGCTTCTCCAGTTTACCCACATAACTGAAATCCCTCATCCCTGGAACCATTCTTGTAAATCGTTTCTGCACCCTCTAAGATCTTCACATCCTGCGGGGCCCAGAATTGGACACAATACTCCAATTTAGGCTGAACCAGTGTTTTATACAGGTTCACCATAACGTCCTTGCTTTTGTTCTCTATGCCTCTATATATGAAGCCTAGGATCCCGTATGTTTTTTTAACCACTTTCTCAACAGCCTTGCTACCTTCAACGATTTGTGCACATATACACTCAGGTCTCTCTGTTCATGCATCCCCTTTAGAATTGTACCCTTTAGTTTATATTGCCTCTCCTCATGTTTCCTACCAAAATGCATCACTTCACACTTTTCTGCATTAAATTTCATCTGCCACGTGTCTGCCTATTCCACCAGCCTGTCTACGTCCTCTTGAAGTCTATCACTATCCTCCTCACCGTTCACTATACTTCCAAGTTTTGTGTCATCTGCAAATTTTGAAATTGTGTCCTGTACACCCAAGTCCAAGTCATTAATATATATCAAGTATAGCAGTGGTCCTAGTACCGAACCCTGGGGAACATCACTGTATACCTTACTCCAGTCCAAAAAACAACTGTTTACCACTACTCTGTTTCTTGTCACTTAGCCAATTCCATATCCATGCACCTTTTATTCCATGGGCTTCAACTTTGCTGGCAAGCCTATTATGTGGCACTTAATCGAAGTCTATGTACACCACATCTACCGCATTGCCCTCATCAATCCTCTCTTACCTCATCAAAAACTCAATCAAGTTAATTAAACATGATTTGCCTTGAACAAATCTGAGGCTTTCCTTAATTAATCCATTCTTGTCCAAGTGACTGTTAATTTTGTCCCGGATTATCGTTCCTTAAAGCTTCCCCACTATCAAGGTTAAACTGACTGGCCTGTAGTTGCTGGATTTATCCTTACACCCTTTTTTGATCAAGGGTGTAACATTTGCAATTCTCCATGCCACTGGCACCAGCCCTGTATCCAAGGAGGATTGGAAGATTATGGCCAGTACCTCTGCAATTTCTACCTTTATTCTCCTTAGCGTCCTAGGATGCATCCCATCTGGCCCTGGTGACTATTTACTTTTAGTACAGCCTGCCTTTCTAGTATCTCCTCCTGAAGGTTCACTAGGTTGATTCCGGGGATTAGGGGCTTGACTTATGAGGAAAGGTTGAGTAGGTTGGGCCTCTACTCATTGGAATTCAGAAGAATGAGAGGTGATCTTATCGAAACGTATAAGATTATGAGGGGGCTTGACAAGGTGGATGCAGAGAGGATGTTTCCACTGATGGGGGAGACTAAAACTAGAGGGCATGATCTTAGAATAAGGGGCCGCCCATTTAAAACAGAGATGAGGAGAAATTTCTTCTCTCAGAGGGTTGTAAATCTGTCAAAGTCACTGCCTCAGAGAGCTATGGAAGCTGGGACATGGAATAAATTTAAGACAGAAATTGACAGTTTCTTAAATGATAAGGGGATAAGGGGTTATTGGGAGCGGGCGGGGAAGTGGAGCTGAGTCCATGATCAGATCAGCCATGATCTTATTTAATGGTGGAGCAGGCTCGAGGGGCTGTATGGCCTACTCTTGTTCCTATTTCTTATGTTCTTATCAATTTTTATCCCATCCGGTATCTCAACTACCTCCTCCTTCACTATGACTTTGGTAGCATCTTCTTCCTTCCCAAAGTATTCATTTAATACCTCAGCCATGCCATTTGCCTCCATGTGTAGGTCTCCTTTTTGGTCCCTATTCGGCCCCACCCATCCTCTTACTGCCCGTTTACTGTTTATATGCCTATAGACGACTTTTGGATTCCTTTTTATGTTGGCTGCCACTCTATTCTCATAATTTCTCTCTGCTCCTCTTAGTTCCTTTTTCACTTTCCCTCTGAACTTACTATATTCAGCCTGGTTCTTATTTGTATTCTCAGCCTGACATCTTTTTCTTACTCTTTATCTCTTTCCAGCGAGCTCTGGCTTTAGTTGTCCTACCTTTCCCTCTCATGGGAATGTACCTCAACTTATCCGAACCTTCTCCTCTTTAAAGGCAGCCTATTGTTCAATTACAGTTTTGCCTGCCAATCTTTGATTCCAATTGATCCAGGCCAGATCCATTCTCAACCCACTGAAATTGGCTTCTCTCTAATTAAGTATTTTTACTCTAGATTTCTCCCTGTCCTTTTCCATAGCTAATCTAAACCTTATGATACTGTGATCATTGTTCCCTAAATGTTCCCCTACTGACACTTGCTCTGCCTGACCCACCTCATTCCCCAGAAACCAATCCAGCAATGCCTCCTTCCTCATTGGGCCAGAAACATATTGATCAAGAAAGTTCCCCTGAACACACTACAGAAGTTCTTTCTCGTCTCTGCCCTTTACACTATTACTATCCTAGTTTATATTAAGATAATTGGGGTTGGATTTTAGGCTTTTCGGTTCTTGGGATGAAAACAGAGGCCGGGTGGGACTAGACTGTGCTTTGGTAAGGAGGTTTCATAAGAACATAAAAATTAGGAACAGGAGTAAGCCATCTAGCCCCTCGAGCCTGCTCCGCCATTCAACAACATCATGGCTGATCTGGCCGTGGACTCAGCTCCACTTACCCGCCCGCTCCCCGTAACCCTTAATTCCCTTATTGGTTAAAAATCTATCTATCTGTGATTTGAATACATTCAATGAGCTAGCCTCAACTGCTTCCTTGGGCAGAGAATTCCACAGATTCACAACCCTCTGGGAGAAGAAATTCCATTTCAACTCGGTTTTAAATTGGCTCCCCCGTATTTTGAGGCTGTGTTCCCTAGTTCTCGTCTCCCCAACCTAGTCTTTCGGCATCTGGGCCCTGCGTCAGGGGATGTAGCGCGAAGTGGGGTGATGTACACTTTTCATGGTGCAAGGATGGGAAAGTCGCGAACTAAACTGCCGGGCCGTGTGCACTCCGAGAGAGGCCTGGGGAAGGGGCTGGGGGTAAACTTAAAAAAACACACAAAAACATACCCAAATCTTTGCCCACGCCACCACAACCCAAATCACAAGAAAAATTAAAAGAACAAACCTTCGCACTTACCTTTAGAGTACTTTCCCTTCCTCCCCACCGTCGGCTCTGCTGAACTGCACTGATCTCCCCGGGGGTCATTGCAGACGCACTTCCGGGCGGACACGTCGGGCAAAAGTTCAAAGTACTGCTGGTGTCGCAACCAGAGGTGTTGCACACCCAGCGCAGTTCTTCCAGGCGGTGCTACTCAGCGCAGCCACAAAACGGGACAGGACGCAGGAGACCTTAATGCCGCCTTTTACACTGCTCCGGGGCGAAACCCGGAGCGCAAAGGACCAGAAAATCCGGGCCTTGATGTCCTCCATTATCACTACTCTATCGTTCTTGTACCTCTTTGTAATTTCCCTGGAAATTTGCTCCTCTATATCCTTCGCACTTGTTGTCAGCCTATAGAATACACCTAGTAAGTAAAATACATTAGTTAAACTAACGGGACCTTTATTGTTTCTCAACTCTAACCAAACCGATTCTGTCCTTGAACCCGCTCAGACATCCTCTCTCTCCAGTACCATAATATTCTCGTTAATCAATACAGCCACCCCACCTTCTTTCCTTCCTTCATTCCCTACCTCCTTTCTTTCCTTCCCTGTTTTCCTTGAACACCTTGGGGTAGAAATTTCCCTCTACCGGAAACAGTGTGCACCTACCCTTTTTGAAGTGTTCTGGTCGCCGCAATCGCTGCAGCGGCCTATCCGATGAAATTCAGCTCCAGCGGGGCGGAAGTGGATCATCACGGGGGCGGAAGTGGGAGCGGAGCACAGTGGGCTGTCACTAGTGGGGCGGAAGTGGGGGTGGGATGGAGTGTCCGCAGCTGTCAGTCATCAACGCCGGTGCGTCACAATGTCTCTCCCCTTCAGTTAAAGGGGAGAGCCCCTGCGAACTCTGCAGTCATTTTAGTTAGGCCCACTGGGCCACCAGGGAGCCGGGCCAGCTGGCATTCAAGAAGGGGTGCCAGGCTGCCTGTTGGTGGCCCGGTCGAACCCGGGGGAATAATTGTCGGGCTGACCTGGCAGTCGGCTGACCAAAAAAAAACATGGCAGCCACGACAGTGCGCCCTCCCCTTTAAGGGTGGCCATGCCGCCATTTCACACAGAGTGCACCGACTGCAAAATCTGTTGGGGGCGGCATCGCTGCGATGGGCAATTTTGCCAGGGGTTCCCACCAGACGGTAAGGGGTCGGCGTGTGCACGCCGTGGCGGGAAAACGGGCAGAGCGGTCCCGGACACCGCTCCTCCCCTGAGGAAGGGCAATTTCTAAAATGATGGCCCCTCCACGGAGAGTCATCGGGCATTCCGCACCGCCCCATGGCGCCGCTTTCCAGCAGTCAGAGGCCTTGTTGAAAGGGGCAATTTTGGCCCTCTTACATCCAGGAATATTTAGTGCCCAATCATACCCTCGGCAGACCAACGCTGCTGTTTCTGTCCAATCCTGTTTGCTGAAAGTCTGATAAATGTCTCAGTGCCTAGTTACACTTTTTATCAACCCACTGCATTGCTGTTGCACTGTCCCTTTAATTAATCTACTATTAGCTTTCAAGTCGGGTTTTATTTAATTACAATACAATTAAAATTGGACAGTCATTTTTATTTTTCTGCACCCCAAATGTGAGGGTCCCTGCACATGTCTATCAGGCTCCGTTACACTGCTAAGTGGTGCTAAAAGATTTTGTAAGCAGTGGCAGTACATGTCTGGATCCCACTAAAGGCCATGTCCTAATGCGGTAAATAGAAATGCAATGAAATGTGGGCCTATATATGTAAGTATGAAGGTCGAGTAACCTACAGCTTGTAAAAATATGTCTGGTGTTCATTCTTTACTGTAAACAGCAAATTAACATTGGGTTCCCGAAACAATTTATTTTAAATTAGGAAGACTTATTGACTGTTGTTGCCACTTAAATTGTCCCAATAATAACTTAAACCATTTTAAAGGATTGTTTATAAAAGCACTTTGCTTACTGGCACCAGAATTAATGACCTTAAATGTCACTTAACCCCCACCCAGAAATCAGAAATTTGAGAGAGTGTGACACATACTCAAAGATGTTGACCTTAATTCCCAACATGCACTGCAGTGATATCATAATGTGTTCATTCACAGCACTGCACTCATAGGCAAGAACATCAAAATGGTCATATAAACATCGAATAATAAGCTTTCTGCTTTAATATTCAATTTGCATATTTCTCCCATCTTAGAGTTTCCTCAGCTTTACAACAGATAGCCAATTTGTGACATGCCCAGTTTACTTATCATTCATTTCTTAATCCAGAGCCTCATGTGAGAACAAACAGACTTGTCTGCTGTGAGGCTATTCCCCCCACCCACCTCCCCCCCCCCCCCCCCACCGCCCGCAACCCGCCCCCCCAACACACAGGATGCTCAGTGGTATCAATGTAGACTGAAACTTTCTCTCCACAAAATAAATTTCCTTTTTAATCACAAATCCACCTCGCAGCTTCATCCTGGCCTCACTCATGGGCCAAATAAATGACCCTCTCTTGGGAGGGCTAGAAGTTCTGAACCATAAAAGAGAGCTGCTTTGACCTGGGCTTTATATATTTATATTAACCTGTACTGGGATTTTGGGTATTGGAATTTTGTTGTCATTGAACAAAGACAAAAAAGACCAAAGTGCTCTTTGTTCCTTCTCAGTGGAATCACCAAAGATTGTGGGCCCGAAATTGCTGAAATCTAAGTTTCATCCAAGTACCGCCCAAAGGACCGCTGAGATCCTGACGGAACTTTGGGCCGAAGTTTAATGGAAAAAATCTGGGAAAGACTGCCCGGCGGCAAAAATGAGACTTACGCGCCAATTCTGGGTGGCAGCTCACATTCTCGGTGGCAAATGCAATCTTCGGCAAAGTACCGCCGAGGATTAAGTCAGGCCCAGGGAGGAGGGAACTGTTGAAATAAAAAATGTTCAAAATGTTAAAAAAAAACATTACAAATCCTTCACCTCATCCAGCTGAATCCCAGCAAAAAAATTAAAGAAAAGAAGTGGACTAACCTTTTTTTGCAGGTCTTCATGCTTACCGTTGAGGTAAGACCTGCCTCCACATGGCGTTCTTTTCCCCTGCTGGAGCGGAGGACCGCCCGGACCATACTGGCGGCTTGGCAGGGGGATGGACTCTTCTGGGTGGTGCACACCACAACACGCCAGAGGATGGTACCTAGTGGTCTTCTCTCCCCGCCGGCGGGAGGCCTCCACTAAACTCGCTCGGAGGGGAGACCGCCCAGAAACCAGGGAGACCACCGAGAAAACTCTGCCAATTGGTAAGTCCACCAATTTCGGGCCCTGTGTCATTGATAATTTTGGTATGCAAGAACGGTCAGAAACTAGTATGAATCAACCGCAAGGACAGCTGATTCATGAATGGGGGACTTCTCGTTCTCAAATGCCTCCATGACCATGAGCAAGTTCGCCGGCTGTGCCATTTCCACCCCTGTGGTAGGCAATGGTAGCCAACTGAGAGCATCAGCACGGTTCTCTGTGCCCGGTCTGTGGCGGATTACATAGTTGTATGCTGACAGCGTGAGCGCCCATCTTTGGATGCGGGCAGAGGCATTGGTATTAATCCCTTTGCTCTCCGAGAATAGTGATATGAACGGATTGTGGTCAATTTCAAGCTCGAACTTGAGGCCAAATAAGTACTGGTGCATTTTTTTTACCCCATAAACACACGCCTAAGCCTCTTTTTCAACCATGCTGTAGGCCCTTTTGACATTGGACAAACTCCTGGATGCATACGCAATGGGTTGCAAAATTCCCAATTCATAAGCCTGTTGTAACACACACCCGATCCCATATGACGACGCATCGCAAGCTAACACCAATCATTTACATGGGTTATACAGGGCAAGCAGTTTGTTTGAACACAATAAGTTTCTGGCTTTCTTAAAAGCAGCCTCTTGTGAATTCCCCCATACCCAGTCATCGCCCTTGCATAATAGCACAGGTAGGGGTTCTAGCAGGGTGCTTAACCCAGGTAGGAAATTACCAAAATAGTTAAGGAGCCCCAGGAACGACCGCAGCTCCATCACATTCGGTGGTCGCGGCGCGTTCTTGATGGCCTCCGTCTTGGCGTCAGTGGGTCTGATGCCGTCTGCTGTGTAGGGGAGGATGAAAACTCCTCATTTTACCCAGAAGGAAAAGAGTTGTGGGATCTGTCTGTGCTACAGCACGCCTGTGTCCTGGAAGGAACAGGGAACCCAGAACCAGATGTAGATTGAAACCGAGACGGTTTGGCCTTGGCAGGGCAGTGATTGGACGGGGGAGGACACCGGAGGGCCAATAGTGGGACAGAGTCAGCCTGAAGCAAGGGACTCCAAGCCAATGGAAGTGCCCTTGCTCGAAAACTCGGGACTGACTCATCACCGATACTGGGCTATTGTCTCCCCCACGTTTACACTATGGAGGGATATTATGCAGGCCTTAAGAAAACTAGAGAACCCAAAACAAACCGAGGGCCTACACAATGGCTACAGGAGGCCCACACCCTGCCAACCCAATTAACACCTACTCAACCCTTGATTAGGTTAACATCAGGGATGGCCAGTGGAAAAGCTCCCGTGAAATTCAACACTGCTACATTTTTCAAAAATCACAAGCCCACCAATGGGAAGGATTTATTTCAGCATGAAAGTCTGGCTGGATAACTGGATATAAGAAGGGGTTTCTGCCCCGATAAGTTGTTCCGTTCTCGTGTTCCAGCAAGCAGTCAGCCTTTCGACACAGAAGGAAGACCAGTGTCCGAAGACACCAAAGGCAGAAGAAGCAAACCACCATCCCGAGATGGCATCAGTTCAGCCTCCTTTCGCTACTGGAGACTGAACCTTTTCCTTTTTCCACAAGGATCTTCCCCTGAGAGCTGGACTCAGGTAGATCCACAGCAACAACAAGACACAACAACAACCACGTTTCCAAGAAAATCACAACCGAAAAAGTAACTTCAAGATCCTGAAGATAGCAAAAAGAGAACCCCGAAACCGTGTTTTGACCTGGAAAGACTGTAAAGGCTGTGGTGAGTATAATCTCTGGTCCCCAGAACTCCAAACTCAGTTAGGTCAGGAAGGTGGAAGGTTGGGCATTGCACTGCTGTTAAATTTGTGTAAAAATGTTCGTTGTGTCCGTTTAGTGGGATTTAAGGGGATTGTTTTGTTGGTGTATTGCTGTTTGTTGAGATACACCTTGTCAAATAAATTGGAAATTTAAAGTTCCTCTTGGAATCACCTCGTCTCAGTTCTGTTGTATTACATCTCCTGATCGTGAGTCTTGTGTCAGAACTGTGTAAGGGAAGCCAGGAGCGCCTCAAAAACGCTCAGCTGTGTGCCACAGGCTAGGGAAGAAAGGGGTTAGGAGTGTTTGACACTCATAGGTGCCTCACAAGCTAGTCATAAGCTGTGGGGATGCACGAGTCTCAAAACCCCCTTCATAAGCTGTGGGCACAGTCTCTCCAGGAGTGCTCTTGCAGCACTCAGGGTACCTCACAGGCCAGGCATAAGCTGTGAGGGCAGAAGCCCAGGGAGAGACACCCAAGGCACAACACTCCCCAGAACCCCTTACAGCTGCGATTCTCCTTCCTAAGAATTCGACCTCCTGCGCCAGGAAAACACACTTCGAGCGTTTCAACCTGAACCCCATGCAATCCAATCGACTTAGAACCTCCTCCGGGTTCTTCAAGTGCTCCATGGTGTCCTGACCTGTAACCAATATGTCATCCTGGAAGACCACTGTGCAAGGAACCGACTTTAGCAGGCTCTCCATGTTCCGCTGGAAGATTGCTGTGACCGACTGAATCACGAACGGGAACCGGTTGTAGATAAACAGACCTTTGTGCGTGTTGATGCAGGTGAGGCCTTTCAAAGACTCCTCCAGCTCCTGCGTCATGTAGGCCGAGGTCAGGTCCAGCTTAGTGAATGTCTTCCCTCCAGCCAGGGTAGCGAATAGGTCGTCTGCCTTGGGTAGCGGGTACTGGTCCTGCAGCGAAAAAGGGTTAATCGTTACTTTATACTCTCCGCAAATTTTAACCGCACCGTCCTCCTTGAGTACTGGAACAATTGGCTTGCCCCAGTCATTGAATTCCACCGGCGCGATGATGCCTTCACGTTGCAGTCTGTCCAGCTCGCTTTCCACTTTTTCACACATCATGTACGGTACCGCTCAAGCCTTATGGTGGCTGGGTCACGTAGTGGGAACCAAATGGATCTGCACTTTCGTCCCTGAAAAGCTTCCAATGCCTGGCTCGAATAATGAAGGGAACTTGCTTAGAACCTGGGTACATATTGTGTCGTCGACTGACGAAAGCTCTCGGATGTCATCCCAGTTCCAGCGGATTTTCCCCAGCCAACTTCTGCCAAACAACGTGGGACCATCCCCTGGCACAATCCACAGCGGGAGTTCATGTACTGCTCCATCACAGGAGACTTTGACTTCAGCACTGCCAATTGCAGGGATTAGTTCCTTGGTGTAAGTCCTTAGTTTGGTATGAATGGGGCTGAGCTTGGGCCTGTGTGCCTTCTTTCCTCACAGCCTGCCGAAGGCCGTTTTACTCATTATGGACTGACTTTCCCCCGTGTCCAGCTTCATAGACACTGGAATACCGTTCAGTTCAACTTTCAACATTATTGGTGGGCATTTTGTCATGAACGTGTGTACCCCATACACCTCTGCCTCCTCAGTATGAGTTTCCAATTCTGTTTGATCTATTGTGGATTGATCTTCCTCTGCAACGTGGTGGTTTGCAGGGTTTGCAAGGTTTGCAGCTTGACTGCACATTCGTTGGAGGTGTCCCATTGTTCTGCAGCCATTGCACGCATATTGCTTAATGCGGCATTGATGGGGCCAATGATCACTCCCGCAGCGCCAGCAGGGTGTTAACTGCCTCGCACTAACAGATGATGGTGGACTCTGGGTCAATTGAGGTCGGGCCACAGCAGCGACGTTCTGCTCTGTACATTTCTGCTCAAAACTGACGTTACTTTATGCACAGTACTGGCCAAAACTTCTATATTCTGCGAAATCTGCTTGGTGTTGTTACTGGTGGATATAAATGCCTGGGCTATCATTATGGCTTTACTCAGATTCGGAGTTTCTGCATTCAACAGTTTGCGAAGGATTGTCTCATGGTCCGATGCCCAGTGTATAAAAGTCTCTGAGCATTTGTTCTAGGAGTCCCTCAAACTCACAGTGTCCAACAGGGCACCTGAGTTCGGCGACGTAGATTGCGACTTCCTGGCCCTCCGATCGTTGACATGTGTAGAACCGATATCTCGCCATCAAAACACTTTCCTTAGGATTTAGGTGCCCCTGGACCAGTGTACACAATTCTTTGTAGGATTTCTCTGTTGGTTTTGCTGCGGCCAGGTGGTTCTTCATGAGGCGATAAGTTGTTGCCCCACAACAACAGTAAGGAGGATCGCTCTTTGTTTGGTAGCGTTCTCGTCCCCTTCCAGCTTGTTGGCCACGAAGTATTGGTCGAGTCGCTCCATGAAGGCCTCCCAATCATCCCCTACTGAGAATTTCTCCAGGATGCCAACTGTTCTTTGCATTTTTGCGCGGTGGTTTGTTACCTCGTCGCCAATTGTTACATTCATAATAAATGGTCAGACTGAGTACAGAATGTAATGACATAAAAAAAAAACATTTTAAAAAAACACTACAAATCCTTCACCCCATCCAGCTGAATCCCAGCAAAAAAATTAAAGAAAAGAAGTGGACTAACCTTTTTTTGCAGGTCTTCATGCTTACCGTTGAGGTAAGACCTGCCTCCACATGGTGGTCTTTTCCCCTGCTTGAGCAGAGGCCCAGCCGGACCATACTGGCACTTGTCAGGGGGGTGGCACACTCCAGAGGACGTCAGCGGTCGGTACCCAGTGGTCTTCTCTCCCGGCTGGCAGGAGGCCTCCACTAAACTCACTCGGAGGGGAGACCGCCCAGAAACCAGGGAGACCGCCGAGAAAACTCCGCCAATTTCGGGCCCTGTGTCATTGATAATTTTGGTATGCAAGAACGGTCAGGTACTAGTATGAATCAACCGCTCGGACAGCTGATTCATGAAGCTTGCATCTAATGTCTATGCGATCCCCTCTTAAACCATGCAAAGCCATAGTGCAGTACTTAGGGGCAGTCACCACTATATGTCACCAGTTAACACATCTGCTGGGGAGCTTCATCTAGAGCCAAAACAAAGGAAGAACTTGCATTTATATAGCACCTTTCATGACTTCGGGATATCCCAAAGCTCTTTACAGCCAATGACACTTTTTTCAAGTATAGTCGCTGTTGTAATGTAGGAAATGTTACACTCATAATAAATGGTCAGACTGAGTTCTGTGTGTAATGAGCAAGTGTGACCTTAGTTCCTTTATTAAGATTCCAGAGTGCACGTACCTTGTGGGTGGCCTGCTTATATACTGTGCTCCCAAGGGATGCTGGGATCCCAGGGGACTCCAACAGGTAGGCCCTCTGGTGGTCAGGTGTGATGCAGGTTACAAGGGGTTAAATACATAACAGGAAACATGGCTGCCAATTTGGGCATAGCAAGATCCCACAAACAGCAATGTGGTAATGACCAGATAATCTGTTTTAGTGATGTTGGTTGAGGAATAAATACTTACCACGGAGAACTCCCTTGTTCTTCTTCGAATAATGCCGTGGGATCTTTAATATCCACCCAAGAGGTTTAACAAAAGGCGACACGTCCGACTGTGCAGCACTCTCTCAGTACTGTAGTGGAGTGTCAGCTGGGATTATGTGCTCACGTCTCTGGAGTGGGACTTTGAATAGTCCTTGTGACTCAAAAGTGAGAGTGCTTCTCCCACTGAGCCATGGCAGACACCTCCTTCACATGTTCTTCAACAACTAGAAAAAGTTCAATTGAAGGGACTTTGGCATTTTGTACTGATTCAAAATGTACAGTCTAACAAGAGCTTGCATTCATATAGTACCTTTAACATAGTAAAACGTTCTAAGGTGCTTTACAGGAGTATAATTAGGCAAAAAAAAGACACCAAGCCAAAGAAGGAGATATTAGGGCGGGTGACCAAAAACCTGGTCAAAACGGTAGATTTGAAGGAATGTACTAAATGCGTCCTTTAAACGGTCCCATTAGTTCTAGCTCAAACAATTCCAACAATAGTCCTGAGGCACTTTGCTGGCCACACCTCATTACCAATGTTCCCTTTAAGCAGCATGGCCGTGCAGCTCTCTAACCCCCTCACCCCTACTCTCTAACCCCCTCACCCCTACTCTCTAACCCCCTCACCCCTACTCTCTAACCCCCTCACCCCTACTCTCTAAAACCGCATATGCGCAGTACTTTGAATGGACTGAGCAGACCCTTAAAGGAGCCGCACACCCAAAAAATAATTCATGGGAATATTGCTCATTACCTCTGTGTTCTTTAAACAAACCTTGATTACTTGCTAAAAAATGTTCTTCAGCTTATTCACACTATCAACATTGAACTAACTGGTCTCTCATTTCCTGATTCATGTCTCCTGATTCACTAATGTTCCAAAAGTCTTGATTACTTATGTTACACTCCAACCTCACCTTAGGTAAAGCCCCTGTACTTATGGCACACCTACAAATATAACTCTTCCTCTCTCTTTCTCACTTATTTCTTGAGTATACTCTGTCAGCTGTTTAAAAAAATATTCCATTTGAAATAAGCCAATTATATAGTTTCTGACAGTATGATATCCTATTACCTAATAAAAAGATTATTTGGCATAAAAATAGTTACTGATTCACACTCTGATCATGCTTACTAGCCATGCCTCAAACATACCATCAATCACGGAGAGTAAAATAATCCAAGATTTGCAAGGAGGATGATGGAAATAGAGTACCAATCTCAAGATTTCCACATCCCCCCATCCCCCTCCACTCTTAGTTTGAAGAAATTGATTGCTTTCTATATTTTTTCTCCATCCAAATGAATTCACATGCAAAGCTACAATAACTTTGCATGGAGGCAACTTGAAATATTTTAAAGTTTGGAAGGTTAAGTGAAGCATTTTCCTGAGGGGATATTTAAGAAAGGAAAGACTTGAGGAAATAATCAAACCTAAATTACGATTATAAATGACTACCATAAGGGAGATGAGTGTAATTTGAACACATTCCATTGAATGTGAAGCCTTAACAATGAACTATGTCAAATAAGCTAATGTTTTAATTGAACGTAGTTATAGCTGATATTACAATTTTCATTATGGCAGATTGTGCCGGTAAAACAAAGATTTTGTGAACTATGACATTGTTAACTGATTTTAGTGATTTAAAACAGATTTTTCAAACAAAGCTGCAACTATCACCCACTTCAACATGAGCTCTGTATCATCTTCATGCATTGTCTATGCAAATTATATCTGTGCAAAGAAGGAAACATTTGGCTTTAAGCCAGAAAAGTAATATACCCAATACACTCGCTTTGTAAAATAATCAAAAGTGTATTGGAGGTTGTCAGTTTAAGTGTTTAGCGTAAGCTGCACAACTTTGGTTCAAAGCAGACACTCAACTCAAGGGTTGAAGAATCCCTCTGTATATACAGTAAATGCCTTGAAGATTTTCTCCATTTATTATTTAAATGGAGAAAGATTGCAAAGTGCTGCAGTACAGCGGGACCTGGGGGTATTTGTGCATGGAACACAAAAGGTTAGTATGCAGGTACAGCAAGGGATCAGGAAGGCCAATGGAATCTTGACCTTTATTGCAAAGGGGATGGAATATAAAAGCAGGAACGTCTTGCTACAGCTATACAGGGTATTGGTGAGGCCGCACCTGGAATACTGCGAGCAGTTTTGGTTTCCATATTTACGGAAGGATATACTTGTTTTGGAGGCAATTCAGAGAAGGTTCACTAGGTTGATTCCGGGGATGAGGGGGTTGACTTATGAGGAAAGGTTAAGTCGGTTGAGCCTCTACTCATTGGAATTCAGAAGAATGAGAGGAGAAACATATAAGATTATGAAGGTGCTTGACAAGGTGGATGCAGAGAGGATGTTTCCACTGATGGGGGAGACTAGAACTAGAGGGCATGATCTTAGAATAAGAGGCCACCCATTTAAAACTGAGATGAGGAGAAATTTCTTCTCTCAGAGGGTTGTAAATCTGTGGAATTTGCTGTCTCAGAGAGCTGTGGAAGCTGGGACATTGAATAAATTTAAGACTGAAATAGACAGTTTCTTAAACAATAAGGGCATAAAGGGTTATGGGGTGCGGGCTGGGAAGTGGAGCTGAGTCTATGATCAGATCAGCCATGATCTTATTGAATGGCGGAGCAGGCTCAAGGGGTCGGATGACCTACTCCTGCTCCTATTTCTTATGTTCTTATGTTCTAATGTTCTTATTTAGTACGAAGAATAAACTTGTAAATTCATTCTAAAACATTTTTATGATTCTGTTAGAAATACAGCCATAAATATGTTCATGAAAAATTCCTCTTATATTTCAATACACAGTGACTACAACAATTAGACTTCCTTTCTTGCCCTCCCTCCTTCACCATTTATGGTGAATTCATATTGTCAGCCAGAATTATAGAAAGGTGAATTTGTTGATGAGGTGAGGGAAAGTTAGATGGGAGTTTTGACCATCATTACTCATGAGCCCTTACTGCTGTATGTTTACATTGGAGGAACATGGAAATTCTAGCATTTTCTGTTTTTATTACATGGTTACAAGGTACTAGTAGAAATTTAGAAAAATGAAATTTTAAATTCAAATTTCCTTGCTCAGCACATTTATAAAGAGCTATCAATCAGTACCCTGTTTATGGATGTAAATGGTATCATTTTGGCTCAGTTTATAGCACTCTTACCTCCAGATCAGAAGATAATGGGTTTGAGTACCACTCAAGGCCTTAAGCACATAATGCCAAATTTCCAGTTCAATATTAAGGGAGGGCGGATAAAACTTGAAACTGAATCTACATTCTCCTGGATCACTCAAAGCAGAGCAGGGAGTTTTCCTGTTATTCAGACCAACAGTTCACCTTCAATACCACCAGAAAATAACCAGACTGTAATGTATTTGCTTCATGGAATCTTTGCTTAAGAATTAATAGCAACACATAGCTATTAAGCACTAGTTGGTTTATTAGCAAAGGTTTAACAATCATACTGCATATTACCATTTCATCCACCAGGCTCAAAATCTCATCGTGGATCCCCTGAACCCAGTTGGTTGGGGTTTTATTGAGTCTTGTGAACATCACATGACTGGCTAAGCCACTCCCAACTCAATAGCATTACAACTATTTTAGTTGATAACATTAATACAAGTGCCCCCTGATTAAAGGGAGGCACAAAAACCGACATAATTAAACAAATGAAACTTTGGCAGTAAGCTTAAATCAAATTAAAATTTTGTTGCTGGGGTGATGATGCACTCCGGTTCCCCCGGCACCCATCTTTCACCAGAAGGCCGCGAGTGTACTGCGAGCGTACACGGTACTGAGTGTACCGTGTCCTCCATCTCTCAGGACACCTTGGCTCGGATGTAACTACGGAAGAGGGCAGGCAGTCGGGCTGAACAACCCCTTCGACTGCCTGCTGCCTGGACTTATTGATGGCCATCTTGGCCATGCCCAGGAACAGTTCTCAACAGCTTTACAACTATTTTGTTGCCACCTGATTAAAGGGGGGTCACACTCTAGAAACTTTCATTCAAGTGCCCTCTTGTTTTTTTTTGAGGGCACCAAAAACACAAATTATACAAGTGCCCCCTGATTAAAGGTGGAGGGGGGCACTAAACCCGACACAATAAACAAATTAACTTTGGCAGTAACTTAAATCAAATCAAAATTTGGTTGCCGCGGGTGATGATGCACTCCAGTCCCTCCGGCGCCCACCTCTCGCGGAAGGCCGCGAGTGTACTGGTGGACACCGTGTGCTCCATCTCCAGGGACACCCTGGCTCGGATGTAACGGCGGAAGAGAGGCAGGCAGTCAGGCTGAACGACCCACTCGACCGCCCGCTACCTGGACTGGTTGATGGCCACTTTGGCCATGCCTAGGAGCAGTCCTCAACAGCTTTAGAAACCTGTGAGCATACTCACAAGTGCATACATTACACCGACTAACTGGTCATTTATCTCGTTGCTTGTTTGTAAAATGCTGCTGATCCAGAATGGCTGATATGTTTGTTTATTAATCAATGCATTCCAAACCATAATTCATTCGGTGAAGTGCTTTCAAAAATCCTTGTTCTAGCCCCACCCTATCTTTGCAATCACCTTTAGTCACATGTCCCCTATGCACCTTCTAGCCCACTGATACTGGTTTACTCCCAGCTACCCACCCCCCAGTATCAAATAATGCTGCCTGCTCTTTCAGCTATGAAACCCCTGCCAGTGGGACCTCGCTCCTTACTTGCAAAGCAGAAAACCTTCCAGTTCAACCTGGCCTGTCAGCTCCTGCAGTAATGTTTTCTGCTTTCTCTTGTCCTCTTCCACTTGATGTCCACTGTTGTCTTTCATGCTACAAAAAGTGCTATGAGTTATATTTCCTTACAAGAGGAGCACAATAGAAATGTGAAATGAAAACACCAAATGCTAGAAATACAGTGCACCAGTCAGCACCTGTAAACAGCAAAGGCAGATTATGATGTTACAAATGTGTCCCCTTCATTAGAACTGAAGATAGAGAGATAGACATTGATCTCTCTCAGTCTTCAGTTCTGATGGAGGGTACACACCAGAGACATCATCGTCTTTTCTCTTTACAGCTGCTGCCTACCTGTTGTGTATTTCTAGCATGGTTTCTGTTCTAGATTTTGTTTTATTCTTTTTATTTTACTAGAGAAATGAGTTGTTGCTGCTGAAATATCATGCTTAAGTCTTAAATAAATGCAAGTATTATGGTACTTAATAATATGTTGTCAGAGATAAAATTGAAAACCCGTTTCAGGTCAATGACCCTTCATCAGAACTGCCGAATGTTCGAAAAGAGCACATTCTTAAGCACTAAAAGGCGGGAGGAAAGAAAGAACAAAAGGGAAGGTCCATGATAAGGAGGGATTCAAATTCGTGGGGCATTGGAACAGGTTCTGGGGGAGGTGGGACCAGTACAAACCGGACGGTCTGCACTTGGGCAGGAACGGAACCAATGTCCTAGGGGGAGTGTTTGCTAGTGCTGTTGGTGAGGAGTTAAACTAATATGGCAGGGGGATGGGAACCAATACAGGGAGACAGAGGGAAACAAAAAGGAGACAAAAACAAAAGACAGAAAAGAGATGAGTAAAAGTGGAGGGCAGAGAAACCAAAGGCAAGAAACAAAAAGGGCCACTGAATATAAAAGGGCTGCAGGAGGGGTCAAAACTAAAAATCATGGTTTAAAAACTAGGATGAAAACACTCTACCTAAATGCACGCAGCATTCGAAATAAAGTAAATGAGTTGACGGAACAAATCATTACAAATGGGTATGATTTGGTGGCCATTACAGAGACATGGTTGCAAGGTGGCCAGGACTGGGAATTAAACGTACAGGGGTATCTGACGATTCAGAAAGATAGGCAGGAAGGGAAGGGAGGTGGGGTAGCTCTGTTAATAAGGGATGATATCAGGGCAGTTGTGAGGGATGATATTGGCTCCAATGAACAAAATGTTGAATCATTGTGGGTGGAGATTAGAGATAGTAAGGGGAAAAAGTCACTGGTCGGCGTAGTTTATAGGTCCCCAAATAATAACTTCATGGTGGGGCGGGCAATAATCAAGGGAATAATGGAGGCATGTGAAAAAGGAACGGCAGTAGTTATGGGGGATTTTAACCTACATATCGATTGGTCAAATCAAATCGCAGGGGGTAGCCTGGAGGAGGAATTCATAGAATGCATACGGGATTGTTTCTTAGAACAGTATGTAACAGAGCCTACAAGGGAGCAAGCCATTTTGGATCTGGTCCTGTGTAACGAGACAGGAAAAATAAACGATCTCCTCGTAAAAGATCCTCTCGGAATGAGTGATCACAATATGGTTGAATTTGTAATACAGATTGAGGATGAGGAAGTTGTGTCAGA
The DNA here is from genome assembly GCF_044704955.1 of Pristiophorus japonicus. Taxonomy (NCBI): domain Eukaryota; kingdom Metazoa; phylum Chordata; class Chondrichthyes; family Pristiophoridae; genus Pristiophorus; species Pristiophorus japonicus. Next base: position 196,026,608 of record NC_091984.1, on the reverse strand, counting down.
AACGAGCGTACTATGCTTAAACAAAGGGGACTACAGTGGGATGAGGTGTTGGCTAAAGTAGACTGGAAACAAGGACTAAATGGTGGCACAATTGAGAAACAGTGGAGGACTTTTAAGGAGCTCTTTCATAATGCGCAACAAAAATATATTCCAGTGAAAAAGAAGGGCGGCAAGAGAAGAGATAACCAGCCGTGGATAACCAAGGAAATAAAGGAATGTATCAAATCAAAGACCAATGCGTATAAGGTGGCCAAGGTTAGTGGGAAACTAGAGGATTGGGAAGATTTTAAGCAACAGCAAAGAATGACTAAAAAAGCAATAAAGAAAGGGAAGATAGATTACAAAGGTAAACTTGCGCAAAACATAAAAACAGATAGTAAAAGCTTTTACAGATATATAAAACGGAAAAGAGTGACTAAAGTAAATGTTGGTCCCTTAGATGATGAGAAGGGGGATTTAATAATGGGAAATGTGGAAATGGCTGAGACCTTAAACAATTATTTTGCTTCCGTCTTCACAGTGGAAGACACAAAAACCATGCCAAAAATTGCTGGTCATAGGAATGTGGGAAGGGAGGACCTTGTGATGATCACTATCACTAGGGAGGTAGTGCTGGACAGACTAATGGGACTGAAGGTAGACAAGTCCCCTGGTCCTGATGAAATGCATCCCAGGGTATTAAAAGAGATGGCGGAAGTTATAGCAGATGCATTTGTTATAATCTACCAAAATTCTCTGGACTCTGGGGAGGTACCAGCGGATTGGAGAGCAGCTAATATAACGCCTCTGTTTAAAAAAGGGGGCAGGCAAAAGGCAGGTAACTATGGGCCGGTTAGTTTAACATCTGTAGTGGGGAGGTGAGTGACTGGGGTGTGGTGCATTGAGCAGTGCCTGAGGTTAGTGGTGCAAATGGTAGGATATGGTATTTGAAGATGCATTCACTGACCTTGACAATTCGTGTGAGATCATTAAACTTCTTCCGGTATTGCATCCAAGTCCTTGGGGCCGCACTCCTGGCATTAACCTCCGAGGCTATCTGTTCCCATTGCTTTTGCATTATGTATCTAAAGGGCCTCCTGGCCCCCTGTGGATACAGGACATCTCTCCTCCTTTCCACCTCCTCCACCAAGGCCTCCAGTGCAGCACCCGAAAAAACTGGGGGCCCACTGCTTTCATGGCCAGCCATTGATCTCTCTTTCCCAGGTCAAATTCAGTTGCAAAACAACTCCCAGCACTTGCTGCAGCCACAATGCACCTCCTCTTTAAGAGGTGCAGGCTAGCTTTAAGAAGTGCAAGTTACTAACAACATTGGGCCTTCTGCAGCCAATGAATAATGCGGGAAGCGCTGACTGCATGTAAAAATCAGCATTAAGAGCTAGCTGCACGAAGTTGGTGTGCTGCCTGCATTATACTCTACGGGCACAGGTGATCCCCGCACCAGTTTTTGGGGGCTATCCATGTTATAGCCCAAAATGTTTCACTAAACTAAAATAGATTTTAAGATTTCTTCCTGTCAATGATTGAAATGGGTTACTGCTGGCTAAATGCAGACCAAATTATAAACGCCTATCTTTTACATTCTCAATCAATCATGACTCATACCTAACATTCATAGCTTCACCTCATGTTGACACACAGTTGCAAGGCTCAAAACCCACATCTCACAGCTTGCACACGCTGCCAGTTATTCAAACACGATAGCCACATCAGCCAAACAGATTGCACAATGCTCACTGACACTCCTTCCTCTCTCTTGCAGGAGAAGGTGGCACACAAACCGGAGGCAGTAGAAGCTAACCGGAAGGGGAGAGCAGCCACCAGCTCAGATACTGACACTGCACATAATTTAGAGGATAGGATAGAGGCAGGATCTGCACATGCTGAGACACCGGGCACAAGCGTGCTACAGACAGGGCAGGGGGTAAAGGATAGCACAGGTGCCTGTTCACCAGAGGGAGAGGCCTCACACTAGTTCTACTGTAGAGGACTCTGACTTTGATGAACCAGGCTACAGAAGAAGGTTGATGGGTATACATATCCAAATGCTTGGTGCACTGAAAATCCTGCCAGAAAGCTTACGTGCAGTGTCATGCTTCTCAGCTTGCTACCATGGAAACACAGACTGCTGCCATCATGGCTCTGGATACCAGTGTGCAAAGAGGCTTCCAGGGCACTCCTGCAATCTCTTAGCCAACAGATCTACTCCCTATAGACCGTCTGCAGATATGGCTTCTGCCAAGAGCCCTTCTTCCCCTCCTCCTCCTCTCTCTCTTAGCAGATTGTCCTGCTCTGCATGGCCTCTGCTCATTCTCCCAGTTATGTTTAATGCCAAGAGGTATCCCTGCTGGGCCACCCATGTCTGGAAGCAACTGGTTTATGCACAATCTTTTAAATCACCATAAAAGTACTTCAGCACCAGCCTTGTAGATTATTGGAACTTTTAACAAGTATGGAAAATCACCCAAAATGTGTAGAATTGCAGCAACAGCCAGAAAAAATAATCCAGCAACTAACCTGTAAGTAGTTGATGATCCCTTTAAATAGCGCTGGTGGGCGGATCCTTCATGCCGTTGAATCCCTGGTCAGATGTGGGAGGTTAAGAGAGGAGCTCCAAAATATTGTGCTGGCATAATTCAGCATTGCACATTGATGTCATGATCTGCCTGCTCTGCATTCTTCCGGCAGACGTTAGATGCGTGCACGTTAACCCCTTTACCAATATGGTGTCTAGTGCACTTTGCGCCCCAAAAATGGATGTTACCGAGCCCAATTTCGCCCTCATAAAAAAAACTATACTGTTGAGGCGGCCTGTATGTTTATGTACTTACACTCTTCAAAAACTCCTTCAGCTGAGCTTCAGAGATAGAGGGGACCTCAGACCTATTCAAGTTAATTTTGTCCCAGTGGAGGGAGCTGTTGTGCTGGAGACAGGCAACAGTTTTAGCATTAAACTTTTAGCATTGGGATGTACAGGAGTAACTCCTCTCTATGTAATGAGACATTAATAGGAGAGAAATTCTACATGTTATTACCCAGCTGTCAAGGAACATCCGTTCCAAAGGTCAGTTATGCGTGGCAGGGAGCGCAGGGTGTATCTGCAGCCAAATAAAGGCTGCTTAGTCCCTGGAGTGTTGCGGGCCGTCAAAGGACTTTGCATTTCATTCCACAGCAGATCACTGTTCTGCACTCCCCGAATCACTGGGGGCTGGTGTGCAGACTCCAGTGACCCTCCCCTTTAATGGCTGGAAGGCATCTTCTCCAATGCTCACTCCCGATTACACAACACCTCATATTTGTTATTACTTGGAGCCTAACGCCACCCACCTACACCATTAGTTCATGATTTAGTGCTTCCCTGCATTCTTTGAGCGCTGAGACTGAATATATTGGGCAGCGAGATTGATTAGTGCCTGGTGCTAAACTTGCAGCTTCTCAAAAGTTAGCGCGCCAGCGCTACTGAATTCCTAGCCCATATTTCCACTTGTTGGCAATATAATTGCTGGAAGGGTGTGAGAGAACAATTGTGTTGGGTGCTTCTTTTCTGTATTTACTCCTCAATAGCCACACATATGATGGCCATATGGACATTTTATGAAAAAATGGTTTCCTTCATCAAACTATTCCAATGTTGCAAGAACTCCACTCTACCTTCTCATCGTCCGAGGAAATTTGGTGTAATATGTGTTCACTGATTTTTGCTAAATGTATTAATTCACACCATTCTTTTTGGTGTCTGTCATTTCAGCTTTGCGATGTCATACGGCCTCCAAGAGGGGTGGAAAGATGGGGATGTGGTAAGCAAAGGGGATCTGGGCTTTAAGACATCCTGATGTGAGGCTGGAGGTCTATTGGAGGAAGTGGCAGAGTTCTGTGATCACCTCCTTGGTGAAGCAGAGCTCTCTAATACACTGCTCCTCGCTTCAATAAAGGTAGGAGAAGTACTGTTGGAATAACCTCGGCGGGTAAGGATTCCTGCTGAGAGCCCTGATGTCCCAACTGATCTCGCTACGCACATGCTCCCGTCATTCTCGCTGCCTACGCTCCCTCCACCGTCGAGAATGAGGTGGCATAGCAGTACAGCCCCCATTAATGTTACCAAGTGTAGCAGTTTATTTTTTAAGAATAAATGTAGCTACTTTTTAGTTGCCACAAAATTCCTGATCCAAAAAACCTTGAGATTACTGAATTAAGCTGCTGGACTATGTGAAACTGACAGGAAACCACTGAAACTATACTAATCTGACAGCTGCGAGTCATCACATGATCCCTTTAAATAACGCTCTTGGAGCCGGCTTCCTAGTGCTTCATGCCAGTTCTCCCTGTCGCTGTTTACTCCATGCGCTAATTGATAGCGACAATCAAACTAGCAGATTGGGTGGTCAGTGAGCATTGCACACTCACTGAAATCAAGATCCACCTGGCGTTGATGATTCCAGCGCTAACTTTTACTGGCGGTGCTGCGGGGGGGGGGGGGGGAGGGGAGGTGGGGCTGGATTTGGCGTGCGGTTCTGGATTCACCTCGCCCTGGCGATAATGCTCTTGCGCCACATTAGTGTCATCTGTTGGCGCTAACGGGAAGTGTTAAGATACCGAATTTTCCACCCTATACAAAAGTATAAAGATGGTCAATGGAGATCTGCCATCCTACTCCCCTGCTCCCTCCCCTCACCTCACCACCCCTGCAATTAAAACCTCTATGCTCTGGAGTGGCCACTTCAGTGTCTTGGTTAGTGCTTGAGGAAATATTTTAAGCACTGCATTTAAGCGACATTATCCAGACAATATTTATATTTGAGTGAAAAAAGTCTCCTACTTTAGCAAACCACAAGAAAATGTAAGGAGAATTTAAAATGGTCAAGAGTCTCTCAAGGTTCCTTAAATCAATGTGTTGGGCTGATTGTATCCAGAATATTTGGAAGATTGCATCAGAAAGCCTTTTGTTTATCACTGTTTTCCCACACTACACCACTGAACTTGTCTAACCAAGTTCACTCAATCAGTCAGAGCAGTTTTCAGAAGTGTGAAAATGCAATGATTTTACTATGTTTTAACATTTAGAATTCCATCTGGAGAAATATGATGCAGACACTCATGGGGGTGGAAATTGCTATGCGTTGTGCCTGTTTTTCAGGTTTAGAAGAGGCATAAAGCAACACAAATTTAGCAATGGGATGTCGTGCACAGGATCTGTGCAGCTGTTGATCCAACAGTTAAAGGCATGGAACAATTTTTTAGGCGTCCTAGGCAGACACTTACAGCAGGCGTAAGGCCCCTTTAATATGTAAATCAAGGACCCATCCAGAAAATAGTGAGCGATGAGCAGTGCCAGCATGGGCCTGCTTGGGATTCCTCAGAGCAAAACGCAAGTTAATTTTTTTAATGTATCTTAAAAAAAAACTCTCCTGTGAAGGCAGGAGCAGTAGGCGTGCATGCCATAGTTTGCTCCCCTCACCCCTCTCAGGACTTACCCGAGGACCTCTAGCGGCAGGGCAGGTGGCCCCACATTGATCCATTCAATCGGGCGAGCAGTTTCCATCGATCCTCAGGCCTCTCAGTTAGGGTACGTGCTTCTCATGCAGCGCCGAGTTTGGCAGGCCCAGACCAAACTCTACCTGATGGATTAATACCAGGGGGGAGGGACTTGGTGACCATTCGGCACTCAAAGAAGGTTTGAGGGAGCAACTTCCACAACAAATAGTAATAATTTGTCACTTTTATTGCAAAGTTTGAAAAATTGTTAACTATGCAAATTTAATCATTTTAACTGCACTCTCGATTAGAAGAGGTGTTGACTTCTGCTTTGTGCTGGTGCTCGGCAGTGAGCTGTGTTAGGATACATAGAAATAGAATTAGAGAAATTTACAGCACGGAAGGAGGCCATTTCGGCCTATCGTGTCCGCGCCGGCCGACAAAGAGCTATCTAGCTTAATCCCACTTTCCAGCTCTTCATCTGGAGCCTTGTAGGTTCTGGCACTTCAAGTGCACATCTAAGCACTTTTTAAATGTGGTGAGGGTTTTTGCCTCTACCACCATTTCAGGCAATGAGTCCTTAATAGTTCCTCTCTCACTATGTTTATTTCATCTAATATTTCACAATCCTCCACCCTGATTGCAATGCCTGCATCGCCCCATTTGTGAAAACAGAAGCAAAGTGTTCGTTAAGAACCATACCCACATCTTCTGCCTCCACACACAGATTACCTTTATGGTCTCTAATAGGTTCTAGTCTTTCTTTAGTTATCCTCTTGATTTTAATGTATTTATAAAACATCTTTGGGTTTTCCTTGATTTAACTTGCCAACATTTTTTCATGCTCTCTCTTTGGTTTCCTAATTTCCTTTTTAATTTCACAAAGTGGGAGCACAGGCATGCATTTGTGAACTCATTGCTTCAGCACGCGGTCTGAAGTTTGGATTAAGAAAACAGGAAGATTGAAGTTTGGATCAAAAAACCAAGAAGGTTGGAAGTTTGGATCGAAAAGAGACTGTTAGACAATGTGGTGCCTTCCAGCCATTGAGATGAGTGACTGGGCATTGTCTGGATGTTAAATATTTGAGTACCTTGTTACGGTGGGAATAATGAAGATTCATGACTAAATGATTTGATGATGTCTGTATGTTAAGTATTTGAGTGTAACTTTGTTACTATGCAAGAGAACAATTCTGTATGTTAAGTATTTGAGTATCTTGTTACCGTGGGAATAATAGTCTATGTTAAACGATTCAGAAAGCAGTTAAGTCATGATTGTCTAAATGCAAAGAATAAGAATTCAAAGGCTTTTTAGATATAAAAGCTGGAACTGGCTTTTGTCACACAGACTCTTATGGACTGTAGAGACACTTGGACTGTAGAGACACTGGACGTTCGGCACACAAACAAGACAGAGGAGAGGGGACAGCCTTGCCTGACTCCAGACCTGATCGGAAAGCTTTCAGTTTCCCACCCGTTGATTCGAACTGTGCCACTGATGTCTGTGTAGAGCAGTTGGATCCGATTGCGGATACCATCCCCAAACCCCATCTTGGAGAGCACGTCCATCAGGTACGTGTGCGATATCTTGTCAAAGGCCTTCTCCTCGTCCAAGCTGATTAAACAGGTGTCCACCCTCCTGTCCCACACATAGGCGATCGTATCCATGAGTAGCGTGAGGCTATCAGAGATCTTCCTGCTGGGGACAGCGCAGGTCTGGTCCGGGTGGATCACCAGCTCCAGAGCAGACTTGACCCTTTTTGCGATGATCTTCAAGCCCTTTGCTGAGTCCATCAGGAAGGATGCGGGCATTAGGGGGGTGACAAGCCCAGGCAGCGGAGGCGCTCAGGTCAAGACCTCTCTGTACATGGACGTTGCCATCTTTTGCTCGGATCCGCAGTCGGTCCACGGATTCCTCACAATCTGCGACCAGTTTGAACTGGCCTCGGGGGCAAAGGTTAATCGCAGCAAAAGCGAGGCCATGTTCTTTGGAAGCTGGACCGACCGATCCTTTATTTCCTTCACCATGACGTCAGATTACCTGAAGGTGTTGGGAATATGGTTCAGAGCGGCCGGGGCATGCGCCAAAAACTGGAAGGAGCGTATTGCTAAAGCCAAACAGAAACTGGGATGGTGGAAGCTGCGCTCCCTCTCCATTGCAGGAAAGAACCTGGTCATCAGGAGTGAGGTGCTCTTGGTGTTGTTGTACGTGGTGCAGGTATGGCCCATACCCCACTCCTGTGCCGTGGCAGTCACCCGGGCCGTCTTCCATTTCGTCTGGAGATCGAAAATGGACCATCCACAGAGACACGACGTACAAATCACTGGACAAGGGGGGAAAAGGACGTTCCGAACGTGGCTCTCATCCTGGTGGCCACCTTTGTGTGCGGCTGCATCAAGCTGTGCATAGACCCTTCGTACGCAAACATCAAGTGTCGCTATGTGCAGAGATTCTATCTGTCCCCGATGTTGCGAAGGATGGGTCTGGCCAGGCTGCCGCGGAACGCTCCACCCAGTTGAACCATGCCCCATCATCTGTCCTTCGTGGAAAAGTTTTTCAAGAAAAACACCTTTGACCACAAGGCTATAAAGTAGTAGTTTCCACACAAGGTCCTGGACGACCTACGAAAGAAGGAGATGCTGGATCCTGTCGGGCATTTCCCCGAGCAGACTGTCGAACTCGTTTGGCAGAATGTCTCAGCGCCAGAGCTTTCACACAATCACCAAGATGTAGCTTGGTTGGCAGTGAGAAGGGCCCTACCTGTCAGATCCTTCATGCACAGCCGAGGTTTCAGAGACACGGCACTCTGCCCCCGAGTCGGCTGTGGTGTGGACGAGACTGTCATCCATCTCCTTCAGGTTAGCTTTTTGCAAGGCAGGTCTGGAAGGAGATGCAGTGGTTGCTGTCGAGGTTCATCCCAAGCAGCTCTGTAACACAGGACTCTGTGCTCTGCGGACTGTTCCCAGGACAGACATCATCTGCTGCTGGAGAGCCATCAACTCGGTGAAAGACGCACTTTGGTCTTCCCGAAACCTGCTGGTCTTCCAGAGCAAGGAGATGTCCATGGCTGAGTGTTGCAGACTGGCGCAATCCAAGGTCCAGGACTACGTGCTGAGGAATGCATTAAAGGTTGGTGCAGTCGCCGCAAAGGCACGATGGGGAAGAGCCACAGTTTAAGGCCCTTCCGTCACGGTAAACCCAGGGGATGGAATCAGACCCCCTCGGGCTGTACTTGTTTATCAGCTTGTATACATAGAGCACCATGTACTGAAAAACACCTGTGTTGTGCCATGTATAATGAAAGTCTCTGCACGGTTTAGTAACATGTAAACAAATGTAAATGTATCCCATCCGCGCCGTGTACTGCTTTCATCTGCATAGTGCTACATGTAACGTGATTTGTGATTGGTATTGAAATGTATCCTGGAATCTAATATAAACCTGGTCTCAACTGTTCCATGTAATACCCATATTTGCACATGTAACGTGATTTACGGATTGTACTAAACTGTACCTTGAAATGAAATGCACGCTGTCAGCATCCAAATGAATTGTATGGAATTGCTGACCGCAAGGTACTGAACTATTTTCCAATGTATTGTGAAAATTTTATATGAATAAAGTATATTTTTGGAAAAAAAAAGACACTGGACATTCGGAAGGTGTGTGTCTCAAGCAGCCACGGAAATCGAAGCAAGCTGCCTTTGTGAAGTGTTCTCAGTAACTTTCATACTCGGTTTGTTTAGTATGAATGTTTAAATAAAAGACCCGATCCTGCCTTTACTACAACTGAGTGTACGGCTAATTTGACGTTAAAAGCAATGAAGCGAAAAGAGCGAGACAGCCGTTTACAACATATTGGTGACCCCGACGTGATTTTTTAAAGTTCGTTGACTGAGCTGTTCGAAGAAGTGTTTCCCACACATCAGTTCAAGAGGTGAGCATTCTCTTAGTTGTCGTGACTTAAAGGGATTTCCAGTTAGTAATGGGAGGATCAGGGGATATTCCAGATGAGGTCCGGTCATTTCTTAATGAGTGGATTGAGTCTAAAGGAGGACTTTATGGGATAAGGCAGGAAACAATGACAGGAAGAAGAAGAGAGACACAGCAGTCTTTAGTGGAGAGTGTCCAGTTAAAAAAGATTAAAGTGTTTGGGTTAAAAAGTGATAAAAAGAGAAAAGCATTCGTGTTGCAGTGTCTAATGCTGGGGATTCAAAAGTTAGGAGAAGAGGCTGAGGCAAGAAATAGGGATGTCTCAGAACTTAGAGAGCAGCTATAAGCAGCTGGGAAAGAAGTCGAGAATTGGCAATTTCAGGCATTCGGGCAGCCAGGACTGTCCTGACGCTGGATCAGTACCTTGCTGATGAACAGAACCATAATCAAGATCTAGAGAAAGGAATATCTAAGCTGCAGCAGATGGTGGTATTAGGTTGCCCAGCGGAGACAACAATTGATAAAGCTGGGTGGTATTCGGAGGATTCCCCAGGTCTGAGAGTTGAAAAGGGAATTAAGGGACAGGGAGAATGCCCACCGTTCCCTTCCGCAGCTCCTTTGCCTTCCCCGACTTCGGAGTCTCGAACCCGTGTGGTTCACGTGGCAACGTTAGGTACGGAGGCGGGGCAGTTAGATGCCTCTTCGGTGCCTCAGACTCGTAACACCCTGCAACATTACACACGACCTTCCGGTAATGCAGAGAGTAGGGGAAGCATGTTCGGGTGGATGAGGCGAGAGCAGGATCATGATTCCTCTGCTCCCTATGGAGTTCATGAAGGGAACGCTACCTTAAGTGGTGTGGGGGATTCCTGGTATGAGCGAGGAGGGGTAAAGTTACAGGACATGAGAGCTATCCTTAGTGAAGTGGGACCTGCACTGTTTCAGGACCTTAATAATTTTGCCCAATGGTGGTGTAATATTCTGGGATGGTGGCAGTCAAGGAACATATCAGAAAAACCAAGAGTTCACATGATTCTGCAAGCTTTAGGGAATCAACGGGAAAAGGTAGTAGGTTTTGAAACAACTTCCAGGTCCCTGCTTGGTAGAATAATAGTTGCAATCTTTGGTGCTCACTCAGGGCCACAGTCAATAAAGCGGCTTGCAATATTACCAGGGGAAGGACATAGGGAAGCGGTTGTGTATATTCCAGTTGTGTAAAAGTTTCTGAAGTAATTGTATTGATATCAGTCATTACAGGGATGGTACACATAGAGAGATCATTTTGATTCTCCTACCCCTTTAGTGGTTCTGGAAGTAGATGCCTGGGGCAGGGACAATAGTTTTGATAAATGGTTGGCAAGGGTAGAAAGCTTGTATCAGAGAGCTGCAGGAATTTCAGTCATGGAAGTGAGACAGGGGTTACAGCAATGGAAGGCAGAAGGGCCTGAGTGGATGAATCCCGTGAGGAGTTGCATAAAAGGAGCAGGACCAGGTGGTGCCTGGATCCCGACCCGTCATTTGATAGAGGACAGGGATAGATTGGCTAAAGAATTAGAAAAGTTAAAAGAAAAGCTGAAGGATCAGGAAAGAGAAGCTAGAGTCACAGACAGGAAAGATACCTCGGTTCCGTTGCTGAGGTCGGGGGTAGATTCCGCAGGCGAGGGAGGATTCCTATAGATATGCCGCGCCTCAACCACACATGTCATTTCTTTCAGACACTTACTTCAGGATAGGGGTGGCCATACCCTTATCGAGGCATGTGTGGAAGGGCAGCGGGTAATTGACACAGGGTCTCCCGGACAAATGAAGGTTGAGGTGCTCCTGGAGGAAGGGGATTCCCCTCTTCAGAGACAGTACCCCAACACCCCAGATACATGAAGAGCAGTTACTGAACAGTTAGAGATGAAAGCAGTGGAAGAAGCTTGTCAAGAAGCATTTAAAGTTTCTGCAGGAATGGGCTGTCTCAGAACTGATGAAATGTTCAGTGAAAAGCTCAAATGTGGAAGTTACAAACATGATCTTAAAGGATGTGAAATAGAAGTTGGAGCGTTGCAAATGTTGAATGAGGAAATGACAGCAGTTCCGAAGGGTGAACTGAGAAAAGGACTGGGTCTCTCGACTGACTATTCAGCATTTCTCTCATCCTTTACTCTATGTTGTTACACTTCTCCCACAAAGCAGAGGAAATTGTTAAAAACTGTGCAGAGGGCAACAGACTTGGTCAAAGACACCGATTGCGAGTTTACATTTCTGAATGTAAACAGCATGGAATTCAGTCGAAAACATCAAAAATTGAAAGTTGACTTTGAAGTGAAAATGAATATGGTGATCACAGACCAACGGACTTTAAAATGGCATCCTGAGAATCTGAGTCTGCAGCAACCCTACTTTGACCTAAGCGTGCTGCTGTTTGGAAGAAGGAAATGCAGAAATGGAGTACAAAATTTCAACCGCTACAGAGTTTGAATCAAGCAATCATTGTGGACATTAACCATCACACTGCGGAAATCGAGAACGTTCGCACAACTTTGGACCAGCTTGGACATGTAAGCTGGTGGGAGTTATGGCAGCAGGCGTGATGAACACAATGATACACCCTGTCGTTATGCTGGTGCTGTTTCAGCTGATCGTGCTGGTCATTTTGATTTACTGCGGATGTTGTGTTCGAAAACAAGGACTACAACTGGACAATGCTGTTGAACGAGCTCGAGCGACCATGTAAATGTATATTACCCAGATAAGACCTACAGAGAGGCGAGGAGAAGAAGTGGGGGAAAGTGGGAACACAGTGCTGCATTTCTGAACTCTTTGCTTCAGCACTCGGTCTGAAGTTTGGATTAAGAAAACAGGAAGATTGAAGTTTGGATCAAAAAACCAAGAAGGTTGGAAGTTTGGATCGAAAAGAGACTGTTAGACAATGTGGTGCCTTCCAGCCATTGAGATAAGTGACTGGGCATTGTCTGGGTGTTAAATATTTGAGTACCTTGTTACGGTGGGAATAGTGGAAATTCATGACTAAATGATTTGTTGATGTCTGTATGTTAAGTATTTAAGTGTAACTTTGTTACTATGCAAGGAAACAATTCTGTATGTTAAGTATTTGAGTATCTTGTTACCGTGGGAATAATAGTCTATGTTAAACGATTCAGAAAGAAGTTAAGTCATGATTGTCTAAATGCAAAGAATAAGAGTTCAAAGGCTTTTTAGATAAAAAAGCTGGAACTGGCTTTTGTCACACAGATTCTTATGGACTGTAGAGACACTTGGATTGTAAAGACACTAGACATTTGGAAGTTGTGTGTCTCAAGCAGCCACGGAAATTGAAGCAAGCTGCCTTTGTGAAGTGTTCTCAGTAACATTCACACTTGGTTTGTTTAGTATGAATGTTTAAATAAAAGACCCGATCCTGCCTTTACTACAACTGAGTGTGCGGGTAATTCGACGTTAAAAGCAACGAAGCGAAAAGAGCGAGACAGCCGTTTACAACACACTGCTGCACTTTCTATACTCCTCTAGAGTTTCTGTAGTATTGAGCCTTTGGGTTCTGTTATAAGCCTGGCTTTTTTTCTTTATCCTACCCTGTAAGGTTGCTCTGAACCCTCAAGATCTCCTCCTTGAATGCCTCTCATTGCTCTGACCCTGATTTACCTTCAAGTAGCTGTTTCCAGTCCACTTTGACTAAATCACATTTCAGCTAAGATTGGCTTCCCCCCAATTAAGAACTTTAATTCCTGGTCTATCTTTGTCCTTTTCCATAACTACCCTAAATTTAACTGAATTATGGTCAATAACACCAAAATGCTCTCCCGCTGTTACCCCTTCCACCTGCCCAGCTTCATTCCCTAAAACTAAATCCAGAACCGTTCCCTCTCTTGTTGGAGGCACAGTCTCAGGATAAGAGGTAGACCATTTAAGACAGAGATGAGGAGGAATTTGTTCACTCAGAGGGTTGTGAATCTTTGGAATTCTCTGTCCCAGAGATGCTGAATCTCTGAATATGTTCAAGGCTGAGATAGATAGATTTTTGGAATCTAAGGGAATCAAGGGATATGGAGATCGGGCAGGAAAGTGTTGAGGTCGATGATCAGCCATAATCTCATTGAATAGTGGAGCAGGCTCGAGGGGCCGTATGGCCTATTCCTGCCCCTATTTCTTATATTCTTATGTAATTCCACGTGCCTGCACTATCCCGATATCCCTTGATTCCCTTAATTTCCACAAATCTATCGATCTTTATCTTGAATATACCCAATGACTGAGCATCCACAGCCCCCTGGGGTAAAGAATGTCAAAGGTTCACAACCCTCTGAGTGAAGAAATTTCTCCTCATCTCTCTCTTCAATGGTCTGCCCCTTATCTTGAGACTGTGACCCTTGGTTCTAGACTCCCCAGCCAGGGGAAACAGCCTCTGCATCTACCCTGTAAAGCCCTGTAAGAATTTTGTATTTTTCAATGAGATCACCTCTCATTTTTCTAATGCTAGAGAATATAGACCGAGTCTACTTAATCTTTCCTCATAGGCCAATCCCCCATCCCAGGAATCAGTCTGATGAACCTTCATTGCACGCTATGACAGGTATATCCTTCCTTGGGTAAGGAAATCAGAACTGTACACAATACTCCAGGTGTGGTCCCATCAGGGCCCTATATAATTGCAGTAAGATGTCTTTCCTCTTGTACTTAAATCCTCGTAATAAATGCCAACATACCATTTGCTTGCTGTACCTACATGTTAACTTTCAGTGATTCGTGTACAAGGACACCCACATTTCCCAATTTCTCACCATTTTAAAAATACGCTGCTTTTCTATTTTTCTCACCAAAGTGGATAACTTTACATTTTTCCATGTTATATTCCATTTGCCATGATCTTGCCCACTCCCAAACCCTGTCTATATCCCCTTGAAGCCTCTTTGCATCCTCCTCACAACTTACATTCCCATCTAATGTTGTATCATCAGCTGAGAGCACAGGTAGACACTTGGCAGTACGATATTATAGCTATTACTGAGACATGGCTAAAAGAAGGGCAGGTATGGCAGCTCAACATTCCTGATTACAGGATTTTCAGATGAGATAGAGAGGGGCGTAAAAAAGGAGGGGGGGGTGTCACACTATTAGTTAAAGAAACAATTACAGCTGTGAAAAGGGATGACATGTTAAAGGGGTCATCAAACGAGGCAATATGGGTAGAATTGAAGAACCAAAAAGGGGCAATCACACTACTGGAAGTGTACTATCGACCCCCAAACAGTCAGAGGGGGATAGAAGAACGAATATGTGGGCAAATTGCTGCAAAGTGCAAAAACTACAGAACTGTAATAGTGAGGGATTTCAGCTGCCCTAATATTAATTGGGGGGAAATTAGTGTAAATGGTATAGAGGGAGTGGAATTCCTAAAATGCATTCAGGAGAACTTCTTTAGCTGGTATGTAACACGCCTAACTTGGTTTTGGGGAATGAAAAGAGGTAGGTGGAAGGGGTATCAATGGAAGAGCGTTTTCGTGCGAATGATCATAATTCAGTAAGATTTAAGATAGTTATAGAAAAGGTGGACCAGGAATAAAGGTTCTCAATTGGAGTAAAGCAAATTTTGCTGAGCTGAGATGGGATTTGGCCAAAGTGGACTGGAAACAGCTATTTGATAGTAAATCAGTGTCAGAGCAATGGGAGGCATTCAAGCAGGAGATCCTGAGGGAACAGAGCAAGTATGTTCCCTTAAAAATTAAGAGTGGGGCTAAAAAATCTAGAGCACCCTGGATGTCAAGGGACATCCAGGGTAAGATAAAGAAAAAAAGGGAGCTTATGACAGATACCGAGATATCGATACTGCAGAAACTCTAGAGGAGTATAAGAAGTGCAGGGGTGCAATTAAAAAAGATATCAGGAAAGCAAAGAGAGAGCATGAAAGAATGTTGGCAAGTAAAATCAGGGAAAACCCAAAGATGTTTTACAAATACATTAAGAGTAAGAGGATACTAGAGAAAGAGTGGGGCCTATTAAAGACAATAAAATAAATCTGTGTGTGGAGGCAGAAGACATGGGTATGATTCTTAATAAATACTTTGCATCTATTTTCACAAAAAAGAGGGGTGATGCAGACTTTACAATGAGGGAGGAGGAGTGTGAAATATTAGATGAGACAAACATAGTGAGAGAGGAAGTATTAAGGAGCTTAGCAGCTTTGAAATTGAAAACATCCCCAGGTCCAGATGAAATGTATCCCAGGCTGATAAGGGAAGCAAAAGAGGAAATAGCAGAGGCTCTGACCATCATTTTCCAGTCCTCTATGGCTACAGGTGTGGTGCCAAAGGACTGGAGGACTGCTAATGCTGTACCTTTGTTTAAAAAGGGAGAAAGGGATAGACCGAGTAATTACAGGTCAGTCAGCCTAACTTCAATGGTGGGAAAATTATTAGAAAAAATCCTGAGGGGCAGGATAAATCTTCATTTGGAATGACAAGGATAAATCAAGGACAGTCAGCATGGATTTGTTAAGTGAATGTCGTGTCTGACTAACTTGATTGAATTTTTCGAGAAGGTAACCAGGAGGGTCGATGAGGGAAGTGTGTATGATGTAGTGTATATGGATTTTAGCAAAACTTTTGCTAAGGTCCCACATGGTAGACTTGTCACAGAAGTAAAAGGCCATGGGATCCAGGGCAAAGTGGCAAGTTGGATCCAAAATTGGCTTAGAGGCAGGAAACAAAGGGTAATGGTTTCGCCTGTGTCTATCTGCATGCACAATTTGGCTGCCGCTTCAGACCTCAGCCTTTAACCTCTTTTTACACTTCCACTTTTTCTCTCTTTCCCTCAATGGTCAATATCTAACGTGTTGTAAAATTGTTGTGAAACGCCTTGGGACTTTTTACTATGTTAAAAGCCCTTTATAAATAAAAGTTACTATTATGGTTGATGGGTATTTTGTGACTGGAAGTCTGTATCCGCAGGGCTCAGTACTAGATCCCTTGCTTTTTGTGGTATATATCAATGTAGGGGTTATGATTAAGAAGCTTGCAGATGATATAATAATTGTCTGTGTGGTTGATAATAAAGAAGAAAGCTGCGGACTGCAGGAATATATCAATGTACTGGTCAGGTTGGCAGAACAGTGGCAAATGGAATTCAATCCGGATAAGTGTGAGGTAATGCATTTGGGGAGGTCTAACAAGGCAAGGGAATACATATTAAATAGTACAACACTGAAAAGTGTAAAGGAACAAAGGGATCTTGGGGTGCAGGTCCACAGGTCCCTGAAGGTAGCAGGCCAGGTGGATAAGGTAGTTAAAAAGACATATTAGTCGAAGCATGGAATACAAGAGCAAGGAGGTTATGCTTGAATTGTATAGAACCGTGCTTAGACCGCAGGTGGAGTACTGCGTGCAGTTTAGGTCACCATATTATAAGAAAGATATGATTGCTCTGGAAAGGGTACAGCGGAGATATACAAGAATGTTGCCTGGGCTGGAGAATTTTGGCTATGAGGAAAGGTTGGAGATGCTGGGTCTGTTTTCTTTGGAACAGTGGAGGCTGTGGGGAGATCTGATTGAGGTGCATAAAAATTATGAGGGGTCTGGATAAAGTGGATCAGAAGGACCTGTTTCCCTTAGCAGGGGGGGTCAACAACCAGGGGGCATAGATTTGGTGGGAGGTTTAGAGGAGATATGAGGGGAAATTTCTTCACCCAGAGGGTGGTGGGGTGCTGAAAATCACTATCTGAAAGGGTGGTAGAGGCAGAAACACTCACCAGATTTAAAAAATACTTGGATATGCACTTAAAGTGCCGTAACCTACAGGGCTACGGACCAAGGGCTGGAAAGTGGGATTAGGCTGGATAACTCTTGGTCAGCCAGTTCGGACACGATGGGCCGAAATGGCTTCTTTCCATGCTGTAAATTTCTATGATTCTATGATTCCATGTTGGATATATTACATTTGGTCCCCTCATCCAAATCATTGCTATATATTGTAAATAGCTGAGGCCCAAGCATTGATCCTTGCAGTACCCCACTAGTTACATCCTGCCAACCCGAAAATGACCCGTTTAGTGTTTTCTGTCTGTTACCTAATCCTCAATCCATGCTAGTGTATTACCCCCAATCCCATGAGCCCTGATTTTGTTTGATAACCTCGTGTGTCACACCTTATCGAAGGCTTTCTGAAAATCCAAATACACTGCATCCACTCGTTCCCCCTTATCTATTCTGCTAGTTACAACCACAAAACTCTAACAAATTTGTTAAATACGATTTCCCTTTCATAAATCCATGTTGACTCTGTACAATCCTATTATTATTCTATAAGTGCCCTGTAACTACATCCTTCATAATAGATTTTAGCATTTCCCACATGTCATTCGGCTCAGCCAGTCTGTGTTGGTGTTTACACTGCACACAAGCAAAGATTAGCCTGGTTGCACTTCTTCCCTTTTTCTCGGCTACTGTTCAAGTGCACTTTTAGGAAAACATGAACAAATATTTAATGCACGCATTTACCATGCATGCTGCTATATATGTGGACTTGTATTTACTCTATACAGCCACCAGAGGGCTCATTCCGTGGAGTCCCAAGGGATCCCATAATCCCTTGGGAGCACAGGTATTTAAGAAGGCTTCACAGGTTGGAGAGGCACTCTGGAGATCTGCAATAAAAGACTAAGGTCACACTTTCCTTTGAGCTCACAGTGCTCAGTCTGACTCTTTCTCCATACACAACAACTGGCGACGAGATACAGAGATCGAACCCAAATATGCATAGAACAATGGGCATCCTGGAGAAATTTTCGGAGGGAGATGATTGGGAAACTTTTGTGGAGCGACTCGACCAATACTTTGTGGGGAAGAGAGCGCTGCCAAACGTAGAGCGATCCTCCTCATGGGCTGTGGGGCACCAACGTATGGCCTCAGGAAGAATCTGCTCCCTCCAGCGAAATCCACGGAGAAATCATACGACGATTTGTGCACACTGGTCCGAGAGCATTTGAACTCGAAGGAAAGTGTTCTGATGGTGAGGTACCGGTTCTACACCTACAAAAGGTCTGAAGGCCAGGAAGTGGCGAGTTATGTCGCCGAGCTGAGATTCCTTGCAGGACATTGGGAATTTAAAGGACATTTGGAGCACATGCTCAGAGACTTTTTCATACTTGGCATTGGCCACGAAACCATACTTCGCAAGCTTTTGACTGTAGAGACCCCAACCTTGAGTAAGGCCATAGCGATAGCCCAGGCGTTCATTGCTACAGTGACAATACTAAGCAAATCTCTCAGCACACAAGTGCTACTACAAGTACTGTGAATAAAGTGATGTTGTTTTCGAATCATAACATACAAGGCAGGTCACACATACCTGCAGCTCCACATCCGCAGATGTCTCAGAGTCCATGATCAAGGGTGATGAATGCAAGGACATTAACACCTTGTTGGCGCTGCGGGGGTGATCATTGTTTCCTTTCATGCCGATTCAAAGGATACGTTTGCAAGGGTTGTGGAACAATGGGACACCTCCAACGAGTGTGCAGGCGAGCTGCTAAGCCTGTTAAACCTGCAAACCACCACGTTGCAGAGGAGGACAGATCCACGGAGGATCACTACGAACCAGAGCCTCAGGTAGAGGAGGCAGAGGTACATGGGGTGCACACGTTCACCACGAATTGTCCCCTGATAATGCTGATTGTTGAACTAAATAGACTCCCGGTGTCAATGAAGCTGGACATGGGCACGAGCCTGTCCATCATTGGGAAAAAGATTTTTGAAAGATTGTGGTGCAACAAGGCCTCAATGCTAGTCTTAACTCCAGTTCACACGAGACCAAGAACTTACACGAAAGAACTGATTCCTGTAATCGGCAGTGCTACCGTAAAGATCTCCTGCGATGGAGCGGTACACAAGCTACCACTCTGGGCGGTACTGGGCGATGGTCCCACGCTGCTCAGCAGGAGCTGGCTGAGAAAGATACGCTGGAACTGGGACGATGACCGAGCGCTATCGCCCACTGACGAAACTTCGTGTGCCCAGGTCTTAAACAAATTTCCTTCGCTGTTCAAACCAGGCATCAGGAAATTCCAAAGAGCAAAAGTGAAGATCCACCTAATTCTGGGGGCGCGACCCATCCATCACAAGGTGAGAGCAGTACCGTACATCATGAGAGAAAGGGTAGAGATCGAGCTAGTCCGGCTGCAACGGGAGGGCATCATTTCACCGATCGAGTTCAGTGAGGGGGCCAGTCCTATTGTCCCAGTCCTCAAGGGGGACGGCACTGTCAGAATCTGTGGTGATTACGAAGTAACTATCAATCGTTTCTCCCTGCAGGACCAATATCCACTACCAAAAGCCGATGACCTCTTTGCAATGCTGGCTGGAGGAAAGACGTTCACGAAGCTGGATCTGACTTCAGCCTACATGACGCAGGAACTGGAGGAATCATCGAAGGCCCTCACCTGCATCAAAGCGCATAACGGTATTTTTGTTTATAACAGATGCCCATTTGGAATCAGTTCAGTGGTGGCAATATTCCAGAAGAACATGGAAAGTTTACTGAAGTCGGTCCCGCACACCGTGGTCTTCCAGAACGACACCTTGGTCACAGGTCGAAACACAGTCGAGCACCTGCAGAACCTGGAGGAGGTTCTTAGTCGACTCAACCGCGTGGGGCTCAGGTTAAAACACTCGAAGTGCATTTTCCTGGTGCCTGAAGTGGAGTTCCTGGGAAGGAGGATTGCGGCGGATGGCATCAGGCCCACCAACGCGAAGACGGAGGCAATCGAGAACGCACCGAAGCCACAGAACGTGACGGAGCTGTGATCGTTTCTGGGACTCTTGAACTACTTTGGTAATTTCTCATCGGGTCTCAGCACACTGCTAGAACCACTGCATGTCTTACTATAAAAAGAGGCGAATGGGTTTGGGGCAAAAGCCAAGAAAAAGCCTTTGTAAAAGCGAGAAAATTGTTATGCTCAAACAAATTGCTTGTGTTGTATGTAAGCGTTTGGTACTAGCATGTGATGCGTCGTCATATGACGTCGGGTGTGTATTGCAACAAGCTAATGATTTTGGGAAACTGCAACCGGTTGCTTATGCATCCAGGAGTCTGTCTAAGGCCGAGACAGCCTACAGCATGATTGAGAAAGAAGCGTTAGCGTGTGTCTATAGGGTAAAGAAAATGCATCAATACCTGTTTGGGCTAAAATTCGAATTGGAAACTGACCATAAGCCACTCATATCCCTGTTTTCCGAGAGTAAGGGGATAAATACCAATGCATCGGCCCACATCCAACATCCAGAGATGGGCGCTCACGTTGTCCACATACAACTACGCCATCCGTCACAGGCCAGGCACAGAAAACTGTGCCGATGCTCTCAGTAGGCTGCCATTGCCACCACCGGGCTGGAAATGGCGCAGCCCGCAGATCTAGGCATGGTTATGGAAGCATTTGAGAGTGAGCAATCACCCATCACTGCCTAGCAGATCAAAACCTGGACAAGCTAGAACCCCTTATTATCTCTAGTCAAAAGCTGTGTGCTTCATGGGAGCTGGTCCAATGTTCCCGTGGAAATGCAGGAAGAGATAAAGCCGTTCCAGCGGCACAAGGATGAAATGGGGCAATCGAGTACTGGTCCCCAAGAATGGCAGAGACACCTTCATCCATGACCTCCACAGTACCCACCCAGGCATCGTAATGATGAAACCGATCGCCAGATTCCATGTGTGGTGGCTCGGTATCGATGCGGACTTAGAGTCCTGTGTTCACGGATGTAATACATGCTCGCAGTTAAGCAATGTACCCAGGGAGGCGCCGCTAAGTTTATGGTCTTGGCCCTTCAAACTGTGGTCTAGGGTACACGTCGACTATGCAGGCCCGTTCTTGGATAAATTGTTCCTTGTGGTTGTAGATGCGTACTTCAAGTGGAGTGAATGTGAGATAATGTCGGCTGGCACGTCCGCTGACACCACTGAAAGCCTGCGGGCCATGTTTGCCACACACGGCTTACCCGATGTCCTGGTGAGCGACAACGGGCCATGTTTTACCAGTGCTGAGTTCAAAGAGTTCATGACCCGTAACGGGATCAAACATGTCACATCTGCCCCGTTTAAACCAACGTCCAATGGTCAGGCAGAGAGAGCAGCGCAAACCATCAAGCAAGGCTTGAAGAGGGTAACTGAAGGCTCACTGCAGACTCGCCTATCCCGAGTCCTGCTTAGCTACCGCATGAGACCACACTCACTCACTGGGATCCCACCTGCTGAACTGCTCATGAAAAGAACACTTAAGACAAGGCTCTCGTTAGTTCATCCTAATCTACATGAACAGGTAGAGAGCGGGCGGCTTCAACAAAGTGCATACCATGATAGCGCAAATGTGTCATGTGAGATTGAAGTCAATGATCCTGTATTTGTATTAAATTATGGACAAGATCCCAAGTGGCTTCCCGGCACTGTCATGGCCAAAGAGGGGAGCAGGGTGTTTTGGGTCAAACTTTCAAATGGACTCATTCACCGGAAATAATTGAACCAAATCAAACTCAGATTCATGGACTACCCTGAGCAACCCACCTTGGACCCTACCTTTTTTGATCCCCAACTCATACACCAGTGGCAACCGACACCACGGTTGACCACGAAGCAGAACCCATCATCCACAGCAGCCCTGCAGGGCCCAACACACCAGGCAGCCCAGCAAGGCCAGCTGCACAGCAGCCCAGCGAGGGCCCAACAAATGATTCAGCAACACCAGCTTTCATACCGAGACGATCAACCAGGGCAAGAAGGGCCCCAGATCGACTCAGATTGTAAATAGTTACACTATTGACTTTGCCGGGGGAATGTTGTTATATATATGGACTTGTATTTACTCTGCTCAGCCACGAGAGGGCTCATTCCCCGGAGTCCCAAGGAATCCCATAATCCCTTGGGAGCGCAGGTATTTAAGAAGGCTTCACAGGTTGGAGGGACACTCTGGAGACCTGCAATAAAAGATTAAGGTCACACTTTACTTTGAGCTCAAATGTTCAGTCTGACTCTTTCTCCATACACAACACATGCAATTACCAAAAGTTCATAAAAGAAAGTCAATTGTGCGATGACCTCATGATGACTTTGAAAATAAAAGGTAACAAATAACCCTTCAGCTTACTACAAACAGAACTTGTTTTTTCCATATGGTTGAATTCCTGGGTAAGGACAGGTAAACCATGTGTTAGATGATACTACACAGTATGCATTAAATGGAGTGGGGCAACAGTTAATCCTTCCTTCTAACCAACCTGTCATGTTAAGTCCTACCAGCAAATGGGGCATGGAGCAACAGCTGGGTCTTTGGACTCTGTTTGTGTTACATAAAGTACGTTTGACAGATTTTAGTTCAATAATGTGTAGCTGCGTTGCTGAAACCGATGAGTCACTGAACAAGGATTTTAAGGGATGGCTGGTTTTCATTATGAATTCAAGCAGTTTGCGATGGTCTGTATGCAGCACTTAGGGAGATAGGAAGCCATCACAAGCAGTATTCCCTGGTAAAGTTTTACTTTTCAGTTCACACTTATGAAAAATTTACCCTCAGATTGTAAGTTTAATACTTCGAGCGGAAAGTGTTTCAGCATCACCCAAATTTTTATTACAAGCAGAGTGCACAACTGTGTACCATTAATTTGATGCAGTGTTGCGAAGAACTGGTCAGACAAAATCATCAAATTTCGATTAGCAGATGTAGCTGTAAGTGTTCAAATGAAACCTTTTGATTTATATGGAATATGGGAATAAATCTGTTCTATAATAACCAAAAACCAAAGTTTATTTTATTCAAGAAATATCCTCAATGGTACCACAAAATTGTGCTTTTCACAAAAAAAAATCTGCTATTTTCTCCATCCCTTCTGCAACCACGTTTTCTTCTTTAATCAGAAGGGTAAGACAATTCATCTCCTGTGCATTTCCAGTGATAATGCTGCTCCTTCAAGGAGCCACTGGAAGGTGCCCTCGAGCAATGTATGAAGGGACGATTCTCCCTTTTCTCACTTACAGTTATTCTCTCCCTCTTGTTGATTGGCCTTGCCGAAACTGGTCCAAGGCATATATCTACTTTTATGTTGTGCTATTCAGTACAGCTTTGTTGATTCAAGTGTGCAGCTGTTAACGTTATCAGTCTAACTTTATGATTTTCTTTAAATAAAATCCTCATTTGTTTCTACATAAACCTCTTCTATTAAGTGTGTAATGATTAGATTTGAAAGTGTTGTTCTTTTCTGTTAAAAAGTACCACAATATCAAAATATATATATTGCAGCATATAACACTGGGAAAATGAAAATGATGTTACACTCTCCCAGAATTGCGTGATCAGAAGTTGCTCCCCAAAACAGTTTTGATCACCCATCTGATGCTTGAAGATGTCTTTAAAATGCATCGTAAATGTTTGCAGATATTATCATAATATCTGTCCTAATACTAATGTAGCTCAATGATAAACATGGTGGAATTTGAATTGGCTTTGAGGGAGAGGAGACAGAGAGACAGAGACAAAGAAACATACATTCATTCAATTGTTACAAAAACTTATCTGCCTTGAAAACATTTTAATATGGTGACAACATTTCCAAAACATTACTCAGACTACACTTGACATAGTTGCAGACCAAAGTACATGGATACAAATTGTAATCATGAATCATTGTTTGATAGTAACTGTGCTCCAGCCAATATCCAGCCTATATTGAACAACTTAAAATATTCTAAACTGTTGTATTATTGTCAGTGTAAAACAGTGCATTTCAAAATCAATTTTTAAAGCCTCAGCTTATTTTATATGTTGAGTTGACCCCAGGTAAGCACAAAATAAATTATGGAAAATCACTTGCACCTGTAACAAGAATGTGCTGGAAAAAAAAATTAGAAGTTGACAGAAAATAAATGGCGATACCTATATTATATGATTATGTGTACATTGAGAGCACTACAAAAGCATATTTAAAGCTAGGCAGGCATCCTTGGTGTGTGAAATTAAGGATGTGATTAATTACTAAATTGCCTTTAGTTTATATCGCAGATTTTCATAGATTCATAGAAATTTAAATCTTTGCTCCCCTGGTGGTTGACCCCTTTGCTAAAGGAAACAGGTCATTCCTATCCACTTTATCCAGGCCCCTCATAAAGACTCAATCAGGTCTCCCCTCAGCCTCCTCTGCTCCAACAAAAACAGACCCAACATCTCCAATCTCTCCCCATAGCCAAAATTCCCACCCAGGCAATATTCTTGTAAATCTCCTCTGCACCCTTTCCAGTGCAATCACATCCTTCCTGTAACGTGGTGATCAGAATTGCATGCAGTACTCCAGCTGCGGCCTAACCAGTGTTTTATACAGTTCAAGCATAATCCCCCAGCTCTTGTAGTCAATGCCTCGATGAATAAAGACAAATATTCCATATGCCTTCTTAACCACCTTAACTACCTGGCCTGCTACCTTCAGGGATCTGTGGACCTGCACTCCAAGGTCCCTTTGTTTCTCTACACTGTTCAATGTCGTATCATTTAATGTGTATACCCTTTCCTTGTTAGACCTTCTCAAATGCATTACCTCACATTTATTCAGATTGAATTCCATTTGCCATTGTTCTGCCCACCTGGGCAGCGCATTGATATCTTCCTGCAGTCTGCGACTTTCTTCTTCATTATCAAGCACACAGCCTATTTTAGTGTAATCTGCAAACTTCTTAATCATACCCCCAACATTCAAGTCCAAGTCATTGAATATATCGCAAAAAGCAAGGGACGCAGCACTGAGCCCTGCGGAACCCACTAGATACAGCCTTCCAATCACAAAAACACCCATCAACCATTACCCTTTGCTTCCTGCCTAGTGAGCCAATTTTGGAGCCAACTTGCCACTTTGCCCTGGATCCCATGGGTCTTTACTTTCATGACCAGTCTGCCATGTGGGACCTAAGCAAA
This sequence comes from Pristiophorus japonicus, assembly GCF_044704955.1. Classification (NCBI taxonomy): domain Eukaryota; kingdom Metazoa; phylum Chordata; class Chondrichthyes; family Pristiophoridae; genus Pristiophorus; species Pristiophorus japonicus. Next base: position 196,001,265 of record NC_091984.1, on the reverse strand, counting down.
AGCTTTGCTAAAATCCATATACACTACATCATATGCACTGCCCTCATTGACCCTCCTGGTTACCTCCTTGAAAAATTCAATCAAGTTAGTCAGACACGACCTTCCCTTAACAAATCCATGCTGACTGTCCTTGATTAATCCATGTCTTTCTAAATGAAGGTTTATCGTGTCCCTCGGGATTTTTTCCAATAATTTTCCCACCACTGAGGTTAGGCTGACTGGTCTGTAATTACTCGGTCTATCCCTTTCTCCCTTTTTAAACAAAGGTACAACATTAGCAGTCCTCTTGTCCTCTGACACCACACCTGTAGCTAGAGACGACTGGAAAATGATGGTCAAAGCCTCTGCTATTTCTTCTTTTGCATCTCTTAATACTTCCTGGGATAAATTTCATCTGGGCCTGGAGATTTATCTACTTTCAAAGTTGCTAAGCCCCTTAATACTTCCTCTCTCACTATGTTTATCTCTTAATATTCAGTAAGATTTAATGTAGTTATGGAAAAGGACAAAAGTGGATCAGGAAAAAAAGTTCTCAATTGGGGTAAAGCTAATTTTGCCTGCTCCCTTGCAAGTCTGCATCACCCCTCTCTTTTGTGAAAACAGATGCAAATTATTCATTAAGAATCATACGCAGATAGCCTTTATGGTCTGGAATATGCCCCACTCTTTCTCTAGTTATCCTCTTGCTCTTAATGTATTTATAAAACAGCTTTAGATTTTCCGTGATTTTACTTGCCAACATTCTTTCATGCTCTCTCTTTGCTTTCCTGATGTCTTTTTTTAATTGCACCCCTGTACTTTTTATACTCTTCTAGAGTTTCTGCAGTACCAATATCTCGGTATCTGTCATAAGCTTCCCTTTTTTTCTTTATTTTATCCTGTGTGTCCCTTGACATCCAGGGGGCTCTAGATTTGTTAGCTCCACCCTTTTTCTTTAAGGGAACATACTTGCTCTGTACCCCTCAGGATCTCCTCCTTAAATGCCTTCCACTGCTCTGACCACTGATTTATCAGCAAATAGCCGTTACCAGTCCACTTTGGCCAAATCCCATCTAAACTCGGCAAAATTGGCTTTACCCTAATTGAGAACTGTTTTTCCTGGTCCACCTTTGTCCGTTTCCATAACTACACTAAATCTTACTGAATTATACACTAAAATGCAACCCCTTTTCTTTTTTACCCCCTTCTCTATCCCGTCTGAGAACCCTGTAACCAGGATTGTTGAGCTGCCATACCTGCCCTTCTTTCAGCCATATCTCAGTAATAGCTATAATATTATACACACAAGTGTCTATCTGTGCTCTCAGCTCATCTGTCTTATTCCCTATACCCCTTGCATTGAAGTATATGCCATTTTGTGGTGCCAAAATTCCCTTGTTGTCTTTTTTCCAGCCCTTGTTTCCTCTATCTTCCAAATTCACTTTCTACTTTTCTGCTGCCCAATTCCAGCTTTGCTTCTCACCCCACTGAATCTATTCTATGGTTCCCATCCCCTACCAAGCTAGTTTAAAGCCTCCCCAACAGCCCTTGCAAACCCTCCTGCGAGGATACTGGTCCCGGCTCGGTTGAGGCGCAACCCGTCCAGCTTGTACAGGTCCCACCTCGCCCAGAAACGGTCCCAATGCCTCAGAAATCTAACCTATTCTTTGGGCCCAAGTTTCCACATGATTTGCGCCTGATTTTTAGGAGCAACTGGTGGAGAACGGACTATCTTAGAAATCGCAATTCTCCACATTTTTTTTTCTGCAGTTCTAGTTAGTTAGAACAGTTCCACTTTGGAACAGAATTTTTTCTTCAAAAGGGGGCGTGTCCGGCCACTGACGCCTGATTTCAAAGTTTCCACAGTGAAAACGTACTCCAAACTAACTTAGAATGGAGCAAGTGAAGATTTTTGTAGAACTGAAAAAACCTGTTCTACACATTAAAAAAATCAGGCACAGGTTACAAATTAGGCGTCCAGAACGAGGTGGGAGGGGGGGCGGGGAAGGGAAGTCATTAAATTCTACAATAAATCCTTATTTATACTTCTACAAATATTATACAAATAAATCCAACCTGAATAACCATTTATAAGCAAAGAAAAGATTAAATAAACCATCTTCCTACCTGTGTGAAAATGCTTCAGCCAGGGAGAATGCTGCAGGCGTTCGTTCCCGTGGGGGGGGGAGGAGAAAGCCGTTCGTTCCCGTGGGGGGGGGAGCGGGGAAACGGCTGCCTCAACTTTCTGCTGCTTCCTGCAGCCTTCTCACTGCTGCAAGAAGCCTCAGTGCTGATGTGCTGATGGCAATGTGCTTTTATTAAAAAATGTTCAAAAATTAAACAGCTACAAAGAACTACAAAAATGGCCGAGTGCCAATGTTTTCCTTCACACTGCGCGTGCGCGAACGCTCCAACGCGCACGCGCAGCGTTGCCAGCAGGAAAAAAACTAATTTAAATGGTACCCGCCCCCTCCCACTTACAAAATCGGCGTGAGTGTAGGCTCCGCCCCCTGGGCGCCGCGCCAAACAGACAAGGAGCTGCAGGGCGCTCCAGAATCGCGCGTTTTTTTTCCGGCGCCGTTTTAGGCAAAACGGGCTCCCAGCTCGGAGGGGTGCCCATTTTTTATCGTGTGGAAACTTGGGCCCTTTAAGTGGTGTATAGTAAAAGAGTTTTTCCTTTAATTTTGCACTGACAAAAATATGCCCCTTCCTGTTCAAATTGTTAAGGCGTTGAAATTAAAATGTGATTTTAGTTCCTCGGAGCTTTCAAATATAAAAATGACCTTTTTACGATCGCCCTCACCTTTTGTCTACTGGATCTCTTAATGTAAAACTCATAGTATACTGCACCATGACCAAATGAATCTGTTGTAGATGGTTCAGTGGACTAGCACAAAATTGTACCAACTTATCATTCACTCAGGAGAAGTCACAAGGGTGGCTGGTGTAGGAACTGCAAATATCCGATTGTTGTTTTGGGTGAGGCACGCTTTTGTAGCTGGTTAGAGGGAGCTTTACACAGCATTGAACCTGTGCTGTACCTGACTTGGGAGGACTTGGTGCTGACACAAAGAGAGAAGTATATAATCTCCTAGTATGCTCATCCCTTACTTTGATGAGCAGAATATTTTCCAGGAAAAAAATCATTAACCCACGCTATAAATATTGTTGTCAAAAATGACATTTGTTCCCATTTTCTAGTGACTCACTCCCCTGAATGTTGTTATGTATTCAACAATTTATGTGAGGAGCACAGCTGAAATGACTAAATGTAACATTCATTTTAGCAACATGAGACAACTTACATTTTATCTCAAACTATACAGAACTTCAAACTTTTGAACATTACATGAGATGTTTTGCCTCACTCACTTATTTTAAGTGCAAAAGTTAGCTGTGAGTATAAAGTGGGGACCAGAATTTTACACTGACTATTTAAAACTAAATACACAAAAATATATATTCCTATATTTCTAACAACCAAACTATTAACTGTCAATTTTTTTCATGGATAATTTAGGTAAGGTGTGTACAATAAAGGGAATGTTAAGTTGGCAGTTAGCAATTGAGTTGGGATATACTTTAAAAACGGATGACCAAATTAAAGCATACTTTTAAAACCCATTTTCAGAAGATGAAAATCCTGAATCTGTTCTTAAATTATGAAGGGGAGATATTGCTCCATTTTGCCTGATGAACAGTTTCACTGGGTCATGCCACCATCTAAACAACATTGTGAAAAGCATGTCACAGAGCTTAAGACAATCTTCACAAAGTTGCTGTGTATTAGATTTATGATAGAGTTCGTTTCCAATCAACTGTTGCCATGCTTGTAAAACATAAGAAGCAGAGTTTATAAAAACAAGGGAAATATGTATCTACATGTAGATAAATGGTTCATATTGTGTGCATTTCCTGCACATCATTTCACATCTCTGTCACACTCCTCAAAAACAATTATCAGTAAATGTATTCCAGGTGGTGACAAGATTAAGTAATGTGGATGTTAGCCCAACAGTAGCAAACAAATATCATGGCCATATTTTAGTTTCATTATTCATGTTTCACCATTATAATTTTATTCAAGCATCTTCTTCAACACAGTTATATTACACCCTGGATGGACATCGAAACAGGGCTTCCGAAGTTACAACAGCTGATGGGGAGAACTCCCCAAGGAAAATCCCAGTACAAGTGTCAGATGAAAATAACACACACAGTTACTTGCACTTTAGCAGCAACAACCAGCATTGGCCCATCTCCAGGACACGGAGGATAGACAGAAAACCTTTACAAAGACTTCTAGTGAATTCAGGCGTTCCTGTCTAATATTACTCATATGACTAAAATAACCAGAGAACAGAAAAATGTTGTCCTATGCTTATTAACTCCTTTCCATTTAATAGCATGCTAGACGGTATTATATTTGTTCCTGCTGCCTTCTGCCTCGATGGAAGAAAACCCCTAGAACAAGTATTTTCATAGCTGGTTACAACTTTTAAATGAAAACCAAATATTCAGTTCAAGTGGTTTTGCAAACACATTCTATTGATCAGAACACAACGGTTGATGATTCATAGTGCAATGTAGAATTTGTTTTCTATAATTACTTTTAAAATTTCAAACTACTTTGGAGACGTGCATTATAATTAGTACAATAGTAAAATCACATAGTATAATACTTCTGTCCCTATAAAACAATGGATCTTTTGAGTTGCTGTAAGTAGTATTATCAAAGATCAGCTAATATATTATATAACAAAAACAGCTGATCGTTCACTGTTTAGAAAGTCAGAAACATTATACCATGTGATGTGTGATTTATTATTCTGCTGCTAAAGTAAGTAATTTGGTGCTTTTTTTAAGGTCTCAAATGTGTAATTGAGCCTCTCTGGACCAATTAGATGTTGATTGCTCTTTGCAAGTACTCAGATCAATTAGAGACTGACCTTTTCTTTTAAATATTTTGAGCAGCGTGACACAGAAATTTGCATGTGTGGCACCTGAAGTCTGACAGATGTGCGTCAAAAGTTTTATATGGATGATGAAAGGAAGCAGAAAAAAAACCACACACACAAATAACATGAAAAACTAAAATAATGCCAGAAAATTGTCAAAGACTGCAATGCAGAATAAAATATTGAATTGGACCCAGAACAAAGATTATCCAAACTGTGCTTGTACTGACTTGGCAGTCAGGAGCTAATTATGTCCAACTGCATTATTGAAAAAAATAGAAACAATTCAATGGAAGCCAAGAAAACTCTCACCACATGTATCAGAAGAAACAGTAAAAAGCCTGCACACTTATATTGAAAACAAAATCGCCCCATTCCACGTACTCAGATTATGTGCTTGGCAGTTATATTTATGCAATAGTAAATCAGAAATAAATTTCCCACCATAGCTCGCCTTCAGAAGAAAAACAGCAAAAAAAACTAAATACTAGCACACTCACATTAAATACAAAATCACAATGCATCAACGCGAAAAATGGGAAGGTCTCTCATGAAGGACTACCATTAAATAAAGGAGACTACTTAAAGTTTCAGAATGCCGCCGATAAATAAAGAGACTAAAAAGAAACTAAGATTGAAGAAGAAGGCACATAGGTATGATAAGCATGATAAAAATGAAAGAAAATACAAGAAAGTAAGGAAACACACCGAGAAAGGGATAAGGAAAGCAATGAGGAACAAATCTCAAAATATTAAAAAGATTAATTAAATATTTGACAAATATATCAGCAGAAAGAGTGCTGTCAAATATAAAGTGGGAATCCGAGAGGAGAGCTAGTAAAGGATAAGCAGAAATTGGTGGGGAATCGTGACCGGTACTTTGTTTCAGAGGCAGAAGCCTCGTGCCTGATTCCAATGGGACCCCCTTTATGGAGGTCTGTCCGTACATTGGGACTGACAGCAACTCCCGGTCAGGTGGCCCAGCTACCCACCACCATTTTGGTTCAGCTCCTAACCCATTTTTAAATACTAATAGTGGTAGAAACACAAATAATGCCCCCGATACATCCAGTTTAGAGATTAACATTCTGATGAATTCTGGCATTAGACTTTAGATGGACCAGTGTTCAAAGTGTGGAAAGGCTGAGAAACGAGTATCCTTAAACTGTGAGGGAAGTTTCTCAGGCATTTCTCCCTGCTTCCTGGAGAAGCAAATAAATTGAATACAGCTACTTTTCACAGCTGATAGGGAGCCTGGCCTTTTGAAAGCAATAAACAAACATACTACATTTAAACCATACAGACGTTCCTCTACCACTCCCTTACAGCTTTTCTCTGCTAACACTACCCAACGGCAAACCTGGGACTCTTGGGACCACTTCAGAAAAGACTCCATGACACAGTCACTCAGACAATGCACAGTGAGTTTTATTATGCAAAATCACTTACTTTTACGATATTGCCCATTACCCCCTTGCGCCTGCTGAAACCTTATTGACGCCTTTGTTACACCCCCATCCTCTCTGACTTCCTATCCCCCAACGCATAACATTGAAAATACTTATCCTCAATTACAGATCCTTTCATGGTCTTACCCTGCCTCTTCAATCTTTTATAGTCTTAATCATCATCATAGGCAGTCCCTCGGAATCGAGTAAGACTTGCTTCTACTCTTAGCATGAATTCTTAGGTGGCTGGACAGTCCAATACGAGAACCACAGTCTCTGTCACAGATGGGACAGACAGTGGTTGAAGGAAAGGGTGGGCGGGGAATCTTAATATGCACTGCAGCAACTCGCCATGGCTTCTTCGGCAGCACCTCCCAAACCTGTGACCTCTACCACCTAAAAGGACAAGGGCAGCAGGCACATGGGAGCACCATTACCTGCAAGTTCCCTTCCAAGTTACACACCATCCTGACTTGGAAATACATCACCATTCCTTCATCGTTGCTGGGTCAAAATCCTGAAACGCCCTCTCTAACAGCACTATTAGAGTACCTTCACCACATGGACTGCAGCGGTTCAAGAAGATGGCTCACCACCACCTTCTCAAGGGCAATTAGGGATGGGCAATAAAAGCTGGCCTTGCCAGTGATTCCAACATCCCTCCCCTCTTGTGGCCTCTGACCTGACGTCCCATGCAGCTGCCTCTTCACCTTATCATCATCATCATAGGCAGTCCCTCGAAATCGAGGAAGACTTGCTTCCACTCTTAGCATGAGTTCTTAGTTGGCTGTACAGCCCAATACGAGAACTACAGCCTCTATCACAGGTGAGACAGACAGTGGTTGAAGGAAAGGATGAGTGGGACTGGTTTGCCGCACGCTTCTTCCGCTGCCTGCGCTTGATTTCTGCACGCTCTCGCCAATAAGACTCGAGGAGCTCAGCACCCTCTCGGATGCACTTCCTCCACTTAGGGCGGTCTTTGGCCAGGGACTCCCAAGTGTCAATGGGGATGTTGCACTTTTTCAGGGAGGCTTTGAGGGTGTTCTTGTAACGTTTCCGCTGCCCACCTTTGGCTCGTTTGCCGTGGATGAGTTCCGAGTAAAGCACTCGCTTTGGGAGTCTCGTGTCTGGCATGCGAATTATGTGGCCTGCCCAGCGGAGCTGATCAAGTGTGGTCAGTGCTTCAATGCTGGGGATGTTGGCCTGGATGAGGACCCTAACTTTGGTGGGTCTGTCCTCCCAGGGCATTTGTAGGATCTTACAGAGCCTTCAGTGCAGCCTTTGGCCGCCTGAAGAAAAGAGTGTTTGAAGACCAGGCCCTCAAAACTGTCACCAAGCTCATGGTCTACAGGGCTGTAGTAATACCCATCCTCCTGTATGGCTCAGAGATGTGGACCATGTACTCTTCACCTTAACTCAACTAATGGCAGAGGTTTTACTGACTCACTTCTGCTTTATAAAACTTCCTCCCAAAGCCCCTACACCTGTCTACCTCCCTCCACTCCGTTAAATATTTTGGGCCCAAAATTGGTCAGGACATAAGCTCCGCCCATTTCACGCGGTATTCTGGTGGTGCATCGTTTCAAATCGCCGGCATACTGTCAAGACCGAAGAGCGCAGGTTTGGTGGATTTTTTTTGGCGGTATGTGAGTGGTGCGCATCAGGCGGTATGCAGCATTGTAATCGATCCAGATCGACTTTCTTGTCAATGGATGGTGCGGCACTGCACTGCACATGCGCCAATTTTTTTTTGCTTTTTTTTTTCAGAGATGCTTTTTACCTGCGATTTTGGGGGGTCAGGGGTCACCCATGCATGCGCAGAGTTGAAGTCGCGGGAGAGAGAATGAGAAGGAGCAGCAAGCTATTCAAGGGTCAATTGGTTTAATCATAGATTGCAGAGCTAAAAAATATTAATGACAAATAATAATTATACAATAGCAACAATAATAATACATATTTTATAAATCAAAAATCATATAATAATATAAATATAATGGAAATGCTGAAAAAGAAGTTGAAGAGCAGGAACATCGAGAAGGACAGGAGATTGCGGGCGACTGCCTTCGACGAGACGGAGCTACCTACCCTGCTGGAGAATATTACAGAGAGGTACTCCGACTTAACATAGGGTGGTCGTGGAAAGCCCCTACAAAGGAGTACAACAGAATATGGGACGAGATCGGGGAGGCTGTGTCCTCCACAAGTACCATGATACGCACCCAGGAAAGGTGCCATAAGAAGTGGAACGACCTGTGAGGATAGCAAAAGTAAGTAACGATTTTATTTCTGTACTGTAGAAATATGCATGCTATAGCAACATAAGATGGGAAAAACTGAGAGTAAGTTTAAGGTGCCTTGAACATAGAAATGAATTACCAATTGAAACTGAAGTTTAGTCAGTCCTTCCTTAACATAGCCAGTAACAAGTATAAACTAATCATCAGGGCACAGACAAATGTGTAATCAAAGGAGATGGGACAGATTATAGAATAGTATAAACCAGGAGGGAAAACCCCACCTAGGCAGCAAGAACCTAGGACCATCCCTCGAGAGAAGCCGGACCTTAAGCTAGGAGCTTAAAGCAGGACACCAGTGGCAGAGACTGATCACCTCTGTTAACAGGTAATACGAGCACAAGTAGTGAGGCTTATGTGCTATTTTATACATTGTTTGTACTTTAATTTTACTTTGGGAAATAAAGTTTATTTGGCTTCAACGCAACGTTTGTCGACAATTTTCTTTCAATACTCAAAGTCCCACCAAATTGTTGCAACTGTGGTGACTAAATACCCACTGAGTAAACTGAATAGAAATCTACAGTGAGTTTTGGCCAATACCACCCCATGTGCCATATACCATGTAAATATAGGTTCAGTGTCACACAGGTGATGTTATTTATCGTAAGTTTACAGAGATGTATTTGTGCTTTCAGGTAATGACAAGAGGATCAACTCAATGTTTTGCTGTGTGTGTGTGTGCCTGCGATGTTAAATGGATTGAAGATTTTTACTTTAATTTACTTCACTTTCTGCAGAAGAAGACATCTGCAATAGCAGCGGACACCCAACGCAAGAAGCCTTGACAGAGATTGAGATCTGTGCCCTGTCGCTGGTTGGGGAAAACAACTGTGCCACCACCGGCATTGGAGCTGACCCACCCACACAGGATGGTCAGTTCAATACAATCCTCGGTCTGTATTGCGGTCCTGTACTGTCATGTAATGTAACTGTAACTGTAATGTTGGCCTCATGTAATGTAATGTAAGTTTATTGCACTGTAATGTTGGGCTCATGTGATGTACTGCAATGTTGGAGGCATGTAACGCAATGCATATGTATATGTATATATGTATTGTCTGTCTGCGATATGTAATGCAGTAATGTAGCAGTGGTGGACATTTAAGTAAGACTGCGCTATGTCACTGTACTCATGTATTCATGTAACCCTGACCCCTCCCCTGGTGCCAAGCACTTTTAAATGTTGTTTTGTACTTTCAGACTCAGATGATTCAGACCACACCAACACAGAGAGAACTGACGACAGACCCACTGCCCCCATCTCTGGCATCACCCAACCTTCTCCCGACTTCACTCCTGCCAGAGATGACGACGAGGAAGAGGAAGAGCAGCTCATCCTGGAGCCAGTGGAGGTGGAGGTGGGGATGGAGAAGGAGGAGGATATACCAGTTCCATCTGGGCCAGCTGGTACATCCTCCACCACCGAGTCTATATTCAGGGGATTCCCCCATGCCTCCTCGGATTCTGTGGGTCCAAGCACTGTGCAGCAATGCACCCCCAGCTTTGCAGCGCCTTTGCCACAGCGACGAAGGTTGGTGCAGAAAATGTCTGTTGCTGCAACAAGACAGATAGGCGCGTACCAGGACATGGTGTGTCTGTCACAGGCCAGTGTCGACATAGGTCGAGCACCACTCAAGGTAATGGCGATAGCCGGAAATATCGCGGCGCTATCAGAACGACAGTTGGAGGATATGTTGTGTCTGATCACCGTGATGGAGCGAACCGCCGACTCCGTCGATGCTATTCCCCGTGCCATAGTAGTCGGGTCAACAGCACCTGAGGGTGGGAAGCTGCCAGATCACGAGCTTCTCCTGAGGCCCCATTCATTGTGCCTGCAATGTCTCACCCCCAACGACAGCACCAGCACTCTGGTTGCACTGCTGCACACCGGCTTGGTACCACCACGGGGAGGTCTGTGCCCAGGGGCAGTGGGAAAGGAAACGGCGGGAGTCAGAAAGGGAGTTGAGTCCCAAGGGTGATGGAACATGCGGTCGAGGTCGAGGACAGTAAAGGGTCTTTTGTTGTAGTCAAGTGTTCATTGTTCATTTAAAATAATTGAAGTTTGATTTTTAAAAGTTTATTTTTAGTTGTTAATGTTTTGTTAAAGTTGTTAAAGTTGTTAAAGTTCTTACAGTTGTTCAAAATTAGAGTTATAAGTTTTAGAAAGTTTTAAAATTGTTGCATATTTTTAACATTTTTACATAAACGTTTGAACTGAATTAAAGCACTCTTGTACAGTGTCAAACTTTTGGGGTACCAATCATCAAGGTCCCAAAATGAAGCTCTCCACATTCAAGCAAAGCGTTCATTTATGAGCTGCTGACGTAACAATTTTGCAGTGGCATACGCTCCGCGTGCCCTCCATTGTGGTGTTGGGGGGGGCGGGGGTGGGGGGGACAGGAGTGGTGCCATGGGCTCATCCGGAAGCTCCTTCTCATCCTCCTCCCACTCATTTTCCTCTTCTTCCTCCTCCGTTTCCTGCACTCTCTCCTCAGGTGGCCCCGCAGTCCCCTGTGGCAATTCCTGTCCCAACATGATTGTTAAATTATGCAATATGCAGCACACCACTGTGAACTGGGCAACCTGCTCAGGGTGGTATTGCAGCCTGCCTCCTGAGTGGCCCAAGCATCGAAAGTGCTGCTTCAGCACTCCAATTGTCTTTTCGATAATATTACGTGTGGCTTGGCTTCTGTCTGAGGGTTCCGCAGGGGTGGTCAAGAGCCAGGTGGCGAGGCCGTACCCTTTGTCTCCCAGCTTCCAGCACTTACCTTGTGACTCAGACTTCAACAGGTCAGACACTGTGCTCTCACGCAAGATGTGTGCATTATGGATGCTCCCTGGAAAGTAGGCATTCACTGTCATTATGCGCTGTGTATGGTCGCAGACGATCTGCATGTTGAGGGAGTGAAATCCCTTACGGTTTCGGTAAACCTCCACCTCCTGTAATGGTGCTCACTGGGCAATATAGGTACAGCCAACAGCACCCTGCACCTTGGGGAAGCCGGCAATGCGTGCAAAACCCAAAGCCCTCTCGCTCTGTGCCTCCCTGGTCATTGGGAAGTTTATAAATTCCATCTGGCATGCATACAGTGCTTCGGTTACCTGTCGAATGCAGTGATGAGTAGCGTACTGAGAAATACAGCATATGTCCCCAGCTGATGCCTGAAAAGAGCCGCATGCATAAAAGGAAAGTGCCGCAGTCACCTTCATCTCGACAGAAAGTGCAGTAATGTTGGTGGTACTGGGCTGCAGGTCTGCCTTAATGAGCTGACAAATCTCATGGATCATCTCTTTTTGGAAGTGCATCCTTCAAGCGTACTGTCGATCAGTCAGGTCCAAGTATGAGCACTTCTTCCAGAAAATCCTTTGGGGGTAAGGCCTCCTCCTCCTCATCAGCCTGCCACCTCCTCTATTACCCTGATCATTCTGCTCAATAAACCTTCTCCCTTCTGGATCCTGTATTAGACAAGTAGTCGGCAATACAAGCTGAGAAAGTACAAGTCCCATTCTTTTTAAATCTCCAGAATCTCCTCAAATATCCTGAGATAAATGCAAATGATGTTTCAATGAAAAAAAACCTCAAATGTCTTAATAATGTACTCAGTACCGATAAAAATACCTTTCCCACTGTAAATCCCACTGTAAAGCCACTGTTCACCTCTGAAATACTGAGGTGTTGCTTTTGCTGACTGTTCCCGATTTCAAAATGGCGGCCCAAACACTACCGCCCATTTGCAACCAATTAAGATCGCGTAAAACCACCTTTTCCAGGACAGTATGCAGCTCCGGTGGTATGTTGGCGGTATGTCATGAAAATTGCACTTTTGGGGCGGTATGCGGGCGGTTCTGCATGGCGGATGGTGTGCATATTGCTCGGCGGTATGTCAATGATGAATATTCCACCGAGCAGTATGTCGCCGGTATGTACCTGTTTTTTCACCAAACTTGCATTTTTGGGCGGTAAGCCGGCAGCAAGCGGGCAGTAGTGGGCGGTATGTCGATGAATTTTGGGCCCCTTCTCATAACCTCTCTCTTCAATAAAGCTCTGACATCTCTCTAATCTTTCTCAAACAAAATCTCTTTTCCTCCTTTGTGAACCATCTTAGAATAATTTGTTCTATATTAAAAACATTAAATAAATACAAATTGCTGTTGCACTAAGAGGACAGGCCATTCCTCAATTAAACTTCAAATTGCTTCAAATATTTGCTTCAATTACTGATTCAGATGTGGAATTCAGCTTTCAGGGCCCATCCTTAAAATTTGAGCAAGTGATTTTTATGTGAATATATAGTAGTTGGTTCATGATGGATTGTGGTTTGTTTCTTTTTGATTTTTAAGGTCATTGGTTTAGGAGAGGTTTCTGGAACTATTAATAAAGAAAAAGAAAGAAAGTCTTACATTTATATAGCACCTTTCACAACCACCAGATGTCTCAAGCACATTACAGCCAATTAAGTACTTTTGGAGTGTAGGCACTGTTGCAATGTGGGAAATTCAGAAGCCAATTAGAGCACAGCAAGCTCCCACAAACAACAATGTGATAATGACCAGATAATCTGTTTTTGCTATGTTGATTGAGGCATAAATATTGGCCAGGACACCAGGGATAACTCCCCTGCTCTTCTTCAAAATAGATGCCATGGGATCTTTTATGTCCATCTGAGAGGGCAGACAGGGCCTCGGTTTAACAGCTCATCTGAAAGACGTTTGAAGAGGATGATGATGATGATGAAGATGAAGAACGTCCTTTGCCCTGGTCTGTATGGGGTACAAAGCTTCACTGTCCATTTGTGCTCCCATAGTTTTGAATGTACCCAGTGATGAACATGTATTTCACCTGGAGTGTATTTTCTCATTCTTCTATCTCACCAATTTTATCTTCTCCCTTCCTCTTGTAAAGGTCTTGGCTCTTTGCTTAGGTCACATGATATATGGTAAGTGTTGTGTGCTTGGGAGGGACAGGTAACTTAGGAGCTATGGTTTCCTAAAGCTTTCCACCACTGGAGGTTTTGTCGCCTCATGTCTGGATCTGTTCTAGACCAATTAATAGAGATTGAGTGTCATGATTAGTCAGCAACTTGATTATTGTTGTAGCGTGTGAATACCAGGATGGTAGAAGGCAAATTAATAGACCTTGGTCTTTTTTCGTCATGCAATTCTGAGGTTCCAATGTTTTTAAGCTATCGTTCAATAGGTGAATGTCACTCTTCAATATCTCATTTAAATGGTCAATATTCATGTGTGAGCCTTGACAATGATTGTTGACAGACTCTTACAACATGGAGAGTATTACAGTCAAGCTTGATGTAGTCCTTATTCTTTCTTCCAGCACTCGCTGGATAGCAATTAAAAGCAGTAGCCCTGTCCAATTTTCTACTTTCCAACCCAGGGGTGCAGGGCAATGCCCCATCACCATGACTGCACAGACCAAGGATCGAATATGGGACCTTCCTAATGATTATTGGTTCAGAGTTATTCACTAAACCTCAGCTAAATGTGTTACAGTTCAGATGGAAAAATAAATATAAGTGACAAATATGATACCAGAGATATGAGGCTTTAGTTATGAGAGAGAATAGAGAAACTGGGTGTCTTTTTATTAAAAAAAAAGTTAATAGGAGATTTTAGAGAGGGTTTTCAAAATTATGAGGGGTTCCAACAAGGTAAATTGGTATAAAACATCGACATTTCCAGTGAGTTGGTAATTATAATATAGTTACGAACATCAAAAGAATGAAGAGAGAGGTTAGGAAGAAAAGCAGAGGATTGTTAGGACATGGAATGCCCTATCAGAAACAGTGGGGGAAGCAGAATCCATAATAGGTTTTAGAAAGGTGATGTATGAATATTTTTTTAAATGTAATTTTTTTTAAAAAGGTATGGAAAAAGAGCAGGGGAATAGACAAGCGGGGAAAAATTCAGTATCGCCCCGTTTGGAGGTGGTAAGTGTAGTGTATGAATAAAGAGTCTGACCAGACACTGAGCTCAAAGTAAAGAGTGACCTTAGTCTTTTATTGCAGGTTTCCAGAATGCCTCTCTAGCCTGTGAGTATCTGTGTTCCCAAGTGATTGTGGGATCCCTTGGGACTCCAGGGGATGAGTCCTCTAGTGGTTAAACAAGGTATTTACAGGTTTACATATATAACAACACTTCCCCCCACCCCCGCCCGCCAAAGTCAATAGTGTAACTATATAAAAGGTGAGTCGATCTGGGGCCTTTCTTTCCCTGGTTGATCATCTTGGTGTAAATGCTGGTTTTAATGAGTCATTTGTTGGGCCCTCACTGGGCTGCTGTGCAGTTGGCCTTGCTGGGCTGCCTGGTGTGGTGAGTCCTGCTGGGCCGCTGCGGGTGATGGGTTCTGCTTTGTGGTCAACCGGTATGTCGGTTGCCACTGGTGTGTGTGTTGGTGTATCAAAAAAGATAGGGTCCAATGTGGGTTGCTCTGGATAGTCCGTGAATCTGAGTTTGGTTTGGTCCAAGTGTTTCCTGTAGATGAGTCCATTTGAAAGTTTGACACAAAACACCCTACTCCCCTCTTGGGCCACGACAGTGGCAGGAAGCCACTTGGGACCTTGTCCATAGTTCAACACAAATACAGGATCATTAATCTCAATTTTGCATGATACATTTGCGCTATCATGAGATGTATTTTCTGAAGCCGCCTGCTCTCTACCTGTTCGTGTAGATCAGGGTGGACTAACGAGAGCCTTGTCTTAAGTGCCCTTTTCATGAGCAGTTCAGCGGGTGGAATCCAAGTGAGCGAGTGGGGTCTCATGCAGTAACTAAGCAGGACTCGAGATAGGCGAGTCTGCAGTAAGCCTTCAGTTACCCTCTTCAAGCTCTGCTTGACTGTTTACACTGCTCTCTCTGCCTGACCATTGGATGCTGGTTTGAACGGGGCAGATGTGACATGTTTGATCCCTTGCGGGTCATGAACTCATTGAACTCGGCACTGGTGAAACACGGCCGGTTGTCACTCACAAGGACATCAAGCAGGCCGTGCATGGCAAACATGGCCCGCAGGCTTTCAGTGGTGGCAGCGGACGTGCTTGCCGACATTAACTCACATTCAATCCATTTGGAGTACGCATCTACAACCACTAGGAACATTTTTCCCAAAAATGGGCCTGTATAGTCAACATGGATCCGAGACCATGATTTGGAGGGCCAAGACCATAAACTTAATGGCGCCTCCCTGGGTGCATTGCTTAACTGTGAACATGTGTTACATTTGTGCACGCAAGACTCTAAGTCCGCATCGATACTGGGCCACCACACGTGGGATCTGGCTATCGCTTTCATCATTACGATGCCTGGGTGGGTACTGTGGAGATCACTAATGAAAGTGTCCCTGCTCTTTTTTGGTACCACTACCCGATTACGCCACAGAAGGCAGTCTGCCTGTAAAGACATTTCATCTTTGCGCCGCTGGTATGGCTTTATTTCTTCCTATTGGGACACTGGACCAGCTCCCGTGAAGCACACAGTTTTTTTATTAAGGGCAGTAAGGGATCCTGGCTCTGTCGGCAGTAACAGGTGATTGTTCACTCTTGAATGCTTCCATTACCATAACTAAATCTGCAGGTGTGCCATTTCCACCCCTGTGGTGGGCAATGGCAGCCTACTGAGAGCATCGGCACAGTTTTCTGTGCCTGGCCTGTGGCGGATGGCGTAGTTGTATGCGGACAACGTGAGCGCCCATCTCTGGATGCGGGCCGATGCATTCGGATTTATCCTCTTGCTTTCCGAAAAGAAGGATATCAGTGGCTTACGGTCAGTTTCCAATTCAAACTTGAGCCCAAACAGATATTGATGTATTTTCTTTACCCCAAAAACACACGCTAACGCTTCTTTTTCAATCATGCTGTAGACTCTCTCAGCCTTAGATAGACTTTTGGATGCATAAGCAACCGATTGCAATTTCCCAGATTCATTAGCTTGTTACAATACACACCCGACACTGTATGACAACGCATCACATGCTAGTACCAAACACTTATATGGATCATACAACACAAGCAATTTGTTTGAGCATAACAGTTTTCTAGCTTTTACAAAGGCATTTTCTTGGCTTTTACCCCATACCCATTTATCTCCTTTACGCAGTAAAGCATGTAATGGTTCTAACAATGTGCTGAAACCCAGTAAGAAGTTACCAAAGTAGTTCAGGAGTCCTCGAAACCACCGCAGCTCCGTCACGTTCTGAAGCCTCGGTGCGTTCTCGATTGCCTCCGTCTTCGAATCGGTGAGCTTGATGCCGTCCGCTGCGAATCTTCTCCCCAGGAACTCCACTTCAGGCACCAGGAGAATGCACTTCGAGCATTTTGACCTGAGCCCCATGCAATTAAGCCGACTAAGAACCTCCTCCAGATTCTGCAGAGGGTGTCCCAACCTGTAACCAAGAAGTCGTCCTGGAAGACCACGGTGCACGGAACTGGCTTCTGTAAGCTTTCCATGTTTCTCTGGAATATTGCCGCAACTGATCGAATCCCAAACGGGCATCTGTTGTAGATGAAGAGACATTTGTGCATGTTGATGCAGGTGAGGTCCTTCGATGAGTCCTCCAGCTCCTGTGTCATGTAGGCTGATGTCAAGTCCAGCTTCGTGAATGTCTTTTCTCCCGGCAACATCGCAAATAGGTCGTCTGCCTTTGGTAGTGGGTATTGATCCTGCAGGGAGAAACGATTGATAGTTACTTTGTAATCACCACAGATTCTGACAGTGCCGTCTCCCTTGAGGACTGGAACAATCGGACTGGCCCACTCGTTTAATTCGATCGGCGAAATGATGCCCTCTCATTGCAGCTGGTCCAGCTCGATCTCCACCCTCCCTCTCATCATGCTCTCGCATTGTGATGGATGAGTCGAGCCCCCGGAATTAGGTGGATCTGCACTTTTGCTCCTTGGAACTTCCCGATGCCTGGTTCAAACAGCGAGGGGAACTTGTTTAGGACCTAGGCACACGATGAGATCCTACAAGCTGAGTTTAGGGAGCTAGAAGTTAAATTAAAGAATAGGAGCTCAAAGGTAGTAATCTCAGGATTGCTACTAGTGCCACATGCTAGTCAGAGTAGGAATGGCAGGATAGCTAAGATGAATATGTGGCTTGAGGAGTGGTGCAGCAGGGAGGGATTCAAATTCCTGGGACATTGCAACCGGTTCTGTGGGAGGTAGGACCAGTACAAACCAGACGGTCTGCACCTGGGCAGGACTGGAACCAAAGTCCTGGGGGGAGTGTTTGCTAGAGCTGTTGGGGAGGGGTTAAACTAATATGGCAGGGGGATGGGAACCTATGCAGGGAGACAGACGAAAGTAAAATGGGGGCAGAAGCAAAAGATAGAGAGAAGAAAAGTAAAAGTGAAGGGCAGAGAAACCCAAGGCAAAAATCAAAAAGGGCCATATTACAGCAAAATTCTAAAGGGACATAGTGTGTTAAAAAGACAAGCCTGAAGGCTCTGTGTCTCAATGCGAGGAGTATTCGTAATAAGGTGGACAAATTAACTGCGCAGGCAGCTATTAACGAAAATGATATAATTGGGATTACGGAGACATGGCTCCAGGGTGACCAAGGCTGGGAACTCAACATCCAGGGGTATTCCACATTCAGGAAGGATAGACAGAAAGGAAAAGGAGGTGGGGTAGCGTTGCTGGTTAAAGAGGAAATTAATGCAATAGTAAAGAAGGAAATTAGCTTGGATGATGTGGAATCTGTATGGGTAGAGCTGGGGAATACCAAAGGGCAGAAAATGCTAGTGGGAGTTGTGTACAGACCACCAAACAGCAGTAGTGATGTTGGGGACAGCATCAAACAAGAAATTAGGGATGCCTGCAATAAAGGTACAGCAGTTATCATGGGTGACTTTAATCTACATATAGATTGGGCTAACCAAACTGGTAACAATACAGTGGAGGAGGATTTCCTGGTTTTCTAGACCAATATGTTGAGGAATCAACTAGAGGACTGGCCATCCTAGACTGGGTGATGTGTAATGAGAAAGGATTAATTAGCAATCTTGCTGTGTGAGGCCCCTTGGGGGTGAGTGGCCATAATATGGCAGAATTCTTTATGAAGATGGAGAGTGACACATTTAATTCAGAGACTAGGGTCCTGAACTTAAAGAAAGGTAACTTCGATGGTATGAGACATGAATTGACTAGAATAGACTGGCGAATGATACTTAAAGGGTTTATGGTGGATAGGCAATGGCAAACATTTATAGATCACATGGATGAACTTCAACAATTGTACATCCCTGTCTGGAGTAAAAATAAAACGGGGAAGGTAGCTCAACCATGGCTAACGAGGGAAATTAGGGGTAGTGTTAAATCCAAGGAAGAGGCAAACAAATTGGCCAGAAAACCTGAGGACTGGGAGAAATTTTAAATTCAGCAGAGGAGGACAAAGAGTTTAATTAGGAGGGGGAATAAAATTGAGTATGAGAGGAAGCTTGCTGGGAACATAAAAACTGACTGCAAAAGCTTCCATAGATATGTGAAGAGAAAAAGAATAGTAAAGTGCAGTCAGAATCAGGTGAATTTATCATGGGGAACGAAGAAATGGCAGACCAACTGAGCAAATACTTTGGTTCTGTCTTCACGAAGGAAGATACATATAACCTTCCGGAAATACTCGGGGATCGAGGATCTAGTGAAAAGGAAGAATTGAAGGAAATCCTTATTAGTTAGGAAATTGTGTGAGGGTAATTGATGGGATTGAAGACCGATACATCCCCAGGGCCTGATAGGCTGCACCCCAGAGTACTTAAGGAAGTGGCCCTAGAAATAGTGGATGCTTTGGTGATTATTTTCCAACAGTCTATCGACTCTGGATCAGTTCCTATGGACTGGAGGGTAGCTAATGTAACACCACTTTTTAATAAAGGAGGGAGAGAGAAAACGGAGAATTATAGACCGGTTAGCCTGACATCAGTAGTGGGGAAAATGTTGGAATCAATTATTAAAGATGAAATAGCAGCGCATTTGGAAAGCAGTGACAGGATCGGTCCAAGTCAGCATGGATTTATGAAAGGGAAATCATGCTTGACAAATCTTCTAGAATTTTTTGAGGATGTAACTAGTAGAGTGGACAAGGGAGATGTGGTGTATTTGGACTTTCAAAAGGCTTTTGACAAGGTCCCACACAAGAGATTGGTGTGCAAAATTAAAGTACATGATATTGGGGGTAAGGTATTGACGTGGATAGAGAACTGGTTGGCAGACAGGAAGCAGAGAGTAGAGATAAATGGGTCCTTCTCAGAATGGCAGGCAGTGACTAGTAGGGTGCCACAGGGCTCAGTGCTGGGACCCCAGCTATTTACAATATACATCAATGATTTAGATGAAGGAATTGATTATAATATTTCCAAGTTTGCAGATGACACTAAGTCGGGTGGCGGTGTGAGCTGTGAGGAGGATGCTAAGAGGCTGCAGAGTGAGTTGGACAGGTTTGGTGAGTGGGCAAATGCATAGTAGATGCAATATAATGTGGATAAATGTGAGGTTATCCACTTTGGTGGCAAAAACATGAAGGCAGATTATTATCTGAATGGCGGCAGATTGGGAAAAGTGGAGGTGCAACGAGACCTGGGTGTCATGGTGCATCAGTCATTGAAAGTTGGCATTCAGGTACAGCAGGCGGTGAAGAAGGCAAATGGCATGTTGGCCTTCATAGCTAGGGGATTTGAGTATAGGAGCAGGGAGGTCTTAATGCAGTTGTATAGGGCCTTGGTGAGGCCTCACCTGGAATATTGCGTTCAGTTTTGGTCTCCTAACCTGAGGAAGGACATTCTTGCTATTGAGGGAGTGCAGCGATGGTTCACCAGACTGATTCCCGGGATGGCAGGACTGACACATGAGGAGAGACTGGATCGACTGGGCCTGTATTCACTGGAGTTTAGAAGAATGAGAGGGGATTTCATAGAAGCAAATAAAATTCTGATGGGACTGGACAGGTTAGATGCAGGAAGAATGTTCCCGATGTTGAGGAAGTCCAGAACCAGGGGACATAGTCTAAGGATAAGGGGTAAGCCATTTAGGACTGAGATGAGGAGAAACTTCTTCACTCAGAGAGTTGTTAACCTGTGGAATTCTCTACCGCAGAGAGTTGTTGATGTCAGTTCAATAGATATCTTCAAAATGGAGTTAGATATGGCCCTGACTGCTAAAGGGATCAAGGGGAATGGAGAGAAAGCAGGAAAGGGGTACTGAGGTGAATGATCAGCCATGATCTTACTAAATGGTGGTGCAGGCTTGAAGGCCGAATGGCCTACTCCTGCACCTACTTTCTATGTTTCTAAATGTCGTCAACGGGTAGGAGCGCTCGGACGTCATCCCAGTTCCAGCGTATCTTCCCCAGCCAGCTCCAGCCGAGTAGCGTGGGGCCATCGCCCGGTACCACCCAGAATGGTAACGTGCACCGCTCCATCGTAGGAGACCTTTACGGTAGCACTGCCGATTACGAGAATCAGTTCCGTTGTATAAGTTCTCAGTTTAGTACGAATGGGAGTCAGGACTGTCCTTGAGGCCTTGCTGCACCACAATTTATAGAAAGTCTTTTTGCTCATAATGGACTGGCTCGCGCCCATGTCCAGCTCCATTGACACCGGGAGTCGATTTAACTCAACCTTCAGCATTATTGGGGGACACTTTGTGGTAAGTGTGTGCACCCCATATAACTCTGGCTCCTCGGTCTGAGGCTCTGGTTCGTCGTGATCCGCCGTGGATCTGTCCTCCTCTGCAACATGGTGGTTTATAGGATTAGCAGGTTTTTCAGCTCGCCTGCACATACGTTGGAGGTGTCCCATTGTTGCACAGCCCTTGCAAACGTATTCTTTGAAGCGGCATGAATGGAAATGATGATCACCCCCGCAGTGCCAACAAGATGTTAATGGCCTAGCATTCATCACCCTTGATCATGGATTCTGAGACATCTGCGGACGTGCAGCTGCAGGCATGTGAGGCCTGCCTTGTACATTATGATTCAAAAACAACATCACTTTGTTCACAGTACTTGCAGCAGCACCCGTGTGCTGAGAGATTTGCTTGGTATTGTTACTGGTGGCGATGAACGCCTGGGCTATCGCTATGGCTTTACTCAAGGTTGGGGTCTCTACAGTCAAGAGTTTGCGAAGTATTACTTCATGGCCAATGCCAAGTACAAAGAAGTCCCTGAGCATGTGCTCCAAATGTCCTTCAAATTCGCAATGTCCTGCAAGGCGTCTTAGCTCGGCGACAAAGCTCGCCACTTCCTGGCCTTCAGACCTCTTGCACAAATAGAACCGGTACATCATCATCAGAACGCTTTCCTTCAGGTTAAGATGCTCCCGGACCAGTGTGCACAAATCATCATACGATTTCTCTGTGGATTTCGCTGGAGCAAGCAGATTTTTCATGAGGCCATACGTTGGTCCCCCACAAACAGTGAGGAGAATCGCCCTAGGTTTGGCAGCATTCGCTTCTCCTTTGAGCTCTTTGCCCACGAAGTATTGGTCGAGTTGCTCCATGAAGGTTTCCCAATCATCTCCCTCCGAAAATTTCTCCAGGATGCCCACTGTTCTCTGCATCGTTGCGGTAGAGTTCGTCACCTGTATTTTGTCGCCAGTTGTAGTGTATGAATAAAGAGTCTGACTAGACACTGTGAGCTCAAAGTAAAGTGTGACCTTAGTCTTTTATTGTAGGTCTCCAGATTGCCTCTCCAGCCTGTGAGGCCTCCTTAAGTACCGGTGCTTCCAAGGGATTGCAGGATCCCTTGGGACTCCAGGGATGAGCCCTCTGGTGGTTAAACAAGGTATTTACAGGTTTACATATATAACAGTAAGAGTTGGAAGGTGTGAGACATAATGCAAGGTGCAAAAATCCTGCATCTTTCCAGAAATTCGGGTTACCACACCCGGAAGGAAGTGGAGCGCTAAATCAAGCTCTCTGATTCTTTGCTGGGGCGTTAACCGTTCAACACTGCTGCGTCCGAAGGGTCCTTCCCTCACTTAAAGGAAGTGCCTTCGCTGCCAAGTCTGCATAAGAAAACGGGACCTACCTGAACCACCAGGGAGTGGAGGTGCCGCTCGATCAGCCTGGCACTCAAGCAGAGTGTCGGGCTGAGCGATCGCGGCCAGAACCCTGCGAAGAAACCGGATCAGGAGTGGGAAAACAAAGGTAAATTTTATTTTAGTTTTGAGTCAGCCACCTCACCTTTAATTTTCGCCCCGGTAGCAGCCGGCTGTCCGAGATGTAACTCCTGCAGCCGGCGCTGCTGCAAGGGGGAAAAAGTCCATTTCTGGGACGGTCGCTAACATGCGGTGATGTCACAATCTCAGGGTGCAAGAGATTGGGTGCAAATCCATAGCGCTGCTGCTAAACTCCTACCCAATATGGCGGGAGTCATTAACAGCACCGCGCCCGGTCGCAAACTCGTTTTCACCCCATTAGTGCCCCCCAGGGACGCTAACGGGAGGCGCAAATTAGTTGAATTTCTCGCCCTAGGTCTTTCAGAGGGTTAGCACAGGTGGAGTGGTCTCCTTTTTCATTGCGCAATTCTATGATTTTATGAGGATCAGGAGAGGGCAAGGGCACATTTAAAGTGAAGATTTTAAAGGAGGTTTTCAAAGGTGGTGCAGAAATGCTGAGAGAGGGAGTTTCCAGATGGTGGGATGGCTAAAGCGGAGGCCACCAATGGCAGGGAACTGAAGTAGAACGTGTTAAAAGACCGAGGTACGTTGGTCTGGAGGAAGTAAGAGGTAGGGATGGATTTAAAGAATGAGAACAAATATCTCCAAGTCAACTCTGTAGAACAGGAGTAGTCAGTGGAGCCTGACATGGGTAAAGAGGACAAAGATGCAGGCTTTAGTGCAAGTGGGATCTTGAGTCACAGCATTTGGAATAACTTGTAGTCATCCAAAATTGAAGTAAGGATATACAGTCAACATAAATGGAGGCAAGGTTTAGCCTGAGGGAGGGTGGGTCGGAGTGGGTGTAGAGCACAACACATTACAAGTGTCAACAATTATTGAACAGCATAGATTAAAATCTTTGGATTGCTAATTGCTTTTGATTCCTGGAAACTTTAGGGCTACCAACGGAATACAGCTGATGTGCACCAACAACTAGATGGCGCAATGTAACAGGTTTTAACAGAGAGAGAAGCAGACAGGATGTCATGTGACACTAGCATATGTACCATGATTTCAGGGGCATACCATTTGAGAGCACTAGTTATCCCATCAAGGACAGACATGATTTGTAATGTTTTCCGGCAATGTGGAACTATACAAAGCACTTTGAATGAGGGTCTAAATGAAAAATAAATGGCAAGATGAAAGTGATTCATTTTTGTCCACAGCTGTTATGAGAATTTCAGTTGACATTAACCTCCCGCAGAACTCCGACAAAATGTCAGGTGCTGGATTTTGTAAGATCATTGCTGACAATGTCTTCTTTCAGCACTAGCATTTTTCAGCTGAAGTGAACATTATGCAAACAGGTATGATAGGGACTGAACATCACTTTCAAATGTACTAATTGATAGAGTTGTCAAGTCAGAGCCAGCTCATAGAACTTTGCGGTAAGTTTGTGTGTGTTAAGCACAGCAGAATCTTTTAAAACCAAAGGAGGTCAGAATTTCAAACAAACAGTGTATAAATGAAGGCAAAAGGTTATCACACTGAAGTAAATTTAGAGAAAGTGCAATCTCAGCTCTTCCAGAATAACCTTGTGTATTCATTCAAGGCTTCCAATAAAAGTTACAGGCAGATTCTAAAGACTGCGAATATTTACTTCATACTGTTCAAAAACACGTAAGGAGATTGTTCCTTCATACTTCATCTCTCTGTCTCCACAATCTACTCAAAACCGCAAGAATGTGGCTTCGATGGAGACAAACCCCAGATTCTGGAGGACAAGAATTGCCAATTCATCAGTGATACGACAGGGGGCTCAGTGTTTGCTGCTGTATAAATCAGCACAGTGAAGAGAACGAGATCAAAGACTGAAATTTATCAGAGATAACTACATTATTTATTTTTACTTCTTGTGAATGGTGAGTCTGAGGCCAATAGTCCAATGCAAAATATCAAGGCCCTGAAATCATCACTGTAGAAATATCTTGACATTATCGCACTCACAGCTTGCTTTTGTAAAGCAATCACTTGTCCCGAGTTACTTAAAACAAAGGTGACTCAAAGGAAACATTACTAAGAGTTAAATAAATGGACAGAGAAGCAGAGACATAAAGAAAGAGAAAATAAATGAAAATGTATAACTGGATAAAACATACTTTTATCAGCAAGGTGATTTATTTTTGCCTGCAAGAAGTGTAATCTTCAAATAAATTGCTGTTCTAAATGATGTATGTCTGGTAACTAAATGATGGCTAATGGTGCTATCTTTATTGCTTACACTATTAGCTTGGTATAATTAAGGCTGTACTTACGTTTCTTTTTGACAGTCTTGAACTACAGTCTCAGCGGGCCCTCAAAGAACAAGTGATTACCATTAAAATGGTCATATTCAACAAGGGTCCCGAACTCGGTGCACTTACTGTCTGCTGCCGCCTGCTGCCACCGAGTTTTCTGGGCGGTCTCCCCTCCGTGCGAGTTTGGTGGAGGCCTCCCGCCGGCGGGGAAGGAAGACCACTGGGGACTGCCCGCTGACATCTGCTGGTGTGCAACGTGCGTAAGTGTCCTCCCGCCCGCCGAGCTGCCAGTTTGGTCCGGGCGGGAGTCCACTGCAGCAGGGGGAAGGATCGTCACGTGGAGGCAGGTCTAACCTCAACGGTAAGTATTAAGACCTGCCAAAAAAGGTTAGTAAACTTATTTTATTTATTTTATTTCCAGCGATTCAGGTGGATGGGGTCTCCTGAAGGTTTTCCAGTGTTTTTTTTTATTTTTTGGAAATTTTTAATTTTATATTTTCCCCCCTCCCTGGGCCCGACTCAACCCTCGGTGGTATTTTGCCGAGGATTGCATTTGGCGCCGAGATTTGGAGGTCTCACCCGTTGCCGCCCAGATTCATGGTGTAAGTCCTTTTTTTGCCGCCAGGCGGTCTTTCCAGGACTTTTCCATAAAACTCCCGCCCAGCGGTCTTTTTGGCGGCACTTGCGCGGAACTTAGCTTCCACCAAGTTTTTTGTTTTTGTCTTCTACTTTCATTTGGAATCAAATAAATGCTGCATTTCATTTCTCTAATAATGGGTATATTTCATTCTTTTAGAAAGATAGGTTTTCTTAACTGATTTTGATATTTCTGCATCGACTAATGAGAATCCTGACTGACAGCCAATTCAGTCGTGATAATGGAAAGGAATGAACCAATCACAACTCAAATGGAGGTAAAATACTCACTGCTGCCATTCCCCCACATAGCCCCCACCATTTCACCCCGTCTTTGCCACTCTCAGATTCCTCAAGCTCCAAGTTGTCTGTTGATCAGTATGGATTTCAAACATTTTGTTCATCCAGCTGTGGAATGTGCTATAAAGAGTAAATTAGTAGAGAACTATGACAAATATAAAAAGTATAGAAGGGGCGCAAAAAGGGATATTAGGTCTGTCTTTCAGAGGAGCCATTTAACCGAGTCCCTGTCTGCCCGATCAGGTGGACGTCAAATATCCAATGATAATATTTGAAGAAGAGTGGAGTTCTCCCAGCATCATGCCCAGCATTTACCCCTCAACCAACTCTAATATACATTGACTGGCCATTCATCTCATTTTCTATTTGTGGAATGTTGCTGTGCAGTTGGTTACTGGATTTGCCTACTTAACAGTGACAACACATTCACTGGTGGTGAAGCACTTTGGGCTGCCCTGAGCATGTGAAAGGTGCTGTATAAATGCAAGTACTTTTTTTTTTTCATTTTTGGAAGGCCCAGAGGAAATATAAAGAAAGAAAGACTTGCATTTATATAGCGCCTTTCACGACCACCAGATGTCTCAAAGTGCTTTACAGCCAATGAAGTACTTTTGGAGTATAGTCACTGTTGTAATAAAACATAAACAGTCAACATAAAAAGGAATAGCGTTTTAATAAGAATATAAAGAAAAGCCTAGTCAACAGGGTGGGACCACTTAGAAATTAAGAGAGCCATCTTGCACTTGAAAGTGACACAATGGCAGAGATGAATATTTTTTCTCAGCTTTTATAGGGCAAGATGAAAGAGGAGTGCCCAAAGAAAATATGGAACAGCCACTACAAGAGATATTGTGGTAAAAATTCTGGCCTTGCCGGGTCCGTACGAAACTCAATTTTAAATATGTGAGATGGTTTTTTAAAATTTATTATGCTGTGTTTCTTGTTTTAGGAGGGTTTTCTCATTGATAGTAATGGGAGTCCATACAAATGGACATCCCATTTTTGTCAATGAGAATACTACCTAGTGATTGGAAGTCCAGACCCATGTGACCCCAGCATTTCCATACGTACAGGGAAATCACTATACAGCGAATGAAGGCCTCCAACCAGAATCGAAGGTGCCTCTGTGACCACCAGGTATTTTCATTAAAACATATCGGGTCGGAGGCGGTCATCCGAAGGAAGCCTCCGACCACAATTTCCCCCCCAATGAGGCAACTTATTGAAAAAACTTAATGGAATTTAAAAAAGAAAGTCATCAGGCACAGGTGGAATGCATGTTAGAATATTGAAGACATCTGGGGGAGGAGTTAACAAAACCAAATCCATTATTTTCCAAAAATCTTTGGAAATGAGAATTATGCCAAAGGACTGGTGGCAAATATTACACCTCTTCTCAGTAAAGGGAAATGGACAAGCTAGGAAATTATAGCCCGCTATAATTTCTCGAGTGCATACTACTGGCTGAAATTAAATATAGATTTAGAAAGGCATTGGCTAATCAGAGACAGTCAGCGTGGATTTGTAAATGGCAGCTTTTAGTTGACCGAGGAAGGGTTTTATACACAAAAAAGACAATTTGTGTTTTTCTCGGTGTGCTGCTTGACTGTAGAGTGTTTCCATTTTGTTTCAAACAATTTGTGCATTTCTTCGATAGAACAAAGAAAGTTAAAAGGGCTAATAGAGGTTTTCAAAATTCTGAGAGGGGAAATAGTGAAAGATTATTTCCCTTGTTGGCAAATCAGGAATAAGGGGATGTTAACTGAAGATTATCACTAGAGAAACAAAGAAGAAAATTGGAAAATGCTTTTTACCACAAGTGACTTTTAAGGTGGAGACTATAATGTTAGTTAAAGAGAATTGGAAAAGTACTTGAAAGGGAAGAACATAAAATGGTATAAGGAAAAGACAGAGACATTGGATTAGAGCAGAAAGCTCCAGTTGAAGAGTTGACATCAGCACAGCTACAATGGACTGAATGGCTCCCTTTTGTGTTATATTGTCCATGACTCGATAAAACTCAATTGTTTTGGAAAGCTACTGAATTTGGAATTCCAGGATTATGACACAGTGCCATTGTGGTTGACACTCTTGCAAAAATAAACATTATATTTGGTACCACAAGATAATCAACCATTATAGAGTGGAAACAACAATAGTACACCACAAATGAGGTTAACTCAGGGCCACAAACAAGGAAGGTCAGGCAGGAAGCAAGAGATATTGTGATATGAAAATTGCTAGCAAGGTAAGTATCCATTGTTAGTACATCGTATCAAAGGACTGATATTGACATGACGGATACATAGATATAAACTTGTTTGGTTGTTCCTAATACCAAAGTAGAAATTAATTTCTAAATGCCACATGTGTCTCATTAAATATAGATATGATCAACTGAATTTTTTTTGGGTCTGTCTTAGATCTTCTCTCAATCTCAGCAATGTTGGTCACTCTTGTAAGATGCTCACATGTCTTGCTTTAAGGATTGAGCTGTACTGCCCAATATTAAATATCACATATTAGAATAACCTGGAGTGTAACAATAGTGATCTGAACTGAATATTGGGTCTTTCATGTGTGCTCTCATGTTTACTTCTCCAAACTTCAGGAGATGGACTGAAAACACTCTTGTGAGACAAAGACAAAAGTAAAATGTGAAGTTGCTTTACTTGGCAGGCACAGGTGAACATACAGAGTAACAGCTATAATCAAAACTCTTTCTTGCTTTCTTTCTCCTTGTCTCTAATGGCAGTTGGTCATTATCCCACCATTCACACCCTATCTTGACGAATGTTTTTCTAACTCCTGGCATTACCATTTGAATTTGGGCCATCATCCCTTTTGTCTCGCTGATCACTCCTGTTTTCTAGTCTATCACAGACCTTCCCTTGTGTTCTTTCTTTCCTACCCCTTTCAGTGCTTGTTAAGAATCTGTTCTTTCCGAACACTCTCCAGTTCTGAAGAAGGGTCATCGACCCAAAATGTTAACTCTGCTTCCTCTCCACAGATGCTGCCTGACCTGCTGAGATTTCCAGCATTTTCTGCTTTTATTTCAAATTCCAGCATCCACAGTATTTTGCTTTTGTATAATCAAAATTCATTTCATTTAACTTCAAACCTCATGAATAAGAAAAATAATAACCCGTGCAGCACTGTCCTGCTTAGTGAGCTAAATACATTTATTTTTAGTCTGTCTTAGCATTAAGATAGGTCAAAGCTTAACCAGCTTGGTCGGCATTAGTCTTATAATAAACTATCAATGCCTTCCTTGCTCTTCCCTTAGTAGACCATCCTGACTTAACTCCCACCTGTGTTTCTTTGTCTTCACAGGAAATGGGGGTGGGAGTGCCCCTCTGATTTCTCTCCCAACCAGAGGATGGGCAACAGGCCTGTCAAAGAAACCAGCTGACTACTAGCAACCCTGCCCCTCTCAAAAGTGGATTCTCACCAGGCTACCTAGCAATTGACCCTTTCTGAGCTCAAATGAAGGGGTAATTTGAGATGGGATAATAACCACTCCTATTGTAGTGCGTAAGGAATGCAGCTTCATTGGTTTCAACGCATCAGAACTCATTTTTTCAGCCTCGGCTGCAAGCTGGAGTTTAAATTAAAGTGAGTACACAAAAACTTAATACACAAACAATTCAATATAACTCATTCCCAACTTCTTTCTGTGGAAACATAATTTAAAAAAATTATGAAAATATGATATAAATGGATATCAAGTGAATGTTATTGACTCTGATAAATTAATACATTTCAAAGCTCCACCACCCTGCCTTAAGCTCTATTTATAGGCCAAAACTACACACAATAGCAGATCACAAAGGGGTGGGAGCTTCTCGGAAAGCATGAACATGAGAAGAAACTTGTGTTAATATGAAGATAGTCTATTGAAAGTGTTGTGCTGATGCGATGAAAAGCAATGCAAAAAGATGCACAAATCAAGAGACACTTACCATGTTATTTTCTATGATTTGTTCATATTTTACATTAACCTGCCCTTACAGGATAATTGTTACAACTACATGCTTTATTATGTATGATATCCAAATGGATATTAAGGGAATCAAGGGATATGGGAATAGTGCAGGAAAGTGGAGTTGAGGTAGAAGATCAGCCATGATCTCATTGAATGGCGGAACAGGCCTGAGGGGCCAAATGGCCTACTCCTGCTCTTATTTCTTATATACTTATGTTCTTTTAAGTGTGCTTAAGTATTCATCATGCTCCTTCCTGGTCTTTTCACAGGTGCAGGACATGTAGTCTGTGTGATCAGCAGCAAGGAAACAATCATCAAGTACCAGATTGAAGGGTATTGAAAAATGTGAAAGATGTGTTTGAGGATGCAATGTGTGAAACACAGTGGAGTAATGAAGGGCCAGAAGAGGTAGGGCTGTTGAGCAGGTACAGAGTGAAGAGCCTAACACTTTACAGTTGTTTCCGATACAGAGCTTAAGGAGCTTGTTTTCCACATAAGAGGTTGGAACACATGAGCAGAGTTGAGCGGTCACTACACATCAAATGTTATAGTCGGGGAATGCAACATGAATAGGTTGTCTCAAGCATGGCCAGCTTCTATTTGCTTGGAGGAATGCACAGAGGCAACCATGAGTTAGAGATTCAAATAACTCAACTACACTCTTAAATTAATTATGAGGGCATGCCCTTCAGCAATTGCATGCACACAGGAGCTGCCATTTGTCAGCAGCAGTTGTGTGCCATCAGAGAGCTTGGCACAAATGACGCCAAGCACAGACTATGGGAGTACTGAGCAGCCTACGATTTGAGCAAAGGAACCACCTACAAATAAACCAGAGGAAGTGTGGATCGATGTAGTAGTTTACTGTTCCCATTAGCACAATATGGAGAGTTGATTGTCAATGAATCAAGCAGCATATTTCCTTCTCACATAAGTCTGAGATTCATTATTCACTGTTCTCCATCACGGTAGATCTGTTCCCTGGGCGAGATAGTTCTGTAACTGGTAGACTTCCTATGCATTTTCCATTGAGCTGACCATTTCAGCAGCTGCCAGTAAACTATGACATGTTTGCTGCACCTATTCTGTGGGGATGAAAAATCCAATGTACAATTCACTTCTGACAATGCCTCACTAATATATTCAAATTTTGCCTGCTCTTTGCATCACTGATTCCAATTCTGAAAGTGCGTCCTGGACACAATTTTCTATTTTTATACCCTTGAGCAAAATTTCATTAGAAGAGCTTTTTTTGGTACTCTCTTTATGCTCATATTAGGTTTGTGCAAAACTGAGACTAACAGCAGCATTGGAAGAAAATGTTGCTTCTACTTTTATTCAACAGTCTAGTCACGCCTACTTTTTCATTAGCATCTCCACCCAAAGCAAAGTATAGCTCTCTATTCTTCACATCTGTAACTGTATTTACTTGGAATGAGTTTCACCAACAGTACCCTTCACAAAAAGTCAAACAATTGCAAAGGAGTTTTAGTGTGTATAGTCATTTGTTTCCATTAATTGGTTTAAAAGGAGAAGAAGGTGTAAGAACTCATGTTGACAATCAGCTGTGGAGCTTCTAACAGAAAACAGCAGGGACAGCTGATTGCCAGCACGATTTTTGATTCCCCACAATAGGCTTTGATCATCATAACATCTCTAAATTAAATGTTAACAGCAGGGGCCAGCTCCAGAAACTTAAACATTTATCTTAAGCAAGTTATTTATTTTTGTTATAATCATTAAGATGAAAGACAGGTGGACATTTTTTTAAAGGGGTACACTTTACAACTGGGCAAGAAAACATTGATGTGCAGATTTACTCATTGACTTGAGTGTTAATTTATATAGGCCATTAAAATAATTAGGAAGCTGTATTTTGAATCTGCAAGGATTCCAGGTCATGTCCTGAGCTGGCAAAATGGTATTTACGGAATGAACTTCCAGAAGTACCAGCATGTGTCAAGTACAGCAAGTTGAACAAACTACAGCCCTAATCCCTGGCAGTCTGCCCCTCAAAGCCTAGACAGCTTAACCCTATTTTCACCGACTTATGAGTACGGTATCCTGAGCTGGCAATATTGGTCATGCTAGTACAAAACTCAGCAAACAGACCGTGAATTCCTTGATTTACTTCTTGGCCTGTGTTGAATTAGCAGTACTCAGCCAGAGTGGTGAAAAGGATACTACAAATGGCCTCCTTGCTCCTGCGCTGGGGGAAGGGAAGGAAAAAGATCAGTTAGAGTTCCCACGTGTCAGGGGAGGACACCATCAGGGTTGGCTAGGATTCTCCTCTCAGTGATTGAAAAGTAGGCGGGACCCTCATGAATTTTCTAATTGGGGTCCTATTATGTCAAAGGACCCTAATGGCATTTTACCTGGGGCCTGAGAGGAGAAGCTGAAGGAGGTCAGCAGCAGATGGGTCCTCCAGATAAATGAAAACATTTCATTTGTGGGGCCAGGAGGACCAAGAGCACTCCTTCTAGCCTCACAAGGAAAGTTGAGGCCTTCCCTACCCTGGATTCCCCCTTTCCCTCCTGCAAGACCCTCTCAAACCCCCTCCACTGCCATCTACCCATAAGCTGGTAGGCAGCCAAGGGCTGCCAAATCATCATCTGCTGGGAACCACTCAGCCCTTGATGAGAAGTGGATGGTGACACTTACATAAGGTCCAGTAGTTAAAATATCTTGGGCCTGAAACTTAGACCAGCAGGTGTGTTCTGCACTTGCCCCGCCCTCTGTCCGCCCAATACCTGCTCCTGTAAAACTGGCCCCCAAATCTTTTACTTCAGATATAAAGTGACGGTCTTGTTTTAATTGGGCCTGAGCAGAATTCATTAAAAATCAAACTTAACGCTTCACTTTATAATATTCCAAACTTCTTAAAACACTAAAGTTGCTTACAGATGCTTTTGGTGACCCAACTGGCAAATTGGAAGGGCATTATTTGGCTATTTTTGAATGATTCATTACACTGGTCAGTTTTCACCTGCCACCTAGCTCAATTTGTCTGATGGAATTAGTTGCAAAATAGAGTAACTACTTGGAATGTTGCCGAATTTCATTCCGGCACAATACCCAATGATTGCAGGGTGCTAAAATCCCAGCATCAAACCAAATCAGATCCTGAGCTAGAAATAATGCTATCAGATGATTCCAGATACATTCAGTCCTGTCAGACATCTCTTCCACAGAGTTCTGAAACATCAATGAGGAATGGACCAATTACTCATGGATTGCTTTTCCCAGATGTTAAGCACAAAGAACACAATGTCGAAACAAAGAAGCACTGTTGACTGAAATCAAACACATGACTGAAAATCTTAGTGCCCTGATTCAATGAGTGGATTCAGTTAGTGTGTGCCTTCGTACAGACAAAAATATCCCCTCTCTCGAGGTTGTTGCTTAATTCTTACAAGGACGAATTTATGGCCTCAGACATTTTAGAATTATGAAACTACCTCCTCATTAAAAAATGAGCCAAATAAATAAATACTTCAGATGCTGGGAATTTGAAGCAAAAATGCTGGAAACACTCAGCAGGTCAGGAAACATCCTGAAGGGCCCACACCTGGAACGTTAGTTAACTGGTCTGTTCTCTTCACAGATGTTGCCTGTGCCATCTCATCTCATTTTGGGAGTTCAAATAGCAATCACACATTGTCAATACCAGATTCATTACTCTGGTACTTTTAATGTAAATAGCCTCAAAATTTCCTCAATCTTAGTTTAAAGTAGACTTTTGAGGGACGTTAAAAACCAAGGCTCCATCTGCTCTCTCAGGTGGATGTAAAAGATCCCATGGCACTATTTTGAAGAAGAGCAGGAGCATTATCCCTGGTGTCGTGGCCACTATTTATCCCTCAATCAACATAACAAAAACAGATTATCTGGTCATTATCACATTGATCTTTGCGGGGGCTTGCTGTGCGCAAGTTGGCTGCCGCGTTTCCCACATTACAACAGTGACGACACTCCAAAAGTACTCCATTGGCTGTAACGTGCTTTGAGACGTCTGGTGGTCATGAAAGGCGGTATATAAATGCAAGTCTTTTTTCTTTTTTCTTCAAAAGCCCATGGCAGAACTGCCACATTATTTAGCATGAAACATTTGGCAGATGTGATAAGAGTCTAACCTCATTTATTATTATTATTATGAATTAAAGGAAAAAATTAAAATAATTCAACTTCCATCTCCATAAGAACCGTAGTGATAAGCAGATCTGTGAATTTCTTAAGCGACAACATTGTAGGCAATGGGAATTAAAAACTTGGGCTGGTAACAGGAGATCTGCCTGAAGAACATGTTCATATGGAAGATTATCGGGTAGACATTCGCACATGGGCCCCTCCAGCAGGAGTCAGTGGATGATGACGAGAATTGTGAACTTTGGCCAAGTTTTCCTACCCTAATCCAGGGGTATTGAGGCCTATTGTAGCTGCCCTACTGTCAGCCCATTTGAGATTATTTAACTCAGCACAGACCAGAGATTGGACCTAGGACCTTGCTGGTCTGAGTGGCTCAGCTACTCACTGCATGAACTCAGTGAACCATCACAGATACCCCTACATGTTTTCTTCATTAAGTAACCAGGATGAAGGTCTGTGATCCATAATGCAGGACACAGAGGTTGAAAAGCGGAGGAGAGAAGGTGATAGTAGTTTGGTAACAGCAAGCTGCGGATTAAAAACGACAAGAAAACACACCTGCGATGGACATTTGTTTTCAATTAAAGAATTTGGGAGGAATGGGATAAAACAAATGTGAAACAGCAACGTGCAACATAGCTGGTTTCACTGAGAGAGGTAGCTGCGGTAGTTGTAAAGAAAGAAGAAAAAAATGGAAACTTAAAACAAAAACAGAAAATGCTGGAAATACGTGGATCAGTCAGCATCCATAAAGAGGAAAGACAAGACAAGTAATCGTTCATCAGAACTGCAGGTGGTAGGTAACTTTATCTGTAGGTTCTGGGGACTATCCTAAAAATATGAGCTTGCTTTTCCTTGCTTGTATGGTCATAACTGGAATGCGACTTTGAGAGTCAGGTTGCTGCCTCCCTTGTAGAGATGTTAATCAGCATGTTCCATTTTTTATGTGCCCAGTTTCTGATTTTTCTGCCATTCATTTTAATAGATGGAAAATTGGGCACTGGAGAGTACAGAAGTGGAAAGTACTGGCAATTGTACCTTACTGCGAATAATTTACTTTAAGTGTGTTTAAAATAAACAACGAAAAGGGGATTGGATGAGTATTTCAAAAGGAAGAATACAAGAGAATATGAGGAAAGGGTGGAAAAATGGGATTAGAGTAGGTAACGCCCGCTGAAGAGATAGCACTGGCACAGACACAATGGCCGCGATTTTGCTGACCTTGGGGGGTCCGTGGCGGGTGACATCTGTAGCGGGTCACGACCGCACTGCTGTCTCCATCCCGGCCTCTGAAATGAGCTTCCGTTGACTGGGCTTGTTAAGCCCGCCCAGCCCGTTTGCCAGCCAATTAGAGGAAGCGGGTCTGGTGACATCATTTGATGATGCGTCATCAGCCGGTTTCCTTAAAGGGACCATGGCCAACTTTATTTTGATATTTGTGCTGTCAGTGTTCTACAGCATTGAGGAGCTCCAAACACTGACAAGCACTGCACAGAGCTGCAGGGCTGCACCCAGGCTCTCCCATGACTCCCTCCACAAACAGGGATGTGTCAGGAGGACCTGGGTGCAGTTCTGCAAATGTTTTAATGATCTCAGTAGATCATGAAATGATAGTACAAAGCCACACTTAATCTCATCCTGCTGTGCCTCTCATCTCATCCCCATCACTCTGCCTTCCCTACCCTACTCCTGCACATCCTTGCTAACACCAACTTATCTTGCATCTCCACCCATCCCTCTCTATCTACAGTATCACATCCCCATCTCACTAGCCACCCCTCATACTCACCCTCATCCTAGTGCAACCATACCAACTTGAGGGAGTGCAACGAAGGCTCACCAGACTGATTCCAGGGATGGCTGGACTGACGTATGAGGAGAGACTGGATCAACTGGGCCTTTATTCACTATCCCTGGCCTCCCGGTTAATGTGGTCGGGTGCTGATGCCCTCTGTCCTGTGCAGCATCAGGTGATTGCGGAGAAGGTTGGTGTTGTTATTGTTGATTTTAAATAATTGATTTAAAGTAATTGACAGAAAATCCAGTGGGGAAATGAAGAGAATTTATTTTACTCAACGAGTTGTTATGATCTGGAATGCACTGCCTGAAAGGATTCTGGAAGCAGATTCAGTAGTAATTTTCAAAAGAGAATTGGATTTCCACTTAAAAAAAAAACTGCAAGGCTTTGGGGAATGAGCAGGGGAAAGGATTAATTGGTAGCTCTTTCAGAGAGCTGGCACAGGCACAACGGGCCGAATTACCTCCTTCCGTGATGTATGATTCTATGAAGTGAGATACATCAAAATAGTTCAAATGTTTCAAACAAAATGTGCACATCTCCAAATGAGCAAGGCTCAAAAAGCCAGCGTTAACAGAGACCTAGGTCCAATTTTGCCACAAGTTTCAAAGAAAAGGACATAGGGGCTAGAACCTCCACTTTTGAGCTTATCGCCCAAAAATTGGGCGTTATTTCCGGTGTGGGCAGTATAAAGGGTTTTCAGATCGCTGGCTTCTCGCCCATTCTCAAAGCACCTAGTTTACATTTTTCAAAATTGCAGTTATCGTGAGCAATATCAAATGAGTGGTAGCATAAAATTTTTTTGACCTTCTGCCGTAAAGTGTGGCCGTCCTTAGCAACGGCATGGCAACGCTCGATTCCTGCGATTCAGGAGGTCAAGGGTCACCATGACATGCGCAGAACAGGAGACAGAGAGAGAGCGAGCTCAGAGGGACTGAAGGCGCGGCTGGGTGCGGTGTGGCTGTTTTGGGAGGAACGAGGGAGACTTTAGAGCTTCACAGCAAGTAGGCAAACAAAATGTAGCTGTTAACAGCCACATATTTCACAGAATTTGCCCTATAATGGAGGGAGAGGAGGAGGCATCACAGCATGCTGTGGAAACTGACGCGGGGGTGGTGCCAGAGGACTGGAGAATTGCAAATGTTGCACCCTTGTTCAAACAAGGGTGTAAAGATAAACCCAGCAACTATCGGCCGGTCAGTTTAACATTGGTAGTGGGGAAGCTTTTAGAAACAATAATCCGGGACAAAATTAACACTTGGACAAGTGTGGATTAATTAAGGAAAGCCAGCAGGGATTTGTTAAAGGCAAATTGTGTTTAACCAACTTGATCGAGTTTTTTGATGAGGTAACAGAGAGGGTTGATGAGGGTAATGCAGTAGAGTACATGGATTTCCAAAAGGCATTTGACAAAGTGCCACACAATAGGCTTGCCAGCAAAGTTGAGACCCATGGAATAAAAGGGACAGTAGCAGCGTGGATAAGAAATTGGCTAAGTGACAGGAAACAGAGAGTAGTGGTGAACGGTTGTTTTTCGGACTGGAGGAAGGTACACAGTGGTGTTCCCCAAGGATCGGTACTAGGACCACTGGTTTTCTTGACATATATTAATGACTTGAATGTGGGTGTACAGGGCACAATTTCAAAATTTGCAGATGACACAAAATTTGGAAATAGTGAACAGTGAGAGACTTCAAGATGACATAATCAGGCTGGTGGAATGGGCGGACATGTGGTGGGTGAAATTTAATGCAGAAAATTGCGGTTATATATTTGGTAGAAAGAATGAGGAGAGGAAATATAAACTAAAGGGTACAATCCTAAAGGACTTGCCTGAACAGAAAGACCTAGGGGTATATGTGCACAAATCATTGAAGGTGGAAGGGCAGGTTGAGAAAACGGTTAGAAAAGCTGGTGGGATCCTAAGCTTCATGATTAGAGCTATAGGGCTGGAAATTCAGCGACTTCGTGACTGGGTTTTTGCCGATATTTCACCATATTTGGCGAAAAAACGGTCAGCGGGGACTTCGGGCATCTTTGTGCAACGGCTGGAGAGAGGAATGCCATTGTGCAACACCGTTTTCGCCATAACTGTGGCTCTCGCCACACCAGTATTCTGCGCTCAGAATACTGACAGGGTAAAACCTGCCGTGCAACCCTGCCAGCAACGGTAAGTATGAAGACCTGTAAAAAGGTAAGTTAACGTCTTATTTTTTAATTCTTTTTCAGCGATTCGATAGATAAGCGTCATGTAAATGTTTTGTGAATTTTTTTTTTCTTTACAAATTTTTTGGGGGTGTTTATCGCCCCTCCCAAGGCCTCTCTCGCAGCGATATCGGCCTCGGACTAAAGTTGCCGAAATTCGTGGTTTGCACCGCGAATCCTTGTGCAACGCCACTTTTTACCGCTGCGCAAATTAAAGGTTGTATATCCAGCCTACCAACGGTAGCGAAGCGAAAATGGTAATTTTGCCGAAAAAATACCTTTTTCGCTAAAATCCGAATTTCTAGTCCATTGAGTACAAAAGCATGGATATTATGATGAATATTTACAAAACACTGGTTTGGCCTCAACTGGAGTATTGTGTCCAATTCTGGGCACCGCACTTTAGGAAGGATGTGAAGGCCTTAGAGAGGGTGCAGAAAGGATTTATGAGAATTATTCCAGGGATGAGGGATTTCAGTTACATGGATAGTCTGGAAAAGTTGGGGTTATTCTCCTTCGGGCAGAGAAGATTGAGAAGAGATTTGATAGAGGTGTTGAAAATCATGAGGGGTTTAGACAGAGTAGTTAGAGAGAAACTGTTTGCATTGACAGAAAGGTCGAGAACCAGAGGACACAGATTTAAGGTGATTAGCAAAATAAAAAGGTTTTTTACACAGCGAGTGGTTAGGATCTGGAATACACTGCCTGAAAGGATGGTGGCTGCAGACTCAATCACTGTTTCCAAAAAATAATTGGATAAGTACCTGAAAGAAAAAAAATAGCTGGTCTACGGGGAAAGGGCGGGGGAGTGGGACGAGCTGAAGTACTCGTGCAGAGAGCCGACACGGGCTCGACAGGCTGAATGGCCTTCTTCTGTGCTGTAACCATTCTATGATTCTATGAACCATTGTTAATTTAGTACTAGTTTACACTATCATTGGAAACCGCTCTTTTGAATCAGTACCATTCCGCTTTCTCATCTCTTGTCCTTGATGCCTCATACTTTTGTTCTATGATCAGGAACAGATGACTTCAGTTTTTGATATATGCTACTATAAATTTAATTTATAATATTTTTAATCTAGCTCAATAAGATTTTTTTTCACATGATTGAAATAACAGGTCTCCAAGAATTGGTTTGTTGGCAGAAGTAATATTTTGTGCTATTTTGGATTGTTAAAACACCGTACGGGCTGAAATTGCTTCGGGGCGGTAAGAGCCAGGAGATGGGAGTTCCTGCCCCAGGAGGTCTCGCCCCATGACCTATATTTGGGTTACCGCATCCGAGACCAGGTGGAGCGCAAAATATCGTGCTCTACTTGCTCTGTGGGGCCCGAGTGGGGCTGAAGGACTCCGCAAGGGGCATAGCACTATGAAGTGGGACGGGTAGCGCTGCCACATAGAAAGGGCCGACCCCTTCATTAACTGGCAGGGTAAAGCTGCCGACTGTGTGGGCAGGAAACAGGGCCATCGCTGGACCACCAGGGAGCGGGGTGCCATGGCAGCAGCCCGGCATATAAGTGGAGTGCCGGGAGGCAAGATCGTAGCACGGACTGAGCAGGAAGAAGGCCGCGACCGGTATGGCGGATAATTTTTTTCTCAATTCCCCACCTCCCGTTTAATTTTCGCCTGGTACGTGGCCCTTGAAGTTGTTGTGGGCATCGCCCGCTGCAGCTTTGCGGGGTCCTACCGAATTTTTGCTCCGGGGCAAAAATGGATCGCTCTGCATGATGATGACGTTGTAATCGCCGGCGCAGTGGAGCTTGGCACTACTGGTTACCGCGGCCGATAAACTCCCATGGAAT
The DNA here is from genome assembly GCF_044704955.1 of Pristiophorus japonicus. NCBI lineage: Eukaryota > Metazoa > Chordata > Chondrichthyes > Pristiophoridae > Pristiophorus > Pristiophorus japonicus. The sequence continues at coordinate 195,961,301 of NC_091984.1, read as the reverse complement.
TTCCCGGGAGTCGTTAGCGGCGCCGCGCTCAAAAGGAGCAAATGCCCCAAATTTCTATCCCGTGGTGTTGAATTTAATCTACAATTTAGAGGGGTTTTTTTTTACAAATTATCTGGGATCAGCTGTTTGGACAGGATCTAGGGATTGTATTGACAGCTTGCACGGAAATCAAGTCAACATCATATAAATGTGTTGTGAAAACTCTCAATCAATAAAATCTATAAAGCAATTTCTGGTATCCTGAGGAGCATGTGGGACAAGTACCCATTCTTTGTAATGTGCACTCCTCAGTAAAAGTGACCAGGGTCAATAATTTCCACTGTGGAAAGACTGGGCCAGCTGGACCTGGCAATGAAGTGTAAAGTCTTGGCCCTTGTTGACACCATGTATACTGACACAGCCAGTTCTTGTCAATAAATCCAATCAACAAGTTTATGTATTAGATACATTTTCATCTGAGCAGGCATTTGGTCAGCATTTTATGTATGCATAACTGGAGAGCAGCTAATAAGTGACAAATTAAGTTCAAACAAACTCAATTTACATGAAGGAAACGGCCCTTGGCAGCAGCTATTTTTATTTTGACCTATGCAGAACCAGCAGAAACCGATTAAATTTCCATTTACCAGTAAATGGAATCAGCTCTTTTCCAATACTGTCTGCTCCTGTTAAATTCAGTCATTTTTGCATTAAACAAAATTGGATTCAATGATTTCAAATTATGAGTTGTAGATTGTACTAGTATATATTTCTGTTCTGGATTTGACTCTTAGCATCAGGATTGTATATTATGCTGAACAATGGCGGTCCCCTCACCAGCGACTCTATCCCACTCCCCAGCCAGGGTCTCAGGCTGAAGTAGACTCTTTGCAATCTTGGTGTCCTATTCGGCCCAAGCTGTGCTTCCAACCCACATGCTCTCCATCACAAAGACTGCAGACTTTGACCGCGATAACATCACCCACCTCTCCCTCTACCTCAGCCCATCTATCGCTGAAACCCTCGTGTATGCCTTTGGAACCTCCAGGCTCAACTATCCCAATGCTTTTCTGCTGGCTTCCTCACCCTTGACAAATCTCAGTTCATGTAAAAGTTTTCTTCCTATATCCTCTCTAACACCAAGCCCCACTTGCCTATCACCCTCATCGTCACTGACCTACATTGGCTTCCAGTTCCCCCAATGCAACAAATTTAAAATTTTGTTTTTGTGTATAAATCCCTCCGTGGTCTCATCCATCTTTATCTCTGTAGCCTTCTCCAGTGCTATAACCTCCCTCCCTTCCCCCCAAAGAACTCTCTGTTACTCAACTCTAGCCTCTTGTGCATCCCTCCCTCATTTTGCCCCACCATTGGTGGATGTGCCATCAACTGCCCCAACCCCATGGTTTAGGTAAAATTGACCTCGAACTGACATGGTGGGACGTAATGTGCAAATTCAGTGCTGTAGCTCTCATTGTTTAAACATTTTATACACAATGTAATTCAGAATAAACCTAAGGTCAAGTTGCTTTATTAATAGCCATGAGACAAGAGGTCAAATTCTTAAGATTAAAGTTCTATTACTTTATAAAAATGCTTTCTGAAACTGACTGATATTTATTCAGTTTCACAGTGAAGTTCATCAATATTTTAGAAGCTATTCAAAGAAAACCCGGGATATAGTCAATTCATAGCTTCAGAAGCACATGGAACTGAATACAGATGAACCCTTTTGCCCTCGTACCAGCCCCGACTACTATTTGTAAATCTATGGGGTGATAAATCTTCCCATACTTTTCTATTTCATTAACATAATACTAGGTTTGAGATTTTCATCATGTAAACACACAACATATGTGAGGTAAACTCAAAATCCCTTGTAATCCTGGTACTGAATGGTTTCTGTATATCTCAATGTGTCACCTCCTGTACTTGTTACACATGGGAAGTTATATGCTTATCATAACAAATGAGCCCACATTTTTGGGGTTAAGCTTGTGATGGAGCATCCTATTTATTTATATAATATTTCAGACAAATACAAATGGCCATTATGTAGTATGATTTCTGCTAACCCCTTGACATATGAAATACAAATTCAATACACGACTAGCATCAGCTTTAAAAAACATTTTGATTTATTTGTGCATGAGATGTGGGCATCGCTGGCAAGGCCAGCATTTATTGCCCATCCCTAATTGCCCTTGAGAAGGTGGTGGTGAACCACCTTCTTGAACCGCTGCAGTCCGTGCGGTGAAGGTACTTCCATGGTACTGACTTTTTTGTAGTGGTTATGTACAACTGAGTGGCTTGCTAGGCCATTTCAGAGGGCAGTTAAGAGTCAACCACATTGCTGTGGGTCTGGAGTCACATATAGGCCAGACCAGGTAAGGACGACAGATTTCCAATACTCAACCAGATGTTTTTTTTTGACAACCCGGTAGTTTCATGGTCACCATTACTGATACTTGGGGCTGGATTTTAGGCTCTTCTGTTTTCGGGGCAAAAACGGTGCCGGGGCAGTATGTTGTGTTTTGTAAGGAAGTTTCGGCATCTGGGCCCTGCGTCGTGGGGTGCAACGCGAAGGGAGGCATTGTACACTTTTCGTGGCGCAAGGGTGGGAAACTCGTGAACTAAAGTGCCGGGCCGCGTGCGCTCCGAGAGAGGTCTAGGGATGGGGAGAGGGAAACCTTTAAAAAAAAATTCACAAAACATTGCCCACACTACAACACAATCGATAAAATAATGTAAAGAACAAACACTCGCACTTACCTTTGGAGTACATTATCTTCCTCACCACCGCTGACATGGCTGGATCGCACTGATTTCCCAGGGGGTAATTGCGGATGCACTTCTGGGCGGATGGTTCGGGCAAAAGGCCAAAGTACTGCCGGTGTCGCAACCAGAGGCGTTGCACACCCGGCGCAGCACTTCCCAGCGGTGCTGCTAAGCGCTGCCGCAAAAACGGACCTGAGGATCATGACGGGGTGCTGGAGACCTGAACGCTACCTTTCACGCCGCTCCGGGGCGAAACCCGGACCGCAAAGGACCGGAAAATCCGGCCCTAGCTTTTATTATTATTATAATAATAACTTTTATTTATATAGCTCCTGTAATGTAGTGAAACGTCCCAAGGTGCTTCACAACATTGTTACATACAAACCGATACATTCGACCAAGCCACGGAAGAAATTAAGGTAGATGATAAAAAGCTTGTTTAAAGAGGTAGGTTTTAACGAGCATCTTAAAGGAGGTAAGAGAGATAGAGAGGCGTAGAGTTTAGGGAGGGTGTTCCAGAGCTTAGAGCCCAGGCAGCTGAAGGCACGTCCACCGATGGTTGAGCACTTCAAGAGGCCAGAATTTGAGGAGCGCAGACATCTTGTGGGATTGTGAGGCTGAAAAAGATTACAGAGTTAGGGAGGGGCAAGTCCATGGAGTGATTTGTAAACAAGGATGAGAATTTTGAAATCGAGGCGTTGTTTAACTGGGAGCCAATGTAGGTCAGAAAGCACAGGGGTGATGGGTGATCTTGACTTGGTGCGGGTTAGTACACGGGCTGCTGAGTTTTGGATGACTTCAAGTTTACGTAGTGTGGAATGTGGAAGGCCAGCCAGGAGTGAATTGGAGTAGTCAAGTCTAGAGGTAACAAAGGCATGAATGAGGGTTTCAGCAGCAAAGAGTTGACCCAGGGGCGGCGGCGGGCAATGTTATGGAGGTGGAAAAAGGCGGTTTTAGTTATGCCGTGGATGTAGCTGGAAACTCATTTCAGGGTCAAATATGACACCTAGGTTGCAAACAGTCTTGTTCACCCTCAGATTAATGCTAGGAAGAGGACGCATTCAGTGGTTACGGAACAGTTTGGGGCGGGAACCAAAGACAATGGCTTCGGTCTTTGCAATATTTAATTGGATAAAATTTCTGCTCATCCAGCACTGGATGTCGGACAAGCAATCTGACAATTTAGGTACTAAGCAGGGGTCGAGAGAAGTGATGGAGAGGTAGAGCTGGATGTCGTCAGCGTACATGTGGAAACTGACTCCGTGTTTTCGGATGATATCGCCATGGGGCAGCATATAGATGAGAAATAAGTGGGGACCAAGGACAGATCCTTGGGGGACATCAGAGTTAATGATGCAGGGATGGGAAGAGAAGCCATTGGCTACAATTTTCTGGTTACAATTAGATAGATAAAAATGGAACCAGGCGAGTGCAGTTCCACCCGGCTAGACGATGGTGGCGAGGCGTTGGAGGAGGATGGAGTGGTCACTCTGTCAAAGACTGTAGTCAGGTCAAGAAGGACGAGAAGGGATAGTTTATCTTTGTCACACTCACAAAGGATGTCATTTGTGACTTTGATGAGAGCCGTTTCGATACTGTGACAGGGGCGAAAACCTGATTGAAGGGATTCAAACATTGAATTCATGGAAAGATGATCACGGATTTGGGAGGCAACAACACATTCAAGTACTTTGCACAGGAAAGCAAGGTTGGAGATGGGGCAATAGCTAACAAGCAAAGTGGGGTCAAGGTTTGGTTTTTTGAGGAGAGGGGTGATGACGGCAGATTTGAAGGAGAGGGGTACAGTACTGGAGGAGAGAGAACCGTTAACAATGTTGGCTAACATGGGAGCCAAAAAAGGAAGTTGGGTGGTTAGCAGTTTAGTGGGAATAGGGTCAAGAGAGCAGGAAATGGGTCTCATGAATAAGATGCGTTTGGAGAGATTAAGAGGGGAGATCAAAGAGAAACTAGAAAAAGATATAAAAAGCAAGGCAACGAGAGATTGCAAGGTCAAGGGGATGACCGTGAATATGGGTTGAGGAATTTACATGGAGGGAGAGGTTAAGAAGGACAGGACGGGAGTGAATTCAAAGGAGAGAGAACAAGATGAGTTGAGATGGAGGTTGAAATCACCGAGGATGAGAAGTCGCTCGGTACAAAGGCTGAGGGAGGAAAGAGTTGTTGATGCCAGTTCATTGGATATATTCAAGAGGGAGTTAGATATGGCCCTGATGGCTAAAGGGATCAAGGGGTATGGAGAGAAAGCAGGAAAGGGGTACTGAGGTGAATGATCAGCCATGATCTTATTGAATGGTGATGCAGGCTCGAAGGATCGAATGGCCTACTCCTGCACCTATTTTCTATGTTTCTATGTTTCTATACACATCCTTCCTATTTGTCTGCCTACTAATCCATTTACCCAACTGTCGTATGCCTCTGCATACCATTCAGAGAGGTGTATTGGTACAAATTTGGGGTCAGTCATTGGTCAGGTCCCTTATATTCTTTCAGTTGATACCAATGTTTCCACCTGCCCTCACTTTTTATAGTTATGCATGCACACATGTCTCTGCTAATCAGTACCTCATAGGGTCCGCTCCATCGAGGGGCAAATCCAGGTTTTTCTGATAATACCCTAACTATTACCCTTGTCCCCACCTTGGGTACTACCACCGGAGGTTTTGTTTCTTTATCCTCATCTTCCTCTTGCTGCTTATCTTGCACTTCCTGTTGCATACCTTTCAACTGCCTACTGAGTTCCATCACATACTTCCTAATTCTATCCCGTAAAGGTCCTAACTCTACTCCTCCTGTAACTATTCCCTCAGGGAGTTTCATTGCTCATCCAGTCATTAGTTTGTAAGGGGTGAGTCCTGTTCTGCGGCTCGGTGTAGCACGCAGTCTCATCAATATAGCGGGCAGGAGTTCCAGCCATGCCTGTCCGGTTCCCTGGATTGCTTTACTCAGGGAGGTTTTGAGGGCTCTATTTATTCTTTCTACCATTCCAGAACTCTGGGGATGGTAGGGGATGTGGAATTTCTGCTTAATGTTCAATATTTTACAAGTTTCCTTCATTACCTTTCCTGTGAAATGAGTCCCTTGGTCCGAATCTATCCGAATAGGAATCCCCCATCTAGGAATGACCTCTTCCACTAATATATGGGCTACCGTGGTTGCGGTGCAATTGCGGGTGGTGAATGCTTCCACCCACCTTGTAAACTGGTCAATAATCACCAAGCAGTACTTCCTTCCCCTGGAGTTTATTAGGGGCCCAGTAAAATCAATCTGTATGTTTTCCCATGGATCCCGTGGGCGGGGTTGGTGCACCATCCTTATTTTTGTTGATTTTCCCAGATTATGTTGGGCACATGTAACACAGTACTAACAATGTTTAGCAACGTTGCACCCAATTCCTGCCCACCACCAATTCCGTGAGATATTGGATATCATGGCGTTATGCCCGGCATGGTTAATGCCATGGTGTAACTCCACGATCATTTGCCGAATGCAGGAAGGGGCCGACATCTTTCCATCCTTTCTCCACATGGAGTCTATACCAGGTGATCCTCCCTTCCTCTCCCATTCTGCTCTTTCTTCCTCGTTTATATCTGCGTGCAGTTTAACTATGTTTATGTCCTCCTCTGTGGTAATGCTACAGACTGACTCTATCTTTATATCTGCGGATGTCCGAAGCCTCATTTCCACGCTGTATTTCGTCCACTACTCATTGATGGGCCTTTACCTTTATCACTGCTGCTTTAGCTGGTTTGCTGGCTACTTCTAATAGTAATTTTATACGTTCATCGTGTATGATGGCCTCGCCGCCAGAGGTAACAAACCCTCTCCTTTCCCATGCGACCATGTAGTCATGTACTACCCCAAAGGCATACCTGCTATATATATTCACTGTCTTTCCCTCTGCCAGTAATAAGGCTTCCGTCAGTGCAGTTAATTCTGCTACTTGGGCCGAAAGGCCTCCGTCCAGCGCTCCCTGCAACACTACCTCGAGATGCTGGTTTAATCCCGCCCATCCCGTACGTGGGTGACCGTCGACGTAACGTCGGGATCGTCCACATACAATGTGAGGTCTGGGTTTTCGAGAGCTACCTCACTTACATTCCCTGGGGAATCTTCCCATTCTAATTCGTTATACTCTGAGGCTCCTCCCTAGTGAGGATTCCTTCTGCCGGGTTTTCCCTGGTGTCTCTGACTATCTTTACTGATTCATTGTGGGGCAGTAAAACGGCTTCCCACTTCGCTCAGCGGACATTGGAGATGGCCCAGAGCTTTCCAGTATTCAACATTTCTACCAGCGTGTGTTTGGTGCGTAAGACAATTTCGCCTGTCATCATGACAGGGTCGCTGACCTTGACTGCCCATGTGGCGCAGTCTAGTGCAGCAACGCATCTGGACAAGCCCGCGGCTACTGGTGATCGTTGGGTTGAATAGTAAGCTATGGGTCTCATTCTGTCCCCGTTCATTTCTGTCTCTCATCAGAGAAAATGGCATTTTTAGATTGTTTCAAAACTTTTAATATATTTTTTAAACTGTTTAGTATTTCTTTTACAAAGGTTTCCAAACCAAAGATTGTCCAATACAACTAAATGTTTATCAAGAAGAATATCTCAAAATCCCAATTCAAATACTGCACTGCAAATCTTTTTATTTAAATCTCTTTTACTAAACTTAGTAAAAGAGATTTAAATAAAAAGATCCAACACTAAGATCCTACACAAAGGAAATGAGGGCAGAGCTTCCCCAGCCTGTAGCCTCAAGAAGCCCACGCAGGCTTTTTAAAAAAAGACATTATACTCTTCCCTTCTCCTTTCTTTATCTCACTCATAGGCTAAATTTGATTATCTTTCAACCCAATGAAATCAACGATTACATGTTTTTTTTGCACAAGTAATTGGACATCTTGGCCTGCAATAACCAAATTGAAAAGCAACACTTTGTTTACGATTCTAATTGATTTAAAATGAGCCACACATTTTTAATTGAAGTTTTATCTTTTGTTACTCAAACCCATCCTTTGTGCATTTCCTAGCTCCGTAACTTATCATCAAAATAAATCCACACCTGTGTTTCTAACTTAAAGTGCCATTCAATTCTAGGTACACAATTCAACTTCTTCACATTTTCTTAAACTTCCCACATCTAGGACAACACTACAAAGGTTAAAAACTTTCAGCTCTCTGCCCGAAAAAGGTGGGTGGAGCTAAAACAAACATACAGATGCACCATTTCTCTTTTAAAAGACCAGCTTTCAGACAAATGAAAATTTCATTAACACCCTCCACAAATATTCTACAGTCAAGAAGTCTTCCACGCAACCACTTTCATTCAACAAAGCTCATCTTTCTCTTCCTCAGCACAAAAGCTGAAGCTTCTGTGTCGGTGTTATATTCTTCTTCGATCTACCCACTCGATCTTCTATTCTTAATTTGTGCAATTCCTCTAATTGAGACCTGGCCATGGCCTTATATTGCAAACATTGACTGACTACCATCAAACCTGCTTTGGCCGTCTGTTTATTTGCCTTTCTCCCACCATAATTTTTGTTTTACGGGGTCTTCTTTGGGATCCCATCCGTCACTTAACATAGTAACTATCAATTTTATGGTCATCAGCAAAATACCTACTGAGCGAACCTCCCGCCCCCTAATCTAGCATATCTTTTCATGTCATCTATTTTTGGTACCCCTCTATTGGTTCGTTGTCCCCTTTAATCTGAATTCCGCAAACCTAGGGTCTGCAATTACAAACCTATGAAGCCGATCCTACTTTGATAATTACTATTGTGACCTCTTAACTACCCTCAAGTTTTTTACACCATTTCAGACCTTTCTCACAAGTTCGGACACCCCAGGCGACCGACACATTTTGCGGCAGATTACATCGGATTTATGAGTGGTATTTAAAATATTTACTCACTCGTGATGGTCTGCAAACGTCCGTCTGTCTTTCGCCCGGGTGAACCCTGTCAACTACGCCATTTGATGTGGATTATGACAAAGACACTCAACACAGGCCTGTTGTGGAGAAAAGAATTGTTTAATTGCTTGATCAAGGGAGACATGGTCTACACCAGTTCCTTAACTGGATGCCTTCATACCGTTCTCGTCTAACACTTCAGGAGCTGCTTCTTTTATCCAGAATTCTTTGCAAAGTCATCACTTACATTATCATTCGTCAGTCTTTCTACCGCATGACAATTGTTTCAACATCCTCCTTGAGTATGAACATATGTATCCTGCATCCTGCCTCCTGCCAATAACAGGAATCTATTTCTTAGTTCTGAATAACAACAGGAAGCCACTTTGTAGGCCTACAACATTAGCTCTGAATAACAGGAATTCCATTATTGTCCAACAGTTGCACCTACTAATTTAACCACATCTGCAAATTTTGTTTTTGCCTTCTTAATTTAAAACGTGTTTAACTCTTTAATTCACGCTTCACAAGGTAAATACAATAAGGATTCTACAATAGTAGAATCAGTAAATCAATGTTGATTATATTAAATAAAATTAAATATGTACAATAACCTTAAATTAAGTTAAAATTAGAAAATCAACAATTGAAGCAAATTAAATCTATTAGCTTTCTTTAAAATTAATTCCTTGTCCATTGATTCAATTAATATTGAAGGACCAAGCACCACCCTCCATCATTGTGATGTCATAATGCCATTACTTTTTATTTCTCATTTTGTCCCCTTTGACAGGACCTGTAATAGTGCCAGGCTCGAGCTGCCTCCGTTGTCAGGGAGACACTTATTTATAAATCTCCCTCCAGCTGTTCCAGGCTCCACTGCCTCTGTTGTCAGGGAGATGCTTATTTATAAATCTCTCTCCAGCTGCTCCAGGCTCGTGCTGGATTTATTTATTTAATACAAGATTTATTTAATTAACTGAATTTAAATTCCCCAGCTTCAGTGGTGGGATTTGAACTCACGTCTCTGGATCATTAGTCTATGCCTCTGAATTACGAGCCCAGTAAAAAAATCAATGTTACCATACCCCTAGGATCTGGAGAAACATGAAAAAGTTATGAAAAACATTTTAAGCCATGAAAACTTTTCTGATTTGCGTATTATAATAGAAAATAGTTACAAGATGGAAAAACATAAGTATTTTGAGAAACAGGAAATAGCCAATGGGCTCCATAAGCCTTTTGATAGTTTATACCCATATCAAAATCATGAGGGTTCTGGACAGATTAGATTGAGAGAAACTGTTCCTGCTGGCGGAAGGGTCAAGAACCAGAGGACACAGATTTAAGGTGACTGGCAAAAGAACCAAAGGCGACATGAGGAAAAACCTTTTATACAGCGAGTGGTTAGGATCTGGAATGCACTACCTGAAGATTCTATTGTGGCTTTCAAAAGAGAATTGGATAAGTATCTGAAGGAAAAAACTTTGCAGGTCTACAGGGAAAGGGCAGGGGAATGAGTCCAGCAGAAGTGCTGTTGCAGAGAACCGGCACAGGCTCGATGGGCCGAATGTGCTGTAACCATTCTATGATTCTATGATTCTATATACCCACCCCTTTCTCTCTTAAAAAAAAACACATCCAAATATTTCTGGTACCTACTTATAATATCCACTTGAATGATCTTATTCCTGGTAACTTATTCCACACGTCTATTTTCATTTGGGGCAAAACGTTTTGTTCAACTGACCTTCTTACTCCCAGCCTCACAATTTTAATATTAATGTCCATTTGTATTTGAGCCCCTTCACAGTAATGAATAATTTACCTGGAAACATAATGTGCAATGAACAAAATGTCTAGTGACGTGAGCCAAACATTTCCTAGAGCAAACTTTAATTACAATACCCAACGCCAGAAGATAGAGGACGGAAAGTGCTCAGTTAAAGGTTGGAATAATGAATCTTTGTGGCTGAAGAATCATGGTATTGCAAACAAGATGCAGTCAACTGAGAAAGAAAGATTTTCATGACCACCGAATGTCTCAAAGCGTTTTATAGCCAACAAAGTACTTTTGGAGTGTAGTCACTGTTGTAATGAAGAAACTCGACAGCCAATTTGTGCACAACAAGCTCCCACAAACAGCAATGTGATAATGACCAGATAATGGGTTTTGTTATGTTGTTTGAGGGATAAATATTGGTCACGACACCTGTTCTTCTTTGAAATAGTGCCATGGGATCGTTTACGTCCACTTGAGGGAGCAGAAGGGACCTCGGTTTAACGTCTCATCTGAAAGATGGCACCTCCGACAGTGCAACGCTCCCTCAGCACTGCACTGGAGTGTCAGCCTAGATTAATGTGCTCAAGTCTCTGGAGTGGGATTTGAACCCACAACCTTCTGACTCAGAGGGGAGTGGGCTACCCACTGAGCTACAACTGAGCCAGGAAAGGTTTGGGAAACATTTATTTTTAAAGTGTTAGAAGAATAAGACTTTGGTTCATAACTGCAAAAGCAGGAGGAGAAAAAAATGTAAACGGATGAAAGTATACCGTAATGCTCCTGTAGAGAATCTTCACATTTTAATACTTTTGCTCTCAACACCAAAATGTCAGTAGCACAAAGGAGCCAAGTAGTCATATGGTTGAATTATTCTACATAATGTAGAAAATTATGTGAAAGCTGAAAAATACATATACGCAAAATAATGAAATGAAAGAGAGGGAGAGAAAGGAAGGATGACAAGATTTTTTTAAATCTACAGACTTTTGTGTAATGTTGAACAATCTTTTTCTGCTGTTACTTTAACTTAACAATTTATTTACAATCCATCACAGGTTCCTTTCTTTTCAGTCTTTTTGGAGAGACACTCCAAAATCTTTTTTCGGGGCTGTGAAGATTACTAACAGCAATTGAAGGCTGGAGATTGAAATATCACCCTCTGAGCTTCTCATGACAACTAGTAAACTGGCCAAAGCTCAGAATATTCCAGTATCATGCATATAATCAGGGCATTAGGAAGAAATCTGGGAAATGAATACCCTAACTTTTCAATGGATAATTTTTTGCCTTGATACAAACCAGCAATGCAGATGCTGTACAGAAAAGCTTTAATCTTCAGTGTCCTCAGCACCATACCTGTATAAAATCACGAGTAAGGGGAAAAAAAACATGTACATTCATCTTCTTTAGAAATGACTGAATTCCTTACATAATCAGATTATTTACTAAGGATCTGAGGCCCTTTCATCATAGCTCTTCAGCTGAGAAAGAGGATCCCTTCTGGATACAGTCCTTGACACTGCTTAAAGAGAAGGCTTCACTGTTCACCAGGTAAAAGTTAAGGAACTGTTTCAGCTGTTGAAGGATTTGATCAGTAATCCAGGGAACAAAATGCATAATGTCTGTTCAGTCCGAATGCTATTTTATTATAATCATATTGCCACACAATCGGAGAGAACATAAATGCAGATCAGAATTAAGTAATAATATGCAATACACCATAAGGATCTACCTTGAATATAAAAACCTTTCCCAGTGCTAAAGCCTTATGTCTAAGTGTTAGCGCTATCACTGATAAATGTATTCATGTCATTTCAGGTTTGGGGAAGACATCCATTACATCAAGCCAAGTCTTCAGAAATCACTTTGATGTTTTGTTGGTTATGTCTTGGCTGGGTAACCAATGGGTTGCTGGTTCAGATGTTAAATATTTGAAAGTTCAAACAAAAAAAAAGAAAGGCTTAAACTTATTTTACTCAACCATAACATTTCCCTTTTGAAGAGGAATGTCTTCATTGTGCTGAACCGATTGAAGCCTGTGGTAGAATTTGTGCATAAAGTCTAAATAAAGTCATAAATGTTGTTACAATTACAGCAATTGCTTATTATAAAAGCCCGATAAACCACTTCTTCTGATGTGCATTGTTTATTGGCTCTCTGAGTAATAAAATATTCAGATACACATGCGGTGATATTTTCATAATCATTTTGAAGGGAGTTTTCCAGATAACGGCTACTGTTCATTTATGCAGCAAAGATTTAACACTTTCCTACATCTAATTTTCATTTATAGTAACAGTGACAATTTGCTTTTATGTACAGCTTTTAATGTTGAAAAAGACACTTCAGTGGTGCAAGGAAAAAACAAACACTGAGCCAAAAACGGAAATAAAGTGACCAAAAGCTTGGTCAAAGAGATGGGTTTTAAAGGAAGATATTAAAAAATGACAGTCATAGGGGTTTAGGAAGAGAGCACGGAGCCTGGGAGACTGAAGGCACAGTCAGCATTGATGGGGAAAAGGATGGAGTAAGTGCACAAGAGGAATGGAGAATTCTCGTTGTGGGGGGGGGGGAGCGGGGGGGGGGGGCATGGAGAGAGACGGCTGAATGAGATTACAGAGATAGGGAGGATTGAGGCCATGAAGGGATTTAAACACAAAAAGTTAGTATGCAGGAATAACAAGTAATCAGGAAGGCAAATGGAATGTTGACCTTTATTGCAAGCGGGATAGAGTATAAAAGCAGAGAAGTCCTGCTACAACTGTATAGGGTATTGGTGAGGCCAAACCTAGAGTACTATGAACAGTTTTGGTCTCTGTATTTAAGGAAGGATATACTTGCATTGGAGGCTGTTCAGAGAAGATTCACTAGGTGGATTCCGGAAATGAGGGGCCTGACTTATGAAGATAGGTTGAGTAGGTTGGGCCTATACACATTAGAGTTCAGAAGAATGAGAGGTGATCCTATTGAAACTTATAAGATAAAGAGGGGGCTCGACAAGGTGGATGCAGAGAGGATATTTCCACTTATAGGGGGAGCTAAAACTAAGGGACATAGTCTCAGAATAAGGGGCCGCCCATTTAAAACTGAAATGAGGAGAAATTTCTTCTCTCAGAGGGCTGTAAATATATGGAATTATCTGCCCCAGAGAGCTGTGGAGGCTGGGTCATTGAATATGTTTAAGGTGGAGACAGATAGATTTTTGAACGATAAAGGAGTAAAGAGTTATGGGGAGCAGGCAGGGAAGTGGAGCTGAGTCCATGATCAGATCAGCCATGATCTTATTGAATGGCGGAGCAGGCTCGAGAGGCCAAATGGCCTACTCCTGCTCCTACTTCTTATGTTCTTATGTTCTTATGAACATTTTTCATTTGAGGCGTGGGAAAACTGGAACCCAATGTAAGTCAAGGAAAGGGCCCGTGGGTGAATAAGACTTGGTGCTGAATAGCATATGGACAGGAGAATTTAATACTCATAATTTCATATTTATATGAAATCCTTTCTAGTGTATTTAACTAAAATTTAGAAAATATCATCATCATAGGCAGTCCCTCTGAATCGAGGAAGACTTGTGTCCACTCTTAAAGTGAGTTCTTTGGTGGCTGAACTGTCCAATATGAGAGCCACAGATTCTGTCACGTGGGACAGGGAAGGGGTGGGTGGGACTGGTTTGCCACATGCTCTTTCCACTGCCTGTGCATGATTTCTGCGTGCTCTCAGTGATGAGACTCGAGGTGCTCAGCGCCCTCCTGGATATACTTCCTCCACTTAGGGCGGTTTTTGGCCAGGGACTCCCAGGTGTTAGTGGGGATGTCGCACTTTATCAGGGAGGCTTTGAGGGTGTCCTTGTAACGTTTCCTCTGCCCACCTTTGGCTCGTTTGCCGTGAAGGAGCTCCGAATAGAGCGCTTGCTTTGGGAGTCTCGTGTCTGGCATGTGAACTATGTGGCCTGCCCAGCGGAGCTGATCAAGTGTGGTCAGTGCTTCAATGCTGGGGATGTTGGCCTGGATGAGGACGCTAATGTTGGTGCGCCTGTCCTCCCAGGGGATAAGTAGGATCTTGCAGAGACATCGTTGGTGGTATTTCTCCAGTGACTTGAGGTGTCTACTGTACATGGTCAATGTCTCTGAGCCATACAGGAGGGCGGGTATTACTACAGCCCTGTAGGCCATGAGCTTGGTGGCAGTTTTGAGGACCTGGTCTTCAAACACTCTTTTCCTCAGGTGACCAAAGGCTGCACTGGCGCACTGGAGGCGGTGTGGGATTAAATAGGGCACAGTACAAAAAATAAGAGAAATATTGTCAAATAAATAATTGGCAAGTTATTTTTTGAATAGCTCACAAGGTATTTACTGAGAACCTTTGCGGGATCTGCAAACAATGATATTCTGGTACTCATGACTGGAAGTGGTGCAGGCACAATATATGTTCATCTCTTCAAGGATGAACAATATACCCACAAATTCCTACAACCCACGTCTGGTTTGAATAACTCACCACTGTTCAGTTTACAATAGCTTTGGATGATGTCATTACAGGATCAATGCATCATAGAGATTCAAATAAATGCTATTAAACTATCAGCACCAAATTTCAACCAATCTGTTTTTGTTCTGAACTTCGCAGGTCACCATCTAAAGGCACAGAAAGGCAACCTGCACACATTGTCAGTCATCAATCTCTGTGGCTGAGGAAAATTAAAAAGAAAATTAAATAATAAATTAAAGAGTTATTTACACTTAAACAAATCAGAAAAGCATAAGACTAAAATGTGGTATTTTTAACCAACACAGGCTGCTACTCATACCTCAACAGAGTCTCTAAAGGTAAAGAGTATCAGCTTTTGACTTGTGAAAACAACAACTTTTATTTATATAGCATTTTAACATAGTAAAACGTCTCAAGGCGCTTCACAGCAATGTTATAAGACAAAACAAAATAAATTTGACACTGAGCCACGTAAGAAGAAATTACAGCAGATGATGGGTCAAAAATGTAGGTTTTAAGGAGCGCCTTAAAGGAGGAAAGAGAGGTTGAGAGGCAGAGAGGTTTAGGGAGGGAGCTCGGAGCTTAGGGCCCAAGCAGCTGAGCGCACGGCCACCGACCAGTTATAGTTAGAGATGCTCAAAAAGCCAAATTTGAGGAACGTAGACATCTCGCTCAAAGAGATTGCAGAGATTACAGAGATAGGGAGGGGCAAGGCCATGGGGGGATTTGTAAACAAGGATGAGAATTTTGAAATTGAGGCGTTGCTTAACCAGGAGCCAATGTAGGTCATCGAGCACAGGGATGAAGGGTGATTGGGACTTGGTGCAAGTTAGGACAGGACTGCCGGGTTTTGGATGACCTCGAATTTATGTAGGGTGGATTGTGGGAGGCCAGCCAGAAATGCGTTGCAGTAGTCAAGTCTAGAAGCAACAAAGGCATGGATGAGGGTTTCAGCAGCAGATGAGCTGAGGCAGGGGTGGAGGCGGGCAATGTTACTGAGATGGAGATAGACGGTTTTAGTTATGACGCGGATATGTGGCCGGAAGCTAATTTCAGTGGCAAATATGATGCCTAGGTTGCGAACAATCTGGTTCAGCCTCAGACAGATGCTAGGGAGAGGGATGGAGTTAGTTGCCAAAGAATGCAGTTTGTGGCGGGGACCAAAGACAATGGCTTCGGTCTTCCCAATATTCAATTGGAGAAAGTTTCTGCTCATCCAGTACTGGATGTTGGAGAAGCAGTCTGACAATTTAGAGACCATGGAGGAGTCGAGAGAGTGGTGGAGAGGTAGAGCTGGGTGTCATCGGCGTACATGTGGAAACTAACTCTGTGTTTTCAGATGATATCGCCAAGGGGCAGCATATAGATGAGAAATAGGAGGGGGATAAGAATAGATCCTTGGGGGACACCAGAGGTAACGATGTGAGAATGGGAAGAGATGCCATTGCAGGAGATTTTCTGGCTACGATTAGATAGATAGGAATAGAATCAGGCGAGTGCAGTCCCACCCAGCTGGACAATGGTGGAGAGGCATTGGAGGAGGATGGAGTGGTCAACTGTGTCAAAGGCTGAAGACAGGTTGAAGAGGACGAGGAGGGATAATTTACCTTTGTCACAGTCACAAAGGATGTCATTTGTGACTTTGATGAGAGCTGTGGCAGTGGCAGCAACCAGATTGAAGGGATTCAAACATGAAGTTCCGTGAAAGATGGGCACGAATTTGGGAGGTGACAACATGTTCAAGGACTTTGGAGAGGAAAGGCAAGTTGGAGATGGGCAGTAGCTAGCAAGCACAGTGGGGTCAAGGGTTGTTTTTTTGAGGAGAGGGTTGATGACCGTACATTTGAAGGAGAGAGGAACAGTACCTGTGGACAGAGAACTGGTAACAATGCCAGTTAACATGGGAGCCAGAAAAAGAAACAAAAAAGCTCCCAAAAAACATGTAACAATGGCTACCAATTCTTATCACACAGCTGAAGCCATCTATTTAATGAGTTGGTTGAGAGGACTCACTGGCCCTGGTCAGTGGCAAAGCAAAGGCGTTCGCTGCTGGCCCTAAAGAAAGCTGTCCACAGAGATCTCGCGATCTCTATGGTGAGAAATTTGGCTTTTTCGACATTCAGTTGAGATCAGTGCAGTGCAGTGGGGAATTCCATAGTGCAAACTGCTATGATGTCAATAAGCTGTCTAAGCTCCAATCATAATGCAGAATTCTCAGATTGGGAACCAGGAAGGGAAGAAGCTCCTTTTATTCTGACTTTTAAAAAATGTTACAGAGAGAAAAACAAAGATTGGGGCTTTCACATGGGGAAAAGGCAAACCTGAAAGATCAAAATGTTAAAAATATAATTTTCTTTTCTTAAAAATTTTAATTTTTTATTATAATGGATACATTTGACTCTCCACAAAATTAAAATCAGTTTTGCAGGCCATAACATTTGTTTAGCAGTCAATACGCTGTTAAAACCCAAGTTACACATAATCCAACAAGGCTTAACATTTAATGGGGCATTTAACAACGATATTACCGCGGAAAGGCACAAGCTTTTGTCATTCTCACTGATTTCCCTGATTACACTGACTGCCGGCAATGTGGAGGGTTGGGGGGAAACATTGAATGACTGACCCCAAATTCAGAATTTCCACATTAGGATGCACATGCACGAAGTGTTGAATTTGCGTTCAGTTTTAAAGGGGTAAAAACGGTGAATACTGGCGTAGAAATCAGCCTCCTTAGCACTGGCTATTATCGCCTCCGTGGGGAATGAGGGGTCAAACGGTTTACTGACCGGGCGCGACGAGATGAACGACTCTCGCTAACTTGGCTGAGAGGTTTGCGGCAGCGGTAACACTTTGCGCCACAATCTCATGCGCCTAGAGATCGCGACGTCATTGCCATGCACCGACAGCTGCAGGAGGTGTTGTTCGGGAGGCCGGGTGCTTCGGGGGCGTAAGTTAAAGGGGATGTTGGTGCAGTAAGTATAAACATTGTTGCAATGTGTTATTTCAATTTTTCGATCAGCCCGGCACTCTGCTGCAGTGCATGGGGCTGATCGGGTCAGATCGTGGCTACTGTCGGGGACCAGCTCACTGGTCCCAATGCAAAACCTGCAACGATGGTCCTTCCCTTTAAGGGAGAGGAGGCGCCTCGGATCTCGGCAGTGCTGCACGGGATATTATGCAGCGCTGAAACACGACTGCCTCGCGCACAAGGAAGGAAGAAGAATGCTTAGCACGCCACTTCCTTCCTGGACCACCAACACCAATTTACAGAAAGCTGAAAATCATTAGCGCCTGCCGCTAATTTTTCCAGTTTTCAAAAGTTAGCGCCCCCAAATTTCTCCCCCACTGTTCGTTCACTGTTATTCACTGGGCCAGTAATTTCACAACTTTGAGCCTGGAAGAGGATATGAAGCATTAGCTTCTCCCACTACTATAGGTATTAATGAGAATTAAGCATGACTATCTCCCCGTGAGAGAGCTGAGCAGCAAAAGCCGTTGGAAACAGAAAGTGTAATTAGACTAAGTGGCAGCCAACTGACACCAATGTTCAAATCAAAATCCCTATTCTCAACCATATTTGAATCATCACTGGGACTCGGTTGTCTTCTTATGAGGCACACTCGAGACAATATTTCTTGTTCAAGCAGTTGACATGTTAATAGCGTCACCGGAAGGCCATAAAGGAGGCTGAAGCAAACATGAATATCAATACATTATTCATATTATAACAATGTGGCATCAACATGAGACTTCAAGAAAGGAATGCATTGTAAAAGGAATTGGATGTTTTATGGAAATTGCTATTATCTGGGTCCAGTGTTTTCAATGTATAATTTATATAAAACTATGCCTGACTTTTGCTGTCTCCAGAAAAGTACTGATATTTGAAACATTTGATGCTTTTCATTTCCTATTCTTTAGCAAACATGTTTTCCTCTAGTTCAGTTATTACAAGGATGCCATTTTGTTTACACAGTCAGAATACAGGAAAGAGTGTTTGGACAATAATTCAAATCATACTTAAATTTTTGAAAATGGTTTACATAATGTTTCGCAGATACAAAAACAATAAGCATTTGAATGAGTTCTGATTGATAAGGTATTACAATTTGGTTCATTGTCCATAAGATGAGGAATGTAAAAAAAAACAGCAAGAATTCAAATCTTAAACCAACACCCAGTGACCTTTATTTTAAAGCATGCTTGTGTGACTGTCAAATGATGACTTCAACTGCTGAATAGCCGGTTGATATTAACTGTCGGGGCTCACATCTTACGAGCTGCCAAACAGGAGAGCTGGGGGAGGGGTGCCAGCACACATACCGCCACACCCTAGTATAATTCACTGCATGGTAGTAAAAAGGGTGAAAAACAGCAGAAAACAACAAAGAAAAACACACAATGCCAAGGTAAGATTCGATAATATGTAGACTATATACACTATTTTAAAACCTTCCATTTTCCCGAAATGCATATCCTAATTCTCAGTTCAACTGTTAAGTTCTGTTCCAGCAAAGTACAAATGGGAAGTGAACATAAGGATTTTGTAATGGTTATGTTTCTCAGAAAATTAAATAACTAGGGAGAGTCCATAATACAGTAACTTGTGCATGGTTCATGGGAAAGTGTGGATAGATGATCCTTTCCTTTTTCCGTACATTCTCATTTATTTTATATCCCTTTTTTTTCCATTCTTCATCGAAAGACAATGCCTCATATTGGGCCCAAATTTCCACATGATTTGCGCCTGATTTTTAGGAGCAACTGGTGGAGAACGGACTATCTTAGAATTCGCAATTCTCCACATTTTTTTTTTCTGCAGTTCTAGTCAGTTAGAACAGTTCTACTTTGGAACAGAATTTTTTCTTCAAAAGAGGGCGTGTCCGGCCACTGACGCCTGATTTGAAAGTTTCCACAGTGAAAATGTACTCCAAACTAAAATAGAATGGAGCAAGTGAAGATTTTTGTAGAACTGAAAAAACCTGTTCTACACATTAAAAAATCAGGCGCAGGTTACAAATCAGGCATCCAGAACGAGGTGGGGGGGGGGGGGAGAAGGGAAGTCATTAAATTCTACAATCAATCCTTATTTATACTTATACAAATATTATACAAATAAATCCAACCTGAATAAACATTTATAAGCAAAGAAAAGATTAAATAAACCATCTTCCTACCTGTGTGAAAGTGCTTCAGCCAGGAAGAATGGTGCAGCAAGCCTCACAAAACGAGGGAGCCGACCGAACGCGGGCAGGGGGGGAGGAGGAGGGAGCCGACCGAACGCGAGCGGGAGGGAAGGGAGGCGACGAACGCGGGCAGGCGGGAACGCGGGCGGGCGGGAGGGAGGGAAGGGAGCCGACCGAACGCGGGGGGGAGGGAAGGGAGGCGACGAACGCGGGCAGGCGGGAACGCGGGCGGGCGGGAGGGAGGGAAGGGAGCCGACCGAACGCGGGGGGGAGGGAGGAGGGACGGGAGCTGACCGAACGCGGGGTGGGGGGGGGGGTGGAGGGAAGGGAGCCGACCGAACGCGGGCAGGTGGGTGGAGGGAAGGGAGCCGACCGAAAGCGAGGGGGGGGGGAGGGAGAGAGCCGACCGAACGCGGGAGGCGGGGAGAAGGGAGCCGTTCCAGACGGCTGGCGGGAAAGAGAGAAGGCTGCAGGAAGCCTCAGAAATTGAGGAGCCATTTCCCGACGGCAAAAGGGGGAGGTTGTCGGGAAACGGCTGCCTCAACTTTCTGAGGCTTCCTGCAGCCTTCTCACTGCTACAAGAAGCCTCTGTGCTGATGGCAATGTACTTTTATTAAAAAATGTTCAAAAAGTAAACAGCTACAAAGAACTACAAAAATGGCCGAGTGTCAATGTTTTTTTCACACTGAGCATGCGCGAACGCTCCAACGCGCACGCGCAGCGTTGCCGGCAGGAAAAAAAAAAATTTAAATAGTACCGGCCCCCTCCCACTTACAAAATCGGCGCGAGTGTAGGCTCCGCCCCCCTGGGCGCCGCGCCAGGCAGACAAGGAGCTGCAAAGCGCTCCAGAATCGTTTTTTTTTCGGCGCCGTTTTAGGCGCGAAAAACGGGTGCCCAGCTCGGAGGGGCGCCCGTTTTTTATCATGTGGAAACTTGGACCCATTGTGTTACAGTTTTATGTTGCCAGCAGCCTTTCTGTACTTAGTACTGCTTATAAAATTTATATAAGTTGTCACGCATAGAAAATGGCCATTTGACTGAAGTACCAGAGCACTGTCACCATTTATGGAATCTCCCCATGCGTGAGTCAATGGCCCAGATTTTGTGGTCAGTGGTGAAAGGACGGTGCTTGCTGTTCACCTCACTGACAGTTGCCCACAAAGCTTTTGCGGGCTTTCGAGCGGAAACTTGCTCTAATCCGGCATCTGATCCAGTTTAGCGCCCTCTGCAGGGAATCTGTGGCATCTGTGAGTAGAAAAAGCAACACTGAGGCTCTTCAACAAATCAAATTGAAGAATTCTCACTAAGACACACTGGGCTGAATCTTAACCCACAAAAATGGGTGGATTGTGGTCGGGTGAAATGTTAAAACTTAAATAATATCAAAGCCAACCCCAACCCACCCACTTCCAGATTTAACAGAGGCAGGAAATGGGGCGGGCACCCAACCCGTCCCAGGAGGCAGGTTGGCCAATGAAATATTGGTAGCTGACGGGAGGCAGGGACAACTTCAGGGAGCAGGTAATTGTTTCCCCCAACCCCCCAAACAACTCTCCCATCAAACTCCCCAGTCAGGGATCGGACCCCCCACCCCACCCCCATGCTCCCAGTAGCAGCAGCAGGCAACTTACCTGTGGCTGTGGCCTCCCCCGGAGTGCTCACGCCCAACTGGAAGCCAAACCTGTCAATCAGACTCACTTCTGTGCGTGAAGTCTGTCAAAGGAAAACTACGCACGCTGTGCAGTCAAAATTCCACAGCATGCATGTAAACCCGAACATTCAGGTCTCCCAACAAAACTCCATCCTCCTTCCTATGCAACCCGCCCCTGTCAAGATTCAGCCCACAGAATCTAAGCCAGGAAGTGTAAAGCAGGAAGTATAAATTAGATTTAAATCATGTACAGGAAGTATAATAAAGATTGGGAAAGCAAGAGAGGATTAAGAGAGAGATAAAAGAGTCAGACAGAAAGGAAAAGTTTTAATTTTTTAAATCGTCCACTTTACTTAACTTCTGAAGGAATGAGACTCCACACTTGTAAAATTAAATTTTCAGGGCCAGAGAGGTTGTTTGGCAGTAATTATCAATTATCACGCCATTAAAAATTCACTTACTCCTGAATGCACCAGCCCTAACTTTTTATGGCATCTGTAGTGGGGAACTCGTGGGCAAGTACCCCAAGTTCATGTCATTGTATGTCTTTCAATGCCGAGTCTATCAGCGAGGACTGCTACAGCACACCTTGTGGAAGAGCAGGGTAACTCAGACTGCAATGTCCCAATCTCCACGTCTAACTGTGCGTGTACGGATGCCACGAGTTGCTGTCCGTTTTACTCCACAATAAAGGTGAGCATTGTTACCCTCACCATTATTATTAACGCAAAATCCAGACCATTAAGTTTAGAAGAGGAAAGAAAAATGATGAAAAATAAGTTTCCTATTGTAATGTTGTTAAACAATATTTATCAATAAAGTAACAATCTTATATCTGCATGTACTTCATGTCGACAAAATCTTGCTTCCTGTTCTCACTTTTTTGCCATATTTTTGTCTGAACTTTTTCTGTTTTAGGTTCCAGTAATTATGCTGAAGCCCATTTTATGAGTTAATTACACCCAACCACTAGTGGTGACTTTGCATCTCCCAGCTCCGCAGCCTTTACTGCAGAGGAACCCCTATGTTCCAAAAAACTCTATTTCTCTGCTTCCAAAATTGGACCAAGCTTTGCTAATTAACTGTTAATAATATCAAATCAAAGTATGATATAAAAATAAGGACAGAATGCATGACTTTAAAATGGAGACTGAGCATCTTAACAAAAATCTTACTTCTGCTCCCCAGTCCAATTTTGTCCCACCAGCTAACCCTTCACATGTGAAGATTACATTTGGACCTCTTTTGCAATGTCACAGGAGACTGGCTAGTTATATATAAATATAAGGACGGAATGTATGACTTTAAAATGGGGGCTAAATGTTGTCTGTGTGCCCTGATCCCATTATTCCCACCCTCTCGCCCTGTTTCACCTGAAGACGATACTCAGTCTTGACAACTCTATGCAGCATCAGAGGAGATTGGCTAACCTGTTATAAAATGTATCTGTCATTGCTACCTAATAATAATAATCTGAAGACTGAAGAAAAGACCAGAGTGACTGCTTCTGAAGAGAGTTTTTATTCAGTACAAGGGTTTCTTTTCCTATAGTTTTCAAGAGCTGATTTACAAATGTGGAACTTGAATGTAGCAGACCGTGACTTTTCACTCTTAATCTCCAAATGTTGCTCACATCTTTATTTTTGGTAACTTGATGCATAAATTTTTTTGGGAACGTTAACCCATCAAGTCTCATTTATTATAGAGACAAAAATAAAAACCCTTACTTCCATTGCTTTTACAATTCCTGACACTCTTTCTCCTCAAAATCCCATTGCTTCCACTGGCTTGATTTTGTAGAAGTTGAGTACCTTTTATGGTGATGATGGTTGTCACACTGATTCCAGTGTGATGAAGTTTCAGTTTATATTCATGTTTCTGTTCTTGTGTCATATCGGTGTACGCAGGTGGCTAGCAATTTCGCCAGCTTTTTGCAGTACGGTTGTCATCACTATCAGGTGAAGCAATGGCGCTCAACACTAGCCCTGAAGAAAGCTGCCGACAGAGACCGCATGACCTCTCTGGTGAGAAATGTACCTTTTTCGATGTTCAAATGATTTCAGCGCTCTGCATTAGGAATACCTGATGACATGCTACTGTGATGTCAACAAGTTGTCTAAGCAACCAATCACATTGCAGAATTCTCATGGACAGGAAACCAGGATATGAGAAGCTGCTTTTATCTGGACTTTTTACAAATGTTACAGAGAGCGAAATAAAGATGGGATTCTCACATGGGGATAAGAAGCTGAAATATCATGAAAAATGTGAAAAAAAAAGTTTTTTCATTATATTGTAATTTATATCATAATGGAGAAATTAGACACTCCGGATGTTTGTTTAGCAGTTAATACACTTTTAAAACCCCAGTTACACCTATTCCAACAAAGCTTAACATTTAATGAGGTGTTTAATAGCAATATTACCAACGGAAAGAAAAAAAGGCCTTGGATTTATTTAGCACCTTTCACGACCACCAGACCACTCAATGTGCTTTACAGTCAATGAAATACTTTTTGAAGTGTAGTGACTGTTGCAATGTAGGAAATTCCTCTTTCACTGATTTCCCTGGTTACACTGATTGCCGGCTATGGGGCGGGGTAGGGCAGGGTGATCCACAGCGCAGCCAGTGTGTCGATGAGCTAAGTCTTGAAGTTGCGGTTCATTTCAGAGGGGCAATGATGGCAAATGCTGTCAGTTCGCCTTCAATACCCACTACAAATTCCGGGCCAATATCTTTCCTTCGAATATATGGAGCTGTAAAAGATAATTTTTTTTTTACTAACTTGAGAGACATTAAATAAATGGTTACAATAGTATGAAGATATTTCAGTATTTTTTAATGGATAATGGAGGATAAATAAGTTAAATGCCTTGATTGGTACATAAATAAGTTAGTAGTAAAATTACATTTGCATGGAGTTCAGGGCAGTCATCTTCATGGAAATGGCAAACCTCGTTCATGTATTTGCTAAATGCATGATACAATGACGTAATTTCCATCAAATACAAGTTTCTTTCATATATGGGAAAAATCCCAAACAGCTGTTCTGACTATTTTCCTTCCTCATTCAAAAAGAGTACCCTTGAGGAAAACTATTTTGTGAGGCATGATGTTGGATTCCTTGAATCTAGGAGGTTCCAGGAATGAGTCAGTTTCTAGTTATGAAGAAACCACCTTTCAGTCAATTGTTCTGATAACAGGTGGACTGCATGAATTCACCAGGTTTACAATTGTACTTTCATGTGTAGGTATTCAGAAGGATTTGACTGAGCCCAAGGACGCAGCAGGAGCTGAACAATGAGGCTATA
Organism: Pristiophorus japonicus; assembly: GCF_044704955.1. Lineage (NCBI taxonomy): Eukaryota > Metazoa > Chordata > Chondrichthyes > Pristiophoridae > Pristiophorus > Pristiophorus japonicus. The sequence continues at coordinate 195,936,187 of NC_091984.1, read as the reverse complement.
TGTGGGAGAACTATGGCAACTGGCACGCAATCTGTAATCTAGGTGTTTGATTAGTGGGCAGTCAGATGTACCTGCTTTTATTACAAACCTCGACAAAAACCATGAGCACAAGTATTTTTCAGTCAAATATTGTGACTAATTCTAGCATATCCTGTAGGTTTTGCATTTTGAGGTGATGCAATGCTTGGAACACCAATAAGTTATAGCATGAAATATTAGAAAATGGATTTCCATGTACAATTCCTACACAAAAGGAGGAAGCAGGAAGTTACCACAAAGGGAAAAGAGAATGAGAGTTCTGCCAGAAGGTCTTTGACCTGAAACATTGGGCTCCATTTCCCCCAGTGATTTGCGCCATTTTTGTGGCACGCGTCGCTTTTTTTTGGCATAAGTTAAAAAATACAAGTTTCTCCAATCAATGCGCACCACCGTAGCTGAGTTAGTTATGATTTTTTTAGGTTAGTTTTTTTTGTAACCTGCCACCTGTGCCAATTCTGGCTGGTTAAGCAAGTTTGGCTAGCTACAATTTATTCCAATTCTTCTTAGGACAGCGTATGTGGCCTCTGTGGAAAAACCTTTTGGTGAGTTAAGAAAATCAGTGCAGATAAGTAAATCAATGCAGCAGATGTCCAGACAGCAGCATCAGAGAGATGAGCGAGAGTGCGAGAGAGAGGGGGAAGCCTTTCGGGCATAGTTAGGTGTGGGGACCGGGAGGGAGGAGGCCATTTATCCAGGGGACTGGGACCGGGAGGCCATTCGGCCTGGGATAGGTGCGGGGACCGGGACCGGCACTGGGAGGGGAGGGGAGATAGACTTTTGTCATTACACTTTAGTAATTGAATGGAGGTAAGTTGCTGCAATGTTTAATGTACTTGGTAAGCTGCTGTAATGTTCTTGTGCACGTTTCTGTGAGCTGGCTGTATGTTTCACTTTTCAGCCTCAGCCCACATTGTGTCCCTGGTTACCATGGCAACCCAATCTTTTTGGCGCAGATCTTGGGCTCCACCCCCAAAACTAAATGACAGGCTCGGCGGCACCAAAATGAAGAATTCAAACAGGGAAACTTGGATGATTTTTTTTTGGTGTGCTTGGGCCCCCAAATAATGGGCGTAACTCTTCAAGTACGCCAAAAAACAGCTTTGGGGAAAATTGAGCCCCTAAACCCTACCTTCCCCTCTCTACAGATGCTGACTAATCTGTTGAGTGTTTTCCAGCATTTTCTGTTTTTTTTTTCTATTTTCAGAATCTGTGGTATTTTGCTTTTTGGGTGTCAACCTTGGACTCTCCTTGCATGCCACTAAGTAGTTTGAGGTTGATGGCTTTGGCAGCAGCCCAATTGCGAGGCTGGAACAACTTGCAAAATCTTTTCCAGCTTTGTTGCTTTATTTTGTTTCAAAACATATTAGATCAGTACTTGCAGTCACTACTGTTTAAACATGACTCCTACAAAAGAACATAAGAACATAAGAATTAGGAACAGGAGTAGGCCATCTAGCCCCTCGAGCCTGCTCCGCCATTCAACAAGATCATGGCTCATCTGGCCGTGGACTCAGCTCCACTTACCCGCCCGCTCCCCGTAACCCTTAATTCCCTTATTGATTAAAAATCTATCTATCTGTGATTTGAATACATTCAATGAGCTAGCCTCAACTGCTTCCTTGGGCAGAGAATTCCACAGATTCACAACCCTCTGGGAGAAGAAATTCCTTCTCAACTTGGTTTTAAATTGGCTCCCCCGTATTTTGAGGCTGTGCCCCCTAGTTCTAGTCTCCCCGACCAGTGGAAACAATCTCTCTGCCTTTATCTTATCTATCCCTTTCATTATTTTAAATGTTTCTATAAGATCACCCCTCATTCTTCTGAATTCCAAAGAGTAAAGACCCAGTCTACTCAATCTATCATCATAAGGTAACCCCCTCATCTCCAGAATCAGCCTAGTGAATCGTCTCTGTACCCCCTCCAAAGCTAGTATATCCTTCCTTAAGTAAGGTGACCAAAACTGCACGCAGTACTCCAGGTGCGGCCTCACCAATACCCTATACAGTTGCAGCAGGACCTCCCTGCTTTTGTACTCCATCCCTCTCGCAATGAAGGCCAACATTCCATTTGCCTTCCTGATTACCTGCTGCACCTGCAAACTAACTTTTTGGGATTCATGCACAAGGACCCCCAGGTCCCTCTGCACCGCAGCATGTTGTAATTTATCCCCATTCAAATAATATTCCCAATTACTGTTTTTTTTTCCAAGGTGGATGACCTCACACTTTCCGACATTGTATTCCATCTGCCAAACCTTAGCCCATTCGCTTAACCTATCTAAATCTCTTTGCAGCCTCTGTGTGTCCTCTACACAACCCGCTTTCCCACTAATCTTTGTGTCATCTTTAATGTCCCTTTTTAAGTAGTTCCCTGTTTTTTGTTTAGATTGAACTGCTGATTGTTAGGTTACATTGTACAACAATCTGCAATTTGGCTCCTTTTATGTACTGTCTAGAAATCCTGAGCCAAGTGTAATTCTGTTCCAAATATAACTGTTTTTGGCAAACGAGTTGTGTGTTTCTCAGAATTCAGCTGTAAAAGTAAAAACCACATGAAACTTAACCTCCTGCTCAGCAACTCTCCCTCTCGGCATTGCTTCTGTTTTCAACACCTATGTATTCATGCATATTAATATGTGAAAATAATGCCTCTAAAGCTTACTTACACAATAGAAATGTTTTAATTAATGGTTATTTGTGCTGGTAGCATGCAGTCCCAATCGATATACTATTAGCAGTCTCAATAGATCTGCAGCAAGCTTTTATCTCATCACAGCAGAATTATTAAAGATCACAAACATGTCATGGCCTCCCACTGTGCTAGACTTTTAAACGAACATTTCCTCTCCAGTTCTAACTTAACATTAAAAACACATATGCCAGAACTTGTATAAATTAGAATACTTGAGGAAAGAGGATAATGGTGCTTCATGCTCACAAGGTCTCTAACGCACCTGCATATTACAAGACCAGACTTATTTGCGCAATAATCATCTTATACCATTCATCAAAAGTGTTTTTGCAGAGCCTTGGCTGGCAGACAAATCCAATACCAATAAAGTGTGCTAATAGTCTTGACTCGTGAGTCAAAGCCATTGGAGGCAATAGCTCTGTTCATTGTAAAATTCCGACTACTGTGAGATTCTGTTTATGATTATTCTACTTGTCTTTGAGCTAAGTGCAGAGCATATTATCGGGCCATTGAGTACTTTGTAGCTCAACTGCAGATAAGTGCCAGATGCACCCATAGCTCCTCGTATAAGACAATGAAACTGTGCCTCTAATCCCTACATCACAAACGTGTGATGTATTGCTGCATGTTTATGAAATGTTAGCACTAAAATCTCTTGCTTTAGGGGAGAAATATCTTGCTAAGTTGTGTGTGGTATTTCCCATTCTTCCAGTAACGTTTCTCCAAGACAGGATATTTATTTTCTTCTGTTGTGGACTTGTGTCAATTATGTAGGAGCCTTGGCAGCTATCAGGGAAAGAAGAGACCATCAACCTATTTTGGGTGTTTAATCCCAGGTCCCAAAGGTGAAAGGATGCCGTTGGATCTAACTCATTGTTATAATCATTCACACCCAGTTGAAGTCTTGAATAAATTACATCGCTTCAAGTGCACACAAATTACCATGATAATTAACATTTTAACAACAGCAGCCAAAGGAAAATAACAGAAGATCAAATGACACTGGGAAAGATGTACTCTGCAATTTGTAGCCAAACTGTAAATGTTTGTACAAAAAATGTGTTTAGAATTTTGTTATAAATAGTAATTGGAATAAATCTTCCTCTATGTGTTTATTCTGTCTGAGTGCCATTGTGTTCAAACTCAAACTAACGGATTAGTCATTGAACTCGATTTGCAGCTGACTGGTTAAGGATTGACTGCACAAATCCTAAAACTTCAATTCCATTGCATCCTATCTTTGGATTTAGTTCATTTTTTTCTTCCTATTTTGTCCTTGTTATTATTTCTGGGCTGCTAACACACTAACGTGGGACAGATTAATTAATTATGGAAGCATTATGTGTTGCAATAGTTTTTTCATTGAAGCAATGGAAGTGGGAGTTTGCCTGCAAATATCACCCTCATGTATTTTCCCTTTTCTCAACTATGGAGGCCCAACAGGGTGTATTACACTTAAGGTTAATTAAAAGCAAGAAAATGAAGCTGTTGTCGGGGCAAATCAAGTTGTGTACATGATAACTGTTAAATAAACTAACACTAAAACAGATTATCTGGTCATTATCACATTGTTGTTTGTGAGACCTTGCTCTGTGCAAATTAGCTGCTACATTTCATATATTACAACACTGACTACACTTCAAAAGTACTTCTTTGGCTGTAAAGTGCTTTGAGGTCGTGAATGACGCTACATAAATGCAAGTCTTTATTTTCTTTTAGAGTTATTCTTATGTAATTAGATTTGTAATATAAAGTGATTTAAAAAAATCTATTTCTTAACCATTTGTGTTTTAACTACAGAATATAATCTACATATTTTCTACTTGAGCAAATTATTTGGTGTGGAAATACAGCTGGAACTCTGACGGGTTCATGATTTCATTTCTAAATTGATTCGTAAGTAGTATTGAGAATGTTTTCAGGATGAGATACTTTAAAATGTATGAAAGCATATGAAGATGGTTTGCTGCAAAATGATTTCTCAAGACCTCCTTGATAAATATTATAGTTAGATACACAATAAAAACAGTTTCAAAACAGTTCCAACTGGGATAAGGGCAGATATCTGAATGTTTAAGGCAGAAATATGAACCTTTTGACATAGCTGTTGTTGTATTGCTGCCAGTCTCCTACAATTAGAAAACACTTCTGCTACCCCCAACCCCCCGTTAGAATTTCCCTGGATTATACTCCTGCTAACCTCCCCCGCCCCACCCAATTAGAATCTTCCTGGATTATACAAAAAGACTGGATATGGAAAAATGGGGGGAGTTCATGTTGCAAATCAATTGAGGTTTAAAAATAGCACAATATGAGCTCGTTTTTATTTATTTTTGGTTCAGCATTCTGTCTAATAAAAGTACATTAAAATGTTGAAAACTGTTTCTTTTTTCAAAAAAGCATGTGGCCTACTTTCAGAAGCCATAAATGAGATTTGAGTATTGGTCCAAATACTCTTTCCCGTGTCCTGACTGTGTAAACAAAGTGGCATATTTGTAATGAATGTACTATAAGGATGATGTGTTTACTGCAGAACAAAAAAATAAAAGCACCCGATGTTTCAAATATCAGTAACACTTGTGTACTTTTCTGGAGACACCAAAAGTCAGGCATAGTTTTTTTTATAAATTATACACTGAAAACACTGGACCCAGATAATGGCAATTTCCATAAAACACCCAATTCCTTTTATAATGCATTCCTTTCTTGAAGTCTCATGTTGATGCCACATTGTTATATTTGAATAATGTATTGATATTCATGTTTGCTTCAACCTGTTTCATAGAGTGACGCTATTAACTTGTCAATTGCTGGAACAAAAAATATTGTCTTGCGTGTTCGCCTTATGAACCACAGAAGCCAACCGGGTCCCAGTGATGATTCAAATTAGGTTGTTAATAAGGATTTTGATTTGAACATTGATGCCAATTGGGTGCTATTTTGTCTTAATAGTCTAATTAGTCTCATCCTGCTTAGGTCTAGGTTTAGGACAGTTCAGACGGGTGCATTTACTTCTTTCCCACTTAGTGCTTTCTCCTCATTAACACCTGTAGTACTGAGAGAAGCTATTTCTTTTTGTCCTCTTCCATACTGTACAAAAGTTCTGGAATTCGGGATTGTATTCCGAATATTTCTGTTTGTGTCTCTGCCTATTTGTTTGGCGAATGTAACTGTCTGTAAATTGAGACTCTCTTGGTATTTCTTCCTGATACCTGCATTCATAGAATCATAGAATAATACAGCATCAAAGGAGGCCATTTGGCCCATCAAATCTATGCCGGCTCTTTCAAAGAGCAATCCATTTAGTCTCACATTCAGAGAAGCTATAATAGATTCTATTCTTTTCTCCTTTCTGCAAAACTCGTCACTGTTCTACATTTTAGGAAATTCAACTTTGGCAAACTCAATTATACTCCTGCACCTCAAGGGGCCCAAATGGCAAATTGGCAAACTAATTAGACCTTGATGTAATTTTGAGTTGATTTTAAAAACTTGCCTGCCAGCACTACCATACAAGATGTTAAAACACCCAATAAGAATCTCTCATTTCATCTGAAGTATTTGTTCTGAGGTAACTCTAGTAAAAAAAAATTAAAATGTTTACTCCCTTGACTCAAATTCATAATTAATAGAATGCCATGCACTTGATTGTATTCTCATTTCCTTCTATATGTGGTCCTCTCCATCCCCCAAATTCCTGTTGAGAGGGTGGGTTCAACTTGTACTCCCAGCCCTTTGTCAGTGTGGCTCTATCACTAGCTGTGAAATATGAGAGGAGTTTTGTCAAATCTGTAGCTTTTCTCCTGCCAGTGTAAGCCCAGGACAGCATGGTTGAGGTCTTTAACTCCAAGTTTAGAGAACTGAAGCCACTCTGCAGTCAATCACCTTGGTATTCCTGTGCACCATATCACCTCATTCTGCAGGTTATTGTAGTGACAATAATCATTGAATCTTATCTATCAAAATAAAATTAACAAACTATTTGTTGTTAACAAGGATAGCTCTGCTCCATTAGGTTGGGTGGTTGTTTATCACCACTGCCATTGTGAATGTGGTGGGGTTTTTTTTAACGTAATATACATCAAGTTCAACCTGTGCACTCAGTGCCTCAATGAAGGCAGCAGACTCAAAAAACTAACAGCCGTTGCAACCCTAAGTAGCCGCGGTTCTCCTTTTGTCCTCTGTAGGGGTTGTGTGAGGGTTATGCTGTCACTTCCATGGATAGAACTTCAGCAATGTTTTTGTTGGAGTTGAATAAAAAACACATTACCCACCTTTGCATCTGCATGTGTGTGTGCAGCCATCACACTAGCTCATGCATGATTGAATTTTAAATTTCAAACATTTTTGCACCAATAACTTCCTTGATCCCTTGGGAAGCTCAGTGAAGGTAAATTGATGACAAACTGCTTCACAGCTGGTACAGAGGGAGCAGAAGCAATCAACAGCCATGTTGACAGAGTGTTTTTGCAACCTTGTTTTATTTCCTGCTTGTGAAAGGAACCCTGGATATACTGAACCAGCAGGAGTACATAAAGCCATCTTTATAGGTGTAATATAACTCCACCTAGTGGACTACTGTGGTAATGCAACTGCTGACACATACATGTGTAATGGAGCCATCTTGTAAGTTTGTGTTTGTGATGTCGTAAAGAATATATTACAATAGTATTACATTGTGAAGTAGTCATCTCACATAAAATGCCAAAATTGTGTCAGTATTGGTAGACCAGGAGCGCCTTTCTATAAATGATAGATATTATGTGTACAGACATTTTGAATATTTGAATTAGTAGCTGAGTGTAAACTTTTAAATATTTTGTCCTCTCTTGAATGTTATTGGTTTGTTCCCATTTTCCTATGGAGACATTTAAAAATAGATTAACTTGTTATGCCCATGGGCACCTTTCTGTATGTCTAAATATTCCTCACACAACCTGAATTGATAAAAAAAGAAGATAATTTCTTCTAGATACCTGGCTTGCATTCTTCATGTTCTTCAAGATGATTCTCCCTCATCCATTCTTACACAGAAAATTGAGGTAACTTGCTTGATAAAGAATTTGAAGTTACAAGTTGCTTTAAAATTCAGAATTCAGTTGTGACCCACGCTTGACCACTTTCCCTTCCCCTAGGTATATCAGTCTTTGGTTTCTCCTTTTCACTGTATTTTCTGCATTCCAATCACCACATGGGTTGTGTAATTTGTTCTAACATTCAGATATCTCCCTGTATTCTTGCCTTCAGTTCGATTTTGCAGCAGCTATTCACAAATCTACTTTTGGAAAAAAAGCTTTCAGATAAATCTTAATACAAAAGCAAAATATTGTGGATTCTGGAAATCTGAAATGAAAACAAAAAATGCTGGAAATACTCAGCAGGTCAGGCAGCATCTGTGGAGAGAGAAACAGAGTTAACGTTTCAGGTCGATGACCTTTCGTAGGAAGAATGAGGAAATACAATACATGCTAAATGGTACAATTTTAAATGGGGTGCAAGAAGAGAGAGACCTGGGAGGTGCTTGTGCATAAATCTTTGATGGTGGCAGGGCAGGTTATCAAAGCCATTAATAAAGCATATGGAATCCTGGGCTATATAAATAGAGGCATAGAATACAAAAGCCAGGCAATTATGCTAAACGTATATAAAAACTAGTTCGGCCCCAGCTGGAGTATTGTGTCCATTTTTGGCACCACACTTTAAGAAGGACATGAAGGTAGAGAAGAGATTTACTAGAATGGGACCAGTATTGAGGGAATTTAGTTACGTGGATAAATTAGCGAAGCTGGGATTGTTCTCCTTAGAACAGAGAAGGCCAGGAGGAGATTTGATAGAGATGTTTAAAATCATGAAGTGTTTAGATAGAGTAAATAAAAATAAATTGTTTCTAATGGCTGAAGGGTCGATAACCAGAGGCCACATAGTTAAGGTGATTGGCAAAAGAACCAGAGTCAACATGAGGAAAAACCTTTTTACGCAATGAATGGTTAGGGTTTGGAATGCACTGCCTGATAGGGTGGTGGACACAGATTAAATAGTAGTCTTCAAAAGGGAATTGGATAAATATTTGAAGGAGAAAAAAACTCCAAGGATATAGGGAAACAGCGAAGGAGTGAGACGATTGGATTGCTCTTCGAAAGAGATGGTGCAAACCTGATGGGCCGAATGACCTCCTTGTGTACTGTACTATTCTATGATTGTGTGATTCTATGATTTTGATGATAAAGATCCAACATTCTTGTATATAGCACCTCAAATACGTAATATATAAGTTATATGAACAGGGTAAAACTTTCATATGTTTGTATATTGTAGACATCCAGTCTCGCCTTTCGTATTGTACATTGTCTTGCATTTGTGCTGGGACTTTGGAGCTGTTCCTGCTCAATTTTTATCATTAAAAATGTAAGTGGAGCACCAGCAACTAAAACAAGGGGGCTTTTAACTGCGATAATTTGTAGTCCATGTGATTATTTATTTAACAATTCATATATACTGTGTATCTCGAAAGTGATAGGTGATTATGATTACATTAAATAGATACTGAAGACTTTTGCAATCTCTACTTTAATGCATGCCCCAGTTGCAATTGCAAATAAATAATGGAAATATGTACACAAACACTCCACACTTCAATTTGTGATTTCTGAGGCATTTATTATAAAACACCATAATATGTTGCTTTGCCAGAACTGAGGAGTTCAGGACAAGAATATGATGGAATATAATATACAAATGCTCTCAAATTTAAATGATTTTAAAGAAGGCAAATACAGGAATCTATAAGGGAATTAAAATATCACGTGCTACTGATGAATATTCAGTTTTCAAAAGCCAGTGGGCCGTATTTTCCGGTCCTTTGCGCTCCGAGTTTCACCCTGGAGCAGTGTGAAAGGCGGCGATCAGGCCTCCTGCGCCCCGTCGTGATCCTCCGGTCCGTTTTTGCGGCGACGCTAAGCAGCACCGCTGGGAAGAGCTGCGGTGGGTGTACAACGCCTCTGGTTGCAGCATCGGCACGAGTTTGGCCACTTGCCCGATCGGTCCACCCGGAAGTACGCCCACAAAGACCGCCTAGGAAATCAGTGCGGTCCAGCCGTGTCGCTGGTGGTGAGGAAGGTAAAGTACTCTTAAGGTAAGTGCGAGTGTTTGTTCTTTTAATCTTTTCAGCGATTTGTGTTGTGGTAGTGTGGGCAATGTTTTAGGAATGTTTTTAAGGCCCCCCCCCCCGGCCTCTCTCGGAGCGCACATGGCCCAGCACTTTAGTTCGCGAGTTTCCCATTTTTGCACCTCAAAGTGTACAACTCCTCTCTTAGCGCTGCACCCCCGATGCAGGGTCCAGATGGTGAAAATTCCTTACCAAAGCGCAGACTATTCCCAGCCAATAACTTTCCCGCCCTGCCTCCGTTTTCGCCCCGAAAACAGAAAAGCCTAAAATCCAGCCCTTTTCAACAGTCAATGTACTGATGCTGTCCATGCAAAAAAAACAGCAGAATCCTGGGTTGCTCTGACACAAGAAATATAACTGAGTATGCTACAGATCTTCTAAAGATCCACTTGTGGACGATGTATAAACGACTGATACATATGCCTATTATGTTGGGATTTCATTAACACTGGCCTTAGACACCTAAGTGTATAGTCCCCAGAGAGACTCTGTAAACATTTAATTCCATAATCTAACCTGTATCACACATTCAAAGCTTTGTTTTCAATAATTTCGGAAAGGGAGGGGTTAATTCATTCTCTGCTTTGCTGTTAAATGTGCTATTTTTCACTTGTGCAAACTGTCGTGCCATAGAGATATGAAATATTAAGACCACTCCTAACTTTTCAAAGCTACAAATTAGGTGAGACTTCTGGTCTTAGAGGGCTTGACAGGGTAGATGTTGAACGGCTATTAATCCTGGCTGAAGAGTCTAGAATTAGGGGGTCATAGTCTTAGGATAAGGGGTTGGCCATTTAAGACTGAGATGACGTGGAATGTCTTCACTCAAATCTTTAGAATTCTCTACCCCAGAGGGGCTGTGGATGCTCAGTCGATGAGTATATTCAAGATTGAGATTGATAGATTTTTGGGCGCTAATGGAATCAAGAGTTAGGGCAGGAAAGTGGAGTTGCTGGAGTAGTTCAGCCATGATCTTATTGAATGGCAGAGCAAGCTCGATGGGCCGAATGGCTTTCTCCTGCTCCTATTTCTGATGTTCTTGTGTTCTTCCACTGAGATCCTATGTGATGATAGCATATTTGTGCAATGTAGCACTTAGTATTTATCTGTATTGGAGAAATAATATGATGCAAGTAGATATCTTTGTGAAAATGATTATCTCGAATCATAGAATCATAGAATGATACAGCACAGATAAAGTCAATTCAGCCCATCATGCCTATGCGGGCTCTTTGGTAGAGCTAACTAATTAATCCCACTCCCCACTCCCCTGCTCTTACCCATAGCTCTGTCATTTTTTTCTCTTCAAGTATTCATCCAATTCTCTTGAATCTGCTTCCACAACCATTTCAGACAGTGCATTCCAGATCACAAAAATTCACTGCATAAAAAAAATGTGTCCTCATATATATCAAAAATAGCAGTGGTCTTAATACCGACCCCTACTGTACACCATTGTATATCTCCCTCCAGTCTGAAAAACAACCGTTCACCATTACTCTCTGCTTTCTGTCCCTTAGCCAATCTTATATCAATGCTGTCACTGGCCCTTTAATCTCATGGGCTTTAATTTTGCACAGATATTTTTCATGCCTTCTTTCTGGAAGATCTTTTCTCTCCTGCTATAGATTGTCCATGTCCCACTCACTATTCCCTGCCTGAGAGGATGGGCAGATGACCTGATCCCAGGCCTCAGGTTTACTCCTTCTGTCCTTAACGGCTGATCAGGTGTCTCCTGTAGACAGCTCACCTGCATCGGTAAACTTCCTTGCAGGGAAATGGTTTGGGGCGTAACTTATGTGCCAGCACTCTATAGCACACAAGTTAAGCACAACTTACCGCAAAATTAGAGCTCATGGGATTGGGGTGAATATACTAGCATGGATTGAGAATTGATTAATGGACAGAAAATAGAGAGCAGGAATAAACGGGTCATTTTCGGGTTGGCAGTCTGTAACTAGTGGGCTGCCGCAAGGATCGGTGCTTGGGCCCCAGCTATTCACAATCTATATCAATGATTTAGATGAAGGGACCAAATGTAATATATCCAAGTTTGCTGATGATATAAAGCTTGGTGGGAATGTAAGCTGTGAGGAGGATACAAAGAGGCTTCAAGGGGGATATAAACAGGCTAAGTGAATGGGCAAGATCATGGCAAATGGAATGTAATGTGGAGAACTGTGAAGTTATCCACTTTGGTAGGAAAAATAGAAAAGCAGAGTATTTTTTAAATGGTGAGAGATTGGGAAATGTTGGTGTTCAGAGGGACCTGGGTGTCCTTGTACATTTTGCAATTAAGAAAATAAATAGTATGTTGGCCTTTATTACAAGACAATTTGAGTATAAGAGTAAAGACATCTTATTGCAATTATATAGGGCCCTGGTGAGACCGCATCTGGAGTATTGTTTACAGTTTTGGTCTCCTTACACAAGGAAGGATATACTTACAAGAGGGCTGTGCAACAAAGGTTCACCAGACTGTTCCCTGGGATGGGGGGGATTTCCTCTGAGGAGAGATGGAGTAGACTCGGCCTACACTCTCTAGAGTTTAGAAGAATGAGAGGTGATCTCATTGAAACATACAACATTCTTACATGGCTTGACAGGATAGATGCAGGGAGGATGTTTCCTCTGGTTGAGGAGTCTAGAACCAGGGGTCACAGTTTCAGAATAAGGGGTTGGCCATTTGGGACTGAAATGAGGAGAAACTTCTTCATTCAGAGGAAGATGAATCTTTGGAATTCCCTACCCCACCATCACCATCATAGGCAGTCCCTCGAAATCGAAGAAGACTTGCTTCCACTCTAAAAGTGAGTTCTCAGATAGCAGTATAGTCCAATGCGGGAATTACAGTCACTGTCACAGGTGGGGCAGACAATGGTTGAAGGAAAGGGTGGGTGGGGAGCCTGGTTTGCCGCACACTCCTTCTGGTGTCTGTGCTTGATTTCTGCATGCTCTCAGCGATGAGACTCGAGGTGCTCAGCGCCCTCCTGGATGCTCTTCCTCCACTTTGGGCGGTCTTGGGCCAGGGATTCCCAGATGCCGTTGGGGATGTTGCACTTTATCAAGGAGGTTTTGAGGGTGTGCTTGAAATGTTTCCTCTGCCCACATGGGGCTCGCTTGCCGTGTAGGAATTCCGAGTAGAGCGCTTGCTTACGGAGTCTCGTGTCAGGCATGCGGACGATGTGGCCCGCCCAACGGAGCTGATCGAGTGTGGTCAGTGCTTCGATGCTGGGGATGTTGGCCTGAGCGGGAACACTGACGTTGGTGCATCTATCCTCCCAGTGGATTTGCAGGATCTTGCGGAGGCAGCACTGGTGGTACTTCTCCAGCGATTTGAGATGTCTGCTGTATATGGTCATGTCTCTGAGCCATACAGGAGGGTTTTGGTTGCTCAGTCATTGATTTTATTCAAGAAAGAGATCGATATATTTTTGGAGATTAAAGGAATCAAGGAATATGGGAATAGTGCAGGAAAGTGGAGTTGAGGTAGAAGATCAGCCGTGATCTTATTGAATAGCCGAGCAGTCTTGAGGGGCTGAATGGCCTACTCCTGCTCCTATGTCTTATGTTGGTAAATTATTGACAAACCTGTCTGCTAAAATGGTCATTCCCAAATCATACATCACTCTGTATATAGAACTATAGTAGCATTTTCATACATAATCTCCCAATACATAATTTCATTATTTTTTACTGGTGCAAGCACTGAGCATCTGTTTTCACAGTGCCTTGTTTAGGTTGTACTGTGGAAACATACTTGAAATACTTGCAATTCTTCCTTTTTTCTAACTGTGGACCTCCTGTGGTATTCACAGAAATTTAGAAGATATGTTCTCTATTTTTCCTTTTAGCTCTGCTCTCCTTTTCTTTTGCTTTTCTCTCTCGCTCACTCTCTCTCTCTCTTCGCTTTTTTTCCTCTCTCTACTCGCTTTTTTTTCTTTCTGGTTCTTTTGCCTTCACTTTCTCTTTTACTGTGTGGAGGTGCAGGCAGTGGTTGAGGGGAGGATCTGGCTAAGGCTGTAGGCTAGTGGATGATGCATCCTTTTTAGGCCGCTGGTGGTAGGGTTCGAGCTTGGAGTTTGCATTTTCGAATGGTAGGTGCAAGACACTAGTGAGAGCAGAGGGCCTGGGCTGTGGGCCAGCAGTCTGGGTGCCTGTAGCACTGTATTTGACACCTGAAGGATGCATTTTCAGGTTTTAGATGCTGGATAGCAGTCCAAGAGGGAGGCAGAAAGCGAGGGGATGATCATATAGAATCACAGAATCTTACAGCACAGAAGGAGGCCATTCGGTCAAGACGGAGGCCATCAAGAATGCACCGAGACCACAGAACATGACGGAGCTGCGGTCGTTCTTGGGACTTCTCAACTATTTCTGTAATATCCTACCCGGGTTAAGTACCTTGCTAGAACCCCTACATGTGCTACTGTGCAAGTGAGATGACTGGGTATGGGGGAATTCACAAGAGGCTGCCTTTGAGAGCAGAAATCTGTTATGTTCAAACAAACTGCTTGTTCTGTATTACCCATGTAATCGATTAGTGCTAGCTTGCGATGCGTCGTCATATGGGGTCGGGTGTGTGTTACAACAGGCTAACGAATTGGGGATTTTGCAACCAGTCGCTTATGCATCCAGGAGTCTGTCCAAGGCTGAAAGGGCCTAAAGAAAAAGAAGCTCTGGCATGCATTTATGGGGTGAAAAAAATGCACCAGTATTTGTTTGGTCTCAAGTTTGAGCTTGAAACTGATCATAAGCTGCTCATATCGCTATTCTCAGAGAGCAAAGGGATTTACACCAATGCCTCTGCCCGCATCCAAAGATGGGCGCTCAGGCTGTCGGCATAAATCTATGTAATCCGCCACAGACCGAGCACGGAGAACTGTGCTGATGCTCTCAGTCGGCTACCATTGCCCATCACCGGGGTGGAAATGGCACAGTCTGCAAACTTGCTCAGGGTGATGGATGCATTCGAAACCGAAAAGTCACACGTTACGGCCCGCCAGATCAGGACCTGGACCAGCCAGGATCCTTTACTGTTCCTGGTAAAAAATTGTGTCCTCCATGGGAGCTGGTCCAGTGTCCCAGCGGAGATGCAGGAGGCGATTAAGCCATTCCACAGGCGCAAAGACAAAATGTCCTTGCAGGCGGACTGTCTGCTATGGGGTAATCACGTGGTCTTGCCCAAGAAAGACAGAGAAACATTCATACGTGACCTACACAACACCCACCCAGGTATTGTAATGATGAAAGCCCTAACCAGATCCCAAGTGTGGTGGCCCGGCATCGACTCAGATTTAGAGTCATGCGTGCACCAGTGCAACACTTGTTTTCAATTGGGCAATGCACCCAGAGAGGCACCGCTAGGTTTGTGGTCGTGGCCCTCCAAACCGTGGTCTAGGATCCACGTTGACTATGCAGGCCCATTTCTAGGCAAAATGTTCTTGGTTGTTGTGGATGCTTATTCAAAATGGATTGAATGTGCAATAATGTCTGTAACCATGTCCACTGCGAATGCCTACGAGCCATATTTGCCACACATGGCCTGCCTGATGTCCTAGTCAGCGACACTGGACCGTGTTTCACCTGA
The DNA here is from genome assembly GCF_044704955.1 of Pristiophorus japonicus. Taxonomy (NCBI): domain Eukaryota; kingdom Metazoa; phylum Chordata; class Chondrichthyes; family Pristiophoridae; genus Pristiophorus; species Pristiophorus japonicus. Next base: position 195,920,702 of record NC_091984.1, on the reverse strand, counting down.
GTTGAATTCAAGGAATTCATGACCCGCAATAGGATCAAGCACATCACATCTGCCCCATTCAAGCCCGCATCTAACAGCCAGGCAGAACGGGTAGTTCAGACCATCAAGCAAAGCTTGAAACGCATGTCGGAAGGCTCTCTGCAGACCCGACAGTCCAGAGTTCTGCACCGCACCAGACCCCACTCGCTCACCAGGGTTCCCCTAGTTGAGCTGCTCATGAAAAGGGCACTCAAAACAAGGCTCTCTCTTGTCCACCCTGATCTCCATGATCACGTCGAGGGCAGGCGGCATCAAAAAAGCATTACCATGATCGCGCAAATTTGTCACGCGATATTGAGGTCAATGATCCTATCTTTGTACTCAATTATGGACATGGTCCCAAATGGCTCGCTGGCACGGCCATAGCCAAATAAGGGAGTAGGGTGTTTCAGGTCAAATTGGCCAATGGACTAACGTGCAGAAAGCATTTGGACCAAATCAAATTGCGGTTCACCAACAGCTACGAGCAACCTGAAGTGGACACCACCAACTTCGACCCTCCAACACACATACAAGTGGCAACTGACATCATGGTCGACCATGAAGCCGAACTCATGGTCAGCAGCCCGGCAAGGCCGGCTTCCCGGCAAGGCCGGCTGCCCAGCAGCCCAGTGAAGAACCAACTAACTCACCCACACCTGCATTTGTACCGAGACGATCGACAAGGGAGTGAAAAGCCCAGATCGTCTCACCTTGTAAATAAGTGTACTGTTGACTTGAAGAGGGAGTGATGTTATATATTTAATCCTTGGCAACCTATATCACACCACCACCAGAGGGCCTACCTTTTGGAGTCTCAAGGGATCCCAGCATCTCTTGGGAGCACTGTATATAAGCAGGCCACCCACGCGGTACCTGCACTCTGGAGCTGAATTAAAGGAGCTAAGGTCATACTTACTCATTGCTTACAGTATTCAGTTTCATCCTTTATTTATGAGCGTAACAAAAATCAATTCTGAAATCCGGAATCCTCAACTGAATCCGTGCCGGATTATGGGTTTAGCCAGATTTCGGACCTCACCGCTCAAAACCTGGCACAGATTCGGTCGAGGATTCCGGATTTCAGACTATTGATTTTCTTGCCTGAAATCCGGAAAAACCCAAAAACTGGAACGGACTCGGTCCCGAGGATTCCGTATTCTGGACGTTGTACCTGTATAGATATATAGTGATAATAGTTGAAAATATTTTTTTTTAAGTGTTGCTCTACATCATACATCATACTCGGAGGACACAATAAAACATTGATCAGATGTAAATTTCTGTCCATAGCCCAGACAGATAATGCTTTATCTGTCAAAATGAATGTGCATCTCAGAAAATTAGAAATGCATTGAGTTTGACTTGTGTTTATACATTTAAATAATATTTCACCTTCAAAAATATGTTCCATCAAAAGAAAGTCATTTCTATTTCCTGTGAGAAGACACAAAATTATCTATCCTCATGCAGGTGAGGGATACAACTCAGCATGAAATATAATGCCCCCCCCTCCCCCACCCTTCCCGCACTACTCCCCCAGAGGTATGTTATGAGGGTCGAAGGTTTGAGGACAGGCAAGTGGATGTACATAGTGAAGGAGATGGAGAAGTGGTTGGAGATGGCCTTGTCAGTGACCATGACCTCTGAGAGAGAGCCCTTTGGATTGCGAGGTTGTAGGAACGTCCGCAAGTGGGGGTAGAAATGTTTATGTGGCGGGTAAGAGTAGATGAGGATAGGAGGCTAGAGAAATCAGCAATTAGATGGCATATTAAAGAATTTACTTGGTGCAGAGGCTAAGTAAGGAGAAGGAAAGAGATTTTGGTGAGGAAGTCACTGGTGGGGTTGGGAATGTGGTACTCAATGAAGTCCTGATAAGAAAGCTGGGAAGAATGGTAAATAGTGAAATGCACAAATGAATTGCTGGACAGCTCGGGATGGAACTGAGAGATGGCTACACTGCTGTGATGGAGTTTAGGGTGGGATATTTTTTTGTTGAATGGTTGAAATGTTCAAAGCATCACTAAATGAGGACTCATTATTCTTTGATACTTTCCTGGCATTCCTCCACTCTTTACCCAACGCCCTACCTTTTTGCTAAGATTAAAAAATACAGGTTTGATGGCCCCTTTATGTCCTTATGGGGTATACTTGTTCAATCTACCCCCATTGTATGTTCAAAAATACATATCTACACAATCTATTAATATATTTGTGTGCACAGCACCAAAAGTTAACCCTTCCCATAATTTTCACAATTGTGAATGGTGAAGCTTATGAATTGAGGCACATCTAATTTAGGATAATAACTGTCAGGAGCTGACATCCTTACTTAATTCTGTCAATTATCAGCTATTGAATAGGTGATGTAAAGGAACACTCATTGCTTTCAGTGTTTAAAATGCAATGTTCTCATGGATTATTACATTGTCAAGATAGTCTTGATAAAATTACTACCTTTTTATTCTGTGTGAACTAGATTTACATATTAAAACTGAGGTAATTTGAAAAACGTGCAGCTATGCTTCAAATGTCTTATTGCTTCTATGGGAGCTGTGTAGTGTGTGCTGTCATTATAGTTCAACATATTTCTGTTGATTTGAAAGGTAAAAGTTCAGAGTTCTCAGACCAAGTGCCTGAGTATCAGCAAACATTCATCCCTGTTCATCCCACTTGATGAATTCCTTGTTGCCATGGCAAGGATTTCTCGCATTCTGCTCCAAGCAAAGGCTATTTTCATTTCATTTTGTACAAACCTTCATTGTGACAGTTTCTATCGAGTGATCTTGTGTTTCAATATGTTATGAAATTAAACAGATTTGTTTTCACAAGATGATCAGATATATTCACATGCAAAACAGATTCAAATCTACTTCCTGATAGAAATGTATAGCATTTCTTAATAAATGAAAATTATTTCAATGTCCTGTTTTTAAAAATCCTGATGCAGCAAATAATGTGCATTTCTCCTCGTCTGTAACAGGATACCACTGTAGCTGGATACTGAAATACTGATACTGAAATTCTTGCCCACCATAGAAATTCAAAATCAAATAATCACAGACGTTTCATTATTTTGTCATATTTGTTGCATTGTAAGGAAAAACATTTTTGATTTGCTCTTAATTTTATTACTTAATTTAATTCTACCTCGAAAAGAAAACTTCAACTTTGTGCTTCCCTCAAATCCCAAACATCGAGCCGATCTCTGAGTGAATGTTGCTCTTATCTACGATATTACGTTTGCCTAAGTAACTGATTCCCATCCCAAGTGCATTGACCAATTCTTAAAGTGTGGTGTTGATGACACATTCCTTCATCTCCTTTCACTGCCGCTATGCATCTGGAGCATTAATTGAGATAAATTACCAGCATTGTGTGTAATCAGTGTCACATCATCAATATTACAGCAGGGTTTGTACACTGACAACTTTCTCTGGAAAAAGAAAAGAAGGGGAATATTAAAATTTATGCAACATAAACTGTTGTTTTCACATTGTACAAAATCAATGATTTATAATCCTTCTGAAGTTTGAATTTTGAATATATGTCACATGGTTAAAGTATGCCAAAGTTTCTATTTAGTTAACATAAGTAGGGTAAGGATCAAATCATGTTCTTCACATAGCGTATTCTTTGAATCTCAACTAGCACTACTACATGACTCTGAATCAGTTTATCAGAGAGTGTTTATTTTTTACACAGCCAGGTTACAAATGTTTCATGCTATGTCACTGGTGTTATAACACAACAGTCTTCTATTGACTACAGTGAGAAAAAGCTGTATTCCCTTCAACACGAGTCAGCACAAGTAAACTGGGTGGGAATGATTTGGTGACCCGGAGCATGCACTTTATTCAAAGGACATATTTCAGGATGTTTTAAGGAATAAAAGGAGATTATGGTGTAACATAGAAGGGAAGTACCTGACCCTCTCCAGTTATAGAATAGAATCATAGAATGGATACAGCACGGAAGAAGGCCATTCGGCCCGTTGAGCTCTTGCCGACTCTCAGCTAGTCCCACTCCCCTGTCCTTTCCCGTAGCCCTGAAATTTTTTTGTCCTTTAGATACTTATCCAACTCTCTCTTGAAAGACAAAATTGAGTCTGCCTCCACCACCCTTTCCAGTAGCGTATTCCAGATTTTAACCACTCGCTGAGTAAAAAAGTTGTTTCTTTCATCGCCTTTGGTTTATTTGTCAATCATCTTATGTTAATCTTATCATTCAATTTGAAGTGTAAGAGAAAAAGGTTAACAAAAGCTTTTGCAATTGGGAACGGAGTCATCCTCATCATCATCATAGGCAGTCCCTCGGAATCGAGGAAGACTTGCTTCCACTCTTAGCATGAGTTCTTAGGTGGTTGCCCATGTGGGTCCTGATGTTCCAGGTCCCGAACTTCATGTTGGAGGAGTGGAAGATGCCTGTGCATGATTTCTTTTAACGTGGCAAGGGGGTCCAAGACGACTGGAGACCGGGCACTACTCTATAGGTCTAGTTGCCTATGGCGAGATGTTGGCCGCAGACTCGGCGCTGGGTAGCGCCCTTGATGGTAGGTGGTCCAAGGCTTGGTTGGGGGCAGGCATTGGGGGGGCCTGTGGTACACTGGGGTTCAGAATAGGGGGGCAGGGGGCTCACAGCCATTGTACCCACCACGTGCTGGAGGAAGAGAGGAGGCCAGGCCATCAGTGGGGAAGGAGAGGTCTAGATGCGGGGGGGGGGGGGGGATGGAGGTGGAGGCCCGATAGCCAGGTCCAGCCACCCAGTCGCCGCAGGAGGTCCAGCCGGGAGGCCCAGGAGTATATTTGGTATGGCTACTGTTTTAATTTTTTGTGATCTTCCATATTTGAACACTGAGTGGTATAACAGCCAGGTTCAGTGAGAGACAGCTGGCAATTCCTGGGAGCACAAAATAACTTGGAGTAATTGTACTGGTGGGCGCAGTTCACCATCGCTTAATCAGTGCATTAAACTGTGGCACAGCAACAAAGATTTTTCCTACATCTTTAAAGTTTCTTTGTTTTATCTTTAATATCAGAGTGTTGTATCACGTTGCAAGGGGTGGTTAACTCTTCATTTGAACCTTTGTATACAATGGCTTTGAATTGGAAGTGACAACACTGGGACCAAGTTTGACAGAGCGGAGAAGCAGTATCTGAACTTTCCCTGTTAGTATTCTGTGTGGAATTTGTAATCAAGAATTGACAATGTTGGATTGATAAATGGGATAGGAATGCCAGTAAGGACTCTAATGCTCATCTCATTTTGCCATCCCTTATTCCTTCTCTTTATAACAGTAATGCAAATTCCTTTCATCAAAACACATACACAACACATACACAATGAAGTTGCCAAAAAATGCTCTGTTTGTACTAGAACTAGGGATCAACAACATTAGTATGGGGAAATTTATTTTGCACAATTCGATGTAACCATGAAAGCATTGAGATGTAGACCAAGGTAAGACAGGGCAGCGGACAATAAGTGCCTACAATGTAATCAATGTGAAATGTGGAGCCTTTACAGGTATCAAAAAAGGAGGATTTATTACCAGACATCACAAGAGCATGGGTTCTTGTAAGTTCCTCAAAGTCTATTGTGATCGAGAGCAGAACCCACACCAGGTAAACATCTGGGGATATCTGGTGCTAGTGTTTACTCATAACAAATGGAGTGGAAATTGCTATATATTTTTTCTTTATGGTCTTTTCAGTTGAGCTTTGAAGTCTTGACTTTGAAAGTTGTGCTGCCATTTTTCGTCGTGTTGCATAATTTGATGTTATAATTATACACCTTTTCTCTTGTTAGAAACCAAAGATGCCTAAAAATGTATATGCTTATGCGATTAAAACTGTTACATGAAAAATTCTGCGTTTAAATGATTATGTTTGAATTGCAGACGAAAAGTCTCCTCGGACAAGATAGATGCTTAGATTTGCTAATGTCTTGGTTTCCTGTGGATGATATGGCTTTGTTGTACTATATACAATCTCCCTGTTGCTAAGCAATTATCTGTTGTTTTTAATTTAAGACTTGAACCTTGTTTATGTATTTTATGTATAATGCTAAGATAGGATTTGAAGTTAGCTTAACAGAGCTACTTGCGAAGGCAGTTGGTAGAAGTTAGCATAAACACATGGCAGTTTGCTACGTCGTAAAGAAGTTCACGATCGGTTGGAGTGAGAAAGCTTTGCTTTGGGCTTCATAGTTCAAAGGGTAGAGGACTAGGCCTTGCATTACTTGTACCTGAGAGAATAGGGACGGAGAGAGATGAAACAAATTCCAGAGGAAAGCATCTTTGGGAGGATAGAAACAAAAAGTCATGTGGCCAAAATCATAAGATATCTTTAGGGTGGACTTTGACACAAGAATTGAGACAAAGAACACGATACGCCATTGGGTATTAAAGTTTTAGGGGAACTTCTACAGGTCAAAAGGTCTTATCAATATCCCAGTTCAGGCCCACCCCTAAAAAGAGAATAAAAGTGACCTCCCAAAAACTTGCACTCACAGACGAATGAAAGACACAGACAGAAGGAGCTCACAGACGGAAGAGGGAGAAAAAGAGAAGGAGCTCACAGATGGAAGAGAGGAAGTGAGAGAAAGAAGGAGAAGTTCTAAACAAAAGGAACAGAATTGCTCACATTTGTCAACCGTCTGTCTGATTGGATTGGTATCAACTATTTGTCACGGTCGTATGTTTTTGCTGTATAACTAATGTGTTACATTCCATCTTAAACTCTGATTAAACACAATATACTCACCATATTTTGGTTGCATTCGAACCAGATTGTTTAAAGTGACCAGAGATGGCAGAAAATAAGTTATTTCCAACACTCTGCATTGCAACATTTGTTTTAATTACTTTTAATAATAATTCAATGCCTTTAAAATGCAATAAAGAAATGGTTTAACGCCATAGGAAAAATTTAAAAAAAAACATTTGTGACATTCAGTACTTTTTATTATATTTCAACTTATTGACAAGCTAATGGCCCTGAAATTCCGTTTTGGCCTTCCCACGGGCACTTTAGAGAAAAATACCCTTAAGTTGCTGTCTATGTTCGAGTTTCCGATGCTGAGGCCTCTCCTGACTGCCAGTCACAGGGCGTGCACGTCGACGTGCGCGCAGGCCTACAGCTAGAGTCACATGGTTCTGAGCAGCCAATCAGGTAAAGTATCATAGTAATAGGAGTTCCACAGGGTCCTAAACTCCTATTACTATGATTGTGATAGAGCCCGAAACACCCAAAACACAGCCCCAAACACCCAAAACACTAATAAAAAATAGAAAATAATTACACTACATTCATTTAAATTAAAGTTATTAATGTCTTAAAAAAAATAATTTCCCGATTTTTAAAAAAGTTTTTAAAAATAAACTTATCATTGTGGGGAGGGTTTTTAATGATAACATATGTTTTAATAACTTTTAAAATATATTTTTGTGTTTTTTAAAACACTTGCACCTATAAAAGGCTATGCGCCTGCTTTTTCAGGCGCAAGATTTTTGGGGACATTTATAAGCGTACATATCGTAAATTTCCACTTACAAATGTCCTCGCTCCCGAGATGCGGCCATCTGTCAAGCCAGAAACTTGAAAGATTGGAAATACCAGTTTCCAGCGCATGTGCATTGCGTGCTGGAAACCGACATTTCCGATGCCTTCCTGGGTCCGTACAAACCCGGGGAGGCCGGAATTGTTGGCCCAATGTTTCAAATAGTTTTGTTGTTTCCTGCCTTGCTTATTCAAGATTAATGAATTTTCTTTGAACCTTTCTTACATACATATTTTCTGTCACATCTGTAAAATCATTTTCTGTGTGATTCTGCACTTGACTGTTCTAAATGAGATTTAAGTAAATGTAGAAAGCCATGCAACCTGAAATCATACTATGGCACACTATTGTACAGATGCTTAATGCATTCGTATGAAATTTCCCTCTCCACTAAAATAGGTGCTGATTTCAGATGAATGTTTTATACATCTGTGCAATATTGTCCAAGGCATCATTTCAACATTATTCTTTTGCCAGTTTTCCATTCCCCCTTCATCCTCTTAAATTACAAATGCCGAGGTATTGTCCTAATGGGGGCCAAGCAAGTCCCCAATTGGTCATTTTTCTTGTATGACCAGAGGCAATGAATATCATGGGAATGAATAATAATTGTATATTAATGCACCCTAAGTTGCATACCTTCACAACTAACTCTGTGCTTGTTTTTTTTAGCAAATGAAGATAAAGGAAAGTACAGATACATAAGAACATACAAAAAGAACAGATAAGAAAACAACCATTGTCCATCCAGCTTGTCCCACACAGTCATGATGTCATATGCATCACAATACAAACACTCCCTACCAACCTAGAGCCAGGTATTGCACCGGGAGAGGTGAAAAAACACTCAAAACTCCAGGCTAATAAGGGAATAATCTGGAACGTTATTCTCCGACCCTTTTATGCAATCAAAATTAGTCCAGGAGATCACACAGAGACTAACTAATATTACAGAATACCTACCACTTATACAAGGTGATCTCCGCCCCAACCAGAAACAGGTCCAACTCTTTCTTGAAGGAATGCAGTGAATCAGCATTCAACGCATGAGCCGGCAACCTGCTCCATAGGTCCACCATTCTCTGGGAAAATCATCCATCGGTTCTTGCATAACTTGTAATTGTGACATCTGATCCTCTTCCTAATCTATTCAGCTGAAATAATTGGTCCACATAAAACAATCTAGTCCCTTCATTATTTTATGATCCTCATTCAAACCTCCCCATAGTCTACACTTTTCTAAAGTTTGCAAACCTAGGTCCTTGAGCCTATCTGAGTAGCTAAGGTGTTTTAAGCTGTGAATTCATCTTGTGGCCCTACTCTGCACCCTTGCCAGAGCCTCACTATCCTCTACACATGAGACCAAAACTGGACAGAGCATTCAAACTGAGACCTAACCAAGATCCATCACAAGGACAAAATGGTAAAGCTGAACGGTTCATACGTGGCCTCATCTCACTCAAGTGTTAACAGTCTGCCACTGGACCACAAGAGAGTACCATAGTTGGCTGTCAAGGTTTCGCTATTGTACAGTTAGATACTGGGCAGTACAGACTCATTCCTGAATGTAAGATATGGGAATCACGGACAGGAGTGACTAAAGAGAAAATATCTAAAACACACACAAAATTTCTAACATCCACCTTAACCACATACATGAAAAGACAAAAGTATTTCTGATCCCCAATTGAAGCTGGGGATTTCACTTCGTCCAATTCAGAAATGAACACTTTATTAGTTTTATTTTAAGTGTCATGATTATTATGAAATATAATACTGATTAGTTCTGAAGCGACACGACAATGCTGGAGCACCAGTGTGCAACAGCACTGACACTGTTAGCTTGTGATTTGCCCAAATCTAGACAGAGACCAGATTATGGAGATGGAGAGGATGGTGGTGGGATCATGGTTTGAGTTCTAAGGGGACAAATTTGTTGGCTTAGCATCTCATGTAATCTCCTGTGGGGGGAGGGGGTGGGGGTGGGGTGCTAAGGAGTTAGCGACCAGGCGCGGAAAATGCAGCAACGCCCGTGAACTTCAGTGCCGATTTAGCGCTGGTGCTGACACTTACTGCCTGGGCCTCCAGCACCTTGCAGATCGTGATGTCATAAAGTGCACAGCGCCCCGTTACCGCCGCGGATGTGAAATTGCCTCCCGCCCCCTGCTGTATCACTGGGCATCAACAATGGAAGGAAGAGGAGGCGCTGTGAACGCGGCTGGCCGCTTGGGGAGCACTAATTAAAGGGAATGGTTTTCAGGTAGGCCAACCTTTATTATTTGCACCAGTCTGGTGCCTGGTCTGGTTTTTGATGTTTCATTGCTGTAAGATGTCCAAGCTCTCCACTTTGTGAGAGTGTTTGAAGCTGTACTGACAGTCGCGCAGGCCATCTTGTAATGCAGAAATGCCCTGAAGTAGGTTGCGCACCATCTCTGGCCCTTCCCTTTAAGCGAGGGAAGCAGCCTCTGATGCCGTTAGCATTGCGATCCACATTGTTCAGCGTCTGTCGTTACCACCCCACTCTTGCACTTTAGCGCCCTAAGAGAAGTGGTTAGTGCTTGATTTAGTGCTCCATTTCTCTCTCAGAGCAATAAAACTGAATTTTCCAGCAGGAAAGAATCATTAGGGCCTGACGCTACTTTTTCTAGTTTTCAAAAATTATCGCCCCAATCAGAACACTACGGAATATCTAGCCATAAGAGTTTGTTTTGCTGCTGATTTTTAAATGTACTGAAAACATTTATTGCTAATGCTTCCACATCATAATATAAGCGAGAATTGTATTTCTATTCAAAGATAAAATGTAATAGAATCATAGAATCATAGAAATTTACAGCACAGAAGGAGGTCATTCGGCCCATCAGCTGTGGCTCAGTGGGTGGCACACTCGCCTCTGAGTCAGAAGGTTATGAGTTCTAGTCCCACTCCAGAGACTTGAGCACATAAATCTAGGCTGACACTCCAGTGCAGTGCTAAGGGAGGGCTGCATTGTTGGTGGTGCCATCTTTCAGATGAAACGTCTGCTCTCTCAGGTGGATGTAAAAGATCCCATTGCACTATATCGAAGAAGAGCAGGGAAGTTCTCCCTGGTGCCCAGGCGAATGTTTATCCTTCAATCAACATTACAAAAACAGATTATCTGGTCATTATCACAGTGCTATTTGTGGGAGCTTGCTGTGCACAAATGGTTACCGCGTTTCCCAAATTACAACAGTGATTACACATCGATACTACTTCATTGGCTGTAAAGCACTTTGAGCTGTCTGGTGGTCGTGAAAGGCATTATATAAATGCAAGTCTTTCTTCCTTTTCCCATGCCTGTGCTGGTCGAAAAAGAGCTATCTAGCCTAATTCCACTTTAGAGCTCTTGGGCAGTAGCCTTGCATTACAAGACACATTATTCCAAAAGAATTACTGTTTGTCTCAAATTTGGCATCCCTGAACAACAAATTGGAGGGATACACATTTGAACCTCTCTTTTCCTGAGTTTCAGATCTCTGCTCTTATTGTGTGGGGTAATACTGGATGGGAGCTGCATGTATCCCTACAGTGAGAGAGATTAAACGTCCTACCAGGCTGTTGTCATTAGCATGGTGGCCTGAGAGCAAGCTGCACATTCTCTTCTCTTGGTTGGACGGACACATGGAAGACTTAGGAGAGAATCAGCAAAAGAGTGCTTGTAGGCTATATTGAAGGATAATATACACCTTAAAAATTGCAATCTTTTTGTAAAGACTTTTCACACAGCAACATAACAGGAATAAGAAACTATAGTTATGAGGAGAGAGTTGAGATACTAGGATTATTCCCACTGGAGAAGGCTAAAATGAGATTTAATGGAAGTTGTTAAATTATGAAGGGTTTTCATAACTTGAAGAGGGAAAGACTATTTCCTCTTGCTGGGGCGTCAGTGATGAGGGATCATCACTTTAAATTGCCATCGAGAGTGAGGAGAGAAGTTACCAGAAATATCTTGATGCAAAGAGCTGTTAGAGCATGGAATGCTTTGCTACAGGAAATATTGAGGCAGAGACCATTACAACTTTAAGGGAAAATCCATTATATTTGACAGAGAGAAACATACAAGGCAGAAAGTGGGCATTGACATTATTTTGAGATTGCTCTAGCAAAGAGGCAACGCTGACATAATGGGGCAAATCTATGGTTCTAAGCAAAGAGAAACATTAACAATAGTTATTTAAATTTCAAAGTACTTTTATAACACTGTCTTTGGGGGCTGTGCACAAAACATAATGACAAGTACATTACAAACAGAGTGTTTTGTGTTGATTTCAATTAATGAAGAAGCAAACCATACATGCATTATATCAGACAGCAATACTGTTGCAAGCAGACTTCAAAATAAGCAGAGGTGACACACATCAAATCACACCTGTATATAGTGAGGAAGCCTGGCTTGAGATTCCCCTGGTTAATGGTTTTACTGATGATGTGTTTCCAGGCAAGATACTTGACTTTAACGGTTGTAGCATTGCAACCTAAACATGCTGTGTAGAAATACCTAAAATGTGTTTAATTTTATTTTGCTTGTGGACAAAGCAGATGTAGACTCTCAGAGAACGCACATTTTAGTTTTGGCTAATTTTTGCCTTTTGGAGTCCTGAGGTCCGCCTGTCTGTGCTAGTTTGAAACTGGCTGTCTAGGATAACTGTTCTGATTTTCCCCCTCTTTCTCTCTGGGGAAATGCCTGGCCTCTGCTTTGGGCCTCTGCACATCAGCACGTGTGAGATGGGGACCTCAGCGTGAGAGAACTGCAGGCATGAGGCTGTATCGCACTGCTCCGTGGTGTAGTATAATAAGGCTCCAATGTGTGTGCCAGAACACTGCCCGGGAATAACACAATCTTCATGTTATTTAAGCATTCAGAAAACGGCGTACTAGATTTAAGAAAATGAATACAATTAAATTTAGATATTTAAAGAGATTAAAAGCAGTTTCTTGAGATTTAGTTAACTTTATTGAAGAATGCATATCGCAGTTAAGAGGGTGAAATTTGGTTACGCCCCATTGAGGGTGGTAACCAAGGGGTGGTGGGGTGGGGGGGTGCGGGATTTGCTGCCCCGGCCGCAAAATTGCGGTTACCACACTTCACAGGAAGTGGAGCGCAATGTCGGTGCTCCACTTCCCTTTGGGGCAGGTTTGGGGGTACTACTCAGGTGGGTTCGGCAGTGGTAGGCGGCTTCTCCATCTAGCGCTGATTTGTGTTTCAATACCCCTCCCCTTCCGTTAAAGGGAAGGGACGCTGTGAGCTCTGCAGGTCATTTGAAGGTCTCCATTGGGCCACCAGGACTAAGGGCTGCCGTGGTGCAGCCCAGCACCGAGACGGAGTGCTGGCCCGGACCCCGAGAAAGAAGCGGTGATCGGCCCGACCAGTAATTCGGTAAAAATCAAAGATCGCGGCGCAGCGCACCTCCCAATTTAAGTTCTGGCCTGCAATGGTTCACTGGTCCGGTTCGCGACCCGCGAGGCTGGCGCGGGCACCACCCATGGCGGCCTCACAGGCCACTAGTCAATTTCTGCCGTGGACCGGAAAGGGGCCTCCACGGGATGAAAAGGAGTCGCCGCGCACGCCAATGTCATCATTGCCAGTGGTGCAGCGCCCCAGGGTGCTATCGGTGGGGCACGGCGGTACCGTGTTTGTGCCTCTGCTAACTCCTGTGCAATTTCGCGGGAACCGGGAGCTCACCCCCCCCCCACCCCCCCCCGAGGTGGAAACACTTTCGCGTCCTGTTAGGGCCCCCCGGAGGTGTTAACAGCAGGCGCAGGACAGTGGAATTTCGGCCCCTAAGGCTTAGATTATAAAATTATAGGAATAATTAAAGTTGATTATTTCTACCTGTGATGCAAAGAGAATAAATCCACTGCTAGTATGGAGTCTTTTTTTTTTAAACTCGCAGGTAATTATTGCTTTAAAAGAAATTGTATTAGCAGGCATCTTTCTTTTACCGTTACCCACTGAGAATAAGAAAGCCTGTGCAATGTGATGCTTACTATTGTTTTTAATTGGGCTTTCAGGTGGGTAACTTTTGGATTGGACACACATTTGTACTTTCCATAGAGATCCAGGAGCTCGATATTCTACTTTTAATGTGACAAACTAAGTTAAATTTCCATATTAATTCTGTGGAGATAAGTTATTATGCCTTGTTTCAAAAATATTAAAATAGATATAGTGGTAATAGGATAGACAATATAAATGATCCCTTGCTCTATTTAAAAGTGGCTTTTTTCATGGAATAATTTGTGGAAATAAGACCCACAGTCAACTCAACTTCTTCAAGATCAGCGCAGGTAATAGACATAAGATTAGCTCAGGCAATTTTATTGCTTATTTATTGAATTTGAAGTTTTTCGTGGCTAGATGATTGTTTCAGTCCAATTTGGATCTCCGTTTTAATCATAAAATCTTAATTAATTTTTATACAACATTGTGTGTGGCTCGGCACAAAGTGAGTATTTCTTTTAGATGGTCTGATAATACTGCTAATGTCATTCAAGTACGTTACCATGGAATATATAGGAGTATAATAGCCCATTAAAACAGTGCATTATTTTTCAGTTTAATCCAATCCTGTTATATGAGAATGTTATTTTCTAGTATGCCTCGACATGGCTTCATAATCTGTTTCAGCACAAAAAAAATAAGCTTTTCAAGTCGTATGAAGCAAACTGGCTATATTGAATTCGAAATGATAAGAGAACTATTGCCATTGGAGAAAATACAGGGACTCAAATAATAACTCTGGAATTGGAAAGAAGATAGAAAGGCTTGCATTTATATAGTGCCATTGATGACCTCAGGAGGTCCCAAAGTGTTTTACATGCAATAAACTACTATGAAAGTGTAGTCACTGTAGGAAACAAGCTCATCAATTCATGGGGTGGAAGGAGGACGGAAGGAAGAAGGGAGGAAAGCTCGAACATGCTTTGTTGCTTTGGGGTGATATCCTGAAACTGATCTCTTTCTTTTTTGTTCTCCTGGAGCCTGAAGCCTGAAGCCTTGGAAAATATAGCCTGCAAACCCTAATGTTAATGACACATTATCCGTCTTCATATATTTATGCAAGGTTTAGTGTTGTCAAATATTTTTAATTCCACAGAAAGACACATCCATTCCTCCTGCTTTAGTGTATTCCAATCTAGTGTTTATGGGTTTCTTCTGTTTATTTTGGCTTGTCTATTTGCTCTCCTCCTTGTGTTTTCTGTTGGGGTACAATTCCACGGGTCCAAGCCACCTCCCATCATATCGCTCAATTAGCCATTTCCAAGTGTGAGCCCAGACAGTCTATTCAATTGTAAGGGACCTCACAGCTAAACCCAATCCTATTATTCAATATAGAGAGGAAAAAAGTAAGTATTTGTTTGTCTTTAACTATTACCGAATATTAAATCACAACAGAGTGCATGAGATGCCATACAATCTCCTGACCTGCTCCTGATTTCATTTGGAGATAGAATTACCAGTAAAGTTCCTACCTAATCACCTAAATATTTCAAACTTCCCTGTAATCAAGCACCATTCTAGAACATAAGAATGATCAGGAAGAAGAAAAGCCAATGAGCTGGATTTGTGGATTTCCCAATTTCGGGGCATTAATGGTGGCGGGGCGCTCCCAAAACCGCCTGAAAAAAGTTTGCGCCCTCGACTGGACATTTCACCAACAAATGAGGATCCATGATCGGGTGCGTTAAATCAGGTGATACACAACGAACTTTGTGCACCCATGCCAAAAATTGTGGTGTTAAAAAATGCGTTCATTTTGCCCATGCGCAGACGTGTTTTAGTTTTCATGGGCACAGACGGTATTTCAGGGCACGGCGGCTTCCTGCGCGCATGTGTATATGACCCGGCCGACTTCTGGGATTTCTGCAGAGATGGTGCAGCAGGCAGTGCACACCAGGCATTTTTCAACGGAGGCTGCTGAGGTCTTAGTCGATGGAGTGGAAAGAAAGTTGACATCACTGTATATGGTTGGGGGAGGGAGGTCGCTGCCAAGCATTTTTAAGCAGATATGGCATGAAATTGTACAGGAGGTGTCCGCAGCAGACATGGTGGCCAGAACTGGCACCCAATGCCGCAAAAAGTTTAACGACCTTACGAGGCTCGTCAGGCTGAGTACCCTTCACATTTATGTATGCCTGCTATCCTTCCAACATGACGGTGTGATGGTGGCACGAAGTGACCGTGCCAAAGCAGGCCAGCAAATTGTGAAAACATATTGTGCTCCGGATGTTGAGGCCCAGCCCTATCGGACTGTCAGTGGCTCCCAGGAAATGGAAGGTGCTGTCCTTCCTGAGGATGACAGCATTCCAGCTTGCACCACTGACTCTCCAACCATGCAACTTACATGGTCCATATCCGAGCCACCAGAGACTGCTTCCGCTGATGCTGAGGCGCCGCAGTCTGTAGCCAGTCCTTCCAAGCCCAAAGCTGGTCTGGGGCATCGTCATACGGCATCTGCACTGTCTTCCCCCTAACATAGCAGCCCTCAAGCAGCCTTACTGTAGGCACTGAGACCTCATTGAGGAGGAGCAGCAGGCGTGGGAGTGGGGTAAAGAGTAGGGGGGGAAAGCACAGGGCAAGTCCCAATAAGGGGTTACACAACCAGGTGATAATGTGTTTGCATGTAATGAGTGCTTCTGTTGATAGTTATTTTGTTATAATTTATTTTAACCTGAGTAACTTGCAATAGGATGCTGTTTATTGTATAATTTTATTTTGATGGCTTGAAGTATCATTTGTTTTTGATGTTTCATAGCATCTATTTGAAATTGTTCATTTATTCATTGCATTTGTTTGGGGGGGGGGATCATGTTTGATACTTTTGTTCATTAAGTTATAACTTTAACCTTCGACGTTGTTGTCTTGTGTATCTTTGCGAAGCTCAGCATAGATGTGCCTTTATGGCAGCACAGAGCGTGGCCAATATTAGATGCATCCCTCAGCTTCCTCCATTCAAGCAAACCTCTCCGTTATGAGCTGGCATCGTGCGGCTCTTCCTCCTGGCAGCATCTCCACCCTGCCTCCCCCATGCTTGTGGTGGCTGTGTAATTGGTGCCTCTCCAGGCTCGTCTTCGTCGTCCTCCTGAGGTGGGTCTGCAATCCCCACTGGCAATGCCTGGCCCCTGATAAGTACCAAGTTGTGCAGCATGCAGCACACCACAATGAACTCGGAGACCTGTTGAAGGGGATATTGAAGGCTGCCTCCAGAATGGACAAGGCATCGGTGTGACTGTAGATGGCACAGCCTTCTCACACACTGCACCTCAGAGAGCTGGAGGTATGAGCATTGGTGCCTGTAAACCCATGGGGGGGTAAGCCCTCCTCCCAAGACCTCTTCGGCCTCTCATTATCCATGGTCCTACTTCTAGCAACCCTATTTCTAGCTTGTCGCCACCTGACAATGGCAACCAGCATGAGACGCTGGCAAACTAGTAATGCCCCCATTAAATTCTTTCACTGACATTGTAACGGCAGATAAAAGTGCTGTTCACGCAGCATTCTATGCCCAACCGTTGCAGTCAATGTGAGCTGCGATATAGGATCCTCATTCACGTATTTAAAAATGTCGTCAATATTGCCGGCTGCACCCTGGGAATGCCTGATTTTTCAGACATTTCCTGGGGCGGGCGTTAAATGAGGCATTAGGGTTGGATTTTTTCATCCAGGGCGCCAGCGCAGCGTTGCACGACGATTGATGATATGACCTCAGTGAAACCGAAGGGTGGAGCGGTAAGTTTCTGCGCCGCTGCAAAACAGGAGCCTAATTTACTGGCTGGGCACTAAAACCTGGATGCCCGGCGTAATGCCCAGAAACACCATTTACCGCCACATCAGGGTGCAAACAGGCGCAAACGAGCTGAAAATCCAGCCCAATGAACCTTCCACCACACTGATGAGCTTTAAGAAAGAACTTGCATTTATATAGTGCTTCTATGTCCCCAGGACGTCCCAAAGCACTTTACAGCCAATGAAGTACTTTTGAATTGTAGTCACTCTTGTAAAGTAGGAAACACGGCAGCCAATTTGTGCTCCCACAAACAGCCATGAGATGATGACTCAATCATCTGTTTTTTGTGATGTTGGTCGAGGGATAAATATTGACCAGGGCTCGAAGGAGAACTTCCCTGTTCATCTTTGAAAAATGCCACGGGATCTTTTACATCCATCTGAGAGGGCAGATGAGGGCTCAGTTTAATGTCTCATTTGAAAGACGGCACCTCCTACAATGTAGTACTGCACTGGAGTGTCAGCCTAGATTTTGTTCTCAAGTCCCTGGAGAGTGCTACCACTGAGCCACAACTAACACCGTTATTAATTTCTTCCATGATCCTACTAGAGAGAGATCAGCTCTCTCAAAAGGGGAGATGAGATTGGACAAGAAGAGGAAAACACAAGAGCAGTAGTTGTTGTCGTCCTTTTACTAATTGCAGAAAGGGTAATCAGGGCAACTATCAGCTTTGATGTAACAGTCTTCCTCAGTGTCACCTGTGGCTCAGTGGATAGCGCTCTCCCCTCTGACTCTAGAAAGTTGTATGTTCAAGTCTTACTCCAGGAACTTGAGGGATTGCTGCACTGTTGGAGATGCTGGGCCTGAAATTCAGGAAAGCTGGTGCTCCCCCAACCTTTTTGGGGCCATTAGCGCTGACATTTTTTCATGGCTGGGTCACCCCATATTCAACTCCAAAAGTGAACACATGGGTTCCAGCACAAATTAACCCTCCCAAAGTGGATTTTTCAGCAGTGTGGCTGTCTTAATTTGAGCGCTATCACCACTGAGAAATTCAGCATGCAGGCAAGGGTTTCTAACGAGCCAGCTGCTGCCAGGGTTTGCAGCAAGGCCCTGGGAGGCGGGGGTGGGGGGTGGGGGGGGGAATGGTGGGAAGGAGTTTGGATGGATGGCTGGTGTAAGAGGTGCAAGGAGAGCCAACAGGTTCACTGATATGGCGCTGGAGACACTGATGGACAGTGTGGAGGACAGAAGAAGAATACTGTTTCCTGATGTGGGGAGACCTGGCAGACCGCCAGTACATAATGCATGGAGGGAGATTGCAGGGGAGGTGTCAGGCACCTCCATATATGTGAGGACACACCCTCCCAGGATGGTGCTGGCCAGTCTGCACCCGGCCCTTCCAGGATGGCGATGAGGCGACGGGGAACCTCCTACTACTCCTCCTCCTCAGGTGGTACTGTTGGCTCGACCTCCAGCGGCTGTCCCCTCATGATAGCCAGCTTGTGCAGCATGCAGCAGACCATGAAGATTATGGAGACCCGTTGAGGAGCGCACTGCAAGGTGCCACCAGAGCGGTCCAGGCACCGGAACCTCTGCTTAAGAATGTCTATGCACTGCTCGATGATGCACCCGGTGGCACAATGAGCGTCATTGTATGCATGCTCTGGCGCTGTCCTGGGGTTCCGCAGTGGAGTGAGCAGCCAAGTGGACAGGGGATATCCCTTCTCCCCAAGCAGCCAACCGTAATCCTGATTGGGGCTGGTCAAGATGGCAGGCACACTGGTCTGGCGCAGAATGAACAAATCATGGCTGCTGCCTCCCTTGCCCGCTGCCTGTCTGCACGGTGCTGACTGCGACGCCTTCGCCTGCATGCCGCCCTGCTTCTGAGCCAATGTACCAGGTGTTGCCCTCCCAACACTCCTTCCATCCTCAGGGTGAAACCTGCCAAGCAGGTCTCTGCAGCCCACAGTCATCTATTAAAGAGACAGACCTGAAAATTATACAATAGTATGTGCAAACCTCTGAGCAGTACTCAGCAGGTTTATTAGAACATAAGAACATAAGATATAGGAGCAGGAATAGGCCAAATGGCCCCTCGAACCTGCTCCACCATTTAATTCGATCATGGCTGATCCAATCATGGACTCAGGTCCACTTCCCTGCCCGCCCTCCATAACCCCTTATTCCCTTGAAGCCAAAACAATGAATAAAACTATATGAAAAGTTCAATACTGTGGATGATGGATATGACATAAAAACACTAATAATTAATAAAACTATTTCCCTACCAAAGGGCCCCGATCGCGGCAAAGCTCCAGCCGTGTCATGTTCGAGCACCGACTCGAATACCTCATGGGGGCATTGCCTGAAGAAGTCCTACCTTTTTTAGCTGAAAATCCCTGTACTGGCCGCTTTCCAGCGCCTCACATGTTGCTGAGCTCAATGCTGGAAACTTACCTTTACAGCGGCAAGTGCACACCGCTCAAATCCCCCCCGAGCTGAATATGACTCGGGGAGGAAAAATCACCCGACCGCAGTGGCTGATGGATTTTTTTCCATTGGCCGCCCAAACCCCATAGTAGCCGTCCCTTCGGGGATGGAGAATTTCGGCCCTGCCGTCTTTCGGATGAGACGTTAAACCGAGGCCCCTTCTGCCTTCTCAGTTGGATGTAAAAGATCCCATGGCACTATTTCGAAGAAGAGCGAGAGAATTCTCCCCAGTGTTTTGGACAATATTTATCCCACAATCAACATAACAAAAACAGATTATTTGGTCATTATCACATTGCTATTTGTGGGAGCTAGTTGGTTGCCGCATGTCTCATATTACAATAGTGACTACACTCCAAAGGTACTTCAATGGCTGTAAAGCGCTTTGAGGCACCCAGTGCGCATGAAAGGCACTATATAAATGCAAGTCTTTCTTTTTTTTCTTAGTATTTTAAACAGAGTTTGCACAAATCACATATTTCCGTATCCATTTGACCTTACAACTGGCCTAGAGCTGTGTGCTCACCATCGTTCTTTAATAGATTTTTATTAAAAAATGAGGGGGAAAACCTATGTTACATCACTCTGCCTCCCCTCAATAAAACACAATGTGCCCAAGCACCAATTTTGAAATTTAGACCCATTATCTTTATAGGCACCTATGGACAAATGAAAACTATTAGGCACTACACTGATACGTTTATTGCGCATTTGGGAGTGGGAATGGAGCAATATTACAAAACTGACATCTGAAACATTCCTCCTCTAAAAGTATTCTATTCCTCGATTCTTTACAGAAAGATTGAGTTATCAGGTTTTCTCTGAAGTGAACTGTACCAGATTTGTGTTTGAATCTGTGAAAGTTCTGGCAAAGATTTGCTGACAATATGTTCTGTGGAGGCTTTGATGTGAGAGGCTAGTAATGATGTGAAGCAAAATTGCACCTGAGGATAATTAAAGCTACATTCCTCAAACAATTTGTTTCTGCTAAGATCACTATAAATAGTGAACGAAACTGTTATTAACCAAGATCACCCCTTATAAATATGCCTGAAAAAGGCTGAAACCATTTGTGATAGATTGCAGGCAGCAGTACTTTATTTTCCTAAGCGGAATGTCCTATTGTAGCAGTTCGGTCTTGGCCACAAAGATGTAGAATATATGACCTGCTCTACACACACACACACACACACACACGCAAACACGCAAAACACACATGCACCCACCCACACGCACACACGCATGCACACAAAACACACATACGCCCACCCACACGCACACACACACGTGCACACACAAAACACACACACACACACACACACCTTTTTAAATGTTGGTTCCATATTGAATGGCACAGAGACAATGTGAGCTGAAGAGCGATTTTTTTTGATAATTGTAAATATCATCAGAAAAATAATTGAAATTAAAATGTCTATGAAAAATACAACAATCAAAACTGATGCATTATAATTAAAGCACAGAACTAAAACCACTCTGGTTGAACTAGTACACAATTATATTTCAGTATGTATCTCCAATCCCCGCTCCTGCTTGTTTGTTTTATCGGCAATCAATGGGTTAAAATAAAATAGAAATTTTATAGAATTTCAATAATAGAAACTAAAATAAAAATGTTGATTAAAGTGTGAAAAAATTTCCTTTGCAGCCATGAGAAGTGGTTGAGTTCAGTTCCATCGAAGCAAGTTTTCTCTTTTGAATGTCTCAGAGGTAAAAGATTTGAGTCGTGATTTTTATAGGAGGCATTTTTTCTGCCTGCTGTTGGTTTTCTTAAATTCTGTCAAGGAATATATCAGTACCTTTCATTTCTATCTGTCCCTTAGGAGCAAAATGTCTTGTGTCAATATTCAGTGTCTCTCTTTTTTAAATTGAGAAGAAGCAGGTACTGCTTAATTCAAACATCAAGTAGAACTCTGGAAAACATGGAACATGGGAAGAAAATGTGTTTTTGCTGAATCACAGCTGGGTTTTTTTTGGCGCCTTTAATTTCTGGAGGAAACAATACTTTTGGTAAAACTGTAGTGGTAAAGAGCCAAGTCCATGCTTTCATGATGTTACCAAAACTGTCTTCCAAATTAAATCATACCTTGAATTCAAAATAAATACAATTTAATTTATACACAAATAATCTTATTAAATAACATATTGGCACCTGTACTGTACTGGGAAATGGAGAATAAGCCAGTTAATCTCAAAGGTGACACTGGTATCTGGGACTTTTTAGTGACTGAGTAGAGAAAAGCACAATCATCTGTTGCAACGCACATATATGTTGTTGCTATTCCAATAGACCTTAAATACATGGGGAAAATAGCACCTTTGACAACACCAGATGCATTTTGTTGTTTAAAAATGGTGCTGTTTTTGCCTTAGCCTGTGTGTGACTCTTAAGGCTATCCTTAATTAAGTATGCAGTGATAGTCAGTATCTAAAATGGTAACATGGGAACAACTGAATTGCTAATAGTTAGATCACTTTAAATATGGAAATTGAGCATTAATAATCAGACGAGATGATGCAATGGGTTAGTACCTACTTTGAGGCCAGGGTTTGAGTCTGAGTCTCCTTTCCCTGATGATTCTTAATTAAATCTGGAAAGTCTCAACACCATTCCGAATGGGCGCAAGTGCACTATATGGAAATTCCTCATGACTTGACGTCAGATTGTATGTCTCACCCAGTGAGGGCATAAAGTTGGCTGGTGCATTACATAAAGAATTGGAAATGTGAAAGCCATTTAGCCATCTTGCTGTCTCTATTCCCCCAAAGCAACTCCAGACCTGTGTCCCATTTTATGCTGAGCCATTGATCCAGTTCCATTTTGAATCCTTCAACTGAGACAGCACATACCACGCACAATGACAGTCCAGGATGGTATGTTGCCTCCCTGGTGCAAGAGTCAAGGATGTCTTGGAGCGGCTGCAGCGCATTCTGGAGGGGGAGGATGAACAGCCAGCTGTCGTGGTACATATAAGTACCAATGATATAGGTACAAAAAGGGATGAGGTCCTCCAAGCCTAGTTTAGGGAGGTGGAGTTAAATTTAAAAGTAGGACCTCAAAGGTAGTAATCTCAGGATTGCTACCAGTGCCGTGTGCTAGTCAGAGTAGGAATGGCAGAATAGTTAAGATGCATACGTGGCTTGAGGAGTGGTGCAGGAGGGAGGGATTCAAATTCCTGGGAGATTGGAACCGGTTCTGGGGGAGGTGGGACCAGTACAAACCGAACGGTCTGCACCTGGGCAGGACCGGAACCAA
This sequence comes from Pristiophorus japonicus, assembly GCF_044704955.1. Taxonomy (NCBI): domain Eukaryota; kingdom Metazoa; phylum Chordata; class Chondrichthyes; family Pristiophoridae; genus Pristiophorus; species Pristiophorus japonicus. Next base: position 195,897,605 of record NC_091984.1, on the reverse strand, counting down.
TGTCCTAGGGGGAGTGCTTGCTAGTGCTATTGGGGACGGGTTAAATTAATATGGCAGGGGGATGGGAACCTATGCAGGGAGACAGAGGGAAGTAAAATGGGGGCAGAAGCAAAAGATAGAAAGAAGAAAAGTAAAAGTGGAGGGCAGAGAAAACCAAGGCAAAAATCAAAAACGGCCACATTACAGCAAAATTCTAAAGGGACAAAGTGTCTTAAAAAGACAAGCCTGAAGGCTCTGTGCCTTAATGCAAGGAGTATTCATAATAAGGTGGATGAATTAACTACGCAGGCAGCTATTAACGAAATGATATAATTGTCATTACGGAGACATGGCTCCAGGGTGACCAAGGCTGGGAACTCAACATCCAGGGGTATTCAACATTCAGGAAGGAAAGACAGAAAGGAAAATGAGGTGGGGTTGCTGGTTAAAGATGAAATTAATGCAATCGTAAGGAAGGACATGAGCCTGGATGATGTGGAATCTGTATGGATAGAGCTGCGGAAAACCAAAGGGTAAAAAACGCTAGTAGGAGTTGTGTACAGACCACCAAACAGTAGTAGTGAGATTGGGGACAGCATCAAACAAGAAATTAGGGATGCGTGCAATAAAGGTACAGCAGTTATCATAGGTGACTTTAATCTACATATAGATTGGGCTAACCAAACTGGTAGCAATACAGTGGAGGGGGATTTCCTGGAGTGTATTAGAGATGGTTTTCTAGACCAATATGTCAAGGAACCAACTAGAGGGCTGGCCATCCTAGACTGGGTGATGTGTAATGAGAAAGGACTAATTAGCAATCTTGTTGTGCGAGGCCCCTTGGGGAAGAGTGACCATAATATGGTAAATTCTTTATTAAGATGGAGAGTGACACAGTTAATTCAGAGACTAGGGTCCTGAACTTAAGGAAAGGTAACTTCGATGGTATGAGACGTGAATTGGCCAGAATAGACTGGCGAATGATACTTAAAGGGTTGACGGTGGATAGGCAATGGCAAACATTTAAAGATAACATGGATGAACTTCAACAATTGTACATCCCTGTCTGGAGTAAAAATAAAATGGGGAAGATATCTCAACTGTGGCTAACGAGGGAAATTAAAGATAATGTTAACTCCAAGGAAGAGGCATATAAATTGGCCAGAAAAAGCAGCAAACCTGAGGACTGGGAGAAATTTAGAATTCAGCAGAGGAGGACAAAGGGTTTAATTAGGAGGGGGGAAATAGAGAATGAGAGGAAGCTTGCTGGGAACATAAAAACTGACTGCAAAAGCTTCTATAGATATTTGAAGAGAAAAAGATTAGTAAAGATAAACGTAGATCCCTTGCAGTCAGAATCAGGTGAATTTATAATGGGGAACAAAGAAATGGCAGACCAATTGAACAAATACTTCGGTTCTGCCTTCACGAAGGAAGACACAAATAATCTTCCAGAAATACTAGTGGTCCGAAGGTCTAGCGAGAAGGAAGAACTGAAGGAAATCTTTATTAGTCAGGAAATTGTGTTAGGGAAATTGATGGGATTGAAGGCCGATAAATCCACGGGGCCTGATAGTATGCATCCCAAAGTACTTAAGGAAGTGGCCCTAGAAATAGTGGATGCATTGGTGATCATTTTCCAACAGTGTATCGACTCTGGAGCAGTTCCTATGGACTGGAGGGTAGCTAATGTAATACCACTTTTTAAAAAAGGAGGGAGAACGAAAACGGGAAATTATAGACCGGTTAGCCTGACATCAGTAGTGGGGAAAATGTTGGAATCAGTTAATAAAGATGAAATAGCAGCGCATTTAGAAAGCAGTGACAGGATTGGTCCAAGTCAGCGTAGATTTATGAAAGGGAAATCATGCTTGACTAATCTTCTAGAATTTTTTGAGGATGTAACTAGTAGAGTGGACAAGGGAGAACCAGTGGATGTGGTGTATTTGGACTTTCAAAAGGCTTTTGACAAGATTCCACACAAGAGATTAGTGTGCAAAATTAAAGCACATGGTACTGGGTAATGCATTGATGTGGATAGAGAACTAATTGGCAGACAGGAAGCAGAGAGTAGGGATAAATGGGTCCTTCTCAGAATGGCAGGCAGTGACTAGTGAAGTGCAGCAGGGCTCAGTGCTGGGATCCCAGCTATTTACAATATACATCAATGATTTGGATGAAGGAATTGAGTGTAATATCTCCAAGTTTGCAGATGACACTAAGCTGGGTGGCGGTGTGAGCTGTGAGGAGGATGCTAAGTGGCTGCAGGGTGACTTGGACAGGTTAGGTGAGTGGGCAAATGCATGGCAGATACAGTATAATGTGGATAAATGTGAGGTTATCCACTTTGGTGGCAAAAACATGAAGGCAGATTATTATCTGAATGGCGGCAGATTAGGAAACGGTGAGGTGCAACGAGACCTGGGTGTCATGGTACATCAGTAATTGAAAGTTGGCATGCAGGTACAGCAGGCGGTGAAGAAGGCAAATGGCATGTTGGCCTTCATAGCTAGGGGATTTGAATATAGGAGCAGGGAAGTCTTAATGCAGTTGTACAGGGCCGTGGTGAGGCCTCACCAGGAACATCGTGTTCAGTTTTGGTCTCCTAATCTAAGGAAGGACGTTCTTGCTATTGAGGGAGTGTAGCGAAGGTTCACCAGACTGATTTCCGGGATGGCAGGACTGACATATGAGGAGAGACTGGATCGACTGGGCCTGTATTCATTGGAGTTTAGAAGAATGAGAGGGGATCTCATAGAAACATATAAAATTCTGACAGGACTGGACAGGTTAGATGCATGAAGAATGTTCCCGGTGTTGAGGAAGTCCAGAAGCAGGGGTCACATTCTAAGGATAAGGGGTAAGCGATTTAGGACCGAGATGAGGAGAAACTTCTTCACTCAGAGTTGTTAACCAGTGGAGTTCTCTACTGCAGAGAGTTGATGATGCAAGTTCGTTACATATATTCAAGAGGGAGTTAGATATGGCCCTGACGGCTAAAGGGATCAAGGAGTATGGAGAGAAAGCAGGAAAGGGGTACTGAGGTGAATGACCAGCCATGATCTTATTGAATGGTGGTGCAGGCTCGAAGGGCCGAATGGCCTACTCCTGCACCTATTTTCTATGTTTCTATGTTTCTATTCCACAAGGTATTACATTTAAAGAAAAGGGAGTCATCTGTGCTAAGTCAGAATAGTGGAAAGGAAGCGTTATTTTTTATGTGACTTGATAATACTTATCACGAACACAAACCTTATTGTTGATACAAAAAGTGGAAAGTGTTCCATTCCCAGTACTAATGCCATTCACCTTGATGAGTGCAAAATCTAAATAAAAATCCATTTTATTTGGGTTTCGGTGCAACCTTTAACCAAGCCCTGTAAACACTTAGTTGAATTCAAAATAAAACCAAAGGGTTGAATGGCTCAATGTCAAAATGTATGATCTGCATGTAATTTAGATTCTTACTACTGGCAGTGAACTTACACCAATGGATGATTACTTTAGACTTGCGCTGAAGTCCTCCATCTGATTTTCAGTGAAAATTATATTACTGCACTAAAGAACTTTAATAGGACAATGAAGATTTTTACTATTTTCAGTAAGTGAAAAAAAATATATTAACCTTTGACTTGGCTGGTTAATGTACTGTTTGATGTAGTACTGAGCCACGCAGAACAGGAAGGTCTCAGGTTTAATTGTTCCTCTGTGCTGAATTAGCTCCTCTTGGTTGGTACAGCAGTGGCCATGAGCTTGGAGTGGAAAGTGCAATATTATTGCCTTGTTTCCTACTCCCGATTGTCTTCCAGTAAGTAACCCATGTTGGAAAGTGGCTGGGGATGTGTGTGTACATGTAAATTTGGGAGAAGACAGCTTTGCTGTCATTTCCTTCCTTCATTTCTCCCCATCCAGTCAAATATCCTGCTGCTTCTCTAAGCTTTACATTAAGAATGGTGGCGGTGTCGGTGAGCATGATATGGATCTTCAGTCTAGATGACTCAGAACCCTCAAGGGAGGAGGGGATCAAATTTGAGAGGAGACAATACTGTTTTCCTTTATGTTGCATTGGCCCTGTTTTTTTTTTCCAGCACCATGCATCTACTTCCATCCAAGGGACAAGTTGTAGTTGTGCCTTAACCTTTGCCAATAATAGTACTGGAGTGAGTGCTTATTTGATTTTCTAAATAGTAAGGGGGCAAAATTCACCTGTTGTGCGCCTCTCAGGGGGTGCTAAAGGGGCGTAAAAGTGGTTTTGCTGTGGGGGGAGGAGGGCTTGGGGTGCTACCAACTCCCATGAAATTGCACGTGAGTTAGCGGAGGTGCGAATGCAGTAGCGTCGTGTCCTGCTGGTAGTGCCTCAGGCCACTGCACCTCCACCGTTGATGTCATTGTTGTGCACGACGACCCCTTTTCGCCACGCGGCAGCAATTGGCCAGCGCCCCGTGAGGCCGCCACAGGCAATGTCCGCGCCAGCCTCACATGTCCCGAACCAGGCCGCACATCCATCACGGGGCGAAAGTTAAAGGGGAGACGCGCTGCACCGTGCGGCGCCATTTTTTTTCACAACTCCAGTGATGTGACGGGGTCTGGGCTGCGATCGTGCACAGCCTGACACTCCGTTTCAGTGCCAGGCTGCGGCAATGGCATCCCTCAGCCCTGGTGGACCAGTGGAGGCCATCAAAGGGCCTGTAAAGCTCGCAGCGTTGCTCCTCTTTAACAGTGCGATGCGCCTGGGTAGCATCCCTGATCCTGCCCCAAGAGGAAGTGAAGCACGTGACATTGCACTCCATTTCCTGTGAGGGGCGGTAACCCCGATTTGGCTTCCGGGCGGGACTTCTGTGCCGGGCGCAGAATGTCTGGCCTCGAAGAGGTTACCGACCCAACCACGGTGATAGCCAATTTCAGCCCCTAAGTTTCCCATTAGTTTTCTGACACTCGTTCAAAGAGCAGGCATAAAATATCTATGGATTTTAGTCCACAGTTCATTTGCCAATATTGTTAATAGTTATATTAATTATGTCCATAATTAAAATCAACTCAAATTATGATCTTTTAATGTATGTTTTCTTCTCAGAACAATTTATATACTTCATTTAAAATGTTTTTAATTGGCCATTTTATTTAATGTGTATTTTTTCTTTGTATCATCCTCAACTTCCAAAGACTGTCCTTTGGCTATGAAGAAGAACTGGCACTCTGTGTTCTAGCCATTGGTAGAAGGTTTCTGGGAAGTGCTTGAGAGATTTTGAGTGTGATTCATCTCCTCAATGCACTCGGACCGTGTAGCAGAGCAGGTTTCCAGTTGTCCTGCTTAACCCTTGCCACTGGATAAAGGCCTAACTCTGTCAAGCCCATGTGGTGGCTGATGTGCAACGATCACCACACGTTAAAAAAATCCATGCACAGGCATCTTCCACCCTTTCAACTGGAGTTCAGGACTGGAATATCGGGTCCTTCATTGAAACATCTGTGAACTCATGTGGAAGCAAGTCATCCTCGTTCGAGGGGCCGTCTATGATGATGACAATGGAGAAGGACCTAATCCCCATTCTAGGTTTCTTTCCAAACCAAGACATGTCTGATGTTGAGAAGTTAAAACCAGAAGAACAAGCCCCGTGTCCCATCGCTCCATGATACAGTGAACATGATATCGTGCTTGGTGACCCAAAGCATATGTTTATATGAATGATCACAGAAAAAAATACTGATTGCTAAATTAGAAGTGAAGGAGGTGTGAGCCAATAACAGAGATTCAGGCGACTCGGGCAAATTTTATTTCCTTAGTCCCAAAGTAATGAATATTTACTTCACCCAGTTTTCATATGTCTAGTAAATCAGTAAGTTCAGAGTATGATGTTATTCAAGGCACAAGAGTGAATTTTCAGAATACAGATGAGCCCTTTCACCACTGAAAACGGATAGCGATAACACATACATAATAATTTCTGAAAAGTTGGACATTTTTGTACAATGTCGTCTTTGACTGTATGAATCAATCCTGTTCTGTATGCACCCATGTGATTATTTTTAATGAACGGATGAATAATACTATAATATGTCTAAACACTGTCAGTGCTAGTTACACTGAGAAATTAAATTATTAATGTAAAATGTCAGTTGAGTGAACACAGTAAATTGATTAAGAATTTCAATTTTTAAGTATCACTTTTATCATTGGAAGAAAAAAGAAAAAGTTGCATTTATATAGCGCCTTTCATAACCACTAGATGTCCCAAAGCACTTTACAGCCAATGAAGTACTTTTGGAGTGTAGTCACTGTTGTAATGTGGGAAACCTAGCAGCCAATTTGCACACAGCAAGCTCCCACAAACAGCAATGTAATAATCTGTTTTTGTTGTGTTGATTGAGGGATAAGTATTGGCCAGGATACCAGGGATAACTCCCTGCTCTACTTCAAAATAGTGCCATGTGATCTTTTAAGTCCACTTGAGGGGGCAGACGGGGCCTCGGTTTAATGCCTCATCCGAAGACGGCACATCAGACAGTGCAGCACTCCCTCAGCACTGCACTGGAGTGTCAGCCTAGATTTATGTACTCAAGTCCCTGGAGTGGCATTTGACCCCACAACCTTCTGACTCGGAGGCAAGTGTGCTACCCATTTTTTAATAAAAAAAAAAATATGAATATTTATTGAACATTAAGAACATTTACAACACTGTGATCATTTCATTGTATCACATAAATCCATTCCACCCCTCTGCACAGCCGTTCCTCCAACACATATGAACATCAAAACCTGAAGTTTAATTTGTCTTCTGTAACATATAATAATCTATTGCACTTTACAAATTGATCATAAAATACTATCTTTAAATTCTTTTCTGAATAAAACATCCACAGAGCCTTATAATGATCTTTTAGTTTACATTTAAAATACTCTTTTAGGTTTATTCTTCTCCCCTTAAAAAAGCAGAGCATTCCCTCTTTGCATAATCACAAATCTAGCCAAACTGAACATTACATTAATTGCCACACCGCTAGACTCGGGCAGGATCTCTTGCAATCCCCATCTCAAAATTGAATCTCACGGGATTCCCATTCTTGCTCCTCGGTCCTCACCCAGCAAGAAAACCTCATACAACCGTCGAACATAGTACTTAAAATCTTTTAACTGCAGTCATAACACCAGCAAATGGGACATAGTCTCATCCCGCATCCCACACACTGGGCAAGTTGTCACCTCTACTCGCCCAATCTTACATAAGACTATCATGGTAAAAATCCGGTTAAGAACCAATTTGAAATCCAGTTCAATCTACTCTGGACATTTAAAATTTGCTCACACTCCCTTCCAAATCCTGTTGAAGTCCAGCTGTGGGTATATATTCTGACCAGCAGGTGTCTTAAATCTCCATTCCCTAAATACCCCACAGAAATCTCGAGTGTTACAGTTGTCTGCTTGGACCAACTCCTCCCCTTTCTGCAGAAAGCTTGGAAAAGCGGGACGCATTATACCTCCTTTGGGGATTTGCGTATTTATTTCCTCCATCCCATCCTGTGGCATTGCCCCCACAATCTTCTCATACATGATCTTAATTGCTTTCTTCTCTACCTCCTGATCCTCCTCCCAAACCATGTCCCTCACTACTGCTTCCGACACCCAACCTGGAATTACCTCATATAATACATCTTACACATATATAATACCAGCTTTTATAAAAGCTTGATTAAATAATACCTCTCCTTCAATGTTGATATCCCTGTTCAAAAATAAGGGCTGCTCTAAAAATTTCTCGGCACCTTTGGGTATAAACTGCACAATTTTTAAAAATTGGGCCCGTGCCTACAACCCCCTTATAAAACCTAGGGAGAGGTTTAATCGATTTCAAAAACATATTGTTATATTCCATATAAAATATTCCCTGTCCTCCTATCCCACTTAATTTAAAAAAATGCTGATTGTTCTCCTTAGAGCAGAGAAGGCTGAGAGGAGATTTGATAGATGTGTTCAAAATCATGAGGGGTCTAGACAGAGTAGAGAGAAACGGTTCCCATTGGAGGAAGGGTTGAGAACCAGAAGACACAGATTTAAGATGATTGTCAAAAGAACCAAAGGCGACATGAGAAGAAACTTTTTTATGCAGCGAGTAGTTAGGATCTGGAATGCATTGCCTGAAAGGATGGTGGAGGCAGACTCAATCGTGTTCTTCAAAACGGAATTGGATAAGCACCTGAAGGAAAAAAAATTGTAGGGCTACGGGGAAAGGGCGGGGGAGTGAGACTAGATGAAGTGCTCTTGCAGAGAGCCGCATGGGCTCAATGGGCCGAATGGCCTCCTTCTGTGCTGTAACCATTCTATGATTCTATGATTTTCCCACATTATACTCCATCTGCGAAATTTTTGCCCACTCACTTAGCCTGTCTATATCTTTTTGCAGATTTTTGTGTCCTCCTCACATCTTTGTATCATCAGCAAACTTGGCTACATTACACTTGGTCCCTTCATCCAAGTCATTAATATAGATTGCAAATAGTTGAGGACCCAGCACCGATCCCTGCAGCACCCCACTAGTCACTGTTTGCCAACCGGAAAATGACCCATTTATCCCGACTCTCTGTTTTCTGTTACCCCCAACCCCATGAACTTTTATCATTTTTTTAATTGTTCTTTGTTGGCTTTTAAAAGTTTCCCGATCCTCTGGCCTCCCATTAGTCTTGGCTACATTGTATGCCCTTGTTTTCAATTTGATACCATCCCTTATTTCCTTTGGTTAGCCACGGATGGTTATCCCTTCTCTTACAGTCTTTCCTTCTCATTGGATTATATTTTTGTTGTCATCTCCTTAAATGTCTGCCACTGCTCATCAACCGTCCCATACTTTAATCTATTTTCCCAGTCCACTTTAGCCAACTCTACCCTCATACCTTTGTAGTCTCCTTTATTTAAGCTTACTACACTGGTATGAGAACCAACTTTCTCACCCTCCAACTGAATTTGAAATTTAACCATGTTTAAGTCACTCATTCCTAGAGGATCCTTTACTACAAGATCTTTTATTAATCCTGTCTCATTACACAGTACCAGATCTAAGATAGCCTGCTCTCTGGTTTTTTCCGCAATGTACTATTCAAGGAAACTATCTTGGATACACTCTATGAACTCTTCCTCAAGGCTACCCTGGCCAATTTGCTTTGTCCAACCAATATGAAGGTTGAAATCGCCCATGATTATTGCCATTCCTTTATTACAAGCCTCCATTATTTCTTGATTTATACTCCGTCCAACAGTGTAGCTACTGTTCGGGGGCCTATAGACTACATCCACCAGTGACTTTTTCCCCTTATTATTCCTTATTCCCACCCAAACTGATTCAACTTCTTGATCTTCTGAACCAATATCGTTTCTCACAAACGCACTGATCTCATTCTTTATTTACAGTGCTACCCCACCTTCTTTTCCTTTCTGTCTGTCCTTCTGAATTGTGAAATACCTCTGAATATTTAGTTCCCAGCCTTGGTCACCTTGCAACCACGTCTCTGTAATGGCTATCAGATCGTATCTATTAGTATCTATTTGTGCTGTTAACTCATCTATTTTGTCACAAATACATTCAGATAAAAAGCTTTAAAATTTGTTTTTTTACCAATTTTTCCTGTTTTGACCCCAATTTCTGATTCATCTTTATGTTTATACATTCTGTTCCTTCCTGGCACGCTCTGGTTTTCATTTCCCCCAGTGCTACTCTGCTCTATTGCCTTCTCCTTATTCTTTGACTTTTTACATTTTCGCTCACCTGAATCCTCCTCCCCGCAACCCCCACTAATTAGTTTAAAGCCCTCTCTACAGCCCTAGTTATTTGATTCGCCAGGACCCTAGTCCCAGCATGGTCTAAGTAGAGCCCGTCCCAATGTAACAGCTCCCTCTTACCCCAGTACTGGTGCCAGTGTCCCACGAACCAAAACCTAATGGTTCTGCTAACTGTGTCCAACAATGGGGACAGGAGACAACCCTGTCTCACTGATCTCTGAATTGGAAAATGCTTGGATAAAAAAACATTACCTTTAACACAGCTAAATGTGTTTGAATAAAAAATCCTTATCCACTCAATGAAATGTTCCCCAAAACCAAATGCTTCCAAAACCATCAATAAAAACTCATGAGAGACTCAATCAAAGGCTTTCTCTTGATCCATCTTTAGCACATAAGCTTCCCTCCCACTCTCTTCCATGAGTTCTATCGTATCTCGGATTGAGACCACAGAGTCAACGATGTCCCGGCCTATGACGCCATAGGACTGAGAGGGCGAAACTATCTGCGGCATCACCTCCTTCATACAATTTGCCATAACTCTTGCCAAGATCTTATAATCCACATTTAATAATGTGACGGGCCTCAAATTCTTCAGGTCTCTTCGATCCCCTTTATTTTTATAAGCTAAGCTTATGATATCTCTCCTCATAGATGGGGCCAGGCTTCCCTCAGTTTTAATCTCCTTAAAAACCTCTAAGACCAATAGACTTAAAATCTCAAAAAATTCTTTATAAAATTCTGCACTTAGTCCATTGGACCCTGGGTTACCACCGCCCCCCCCACCCCCCACCCACCCCTCCGCCCACCCTTCATTCCACTTATTGCTATTTTTATTTCCGCTAATCCTACTTCTTTGTCACACATGCTTCTCTCATCCTCCTTTAAACCCTCTTCAATAAAAGCACTAACCTTCTCCATCGCCAATTTAGAAATATCTTCTTTTGTATATAACTCTTGATAAAAGCTACTAGCCGCCCCCATAGTCTCCCCACTTTCATTAATGATCTTTTCCCTAAACGTCAACTCTCCAATTAATGATAACCTTTGTCACAACTTCTCTTGCTCTAGAAAATATCTAGTGCATCTTTCTCCCTCCAATGCATCTTTAGCTTGCGCGCGGAGAATGGTCCCCTTGCATTTTTCAGCTTGCAATAATTCCCACTGCTCCTTTAAAACCTTCCACTTAGTCTCTGCTCCCTTATCCCCTCCGTCAACTGCTTTACAGATATCTGCAAACTTTCTGTTTATATTCTCTTCTTGACACCAGTTAGCTGTTGCTCTTTCTTTCCAATAACGTACCGAAAAACTTTGACCTCATATATGAAATGTTCCCACAAACTCCTTTTTCTTTCAAGAATAAAGGTTCCTTCCAAGCATTCTTTATTATATTTAACATTTCTTCTTTAAAAGTAATTTCTTTCAGATACTGATTGTTTAAAATCCACAGCCCTGGACTGATCTTAACTCTGCTGTTCCTAATTTTAAGAAACAAAACCGAGTGGTCACTAAAACATACTTTTTATAATAAAATTCCATCACCTCAGAACTTAACCCTTCCCGCATTAACACAAAATCTATTCAGCTCTGTTTTAAAACATCACTCACACAACCTCTTCTGGAGAACTCCCTTTCTATGGGGTTCCGATCCTGCCATAAGACTCTCAAATTTAAATTTGCCATCATTTTTACAATCATCTCTCTGGAGTTATCATCCTTAAAGGTCATCTGGGCTGAAATGTCCATCCGAGATGAAAATACATTAAAATCTCCCACTATAAAAGGGTTTTACGTCTCTGCCACTTCTGAGAATAACCACCGAAAAAATTGACGACGCATACAATGGTCATTCGGCGCATAGATATTAAAGAGATCACAATTCAATTCATCCATTTGTACCTTTAGCTGTAAAATCTCCCCTCAGTGTCTTTGTCCACCAATGCAATATTCTCTTTTATGGACAAACTCACTAAAACAGCCACCCCTCTACAGTTATTATTTGTGCAACTTGCAAACACTTCTTCCCTTCCAAACCTTCCGAACTCTTTCTAGGATATCCTCAACCCAAAAGATTTCTTTAAAACACTGCAAAAACTGCTGCAATTTCTTCCCCCCCACCTCAGTCCATTCACATTAATCGAGACCAATGCAATCATTGCTCCTAATAAAAGAAGTGTACCTGATAATCCCCTCATCATCATTTAATTTCTGGCCCCTCCTCTCAGGCTCCTTCCCAACCTTGTGGGCAGCTGTTGCTGTCTCCTGCAGCCTCTGGCTCTTTTTCATCTCCTGTTTGAACTTTTCCTGCAGTTTCAGCCTCTTCCTTACATAAAATTTAGGCCGCGGAACTGCCCGCTCTCCCTCCTTCTGCCCCTCACTAACCTTTTCCTTTTCACATGATGCCCCCCCACCCCCCAATTCCATGTCTCCATCCTTCTCTGACTCCTCACTCTCGAGCTCCTCTGTAATCTCCCGTCCCTGTTCTCCGTCAGATACAGAATCTCCCTTAGAGAGTCCTCCTGCTAACCTGGTTTCTCCAACAGTGCCAGTCCGTTCGACCTCACCTCCACCACTGACCCTTGCTTCCTATTTCTTCTCTCTCTGGGACAATGGCATGTCTCCACCCATCTTGCTCCCTTTTGATGTCTTTATCTCCCAGCTCCCATTCTGCTGCCCCTTTAAGGCGCCTGCCTCTTGCATCCTCTCCTGGTCTTGCCCCCTCCTGCTCCGCAAGATGTACAACTCGCCATCTCTCTTTGGAGTACTTACACTTACCCCGCACCCACCTCTGCTCCCCCCATGGACACCTGAAGGCGAGCCATATCATGGCTCGACTCTGTTCCTGACCCATGATGTCCTCCGCTGACTTTGTCCTTTTCCATCATACTTGGTGTGTTTTCGACCATCTCCATCCTGTTTTCTGCTCCGCAATTTTCTGCCTCTTGTTGCGCTCTTTCCTCATTCCGTTCGGCGGCTGTGTCCTCCGCCTGCTCCGCTCTTCTTACCACTCCATTCACACCTCCTGCTCCTTCTCCCATCTCCTCGTCACTCAAGGAGCTTCCTTCTGCCTCACACTCACAGCGGATGGGACCTTTGCGACAAATCGCACAGCTCTCTGCCTTGCAGTTCCGAGCGATGTGTCCAGACTTGCCACAGTTATAACAGTACAGTTCTGGACAGCTTCTTACTAAATGGTCGTGTCCAAGATAGTAATAGCAAACCTTTACCTGGTTATCATGCAGAACCCGGAAGTACTGCACTCCTTCCATTCATGCTGTAGAGTAATGACTTCAGCCCCTCTGGGAATCGCACTTTTACATAACGGGTTCCAACAGCTCCCCGCGTTCCAGGATAGTATCTCCTCTTTATTACTGAGCAAAGTTTAATGTCCCACGACTCCAACTTTTTTATCAGCACATCGTCCTCAACATAAACGGGCAGGTTTAAGAATGAAACAACCACCTCTTCAGAATACAGCAAAGATATATTCAAGTACTTCTCACCAACCTTCAGGCTTAGTAAAAGTCTTTCCACCTCCTCTCGGCCACTGACCGTCACTTTGAATCCAACATTCGGCTTTGGTCGGCAAGCAAAGCAACTTCCCTCACCGCAATCCTCATGTATTGCCTGGATGATATCCCAAGCTCGCATCTCCTTATCCTGGCAGTGAACCAGCACTGTGTTTTCTTTTCCAAACCTCCTGGGGTCCTGACCCAAATTCACACTGGGAGCTTTGTCCTCTGAGGGGCCCGGCACTCCTGGCCCCTCAGCAAACATATGGCTGATGTTTATTGGCCAAAAAGACCCTAAAATCTGAAAAAAAAACACCCAAAAATCCACCACCAACTTTTTACAAACTCACTCCAACTCTAGCAGTAATCAGCAGCACCTGCTCACTCCTAGCCCCTCCTACCTCGAGAGTGCTCCCCACTGAGCCACAGCTGACACTGTGAACAGAAAACTAAGTGTGCCATTTGCCTTGGGGAAGTATTGATTTGGTCATTCTGTACTGACATCATAAACACATCCATTTAAAACATTGCTACAGAATAACCACTGCAGTTCGTCTCTCATACTGAGTTAAAGCTAAACCTTTTCGAACTGATCCTGCAGGCAATGTTCCCTCTAATTTTTTTTGGTGTGCGGTACCTTTAAATTTGCTGTGCGACTACGCACGCACGGTATCTTAGAGGGAACAGCTTGTGAGTGGCTAGCGTGGCACCTTCCTGATTGCTGCTCGGCCGTACACATGTGCAGATTAGAGGGAATGTTTCCTGTAGGTTTACTTTTCAACTCTGCCATGGAGCAATATTTTTCACTGGTATGCAATGCATGTTGGGCAGAATCCAGCCGTAGTATTTGAAGATCATCCTCATGTTATGAAATTAAAGACTGACGAGACTGCCTTGCAAGTTCATTGAGCGCTATATATGTTGACAGTTCTTACCCTATATCTTCTCCAGTGAGAACCAATTTTAGCCTAATAGCAATATATGTCAAAAGATGAAAATTAAGTGCTTTTCTTAAACTATCCTTTCCAAATCAGTCACAGAGTTTTAAATCCATACAGAAGGTCTATATATGCAAAAGCCCTATATAGAACAAGAAAGGAAGTGACTTCATAGTGTATATTTTAGTACATTTTGGGACAATTCAAATGAGTGATGTTACTGCGAGCAACATGTCACTTTTCCATTTTGGCGCTGAGTGTTAATAACCCAGGTTAGGTGCTACACTGGCAGGCCAAAGTGTAAATCTTCTCCCCTTTCCTGTCCCAACACTGTACCCAGCTCCAAGCTCAGAAATGCATGCACTTTTTAAGGGTGTTTTGCTTTCGAAGGGAAAGGTGTCACTTAGGCTACATCTCCATTAATAATACTATCCTAATTCTTTATATGGTTCAATATTAAAACAGTGGTTCTTGTGAATGGTCGCTATGCTCCACGATGGAGGGGGAAATACTTATTTAGTAATACTACTGATTCTGTTATACAAATGTATTTAGTCCATGTTACACTGTACACAGTCAGAACTTGTAAATTATAAATACCATGTTTCTCTGGCAACCAGATAAGAGGACCAATAATATCACCATGTGACAAATGATGATGCTGCGCCAGTGTAGCGAAGAAAGCTACTGATACAATCTCAGCTCGTAGGAAGGCAGTGCTAAGAACTGAAATAAACAGCAGCAATTCTTTCCTAATTGGAGCTGACAGTGGCTCCAGCCATTCAGTGAAGAATTAGTGAATGACCGTCCTGCTGGATCCTGCTCACTCCACGAGGCAAGCTTATTACCGAGGCCTTATCAATGCCCTCTCTTCATCTCCCTTTCATTGGACAAAAGATCATTCATTACCTGCTAGTCACTCACAACACACTGGGCAAACTTCAAAAAGAAATGCAACTGGCATTAGGCTCCAATTGTGCTGTGACACTTGTAGTCATTCCTAATTAACAAAAAGAAAAAATCCTCTGTGTTTGCACTGCTAGGCCTTTAGCCGAGGAGAAAAGCAGAATGTTAATCTCAAGTTCAGGTGGGACGGTAGGGTAGAACTTGCTGCCTTTTCATCGTTTTGTGTAAGGCTTGTGCCTCACTGAGCACGTCACATCTCCATTCAAAGCAGTTTGTTTAAGTCTCTGCCTGCCTCTAACAGCAGGGGGCTCTCACAGATTTCACTTGGCCATGTTTGCCGCTGGTGCCAGACAGGCTGACTAATGGAAGTGCTGACCTCTTCCTTTTCTAATGTAATCGCCAATAAGAATATAATGACAAGCTGCTGTGTTTACTCCTTAACTTTTTAAGAATTGTGTTCTCTCACCCATGTATAAATTTCAGATCTGTTTTAGCATGCGAGTGTAGGAAAATGAAATGATTCAGAGTTTTGAAAATCGGCCACCTTTACTGAAAAGCATTTTATATTCTGCTCACTCGGGCACTGAGAGTTAATGTCTGTTTTTATTTGACGTTTCAGGGTCTGTTTTTGAGTGGATTATAATTGTTCTTCTGCGGCTTTAATGAGAAAATGGTCCACAGAACTGTAAAATTATCGCTTTGGAATTGCAGGTGTCCTACCAGTTATAGTGCCCGTCGGATTATGTGGATGAAAGAGTTGGGGCTGCAATCTTTCTCCTATGATCTTTCTGTCAATTTCAGGTCAGTTTCATTCATTCAAAATCAATCGACCAGTGGTCATCTGTGTCACTGAGTAGATTTAGGATTGAATCTATCACCCAATACATTGCCCTGATAAAATGTAGAGAATTTAGCCAATTAAAAATTTACAACCTTTTCGGGAAAAATAACAGGGAACATCTGAAAGAAGAAACTGATCAGTGCGAAGCAGATTTTAACATGGACTTATTAACTTTTCAATATGCATCTGTAGAATAGACAGGGAGGTAAATCTTCTCCTTCCCTCTCTAATTTCATCAGATTACTTTTAAAGAAAATTAATTTCACTTTTAAAACGAAACCAGGGAGTGATAGTCTGCAGCTATTGCCAAAGATCATTTGGTTATATTAAGTTATAGACTGAATAATATAGACACCAAATAATGCTTCCATGCAAGATGCATTTGATTATTATAATTTGTATCCTTACTCTTCATCTACTAAATTCTGTTGATCGCAGTCTTACAAACAGTTCAACGGCTGTTAACTCAACAACGAACCTTTGTGGAAAACACAATCTAAAACAGGGAAGTGCCTATGATTTCAGGAGGAGGAGACTTGGTACCTCAAGAGCTCTCGGGATGCTGTTAAACTACAACTCCAGAGGGAGGCAGTGCGAGACCCCCTGGAGGATGTGGTTTGACACCCCATGCCATAGTAATTCCAGTGCATTGTCAAACCAGATTTTGAAAAAGGCTCAGGAGTTCACTTAATGTTTATGGACTGCGGCTGCTGGGTGAGGATGTCTGCACATGTTTGCAATCACGCATGTGCAAAGCAGAAAAATTGCAGTTTGAGCCAGCACTAGAGGTGGGGTAGCTGCAGTGTAAATACTCCATTGATCTAAAGTGACACATGTCATTTCTCTGTACAATGGAAGGATATATGTCTATTTTTATGACATACAATCCTTTTTAAAGTTACCCAGTAGGGATAAGCCATTCTCTGCAGCTGAAATCTGGATTGCTAAAAGAGAAAGGCCAATACTTACATGCACGTATGTGTGCGTGTGCACATACACACACCTCATTGTAGTGAAACTGCGCAGAATATTTGAGAATCTCTATGTAATGTTTAATCACAATTGAATACAACTACAACAACTTGCTTTTATGTAGCGCCTTTAACGCAGTAAAAATGTCCCAAGGCGCTTCACAGGACCGTTATCAGACAAAATTCCTGGGCAGACACAGTTCCTGGGCAATCTTTCTACAGCTAGAGAATGGGATGAGTTTCCGTGCAAACCTCCCAAGGTTGATTTAATGGTAATTTCTGAAGGTAGTTTGGGTATATTTGTTATGGATTTCCAGCATTTTCTGGTTTTTTTTTATTGAATATCTACTGTCCTTTTCTACTTTTGATCTGTTTTAAGTATATTTTGTTAATCTCAATCTATGCGTTTAAAATAACTTGAGTGGAAGCTAAGCCATAACAAACAGCTAAGCCATAAGATTACCCATGTAGTAAAAAGATCTGAACCATCCAGTGAGACTTGTCCATTGTGTTGCTGTTGCAAGAGAAGTAGATTAAATTCAGAGAAATTTGAAGTCCTTATGGAACTAGAAAAGTGTGGTTTTCATAACTATGCAATGTTCCTATTGAAAACAATTTTAAAAGTGATTGTTGAAGTTACTTTTGAGAGAAAAATCTTTTACCTACAATAGGATCATTGGGGGTAATTTTGCCCCTCGTCAACGGATAGGTTTGGGTCCGGTGGTATGTTAAAATGTCAACATTCTTTAACCCAAACCCAACCTGCCTCAAACGCACTCACTTCTGGTTTTAACGGAAGTGGGACAAGGGGGGGCAACCAACCCGCTCCCAGGAGGCGAGTCGATCATTTAAATATTTTAATGAGGCTGCGCGCCTCAGATATTATCTCTCTTCCAACTTTAACCCTGGCTTGCCAGGTTTCCCAGGCCTCAGGAAACTCGACAGCTAAATTGAGGTGAGGATTACCGCATGGAAGAGGTAAGTGTTTTTCCAGCACTACTTGTGGGCCAGGAGGAGCAGGAGTGCTTTCCCCCAAGCTCACCTGTTTCCCACTCCACATGATCGGACCCTCCCCCTCACCCCACACAATCACCGTTTCTCCCCCACGATCACTGACTTGCGATCTCTCTCCAATCTCTCTGCAACCTCCCGCGATCACCCCCCACCCCCCATCTTCCAAACCGAGCTGTACCTTGCCCCCACCCCCTACCTCTCGTGACCTCTACCTCAATAGTATTAAACTTGCCTGCTCCTGGGCTGTGCCCTCTGCTGCAGACTGACAGCGAGCCAAGCCTGTCAATCAGGTTTGCTTCCGGGCGGGGAACACCTGCTGCAGAAGCATTCGGGGAAACTCGGACTTCCGAGTAATTTCCGACCAGAACGCCTCCAGCCGCTCTTTAAAATATTGTTTCAGAAGTAAAATATTAAAGACTGTGGGGGCGGGGGTGAAATTCATTGTCGCCCCGTTTGGGAAGTGCAAAAATTAGCAGCATGCGCTAAAGTTTCGACCCTCTCAAAAAATTCGGGTTATGCCCCCAAAAGAAAGTGGAGCCCTTAAAGGGAAGGGCCCACGTTGTAGACTCTGCAAATTAAAAAGGAATCTACCTGGACTACCATGGAGCGAGGGTGCTGCACAATCATCCCAGCCCTCAAGCAGAGCAATCGTGGCCAGGACTCTGCGAAGAAAACGGATCAGCAGCGCGACAGCAAAGGCAAGGTTATTATGTATATTCCATCAGCCACCTTGCCGTTAATTTTCACCCCGGTAGCGGCCGGCCGCCCGATCCGCAGCTCATGCAGCTGCCGGTGTTTGTGCCTGGCACAGCTGCAGGGGGCGAAAGTGAATTTCGGGGCCGGGGCGCTAACGGGGCGATGCGCATGCCGATTACCTCACGATGTCCAGGTGCAGGAGATCGCAGCGCAATGCAGCAGTACTGCCGCTAAACTCCGGCCCAATATGGCGGGACTCGTTGCCAGCGCCGCGCCCGGGTGGTAAGACATTTACACCCCATTAGCACCCCCTGTGGCGGATAATGGGAGGTGCAAATGCATTGAATTTCTAGCCCCTAGTTGTCAGAAAAATTGTGTGGTGCCAAAAAATCAATCTTATAGAATTTGACACTGAAGTAGAAAATAATACTAAGCTGGAAGCCTTCATCCCTTCAGCACGGTATTGATACTTCTGTAAATGGGAAGAGTTGAGAGTTATCCATAGAGTGGCATGGCAACAACGAGCAGCTCTTTACTCGACTAACCCAATCCCTATTTGTGGCAGCATTTCAACTGCTCTGCATAACTGAATCCAAGTTCTGCTGTATCTGACATAACTTGTGCCAGTGTCATCGAAGAGAGGAAAGCATCCGAAGTGATGTCTTGTGCCCACATGATTGATCTTACAGCAAAAGCTCTTCAACATATGCCATCACACATTTTGGAAACATGTGGTACAACTTGAATGTTTATTAGGCTAAAATACATTCCCCCAGAATTGCAGCCATGTGTGTTACATAAATGGCGCATGCACTCATTGAAGATTCATGATGTGCATGGCATTTTTATTCAAAGTGTCTGTGACACTATTATTTAGTTGCATAAAGGTTACTTGATGACAAAAGTAATTTATTATTCAGCCCATTGGGGACTGAGTATCTTTTCTTAATCTATTCTCAAACAGCTGTTCCATCGTTTATCTATCCACATTTTTTTCAGTTATTTTCTTGCACCTCTTTGTCACTCTCCAGCACATAGGCCAGGATTGTAATATGGAGGTGGGTTGGGAGTGGGAAGGGGACGGGGGGACGGACGGGCTAGAATACGGTTGGGAAACTTGGGAGAATGGAAGGGTCTGATTTTCACCTTAAACCTCTGATCCCCACCCGTAGTCAGCCAGATGTAATAGCTGGCTGGCTGCGGGTGGGCAGGCCACAAAGAGGAGGGAGGGATTGGGTGGGAGCCAGAGGAGGGGTTGGTCGGGAGCCAGAGGAACATTGATGGGGGGAAGGGTTGGGGACAGAGCATTAAGGAGTGGGGGCGGGGAGTGGGTGGGAAAGATTGGGGCTGGAGCATCGGCGGGTGATAGGATAGGGGTTGAAACATCGGCGGGGAAACATCTGGGCTGACCGGAGGAGGATCGAAGCAACTGGACGAGGATCAGGGGAATGCGGAGAAGCATCCGGGCCGGAGGATCGGGGCTGGAGCATCAGTGCTGGAGGGGAAGTTCTGAAAGGCGATTGAAGACCTTGTGGGGGGGAACAGATGCCTCATGGGGGGGTAATCAAAGGCCTCATGGGAAGTTTCCAATCAAGGTGGGTGGGTGTGGCAGAGACACTGGATTCAGGAGGTATGTGTAAAGGCACTTACTGCCTGGATCCAGTTGTCCTCGCCTTACTTTAACTAGCAGGTTCCCCAAGGGTTCCTTTGAAACCCAACCAGCCAGAGTTAAATTCGTAATGCTGATTAAAGCTGAGGTACAACAGTCTCATTATAATATTTAAATTGACGACCCCGCCTTTTGGGAAAGAGTTGACTGCCCGCCCCCCACCCCGTCATATCTCCGTTAAAACCGGAAATGGGCGGATTGGAGGTGGGTTCAGTTTTTTATTACTTTAACCTCCCACCTGACCTCAACCCCAAGCCATCCATTTTGGGGTTAAAATTACCCCCATAATGTTTCCCTCAACCAAAAGATATACATTTCTAAACTGCTGTTGAATCTGCCTTTGAACTGTCCATGTGGATGCATTCCATCCATAGCACAGATTGACACCACTTGGTTTCACACTCCAGCACATGGCCTTCACGTCTTTTCCATCTCCCTCTCCCTTTCTGTTTCCTCTTCTTTGCTGAATGTGCCTTGTAAAAATTGCGATGGTAAACCTATGCTCTGATTGCAGATAATTATTTTTCAGTATTTATTTGAATTCTTTTCTGTAAAAATTAAAGGATATTAACTACATGAAATAGTGTTTGGAAAACCTTAATCATATCTGAGGCAGATGAAGAAGTCAAAAGAGCTGTGCCATATTTCTATCACAATAAGCCATGTCCTGTTAAGAAAATATTGTCGAAAATACTCCAACTTAATTTCCACCGTGATATTTTGGGGGTATCCAGCTCCACAAAATAATGATTACAGTAAAAATAGCCAATTATAGAGCATGTGCTGGAAAGGAAAGGTTGTTCTGTGATTTAGTGTAAAACACACAACCACTCCCCCACCATCCCCCCTCCCCCCCACCCACACACACATGAAATGTTTATTGTATGCAATTAAACAGGGCAAATTGATAAAGAAGAAATGTGCAATGGAAGCACAAAGCATCTTTTTATGACTTTTTAAACTAATTAACAGTAGATCTTCCGTAACAGTGTTCATGATTAGTTTGAGGAACGGCATGTAATGTTCTGTTACCTGTGCTGAGCGATACCACCATTTTGTTTCTCACTAGGGTTTTAGCTATCAGGAAAGAGCTTTGTTTATCTCACAGGGCAGGCATGGGGAATGGCAGCATTTTGGGGTGGGCTTTGGGCCTGAGATTAGACTGGCTACATTGCTGCTGCTTGTGAAATATTTTGTGCCTTCTGGATGGTGAATATTTAAAAATCGCATGTCGATCTTGGAAATGCTCAATATACATGGCTGCATCAGGTCCCCTGGGACAGTTGATTGTGGTTCCCTCCTCTCTTATGAGTTTGTCTGTGTCTCTTTTATTCTTTACCTCTCTTTGTCTCCCCTCTCTCTCTTCCCTCTCTCCACTCCCACTTCTCTCTCCCTTTCCACTCCCCCTCTTTCTTTCTCTCCTCTCCCTAATCCTCTATCACACCTTCCCTGTCTTTCTCTTCCCCTCATGCATTCCCCTCCTCCCCTCACTCACTCACTCTCTCTTCCAGTTTCCTGGGTACCACTTACCCTTCAACCAACACCCCTAAGAGCAGATTATCTGGTCATTTGTGTTATTGCTGTCTATGGAACCTTGCTGTGCACAAATTAGCTCATGTGTTGCCTTACATTACAACAGTGAGTGTGTTTGAAAAGTAACAATTGGCCATGTAGTGCGTTGGACATCCTGAGGTCATGAAAGGCGCCAAATCAATGCAACTTCTTTCTCAAGGCCCATCTAGTTCACCTTCTGCCATCCCAGCAGTCGGATGATACTAGTATAATGGAGCTGTTGATTAATCATAGTGGTCAATCTCTAGCGATGATTTTACCACAGACCCAGACATGAGGCAAGAAAACCCCCAGTGGTGGAAATCTTTGGGAATCATAGGCCCAAAGTCACCTGTTCCTCCCAGATATATTTTTACACCTACATCTTTATTAATCTGTTAAATTGTTCATGGGATTGTCTTAAGTTATTTGTTTCCCTCAGCTATTTTTCCCTGTGTTTCTTTTACTCCCTCCCCCTGGTTTATGCCTATTCTCACTAAACTGCTCACCACCCAACTTCCTTTCCTGGCCTTCAAGCTAGTGATAAATGGTTTTCTCTCCTCGGGTACTGTCCCTTACTTTTCAAAACCACCTCATCATCCCCCTCCTCAAGAAACCCACCCTCAACCCCTCGGTCCTTCCAAACTACTGCCCCAGCTCTAACCTCCCTTTCCTACTGAATCTGTGACTATGTTGTCCCTTCCCAAATCCCCCCACCCCCTTCCACAACTCAGCATTTCAATCAGTTCAATTAGGTTTACCCCTTACGATAAATTTGTACTCCAATATGTGTATGTGCATGTGTGTGTGTCATATACTTTCTTCATATTAGCATTAGCTTTAAAACTGCAATAAAGCGGAATGACTCCTGCCAGCAAACCTAGCTATTGGAAGCTGTGCAGAAGCATTCTGCACATAACTGTCGGGTCCCAAATTTTAAAAATAGCATTCAGTACAACAGACGGACCATCTGAGAAGTATATTCCCTTCCCGGTTTTCTCACCAGCCCGCTCCTTTCCCGGCTTTAAAAAATTTTCCTGGCTTTCTCAACAACCCATCTCCCTCACCTGCTTTTAAAAAAAATGTTAACGAACTCGCTCCCGTGACGAACTGGCAGCGCGCAAGTGCAGACCGCTTCCAATTCATTGGCACCAGTTGCGTCCGCAATAAAAATGCTGTTAGTGATATTTTTTGTCACTGTCATTAATTAGAGATTCTTGTGAGTGCAGTCACCACCTGCACACTAACCGATTATCAGACTATGCGATGCATTAAAAGCTCAGATAGCTATTCTGGAGTGGCACTGTGTTATAAACATTCTCACTAGTACCATGATTAGAGCACTGGGAAAATACCACGGCAAGCAGAGGCCAAAGTGTGTCCAGAAAGATCCAAGGCTGAAGAGTTTGCCTGGGTAAGATGTGATCAATCACTGGTTTATAGATGCTTGTGCTTCAAGCTCATGACAGTTCGAATGTATTTATTACTCTACAATGGATCATAATTTAAAATTAATTTTTAATCCTATTTTCAGACAGACTGCAGTTTCCAAAAATCCAGATTTATATTGTGAATATCTGCCATCTGTTAGGAGGTTTAAAGCCATTCCATTTTTAAGTTCCAGTGCATTATTTTAGCCAAAAGGATGATCTCTGGCCACATTGAATTGTGTCCAAAACAATGTCGCTGTCGTAATTTATTTTTTGAATGCGGCCTTTTTTTAATATAACTGTTGACTGTATGGTAAGGTCCAACGATTCAACTTTAAACTATCTTTTATACAGTGATTGTGGCTTCTTGAGGAGTCCGATGTCATTTTTCTTCAGCCACATGATTTCTAATCACTGCAACATCTGATCAAATTTCATGCTGGAACAACAACTCTGTTTTTGAGACCCAAACATTAACATCTTTTTTCAATACAACACTAAAAATATGACAAAACTCCTTAACTGAACCTGTGAAAACATTTCACGAGAAAATATGTCACACAGCACCCTGTTATGCCACAAATCTCAGCCTGGGCAGCAGTGAGGATACGACACTTGGCATCCATGTCCCCAAGTTAAGGACGGGAAAGATCAGCCATCGTTCCGACCGTTCAGTGACTCGTGTTGCAAAGTACACAGGTGTAGATGCCAGGTGACCGCAAAATTGGGCATGACTGGGATTTTCCTAGAACTTGGGAAAATAAGAAATAGGTGCAGGAGTAGGCCATATGGCTTCTCAAGCCTGTTCCACTATTTAATAAGATAATCGCTGAACTTTTACATCAGCTCCACTTTCTCACCCTATCCTCATATCCCTTGATCTCCTTGGTGCCCAAGAAACTATCGATCTCAGTCCTGAATATACTTAGTACTGAACCTCCACAGCCTCTGAGGTTGACAATTTCAAAGGTTCATAACCCTCTGAGTGAAGAAATTTCTCCTCATCTCAGTCCTAAATGGCCAACCCCTTATCCTGAGACTATGACCCCTAGACTCTCCAGTCAGGGTAAACATCCTCTCAGCATCTATCCTTACAAACCGTCTAAGAATCTTAGACGTTTCAATTAGATCATCTCTCATTCTTCTGAACTCCAGAGAATATAAGCCCATTCTACTCAACCTCTCCTCATAGGACAGCCAACTCATCCCAGGAATAAATCTAGTTCTGGAAATATCTGATTCCCAAAAAGGAGGTAGAACAGCTGTGCAGCAGCTGGAAGGGTGAATTTCTCCGCAGTGACACTCTAGAATGTCAACTTAAATGCATGCCAGAATTTCATTAAACTTTCATTATTTACTTGACAAAGCAATGACTGCTTTGGCTCACCACATAGAGCAACTGAAACAGGGTAACTCAGGGACTATTTAGGAATAGAATCTATTCCTTAAATGGAATAGTTTACAGCTTTGATAACCAAATTTTTCCAGTCAGAAAGCCTTCACCTGATTTATTCTAGAATTGAAGACTCGATCATCACTCTCAATCCCGAGATTATTTCTATACATAATATAGGTAAGAGGCTAACTGGTATAAAAGGCCAGTGTTTCCGCACTGAGAAAAGAATCAAGCTCCAGTTAAGAAACATTGGCTACACTGAGGACGCGACTCAAATAAGCACTGCTGCCAAATAATAACTATTATTGGACCAGAAACATAATAGAAATGAGCACAACGCACATCTTTTTGACAGTATATCATGAGGGGTTGATGTTTCCACAAACCTTGAAAACATTTGAAGGAGATGTTGTACTGAAGAGGACTCGTAGTAGAATAACAATCTAATCTCAATACCTTAATATAGTCCCATCACGTGACAAGTCTACAATTGCTGTCACCATCACTAGTGATTGCAGATGTATCTGTGCAATTGCTTTCAACTGTCCTTTTTTCTAACTCCATTCACAAACCTCTTCGAAACACAAAATCTTGTAGCTTCTTTTAGTGAGAGTGACTTAATATGGTACACATATTGCTGTTAATGAAGAAGATAGTTATCAGTCAATCTCACAATTCCACTCCTTGGCATTTTCTGTTGTCCAATAGCTGTTTTCAGCAATAGTGTTCCATAAAATAAGTAGATTTTTGTCACAGAGAACATTTTGTGCATTGCACAGACATGAAAAAAATCCAAATTATAGAGTTGACAGGTTCTCACACTGTTATTTCAAGAACCAGACTGACATTTGATTGAAGCTTCCAAATAAATCAAAGTCAACTTCAGAAGGGGAATTGTCAGCCATATCTTTAGCCGTTCATTCTTTCTGAGATCCATTAAATGTATCTTGAGTCATTTATCCCATAGCGACTCTGTTAACTGAGGCCATCCAAAAAGCTCGTCTGATAGGTGATCCTGCTGTCACCTTTAGCTTCTAACCTCTCAACTTTTCTTCTTTCTCTACTTTAATGATACCACTGTGGTTTTTGCTCATCAGAACTTTCCTCTTCCTTTGAAACTCCAAATACTTCTTCTGTTCTGCATTCACAACTGGTCAAGCTATTCATGAGCTGGATCTATTTTATATTGATAGAATGCCTTATCCACATTGAACACAAAAAAGGCCAAACTTTTTCTCAATACACAAGCCTTTCCCTGCTAAACAGACACTGCTTGTGACCTTTTAGTCCACATTTATATAATTACCAAATATTTGTATGACTTGGGTTCAAAACCTAAAACCTGAAACATTTGAACCTTCTTTTTCAAAATGAGGGATAATAGCTTGGCAGAGAATGGAAAAAAAAAATTGAAAAGTTAGTTTTATTGGCCTTTTCCAAACACCACCGTGGAGACGTGCCAATGCATATTCACGTGATTTTAATTTCTAAAACTTTGCCACAAGCTCAGGTTTATAATAGATTCTCTGACTCAGTGAATGATTGAATCACTCTTAAAAGAATGCAGAATGTTCAACCAGAAGGAAGCAGAAGAATATATCGGTTTCAATGAGAAAGATGCCGTCCCTGCAGTAACTTTCTCTCAAGCAGGGAAGGCCCTAACCGAAAGGCGAAACAATCTTGTAGATTTGTATAAGAAGAGAACAAAAGAAGGAGATTCAGAAAGTGGGTAAGGGATTAAATATCAGAACAATGTCATGCTCTGGTTCTGGGGTACTGTGCACAGATTTCAGTTCAGTGGTATGCATGGTGCTAAATTGAGGCTGGATTATTAAAATGCTAATAGACTTGGTCTGAGCATCGGAAGCTGATAAAATGTTAACACATTAAGCCAAACATTGGAACTGAAAGCAATCACTGCAACAATTTATGCTCAAAGTGGCAATGCAGTGATATCCTCTGAAGTAGTCGCAACACAAAGAATTCACAATGGGTCATAATCCTGCATATCCTGAATTGCCAATATCAGTAATGATACTGTGAGAGGCCACTAAATGGAAGCTGGGAGCTTCCCCACAAGGACATTTGAGGAAGAGTCTTCTGCAACTCCCAGCAGATGATTTTAACGTGACAATGGTAGAGATCACTTAGCCGATGACACAAAAGCCCATAAAAGGTGAAGGCGACAAAACAACTTTAAGTAGGTCTCACCTTCTCCAAATAACTTCACCTTCAACTTGTATTTGTTTTTAGAAACTGGATTCATATGAATTATCCCGAAATGAAAATGAGAAAATTGGGCCGATTTTTATCTTCAGTTGTAAATCAGTTTTAATGTGGTTTGCATTACTTTAAGACCCTCTGGGAGTAAAATTGTCTTTTGGTGGCACAGGTACCTCAAAATGGACAATAGTGAATCGACAACATGTTTTACGCCCAGCCGATATTCTTTCCCACTGAAGTCAATGCGCTATCGAATGTCACCCCACCTGAAGCTAATCGTACTCAATTTTCCAGTCTAATGTGATTTACATAATTATACACAACTTCAGATGAAAACTCGGGTAACCCTGGGAATGGCACATATGGTATGAACAGAAGGTTATGTGTAAGACAAATTTGAAAAGATGGGGATAATTAAAAGGATTATTACAAGGAGGGGGACTAACTTCCTCTGGAACCGTCCATCTCCCATCAAGGATCCACCCGGTGGAAGATTGGTGGGGAAGGGTTCCACCCACGTCGCAGTGTCCCGCCCACCCAAGTCGAATGTCAGATAATTACCATTTTGATTACTTTTGCTGCACTCTCGCTGATCTGCCGCCCGCCAGAAGGATCAGTCTAGAAAAGCAGGTCTGAGCTAGGCGGCAGTGGGCCAGCACTCGCACATCGGGCGGGAGGCAGCTCTGTTAGCGGCTTGAATCGGGCGGGAGACAGCACTATTTCAGCATCAATCCAGAGGGCGGGAGCAGTGTGAGCAGCATCAATCGGAAGATCGGGAAGAAGACAGCACAATTTCAAAATCAATCAGGAAAGTGGGAAGGAGGGAGGGCGGGAGCAATGTGAGCGGGCAGCAATCGCACATCGGCTGGGAGGGAGGGAAAGATGGAGTGCATTGGGGCAGCTCTGGCACATCGGCTGCGAGGGAGTGCTGGTGGCCATCACATCACAGTAGCCAGTCGGATTCTGCACCATATCAGTGGGACTGCTGGAAAGAAGTTAGCTCAATTTTGCATTACTTTCTTGCTGATGGTGATGTTTAAATTGGATGTGATAAAACTGACTGAAATGTGTGTAAGCTAATGGAGGCTTTTTTGTTGCACCTTGTTGACAGTCCTTCATTGAGAAGGCCAATGGCAAAGGGAAAATTATTTTGAGTGACTGACAAGTGTTCAGCATCTCACATGTTGTACATCCAAGCTGATTTATTAATTGTCTTGCACGATGTACTCATCATCATCATCATAGGCAGTCCCTCGGAATCGAGGAAGACTTGCTTCCACTCTTAACATGAGTTCTTAGGTAGCTGTACAGTCCAATAAGAGAACCACAGTCCCTGCCACAGGTGGGACAGACAGTGGTTGAAGGAAAGGGTGGGCGGGGAGTCTGGTTTGCCGCACGTTCCTTCCACTGCCTGCGCTTGATTTCTGCATGCTTTCGGCGACGAGACTCGAAGTGCTCAGCGCCCTCCCGGATGCACTTCCTCCACTTAGGGCGGTCTTTGGCCAGGGACTCCCAGGTGTCAGTGGGGATGTCGCACTTTATCAGGGAGGTTTTGGCTCGTTTGCCATGGACGAGTTCCGAGTAGAGCATTTGCATTGGGAGCCTCGTGTCTGGCATGCAAACTATGTGGCCTGCCCAACGGAGCTGATCAAGTGTGGTCAGTGCTTCAATGCTGGGGATGTTGGCCTGGACGAGGACGCTAACGTTGATGCATCTGTTCTCCCAGGGGCTTTGTAGGATTTTGCGGAGACATCATTGGTGGTATTTCTCCAGCGACTTGAGGTGTCTGCTGTACATGGTCCATGTTTCTGAGCCATACAGGAGGGCGGGTATTACTATGGCCCTGTAGACCATGAGCTTGGTGACAGTTTTGAGGGCCTGGTCTTGCAGTGTAGCTGATGACCATGTACTATGTAACTGATGACCATGTCATCTCAGGGTAGGCACTCCTCCATTTTTGGCCTCACAAAAAGAGGGTTGAAGTGCAAGCCTTATGGTCTGCACTGCAACTTGGTGAACTAGTTATTTAATGGCAGCCTTCCTGCATTCATTGTCATCTTGCAATGGCCTGATGACAGGACCCATTATACACTGCAATCAGATGTGAATGGGAAGATATTCCTGATGAAGCAGATGACCTGAGGGACAGATGTGTGGTTGGCACATATGACGTTAAAATGACACATGCACAAACAGAGGGTCAACAATGTGAGTATATTTGCAAGTGCACTATGACAAATGTCACATAATATTATCACATATACATACATTTAGATGAGGAAGCAACACCCACCCCTCTACCCGGCACCACCACCTCCCTCCCCCCCGCCCCCCCCCTTGCAGCCATGCCCACTGTCCTCTTCCTCCCCACGTCTACACGTGGCCCTCCCTTGCCCCTCACTCACTGCCTCTGGTTCAGGAGGTTGTGCAGGAGGGCAGCACGATGTGTGTAGATGTGCGCGTCTCGGTGACAATGTAGGGCGCAGGACCAGGATCTCCTGCTCCTCTGCATCTGTGTGCCTTGAGGGTGTGGGGTCAGGGGCTTGCTCCACGTGTGCAGAAGCCATCTCCTACCTGATGCTTTCTGATGTGCGCTCCAACACTGTGAGGAGGTGCTCCAGCCTTTCATCGTGCTGCTGAGTGATTGTGGCGATGCTGGCAGCTATCCCAGCCATGGTCTGTTGCATCTCATGATCTACCTCCACACTGGTAGAGCAAGCCGTTCTGCATCCGCAGGTGGTTGCTCGATGCTGCTGGGTGCTGGGGAACTTGCTTCCCTTTGTGCCATGGACTCTGTGCTTGCTTGAGCTTGCTTGAGTAGAGTCTGTGGGAAAACCCAGAAAATCTGAGCCCGATGCCGTGGTTCTGTGGATACTTGGCTGACTTGGCAAGGGGCTGATGTCAGGCGCTTCCGGATCCTCCAGGTGAAGGGGCACAAATATGGGCCCTTCTCCCTCCTCTCTCTCCTCTTCTTCCTGGCCCTGGGTGGCGGAGGTGGGAGCGGTGGACATGGGTGACGTGGGATGGGGGTGCAGGAAGGATCCAGTGTCCTCGGGTGTGGAGAACGTCTGGGTGGGAGATGCTGGGGTATGACGGCATCTGTGAAGGCCAGAGGTCGATGGTCTCTCCAGATCCGTGGATTCCGAGTCAGCATCTGCAAGTAGAGGACAAAATTTCAGCCTGCAGTGGGGGTGGGGGGATGCGGGGGGGGCTGGTGGTGGTGAAAGTGAGTTGTGAACCATTCCATCTCGCATTATGCCAGCAAGGAGTCCCATCTCTACATGTCCACACCAATAATGGGCGTCAACGTCTGTGTTCACCCGCGAGTGCCTTAACATTGCATGTACTTTCATGCAATGACTGTTGCTGACACCAGAGATGAGTGTAGCCTTACCCTGCGGTAGCACCGGATCTGCAGAAACGTTTGTGCTTAGAATGTGGCAATGTCCCACCAATGCCAATGCAAGCTCCTCCAGCCTGTTCAATTCCACCACATCTTGTGGGCCCTCTCCGGTTGCACTCAGGCTTGCCTGTTTGACTGCTTGCTTTCCCTGCTCAAAGAGATGTTGCAGCCTTTACCCTCTTTGCTGACATCTCGCGCACAACCTTTTTGGCCTTGGACAGGAGGGGCCGAATAAATTTGTGCTTACTTTAGCTGCCGCCACCAAATCGTTCCACCGTGTGCGGCACTGGTCCCCATCCTGCTCACATTTCCCGTTGCACTGACCATCTGATCTATGTCCATCCAAAGACATCGGTATTGGGCTGGTGGAGGCTTGCCACGCCCATCCCGGGTGAGTTCACCATACCTGCGCTCCACCTCTGTCACTAACTCCTCCAACTCCTGCTCATTGAACCATGGAGTTCTGGGCCTGGTTCTGCCAGTCTTCATTAATGCTTTCTGGCCACCCATCCTCTATGATGAGAGGAATGGCTGCTGAACAGTCTGGTTATAAATTTGTCACACTGCCCCCTCTGCAACTCAGACTGGCCCCTCTCCAATGCCACCTCTGCTCTCTAACCTCCAACTCTCTTCTCTCTCCTCTCCTCTCTCCATTCTCTCTCTCAACTGTCTCCTCTCTCAACTGTCTCCTCTCTCAACTGTCTCCTCTCTCAACTGTCTCCTCTCTCCTCTCTCCTCTCTCCTCTCTCCTCTCTCCTCTCTCTCTCTCCTCTCTCTCTCTCTCCTCTCTCCGCTCTCCTCTCCTCCTCTCCTCTCCTCTCCTCTCCTCTCTCTCCTCTCCACTCTCTTCTCTCCTTGTATCCTCTCCTCTCTTCTCTGTATCCTCTGCTCTCATCTCTTCTCTGTCTCCTGTCTCTCTCTCCTGTCTGTCTATCCGTCTATCTGTCTCTCCCTCTCTCTCTCTCTCTCGCTCCTCTCCGTTCCCCTCACAGGCGAAATTGAGTGGCATCCTTTTATGGCCCTGAGCACTTACTCAATTAGTGTGCAAGGGCCACAAGACTACAACAGGTTACACAGAACTACAATGAAAAAAATGCCTAACTCCCGCGCATGCGTAGTGGAGGCCCTCCGAAAAAACCCGAGTGGAAAGGCCTCCTCCTGACGCATTCTGATGATGATGCTTGCTGCCTAATCCCGCTCCCGCTCACCGACTGACGTCCGCTGCCCCTCCCGCTGCTGCCCACGCAACGGTGACCAAAGTGGCTCCCGACGGGGCCCAGCAGCAGCGGATGCCAAAAACGAACCTCCCATCGGTGGCCGCCGAGAAATGGGTGGCCATGAATTTCGGGCGCTAGAAGGTTCTGCAGCGCATTAAAAAGCATTTCAACCCATTTGCAACCTTTGCCAAGCCTGATGTGGCAGGAGATTAAGAAGTGGCAAGAGAGGCTGAAGGGAAATGGATTGTTCGGTGCAGGCATAAGTCTGCAGACTAGTGGCGATGCAGCCCAGCACTTGGGCCTTCTCGTTGGCTGCAGAAATCAAGGTGGTGCTGCTTGTGATGCCAGGGGAGGTAGCCTTCAGTACCACTTCACAGCACCAGGCCCGTGGCTCAGCATTGCCTGCAAGAGGTTGCAGTAAAGTTTAAGGCTACAGCCACCCAATGCTTTCCTTACACATGTGCAAGCTCTATGTTGCATGGCAGATGCACCCAATCTCTGACCCCCTCTGATTTCTCCCCAACTCTCCATTTCTGCTTCCGATCTCTGACTCCCCTACAATCGCTCCCTGATTCCGCCCGACCTTCCATCCCTCCCCCCTTTACCACCCTCGACCCTCCCACTCCCATGCCCTCTGCCCCCAACATGCACTAAACTTACCTGCGGCCTTCACTGGAGCGTTTCCCGTCCGACAGGCAGCCCAGCCTGTCAATCAGGCTGACTTCTAGGCTGGGAACCTGATCAAAAAAAGTTACAAAATTCTCATCCTTAATTTCAAATCCCTCCATGGCCCCTCCCTATCTCTGTAATCTCCTCCAGCCCCACAACCTCCCGAGATGTCTGCACTCCTCTAATTCTGCCCTCCTGAGCATCCCTGATTACAATCACTCAACCATTGGTGGCCATGCCTTCTGTTGCCTAGGCCACAAGCTCTGAAACTCCCTGCCTAAACCTCTCCACCTCTCCTCCTTCAAGACGCTTCTTAAAACCTACCTCTTTGACCAAATTTTTTTCTACGTATGTGGCTCGGTGTCAAATTTTTATTGCATAATACTCTTGTGAAGCACCTTGGGACTTTTCACTACATTAAAGATGCTATATAACTACAAGTTGTCATTGTTGTTGAAAGCCAATTGGCGCCCGCCCTGCTCCGACACCCGGCCCCAGTAAATATCAGGGCCAAAGTCTCACAAAAACCCGCGTGCCAGCTGGAAAATGAAAAAGAAAATACAAGAGCCTTTAAAAAACCTAATGCACCTACTTCCTGTCTGCTGGTTTGCCTAACGTTTCCTCCCTGCCAGGTTTTCATGCTTGTAATGGTGACGGTCTCAAATATGTCCGTGTGCCGTAAAATGGTGTGGCACATTTCCCTGCCCCTTGTACATGAAGCGCCTGCTGTCTCAGACTGGAGTTTCAGCCACCCGTCACAGGCCCGAACAGAAAGTAGAGTTTGGACTTAAAACTGATTCCCACTGGATTTCACAACCTCTACCAGTCCCCCAAATTGGGGCACTAAGAAGATGAAAATCAGTCCCATATGGGGGTGGAACTGTCCCGCGTTCCGTTTGGGGAGCACAATTTGAATTAAATGAAAATTTAGCGCCCGGTAAGATGGGCAGCTAAATGTTCCGGAATTGGGTATTTGAATCAAAAAAATCTGCGGGTTGGTATTGGAGGCATAATTCGCCTCCGCGGGGTGGTCGCAGAATGATAGAGGGGTGGAAGCACAGTTGATGACGTCAGCATGGTGCGGACGTGCCGCGTCCCGCTGACAAATCACAATGTCCCTCCTTGTCTTTTAAAGGGACATGCCCCTGTGAACTCTACAGCTGCTTTTCTGGCGCCAATGGGCAACTAGGGAGGGCTTCAGAGGGGGTGCCAGGCTTCATGTTGGTGGCCTGGCCAAATCAATAGCTGCCATTGTTAGGCCGACTGCAAAGTCGGCCGACAAAAGAATTATGTCAGCTGCGGCGCAAGGCCCTCCCCTTTAAGGGTGGCCAGGGCACCCTAGCCACGAGAGCTTCGTGACCCGCTGTTGTTGGCATCACCCCACGCCAATCTTGCGTCCTGTTGATCAATTTCCCCCGCAGGGCACAAAGGGGTTGGCGCGAGGCAATAAGGGGTCGACGCACACGGCAATGACCTCATCACCCTGTTTGCCCCCACTCGGGGGTGGGGGGGGGGGGGGAGTAAGGGGCACTGCGCAAATCTCCTTCATTAGCGCCCCCTAACAGAGCTTTTGGAAAGGGATAATTTTGCCCCATATGTCTTTAAATACACTATTAGTGAGACCAATTGCTTATTATTTCTTTAATCGAGGGCTTTACCAAAAATAATTCTTAGATTTTTTTAAGGAAACAAAAGATACCATTTGTGATATTTTTAATCTGGCGCTAATGTCATTCATCTGTAGACAAGTTAACTACCCTCTGGGCTGCAGCATCTACACCAGTTCCCTCTTATGTACAGACCATATGGTTATTGGAAAATTCCTAGCTAATAGGTTGAAGCTTGCTCTCCCTGAAGAGGTTTATTGATATTTTTGCATTCGGTCAATAAATTGTAGACATTGTCGCTATTGTGTCCCTTAACCCAGAAAAGACCTTTGATAGAGTAGACGATTATTTCTGTACTATTTCTTGTAGCAATTTGCTTTTGAAGATGAATTGATTAAATGGATTTTTTCTCCCTGTGTCGAACAACAAGCCATGGTTTCCACCAATGGAGACATGTCGCAATCCTGCAATCTGATTGGGGAATCAGCTAGGGTCACCACTATTATTACACCTTCCTGCTGTGGGGTTGGAAAATTATATAAAAGTAGAATCCGCACAGAGATTGGAAGATGCTATTTTCAATGGAATGCTTTCTATTTAGTCTGTAGTGGATTCAGAACGTTTTGTATACTTTATTGGTACAGAATTGTAGGAGAAGAGTAAAGCATAGGCAGGGATTGTTGACTATTTAAGTATATATGGACAGTTTTGTTCCGTTTTTCTCTGATTTCTGCTCTGCTACTCCTCACCTATTTTAAGCTATACACTGTGCAGATCTGTGGTAACCTCAACTCCAGCTTTTGGTCAGAAATATTAAATGAAACTCCCTGTACCTGGCTGACTTGCCCTCAGATTGCAAAACTTACATTTTGACTTTCCTAGAACCACATAAACTGTAATTTCCTTCCCAAGAGGCTGATATTTTACCCTTTTAATATTGATGTAATAATCTGAACATCACAGCAAATGTTGGGGCCAATTGGCACTGTCTGAGAGCAATTAGTACGGACTGCACCAGCAGTGGGCTGTACTATGCTGACAGCTTTGGCACCCGATTTCCTTTGGGGTTTCATTGTAATTAAGGAAGGAGTACTTTTAGGCATGCGACCAAGCAGAAAGGGAAGTCCGAGTGCTGCCAGACCTTAAAGGCATCAGCATCATTAAAGGGGCAGGAATCATTAAAGCCCGGTGGGAGAGCTCGAAGGAATTGGATTTTTTTCAGGCAAAGGGGCCAGATCTTTATCTGGACACCTTATGATCAGAGCAGCAGAAGTCGCACCAAGTCCTATTTCCCCATCACCCCTGTGCTCGCTGACCTACATTGGCTTCCGGCTAAGCAACGCCTCGATTTCAAAATTCTCATCCTTATTTTCAAATCTCTCCATGGCCTCGCCCCTCCTTCTGTCTGTAATCTCCTCCAGCCCCACAACACCCCGAAATATCCGCGCTCCTCTAATTCTGCCCTCTTGAATATCCCTGATTATAATCGCTCAACCATTGGTGGCCGTGCCTTCTGTTCACTAGGCCCTAATCACTGAAACTCCCTACCTAAGCCTCTCCACCTCTCTACCTCTCTCCTCCTTCAAGACGCTCCTTAAAATCTACCTCTTTGATGAAGCTTTTGGTCACCTGCGCTAAGTTCTACTTATGTGTCTCGGTGACAGTTTTTTTAATCTCATAATACTCCTGTGAAGCGCCTTGGGATGTTTCACTATGCTAAAGGCACTATGTAAATACAAGTTGTTGCTTTGTTGTTGTTGTTGTAGTAATTTTGTAATTTGATTGATGTGTGTTAGAAGTTGTGATTTGCATGACAACGGACTTCGTGCGTGTTTCAATTTGCCATCTCCTGTGAATGAGTTTGTGCTGCTGTTCTATATGCCCTGATACCCATGTTGTCTATCTTGGAGGGAGCTGGAAGGAATATAGTGTTATTGTTGCCAAGCAGTAGGCGGAGTAATGGGGAAAATGAGTGTGAAGAATGACTGTAGAGGAATAGCCTGTGAGGCTTCACCTTTTATTCCAGGTGGCATAGAGTGGGTGTACAGACAGAGACTGTGAAGGTTCCTATTCTCGGGAAACAGTTGTTAATGAGATGGCCAGGCGAATGAGTTCAGCAGCTGTCAAGGGAACGTGTGGCTGTTTCCCCTCACCTGGTTCCAAGTAAGCCACAACGCAAAAGCGGTAAGGTTGGCACACTACTAAACACTGCCGAACAACATTCTGTAACAAGTCCAGAAGCAACAGTACGATTTTCTTCTTCAAAAACAAAGACCTATCTTGACAATATTAGCCTATCCCGTATGACAGAGAACTGTAGTCACTAATTAAGCTAACTAAAAAAACTCACATTCTTATTTTTCTAAGCTCCCCCCAAATCAGAAGCTGTTTACACTAGTATCTAGTCCGATTCCAATATACTGACTCTGTGTGCTACTCACATAAATATCAGTGCTTGCCAAGTTTACACTACAGCCACAGTTAGGCATCACTGTACATAAGCAAAAAGTAGCCTAGACGATAACTGATGGACAGATGCCAGAGGGGTGACATCAGTCATTGCTGACATCAATTAACATTTACATCACCATGGCAACAGCAAAGATTGGCACAATGCCAACTCTAGAGTTATGGTGCCTAACCATTTATTCTGGCCAGACTCCAAGAGCAAATCAGTAATAATTCCATGGATTATGAGGTGAGGGTCGATGTCTATTTTACTCTGTCGTTTTCATAATTGCAGACTTCATTTACAACTTTTATTCCACATCGCAATTCATGTTTACCAACTATCATAATAAATGTGCATCAGGAACGAACATACATACGAACATACAAAATTGAGGAAAAGACTCTGCTGGTCCATCAAACCCACCCCACACCATGATGGACAGAGCATCATGACTAAACACTTCCCCCCCTCCCACCCATCTGCTACACACCACTCCGCAAACAGATTAGAACTTGTATAAGTTCTTGGGTATAGAACATGCACCAAACATATTTGGGTACATTGTGCACATACACTCACCTAGATAGACATTCTAGACACCTGTGTGTACATATGTATATAAACCATGCCTAAAAATATCCATATTTTATAATACGTTCTAGAGTCTGAAACATAAACGATGTGTAATACTTTTATGCTTGAAAACTTAATTTTTATTCATTCTTTCCACCACATGAAATAATGAAATAACATTGGAATAAGAATGTTTTGCCAATGGATAATGGTGGGAAGATTTCATCTGTGCAATGTGTGTAACACAATTGTTAACCCGCTCAGAGGAATCCTCCTCCAATATAGACATGACTGACAATTCAATGGCTACTGGGACTCTAAATGAATTGGAAGAATCGATAAATTCATTCACTAGCTTAGCAGCAATTAGATCCAGGAGCTTCATTATAGATGAAAAGAGACAAAAGCATGAAGGAAATTTCAAGGCATTAAGTTATTAAGTTGTCTATAGACACCTGTAATATGCGATTATGTAGTATCTTCAATTAACCAGACACAGATTTACCTACCAATGATTTGTCTGACTCTAGTTTTGTTAAATTTAAAATGGATTAACCTGGCTTCACTGGTCAAGGGGTGCCCCAAAGGTTTGGACATATCTCCCTGTTAGTTTGACCTTAACCTTTTTACATAGAGCTGTCTATTGACCTATTGAATGAGGGCTTTCATTTTACTGCCCCAAAGGCCATCTGTTTTCTCTTGAAATAATGCTGCATGTTAGTCAGGAGCTAATGATCAAGTCAGAACAGACTTGACTGAGGAACTTTACTGATCCAATGAGCCATGACTAATGAGGATTCGTGTTATCTATTTTATGGATTTATTGTATTAACACTCTGTGACCACTGACTGTGGGGATGCTGAGTGCAAGAGGCCAGTCTATGTTGAGTAAACCTGCCTGGCCTCCCTCTTGGCTACCTGTTTTGTTCCTTTTGTAACACAGCTATTCAGTGAACAAAAGCAAAATACTGTGGTCGCTGGAAATCTGCAATAAAAACAGAAAATGCCAGAAACACTCAGCACGCCAGGCAGCATCTGTGGAGAGAGAAATACGTTGAGGCTGATGACCTTTTATTCTGTTATAGTCTCTGTTATGATAGTTATTCTGTTGTTTGACAGCATTTTCAAATCCTTTTGCTTCTTCTCACTGGGATGTTGCCATCATATTGTGATGTTTTGTGGTATACCACTTTCCTGGAACAGTCTATTCTGGAAACCTCACTGAATCTCCACCATGGTGAATACTAGAGACAGATAATGGGCCTAAAATTCCAGTTGGAGGCTTCCTTCGGACGAACGTTACCGACCCAAAATTTTTTTTAGGAAAATACCTGGTGTTCCCGGAAGCGCCTTCGATTGTGGTCATTCCGCTAAAGTCACTCCTCTGAAGAGCGGGCTGATCAATACATCACGGTACTGACCTGCTACAAGGCCCTCACACACCTGATCCGACTCGGCAGGGAAAATTCCAGCCGTACTCTGTTCCCAGACCTGTGACATCAGCAAAGCTATGTAACATAAGAACAACTGAAGACAGGAGAAACATCATTAAAAAGTTGATTGGCAAAATAAATAAAAGTTGTTAAAGTCAGCAGCATGGATGGAACAAACTATTTTTATGTGTAGTACTGCTGTAAATCTCCTTTCAGGACTTTAACTAGACTCTAGACATGATCCAAAGACTTTAATCTACCTCCTCCAATTCTGTTGCATTTTTAATCCATAACTCCATGGCCGAGAAATTGGCCTCCTTAGCACCTTCTGTTATCGCCTCCGTGGACCAATAACGGGGCGCTAATAAGTTACCAACCGGGCGTGGCGAGATGAACGACTCCCGCTAACTTGGCTAAGAGGTTTGCGGCAGCAGTTACACATTGTGCCGTAATCTCATGCACCCGGAGTTCGTGACGTCATTGTACTGCGCATCGCCCTGGTAGCGCCCTGGACCCGAACTTCGGTTCCGTCCGCTGCAGCATCGCCGGGTGAAAACACCGACAGCTGCAGGAGGCGTTGTTTGGGAGGCCGGGGGCCCAAGTTGGTGTGGTAAATAGGAAAGTAGAAAATGCTTATTTTCAATCTTTTTGATTCCTCTTCGGCCGCGATCTTCTGGAGTGCATGGGGCTGATCGGGCCATATCGTGGCTACCATTGAGGACCAGCTCACTGGTCCCAGTGCCTGCACCGATGGCCCTTCCCTTTAAGGGAGGGAAAGAGCCTGGGTTCTCGGCAGCCCTGCACTACTACCGCCCCACCTGTCATTTTAAAAAATCGCTCCAGGAAGGAAACGCAGCGTTTGATTTAGTGCTCCACTTCCTTCCTGGAGCGCTAACACCGAATTTACAGAAAGCTGATTCTCATTAGTGCCTGGCGCTGATTTTTCCAGCTTTCAAAAGTTACTGCCCAAAACGCCCAAAAGGGCATGGCTCCAAATGGCTGAGGAGATGAACAGCAGGGATGTGGTGAGGCAGACCAAAGAGCTTCAATGATTTGATGAGATCAGGAAAGGTTGAGTGCAATGCCAGACCCACCTTCGTTCTGATGTGGCTGT
Source organism: Pristiophorus japonicus (assembly GCF_044704955.1). NCBI lineage: Eukaryota > Metazoa > Chordata > Chondrichthyes > Pristiophoridae > Pristiophorus > Pristiophorus japonicus. The sequence continues at coordinate 195,858,242 of NC_091984.1, read as the reverse complement.
CACCACATCCCCATCACTCTGCCTGCCCAAGCCTGGGTTCTCGGCAACCCTGCACTACTACCGCCCCGCCTGTCATTTTTAAAAATCGCTCCAGGAAGGAAACGCAGCGTTTGATTTAGTGCTCCACTTCCTTCCTGGAGCGCTAACACCGAATTTACAGAAAGCTGATTCTCATTAGTGCCTGGCGCTGATTTTTCCAGCACATCATTACTCACACCAATCTACCTTGCACATTCACCCACCCCTCTCTTTCTATGTCCATAGTCACATCTCTGAGCCATACAGGAGAGCGGGTATCGCTCCAGCCCTGTAGACCATAAGCTTGGTGCCAGATTTGAAGGCCTGATCTTCGAACACTCTCTTCCTCAGGTGACCGACGGCTTCACTGGCGCACTGGAGGTGGTGTTGGACCTCGTTGTTGATGTCTGCCTTGCTGATAGTAGGCTCCACTAGGAAAGTGGTCCACGTTGTCCAAGGCCGTGCCATGGATTTTGATGACCGGGGGCAGTGCTGTGTGGCGGGGTCAGGTTGGTGGAGGACCTTTGTATTACGGATGTTTAATGTAAGGCTCATGCTTTTGTATGCCTTGGTGAAGATATTGGTGATGGCTTGGAGTTCAGCCACTGAATGTGCGCAGACGCAAGCATCGTCGCGTACTGTAGTTCGACAACAGAGGATGGGACGGTCTTGGATCTAGCCTGGAGGCAACGAAAGTTGAACAGGTTCCCACTGGTTCCATAGATTAGTTCCACTCCAGTGGGGAGCATGTTGAGCGTGAGATGCAGAAAACAAGCGCAGGCAGCGGAAGGAGCATGCGGCAAACCAGACTCCCCACCCACCCTTTCCTTCAACGACTGTCTGTCCTACCTGTGACAGAGACTGTAATTCCCGTATTGGACTGTACAGTCACCTGAGAACTCACTTTTAGAGTGGAAGCAAGTCGAGGGACTGCCTATGGTGATGATGATGACATAGTCACATCTGTAGTACATGTAGGCACCTTTAGCAATGACTCCATGAGGCAAGGTATGATACCTAAACTGTAGACCTGTAGTCCTTTATTTGCAGCTCCTGAGTGAGGACAACAAGCTGTGAGTTCCTTTTTATACTGGGTTACCTGCAGTGCAGATAATCCTTAGGTCTCCAGCAGCAGCGCCCTCTGGTGTACAGGTAAGGTGTGTACAATGTAAGGGTACAGTGTTACAGACATCACACAGCAAACAGGTGTGCATACACAACAACACTCCCCCCTAGCAATTTTCATATCCTTATTGTCATGTCCAGGGGAGGTGATCAGTGGTGGGCTGTGGGAGGTTATGGTGAGGGTTGTGTGGTTGCCAGGTGTGACCTCTCTGCTTGAGGCTGGCCTCGTAATTTCCCCTCCCTCACACACAGACCATGTGCGTGTCACTGTTGTGGGATCCTTCAGGGGGGGGTAGCCACGGCAGCAGTGGGTGGTGTGTATACACTGTGTTGCAGGTAGTTGTGGGCAGGGCCACAAGATTGGGTGGGCTCCTTGTCCACCGTTTTTGTGGGGTGGTGGGCAGGCCCACAAGACTGGGTAGGCTCCTTGTCCACCAATTGGGATGAAGGTCAGGTCATCCCAGGGTTTGCCAGGGAAGCTGGAGGGTATTGCCTCATGCTCCTGGTGTTGGCCCTGGTGGCTAGGGGTTGTAGGGCTGGTCTGGTGCAGGTTGCCATTGTTGGTGGCTGGGCTGCCCATTGACCACTGTCCCTGTGGTGGGTGTACTCCCATTGACTATGTGTGTGTTCTGCAAGGGGCATCACATTTGTTCCAAAGGTCCAGGCTACATGGTCAGGTAGCCTGCTTGTCCTGGGGGTCTCCCACAGGGGGATTCCATTGGCATCAACATGGTCCCTGAAGGACCCAATGTCCTTTGGCAGTGTCCTACCGATATACACGACACCTTGGCTCTGATCAGACATAGTCGAGCCTGCATTGTACATTCTAGCATTTGCATCACTTTTGGGTGTCCTGGTTTCAACAGACATGGTTACATTAGGCATTTCACATTCTCTATCATTATTGTTAAGCATAATAAGCTTGTTCTTAACCTTACTGACACCTGCATTCATCTCATTAGTCACCTTAGTTAAACCAGCATCACAATTCATCGTTACATTGCATACATTTTCATACTTGCACCCTTTAATTGCATCTTTAGCTTTAAAGTCCGTGTACTCAAATAGTTGAAACTTCCCCTTTAAGTTTTTTTGGTTACCGATTTCCTTTAAGGGAGCCTTTAAATCCGATTGGCTGCTCGGTGTCATGTGGTGCTCCTCCACTGTTCCTCGTGGTATGGCTGTGGCCATTTTGATTTTAGGTTCTGCTGTTTGTGGTGCGGCAGCCATTTTCTGACTTTGCTGCAGGTAGGCTGTGGTGGTCTTTTCTTCCACAGGTTCGATCCTGGATGTTGGGAATCCATTTCTTTCATTGATATTCACCTCTTGGAGTCCTGCCTCGGCCCAGAAAGTGGAGTTTGGCTCCTCGGTCCTGGAGATTTCACCGTGGTGCTGTGGAGTCTTCGTCGCGCCATTGAACTGGACAGTGGAACCTCCGGATGCAGCGATGGATCCATGTTCGAGGTCGATTGCCGGAGCCCGGAGGCCTGGGAGTAGCTTCACTTGGACAGGATGCAGTTGTGGTCGATTGGCGGGATTCATCCAAAGTTCTTCAAAGGTCGCTTGGCTCATCGCGGACTGGCTCGCCCCTGTGTCGCTCTCCATAGAACATCTACTTTCATCGTCCACGGAGAACTGTCCATGGAGGTGGAGCAGGTATGAGTTCCATACTCTTCGTCCAGGGGTTGAACAACTTCACCTTCCTTTGTGTCAGAGCCCCGGTGATCAGCCAACTCATCAGAGACATGGTGAGTAAAGCTTTCTCTGCATATCCTTTGAAGGTGCCTTTTCTCTTTGCATGCATAGCCTTTGTAGCGGCACTGGTGGGCCCTGTGGTTTCCTCCACAGTGCCAGCACGGAGCTAGACAGTTTTCCCCATGTGGCGGACTCAGGGTTGCGTGCCTCGGGGCAGTGTTTCTGCCCTTAGAAGTATCAATGCAGTGCACTGTTCTCGTCGGTTTAGAGTCCCTTAATGCTTCAATTAGGTGGTCGCCAAAGTCGCACGGTGCAGCCAGTCTCTTCAAGTGTTCCAATCTTTCTACAAAAGCGTCCCAATCTTCCCCATCAGTAAATTGCTGAAAGATGCTGAGATTCGACATGCTGAGCGTGTGGTTCGTGACCTCGTATTCCCGTCACCAGTTGTAGTGTATGTAAGCACCTTCAGTAATGACTCCATGAGTCAAGGTATGATACTTAAACTGTGTGGACCTGTAGTCCTTTATTTGCAGCTCCTGTGTGAGGACAACAAGCTGTGAGTTCCTTTTTATACTGGGTTACTTGCAGTGTGCAGGTAACCCTTAGGTCTCCAGCAGCAGCACCCTCTGGTGTACAGGTAAGGTGTGTACAGTGTAAGGGTACATTCAGTGTTGCATAACAGTGTTATAGACATCACACAGTAATCAGGGGTGCATACACAACAAAATCCCCATCTGACTAACCACCTCTCACACTCACCTTCATCCTAAAATAATCATACCAAGTAACACCGCACATGGAGGCCATTTGGCATTGGCACTTTGGCATTGGCACCACCCTCCCTCATAGTCATGCTCTACATCGATTCCTTACACCCATTCCATCACACTCAAACTTCCCTTCTTTCTCTCCATGCAGGAGAAGAGAGCTCACAATAAGAGGGAGAGAGAGAGAACCGAAGGTAGCCCTCCATCCTTCAGCATTTTAACTGCAGCAAAGGCAGTCACTTTGGTGGTTGCAGGAGTTGCAGAGCAGCTGGCGGTGGGAGACAGAGAGAGGGGGCCCTCTCAGCAACCTGGTGACAGAATTACATCTCATACAGCCACATAGCATACAGCAGTCACTCATATGATGACTGATGTCAGTAGCTAGTGAATGTTCATTATATGCATAATGGTATAATTACCCATTCCTAATATAACATTTCTAAATCATCTCTTTGTTGTCACACAGGTCCACCAAGAGCACCCCCCACCCCTCCTCACCACTGTCCCGCTGGAGGAGGAAGACGACTCCTCTGAGCTCCAGCCTCTGAGGGTGCAGCGTCAGCAGACCCAAGCGCACCCAGCACCCAGCGCAGATACACACGCCGTGGGTCCTATGCTAGCTAGAGTAGTGTTGTCACCTGGTGTATCACACTACACAAGTGAGCTAGAGCAGATGGTGTTGACAGGAACAGTACCAGTGATTCCTCGCTGGAGGGTGCAGGACGTTCCAAGCTCTGTTCAGCTGTTTGCAGAAGCTCAGCCTCGGAGACCATCCCGAAAATTGATGCTCCAGGAGGGGCAGCAGGAAATGCAGGAGGTTCTGGCAGTTTTTCAGCCATGATGTCTGCAAATGTGCAGAGAATGGAAGAGTCCATCTCCAACATGAGCACTACCATGTCGCACGTGATGGCGACTGTAGGCTCTTCCATGGAAAGGATGGCCACCTGCATGGAGCAGCTAATTCGCTACTCACATGAGCACATCCTAACTATGGAGAACAGATGACAGAGGCTCATAGACCTCCTCTCTAGGAAGGATCTAAATGTAGACTTGGGTCGTCATGGCCTCAAAGTTATACAGCAAGGTGCTCTCTAGCTCCTTGCTAGCAGGAAAGTGCAGGTGGCCCATGAGAGGGATAATGGTGAGAGGGGACATGGAAGTGGGGGCTCCTTTCAAAGCACTCCCACTTCTCCCCCATTGCCTCCACCCCCCCCTCGCCCCTCCCAGTCAGAGCCCCACATGCTTCCTTGGATCGCGATGGCTGAGCCTGCCCCTGCACAGTTGCAGGAGCAGCAGACTTTGGTGAAACCCAGAGAACGTCCGCCAAAAGTCTCAAAGCATTCACAGCAGGGAAGTGAGCAAATTTACCTCTGCTGAAGCCAGAGGTGCAGCTCACAGAAGCACGTGTAAAAGAAAAATGACACAGAAGCAGATGCACAAGGGTAAGTACATGGGTGCATAAAGAAGTGTTATTGTTAAGGTTGCGTTACTGTTATCACATGTATAAAAGTATTTATTGTCACCACTTTCTTGTCATACCCATTTTTGTCTGTGACTTTGGAAGTGGCTTAGTGAGTTGGAGTGAATAGTGAGACATAACGTTACCTCCAGCAATGGAGGTCAGTGCAATGGCATAATTCATTGTAGGGATGCTTTATGGTGTTGTCGGGGGGGAATTAGTACAGCATGTGGCAGCCATAAGGATGCAATGCTAATCTGGCCCTGATGAGGCCATCCCTGGCCTCCTGACAGCAATGTGTTCCGGTGCTGGTGCCATCAAGACCTCAGGTTCCTCCTGCTCCTCCTCCTCGTCTTCCAGCTGCTGTTCCTCCTCCGCCTCCTCCGAAGAGGCTGTGCTCTTTGCGCATTGCTCCTCAGACAGCTCCAATCCTCATTGCTGTGCTATGTTGTGCAGCGCGCAGCAGACAACGCCGATTCTAGATTCTAGATACTGAAGGGCTCCTCCAGATCTGTCAAGCATCTGAAGCACATTTTCAGCATCCCTATTGTTGCTCTATGACACATCTGGTGGACATGTGGCTCTCATTATAACATTCCTCAGCTTCATTTCTTGGCCTCCTCAAGGGTGTCATGAACCACATCTTCAGTGGACAGCCCTCGTCTCCAATCAGCCAGCCGGTAAGTGTAGTTGATGGTGTGAAGAGATGAGGGAGGCTAGACTGGCGAAAGACGAAAGAGCCATGACAGCTGCCAGGGAACTTGGTGCACACATGCATGATGATCTTCCTCTGGTTGTAGACCAGCTGCACATTGAGGCAGTTCACAAACACTTCTGGGTGATGTGGGGGCACCCTGATGGACACATGGGTACAGTCAATGATTCCCTGCACCTGTGGGAAGCCAGCCAGAGCAGCAAAGCGGAACAAACGCTCACTAACACTGACTTCATCAGTGGCAAAGTTCACATAATTGGTTGACTTGTCAAGCATGGCATCGGTGACCTGTGTGATGCATCTGTGGGCAGCCAACTGCGAGATGCCACAAATGTCTGCTGCAGATCCCTGGAAGGGGCCTGAGGCAAAGAAATTGAGGGCACTGGTAACTTTGCCAACGACTGGGAAGGAGTGTCCAAAAGGTCCTCTGGGTTATAGGTCATGCTCCAGCAAGCTGCAACTATCTTCAATGACCTAATGCGATAGCCTGAGCCTCCGTTGGCACTGCTGCTCAGTTATGTTGAGGAAGCTCATCCTCTGCCTCTATACCCTATGTTGAGGGTATCGTCTCTGGCACAGTGAAGCCCTGTGCTGATGCCCTCTGTTGAATGTAATATCTCCAAGTTTGCAGATGACACTACGCTGGTGTCAGTGTGAGCTGTGAGGAAGATGCTAAGATGCTCAGGGTGACTTGGACAGGTTAGGTGAGTGGGCAAATGCATGGCAGTTGCAGTATAATGTGGATAAATGTGAGGTTATCCACTTTGGTGGCAAAAACAGGAAAGAAGATTATTATCTGAATGATGCCAGATTAGTAAAAGGGGAGGTGCAATGAGACCTGGGTGTCATGGTACATCAGTCATTGAAAGTTGGCATGCAGGTACAGCAGGCGGTGAAGAAGACAAATGGCATGTTGGCCTTTGTAGCATGAAGATTTGAGTATAGGAGCAGGGAGGTCTTACTGCAGTTGTAAAGGCCTTGGTGAGGTCACACCTTGAATATTGTGTACAGTTTTAGTCTCCTAATCTGAGGAAGAACATTCTTGCTATTGAGGGAGTGCAGCAAAGGTTCACCAGACTGATTCCAGGGATGGCAGGACTGACATATGAAGAAAGATTGGATCAACTAGGCTTATAGTCACTGGAATTTAGAAGAATGAGAGGGGATCTCATAGAAACATATAAAATTCTGATGGGATTGGACAGGTTAGATGCAGAAAGAATGTTCCCGATGTTGGGGAAGTCCAGAACCAGGGGACACAGTCTAAGTATAAGGGGTAGCCATTAAGGACCGAGATGAGGAGAAACTTCTTCACTCAGAGAATTGTGAACCTGTGGAATTCTCTACCACAGAAAGTTGTTGAGGCCAGTTTGTTAGATATATTCAAAAGGGAGTTAGATGTGGCCCTTACGGCTAAAGGGATCAAGGGGTATGGAGAGAAAGCAGGAATGATCAGCCATGGTGCAGGCTCAAAGGGCCGAATGGCCTACTCCACCTATTTTCTATGTTTCTATGTTCTGTGCAGCATCAGGTAATTGAGGAGAAGATTGGTGCTGTTGTTGCTCCTGCTGCTGGTGTGCCTGGTGCTGCTGATGTTGGGTCGCATCCTGGTCCGATTGTGAGGACCAAGGTGGGACAGTATAAGCTGCACCCATGCTGATGTAATAGATGTCAGGTCAAGTGGAGATTAGAGGATTAATCTGTCAATGTTATGATAGGTATTAGCGATGTGATGAGAGTGGCTTCCAAGGTTGCAGAAAAGGCTTGCAAACTCTAAACACCCAAATCTGTGTTCAAAATGGAGACAGCAAGAGCCTACCCCTCAGGCAAATAAACAGGTGTCATATGGGAGTATTTATTGGGATTTTCATGCTCTGCAATAATGTCTTCAATCAATGGTCACTGAACTTCTGCCTCAGGTTGACAGACGTGGTTCCCGAGCTGTGTTATTCCCAGGTCATCCGGTAAAAATCAAAAGGTCTGGTTAAAATTTCTTTTAAAGGTCTCACAACAAGCATTAATGAGCTTAATGAAGCTGCCCACCTCTGCCATTCGGGTCCGAGCAAGATGACGTCGTGTTCATGACGCGCTTGTAATTTCTTTAACTTTTACTGCCGACTCACCTCCAAACCCGCCCACATGGCAGGGGGAAATTCCACCTGTTTGCTATCTGTCAATGCCAGTACTTAACTGTTCATGGAGAGACCCATGCCACAAGCTCGCATTAATTTTTTTCCCTCCAATTATCCTCATTACCATCATAGAAAAATCATCTCAACAGATTGATAAAGAGCAATAATTCACTTCATAGCAAATTACAGAGGAAACTCACTACCGCATCTTGGAATTACGGGGATGAAATTGCGGTCAGAGGCTTCCCGCGAGCAATTGCTTCCGACCCGAAACATTTCTACGAATTTACCTGGTGGTCCGGGAGGAGCCTGAGATTCTGGTGGGGAGGCCTTCTCTTCCCGCACTGCCAAACGTGCTCCCGCCCTCCTGGTTCCCACGCAGAAGGTGCAGTCATGTGTGACTGCTCAGCCAATCAGGGACAGTATTCCACAGCATTCTCATTGATAAAGTGTGACATCCCAACTGACACCTGGGAGTCCCTGGCCAAAGATCACCCTAAGTGGAGGAAGTGCATCCGGGAGGGCGCTGAGCTCCTCAAGTCTCGTCGCCGAGAACATGCAGAAATCAAGCGCAGGCAGTGGAAAGAGCGTGTGGCAAACCAGTCCCACCCTCTGTCCCACCTGTGACAGAGACTGCAGCTCTCGTATTGGACTGTACAGCCACCTAAGAACTCATGTTAAGAGTGGAAGCAAGTCTTCCTCGATTCCGAGGGACTGCCTATGATGATGATGATGCATTGATACCAATGGGAACTCCATATTAACGAGTTCTCATTGCTATTAATGAGAAAAGAAAACAAACACACTAAACATATATAATAAAAAATAAAAAACACACCTCACATAATTAAAATTAATGGAAATTAAAGTTAATAACTATCTTAGAGAAAACATTTTTTCCGAGGTTTAAAATGTTTTTTTAATTATGGTTAAAAATAAATGTAACATAGTGGGCAGGGTTTTTAAAAATAATGTGTTTTTTTAATTAAATGTTATATTTTTGTATGTTTTTAAACTCTTAAGCCTGTAAAAGTAGGCTATGCACCTGCTTTTATCAGGCGTAAGAATTTTGAGGACATTTGCTGGGCAAGATATGGGTAAATCCCGCAATCTTGCCCTTGCAAATGTCCTCGCTCCCGATATGCATTGGATCTATCAAGCTCCAGCTTGACAGATCGGAAAAGCCGCTTTTCAACGCATATGTATTGTGCATTGAAAACCGGCTTTTCCGATGCCTTCCCATGTCCGTAGACACTCAGTATGGACCTGGGGAAGCCGGGATTTCCAGGCCAACGTATTCAAAAAGCAAAAATAATACGATCACAAATTGACCGAATGGGCAATGACCAATGAGCCCAATTTTTATGTCTTCAAGCGGTAAGAACAGCTGGATTTACTGGAAGCCAAAGTTTAATAATGTCCAGGATTTTGCAATAGGAATAACAGAAAGGCGATATACCCTAACCGTTCCAGTGTTCGCACATGCGCAGTTAAATGCGGAAATCAGGAAGTGGCTGTCCGATTTTCCCTGCTCCTCCACAAGCTTCACTATACCAGCACCTCACCGAAAGACTCAGGATTAAAGCAGCTGAAAGGTGTAAAATTGCTGTACTTACCCTCTGCACCACTAAACACACCAGAAATAGTTAGGGCTTGTCCATTCAAGTGCAAGTACATTTTTATCGATGAGATAAGTATTAATTACGACCAAACATACTCTCTGGGCCTGAAAATTTACTTTTACAAGTGTGGAGTCTCATTCCTTCAGATTTTAATTATTGTTGGAGATTTAAAAAAAATTAAGCTTAATATAATCTTTGTTTACTTTTTCTTTCTGTCTCTTTTATCTCTCAATCTCATCTTTCTTTCCCTCTCTTTAGTTCACTTTCTATACATGATATTACATTGAATTAAATATTCCAATTTACACTTCCTGGTTTAGATGCGGTGGGGGCAAGGATTTTAACCCCCAAAAATGGGTGGATTGGAGTCTGGTGAGATGTGAAAATTTTAAAAATCTCCAACCCACACAGTTCTGGTTTTAATGGAAGTGGAATGGGGAGCAGGCAACGAGCCTGTTCCCAGGAAACGGGTTGACCATTGAAATATTATAATGAGGCTGTGTGCCTCAGATATAATCTATCTTCCCCAGCTAAAGGGAGGTGAGGGCTGCTTCATGGAAGAGGTTCGAGCCTTTCCAGCACTGCTTGCGAGCAGCATTTCCTCCCAGCGTACCAAGCTTACTTGCTTCCCTGCCTGCCATTAGACCACACCTCACCCCCAGGATCCAAATAACCCTCCCCACCTCCGCCCCGGATCAGGTCCCCTCGCCCCCCCATGATCAGGGATCAGACCCCACCCCAGGATCGTAGATCGGACACCCCCCCCCCCCCAAGATCCTGGCTCCCCATCCCCACTCCCCACGCTATCACTAACCCAGCTGCAGGCTACCTATCTGCTCCTGGCCTGTCAATCAGACTGGCTCCCGGGCGGGGAACCTGCTGGAAAGAAATGATGCACGCTGTGACATTAAAACAGTATAGCATCTGGGTTTCCGACCAAAACTGCTCCCCCTAACCCCCACCCCAATCACCCCTCACCTGCGTGAGCAAAATTTATTCCAGTAAATATTGGGGCCTGCATGTCTCAGTGAGGATTCTTCAATCTGATTGGTTGAAGAGACACACTGGGACTTTCCCTGTTCACACAGGTGCTGCATTGTATCAGACTCCTGATGACCATAAGTTGCCGCTGAAAAGCTCTCAAAGTGTCTGTGGGCAGCTGTAAGCGTAATGAACACCGAGCGTCGTTCGTTTACCACTGACTGCAAAATCCGGGCCAATATATACTGGAGAGTGAGTCCTTGTCTAACATAACCTGGCTTAGGATATGTCAACTGTTATGCTGCACTACTTCTACCTTCAAAACAACTAATGCCAGAAAGAAAACACATCAGCTATCAGTAATGTTAATAAAAAGCATTTTGAACATAACTCCTATATTTTTCCTTCCATTCAAATATTCTCCCTTCATCCGTTCTGGGCGCTGACCCTTTCTTCTTCTTCTTCTTAGGCAGTCCCCCGGAGTCGAGGATGACTTGCTTCCACTCTAAAATTATTTCTAAGGTGACTGATGAGACCAATGTGGGATCTACAGTCTCTGTCACAGGTGGAGCAGATGGCGATTGTAGGGAATGGTGGGTGGGGTGCTTGATTTGTTATGCGCTCCTTCCACTGTTTGTACAAACAGCTGACCCTAGCAGGGTACCAACAATCCTACAATATCTCGTCAATTCTTCATGTGTGAACTTGCGCAGTAAGTGTGGATATGCTATTTGACTGTGTGGACCATCTCTATCCATTCCCCACCAGCCAGCCACACACATGTATTTTCCATCAGTGCAGGAACCCTGGTTGATTTTTGCCCAGTTTAGCCGAGTGCAATGAGACCAATTGTAGCCTGGCTTGTGCCATCCTGATTGGCATCTACATCAGTCCACAGGGATTGCACTCTCTGGGTATAATTCAGTTCCACTCCCAGCAATTTAGTAATCGGGGAATCCTAAATCCCTTTTTAGATTTTTCAGTGAAGATGACGGGAAGAAAATCTCAGTGAAGAAGAAAAACGTTGCAAGTAGAATGAAGAAAAAGCTGTTGTTGTCAAGTTGTTCTTAAATTACTTCAGCTTACAGATAAAAAGAAAGAAAGGCTTGCATTTATATAGCACCTTTCATGACCACCAGATGTCTCAAAGCACCTTACAAACAAGTACTTTTTGTTGGAATGTAGCCACTGTTGTAATGTGGGATACAATAGCGGAGGCTCATAAGAACATAAGAAATAGGAGCAGGAGTAGGCCATTTGGCCCCTCGAGCCTGCTCTGCCATTTAATAAGATCATGGCTGATCTGATCATAGACTCAGCTCCACTTCCCTGCCCTCTCCCCATAACCCTTTATTCCCTTATCGCTCAAAAATCTGTCTATCTCTGCCTTAAATATATTTAATGACCCAGCCTCCACAGCTCTCTGGGGCAGAGAATTCCACAAATTTTCATCCCTCTGAGAGAAGAAATTCCTCCTCATCTCAGTTCTAAATGGGCGGCCCCTTATTCTGAGACTACGTCCCCTAGTTTTAGTTTCCCTATGAGTGGAAATATCCTCTCTGCATCCACCTTGTCGAGCCCCCTCATTATCTTATATGTTTCGATCAGATCACCTCTCATTCTTCTGAACTCCAATGTATATAGGCCTATCTTCATAAGTCAACCCCCTCACCTCCGGTAGTAGAAAATGTATTCACGTGAAGCAAATTTTCTCTCCAGTAGATATATTGCAAATAATGGTACGTAAAGGGTTGACGGTGGATAGGCAAAGGCAGACATTTAAAGATCACATGGATTAAGTTTAACAATTGTACATCCCTGTCTGGCATAAAAATAAAACGGGGAAGGTGGCTCAACCATGGCTAACAAGGGAAATTAGGGATAGTGTTAAATCCAAGGAAGAGGCATATAAATTGGTCAGAAAAAGCAGCAAACCTGAGGACTGGGAGAAATTTAGAATTCAGCAGAGGAGGACAAAGGGTTTAATTAGGAGGGGGGAAATAGAGTATGAGAGTAAGCTTGCAGGGAACATTAAAAACTGCCTGCAAAAGCGTCTATAGATATTTGAAGAGAAAAAGATTAATGAAGACAAATGTAGGTCCCTTGCAGTCAGAATCAGGTGAATTTATAATGGGGAAGAAAGAAATGGCAGACCAATTGAACAAATACTTCAGTTCTATCTTCACTAAGGAAGACACAAATAACCTTCCGGAAATACTAGGGGACCGAGGGTCTAGCGAGAAGGAGGAACTAAAGAAAATCCTTATTAATCAGGAAATTGTGTTAGGGAAATTGATGGGACTGAAGGCCGATAAATCCCCAGGGCCTGATAGTCTTCATCCCAGAGTACTTAAGAAAGTGGCCCTAGAAATAGTGGATGCATTGGTGGTCATTTTCCAACATTCTATCGACTCTGGATCAGTTCGTATGGATTGGAAGATAGCTAATGTAACACCACTTTTTAAAAAAGGAGGGAGAGAGGAAAGAGGGAATTATCGACTGGTTAGCCTGACATAGGTAGTGGGGAAAATGTTGGAATCAATTATTAAAGATGTAATAACAGCGCATTTGGAAAGCAGTGACAGGATCTGTCCAAGTCAGCATGGATTTATGAAAGGGAAATCAAGCTTGACAAATCTTCTAGAATTTTTTGAGGATGTAACTAGTAGAGTGGACAAGGGAGAACCAGTGAATGTAGTGTATTTGGACTTTCAAAAGGCATTTGACAAGTCCCACACAAGAGATTGGTGTGCAAAATTAAAGCACATGGTATTGGGGGTAATGTATTGACTTGAATAGAGAACTGGTTGGCAGACAGGAAGCAAAGAGTAGGAATAAATGAGTCCTTTTCAGAATGGCAGGTAGTGACTAGTGGGGTACCGCAAGGTTCAGTGCTGGGCCCCCAGCTATTTACAATATACATTAATGATTTAGACGAAGGAATTGAATGTAATATCTCCAAGTTCGCAAATGACACCAAGCTGGGTGGCAGTGTGAACTGTGAGGAGGATGTTAAGAGGCTGCCGAGTGACTTGGACAGGTTAGATGAGTGGGCAAATGCATGGCAGATACAGTATAATGTAGATAAATGTGGCAAAAACAGGAAGGCAGAATATTATCTGAATGGTGACAGATTAGGAAAAGGGGAGGTGCAACGAGACCTGGGTGTCATGGTACATCAGTCATTGAAAGTTGGCATGCAGGTACAGCAGGTGGTAAAGAAGGCAAATGGCATGTTGACCTTCATAGCAAGAGGATTTGCGTATAGGAGCAGGGAGGTCTTACTGCAGTTGTACAGAGCCTTGGTGAAGCCACACCTCGAATATTGTGTACAGTTTTGGTCTCCTAATCTGAGGAAGGACATTCTTGCTGTTGAGGGAGTGCAGCAAAGGTTCACCAGACTGATTCCCGGGATGGCAGGACTGATATATGAAGAAAGACTGGATCGACTATGCTTATATTCACTGGAATTTAGAAGAATGAGAGGGGATCTCATGGAAACATATAAAATTCTGACGGGATTGGATAGGTTAGATGCAGGAAGAATGTTCCCGATGTTGGGGAAGTCCAGAACCAGGGGTCACAGTCTAAGGGTAAGGGGTAAGCCATTTAGGACCGAGATGAGGAGAAACTTCTTCACTCAGAGAATTGTGAACCTATGGAATTCTTTGCCACAGAAAGTTGTTGAGGCCAGTTCATTGGATATATTCAAAAGGGAGTTAGATGTGGCCCTTACAGCTAAAGGGATCAGTGGGTATGGAGAGAAAGCAGGAATGGGGTACAAAAGTTGCAAAAATGATCAGCCATGAACATATTGAATGGTGGTGCAGGCTCGAAGGCCGAATGGCCTACTCCTGCACCTATTTTCTATGTTTCTATGTTTCTTGGTGAACTTGATGGTAATGCAATTTTAAGATGATGAACGCAAACCACTTGAGCTTGGCCCTCCAGTTTATGATGTCACCTGAACCCTTTGATTAGATTATTGTTTTGTATTTCAGTGAATGATATCGATTATCCTCTAATGTTCAACTTGATTTCTCGTCTCTGCATTACTGTTTTACCCATCAAACAGCAATGATATTTTTTCTCGATAAAATGGTCTTATCTGGTCAGTATAGAATTATACAAATTATAAAAAGCAGCTGTAAGGATTACTTACTCTCACTCCTTGCAGCTGTGTCTGCTGCTGTGCTGTGACTACACTCGAGCACAAGCAAAACCTCATCACAGTAATACTGAAACCATCTCAAAATTACTTCAGAAAGCCAATGTACTCTCGTGACCTTTCACCTCTTCCTTGGTTGGTTTGTTTCTGATCAGGTATAAAAACAGACTTACGAAAATGAGAATGGAGTCTGATTGAAACTAAGCTGTCCATCTAAATAAAGAGTGAACGCTGAATTAACAGCAGTGCAATGATTTATTTATATTCTTCTGTGAGATGTACATCAGCACAAGGACTAGTCTTTTGCATCTGCTATTCTGAAAGAGTGAAGTAAATTCAATGGATCCACACTCTCAGCACCGGCCCATACTAGACATGAATGTTGGTCAAAGAATCAGGTTATAGTGTTATAGGGCCTAAGTTTCGTGCTGCGCCTAACTGGACGCCCGTTTTTCTTTTAAGTGCGCCTAAAAAGAAATTACCTATTTTCCGGCTCCCTGCAGGCCCTCTGGAGCTGGGCGCGGCGCAGCACAAGCTGTAGGGGGCGGAGCCAGGTCCCTGCACTGAAAACAGTGCAGGGACCTCTGCACATGCACGCTACAGTGGCCGTGCATGTGCAGTAGCTCCAGGCACACAAAACTGTGGGAGGGGCCCGAATCATGCAGCCCCTAGCCCTGGCCGAATGGCCTCACTGGGGCTGCGTGAATAAGGCTCCTCCCACCCGACTGGACCCGACTCAACCTCTGCTTCCTCCCGCGCCTCCCCCACCCCCCCCCCCCGGCGACCCGACCTCCGCTCCCCCCCCCCCCCGACCCAACCCGACCTCCGCGTCTGCCCCCCCCCCCCGCGACACTCTCTCTTTTCCCCCCCCCCGCGACTCTCCCACCCCCCCCAACCTCCGCGACTCCCCCCCCCGGACCTCTGCGACACTTCCCCCCCCCGGACCTCCCGAGACCCGACGCCACCTACCTGTAAATCCAGCCCGAAGCCTTGGGTCTGGCCGTTCAGCCTCCTTCTCTCCCTTCCCTCCCTCCCTCCCTCCCTCCCTCCCTCCCTCCCTCCTCTCTCCCTTCTCCTCCCCTCCAACTCCCCCCCCACCCCCCTTCTCCCCCCCCCTCCTCCTCCCCCCCACCCCCCTCCTCTTCCCCCCCTCAACCCCCCCCTCCTCTTCCCCCCTCACCCCCCCCTCCTCTTCCCCCCTCAACCCCCCTCTACCTCACACCCCCTCCACCTCACCCCCCCTCCACCTCCCACTCTACCTCACCCCCCCTCCTCCTCCTCCCCCCCCACCTCCTCCCCCCCCACCTCCTCCCCCCCCACCTCCTCACCCCCCCTCCACCTCCCCCCACTCACCTTCTCCCCCTCCCCTCGCTGTCAGAAACACAGACACTGACAAACAGAGAGTGAGACACACACAGACAGACAGAGAGATAGAGACACTGACAGCGACACACTGGGGGGGGGGGCGTCCCAGCACATTGTTGGAGGACTCCCGGTGCTGCAGTCGGTAAGTAGAAAATGTTTTATTTATTGATTTTTTAAAAAAAATATTTTTTATTAATTTTTTTTTGTTTAATTTATTGATGTATTTATCATTTATTATTGATGGCTCTTTATTTGTAAAACTGAAGTGTTTAATGTTTATAAACTTCCCTTTAAACCCTAGCCCCACCCATTCCCTATGCCTAATTTGTAACCTACGCCTGATTTTCTAAAGTGTGGACAAGATTTTTTCGAACGTACAAAAATCTTCACTTACTCCATTCTAAGTTAGTTTGGAGTAAGTTTTCACTGCCTAAACTTTGAAAACAGGCGTAAGTGGCCGGACACGCACCTTTTTGAAAAAAAAATTGTGTTCCAAAGTGAAACTGTTCTAACTGACTAGAACTGGAGCAAACTAAATGCCAAGAATTCAAATTTCTAAGATACTCCATTCTAAACCAGTTGCTCCAAAAAATCAGGAGCAACTCAGGCCGAAACTTGGCCCCATAGTCTTGTCTCTGATCTGTACTCCCACTTACTGAAACTCAGCCCTGGGAGTGCAGGATTGCTGAATAAACCCTTTCAAGTTTCTCATTGCTGGATTAATATTTCACTCAAAGACTGTTTGCTTCAACGTTTTGACAATTCGGTGGCTAAATTTTGTGTTCAATTTACATTGCAAAACTCAGAGCTCATGGTGCATGTTTGGAACTTGTGCTGCACCATATCTTTCCCCCTGCCAGCTTCAACATTACGGAGGAATACTGTGTTTATTCTCGTGGCATAATACACACTTTAAAAAACAATACCCCGGATTTTGTGTTAATAATAATGGTGAGGCTGTCAGCACTCAACGATAGTATGGAATAAATCGGAAGCCAACTTCCAGCGTCTGCACATGTGCAGTTAAACACGAAATTCGGAAGTTGCGGTCCGAGTTACGCTGCTCCACCACAGCTGCGCTATAACAGAACTTCGCCGATAGACTCGACATTGAAAGATATGCAATGGCATAAAATTGTGGTACTTACCCACTAGTTCCCCACTAAACACGCCAGAAATAGTAAGGGCTGGTTCATTCAGGAGTAAGTGAATTTTTAACGGCGTCATACTTGAAGCCAAACAATCTCTCAGGCCCTGAAAATTATTTTTTACAAGTGTAGAGACTAATTCCTTCAGAAGTGAATTAATTAGAGATTTTTTTTTAAATTGTAATTTTATTTTTACTTTTTCTGTCTTTCTTTTATCTCTCTGAATCCCATCTGTCTTTCTCAATCGTTATTTGCTTTTTGTACATGATTCCAATGTAATTTATACTTCCTGCATTATGCTTCCTGCTTTAGATTGCGTGGCTCAGTGAGGATTCTTCAATCTGATCGGGAGAAGAGCCTCGCTGTTTCTTGGCCTGCTCACAGATGCTACAGATGGCCTGTAGAGGGCGCAGCACTAGACCAGATGCCAGATTAGAGCATCTGCTCAAAAACTTGCAAAACCGTTGTGGGCAACTGTCAGCGAGGTGAATGGCGAGCACTGTTCCTTCACCGCTGACCACAAATTCTGGTCCAAAGTGCTGCTGATGAAACTGTGGGATGTTGGCACTGCAACACTTTCCATTTAACATCGCTGGCTTACAATTTCCTATTGGGAATAACTCTTTCATTTTGAGCAGGTGAGTGTCAGTATTAAAATAGTAGCAGTTGTAAAATCTAGGCTCCAGGATCAACACATCTCATCAATTGGGGACAGAGTAAAGCTGCTTTTAGTCTGCTTTAACAAGGCGTTTTAACTTCAAACCTCAGAAAAGCAATCCGTACTTCACTAGTGTAGCATCTTCCTTTTCCGACAACAACCGCCCATGATGTGTGTTGAATAAGATTTAAATTTGGAGTCCAGTTGCGGGAGATTTAGTTCTGTGGATCCCACTCAATTGAGAATGGCCAAAGTCATTTTAGAGAGGAGCCCTCCAACCAATAGACGGGGGGGGTGGGGGGGCAGGTAGGGGGGAAATGGTCCCATCTATCCGGGCTGGATTCATACAATAGTCCCAGAGATCAAAGGCTGATGTGCTAACCTCTGCTCTACCGGGTCTCTCACAACATTCAACTTTTGTTTACCCTTTTAAAGATGGCCTCCTGTACTGCCATTCTGTCTTCTTTTGATTGAAAAAAAAAGACTTCTTTTTCAATCCAAAAGAAGTACAGCAGGCCGTATTGTGGGCGGCGATATATATTCTATGCATGAGCTTTAACTTGCATCCATGGAGCTTTAGCACCGTCTCCCGTCCAACCCTCTCCGCCGCAGCAGAACAAAACTGAAACCTGCTTCAAAATGAAACTGAAGCGAAAGGACTTGCAGCCTTAATGTCATTGCTTGAACATGTCAGTAAATTCCCTCCTGATTTGCAAGTTCAGGGCATTTCCCAATATTTTTTGTATATTTACCACAGACTGGTGGTAGAAGGGTAATAATGTAAAATAAATATATATTACTGGGTTAGAGAGGGAAAGTTCTTCATGAAAAAGATCCCAGTTTGTAAAGATAGCCCATGAAACTCGAAGGTCCAAACTCTCAACTCCCTCACCCATCCACACATCTAATGCTTTACAGATCATTGTTGTGACACGGACGTTGTTCACTCAAACACAGAAAGTTCTCTCAGGAAAAGTTCTAAAATTGTAATGGGGAAAAGATTTGCTTTCGTTGGTGTGTTATCAATGTTTTAAGCATAATGGGAAGATTTGCTCCGATTGCTACCTCGAGTGATATTGGAACATATTTTTTTACAATGTATTTACAATTTTACCAGAAATAGCAAACCAAAGAAAACTTCCCACTATGGCTGCGGTATCACTGGCACATAGCAGCCAGAGGAAAAGTTTCCTCATTGTATCACTCATCTCCTTGTCAAGTGATACAAGCAAGTCAACAACTTCAAAGACTAAATCAATGCAACAGCATCAAAGAAAAATCGGTAACAGCTTTTTAAAGAGACGTGCAAAAGGGGAGAGTAACACAAGGCAGAAGGAATGTGCTAGAACATATGTGCCTCATACTCTACTACCGTAACAATGTGCAGTTGCACTGCGCTGCATGTGGCTCAGCTTGGAGAGAAATGGCAAGTCAGCCAACTAAATCCACGGCCCCCAAATTCCGGGAATCCACCAGCAGAAGTATTGTGGAGCCGAACTCTCAGCCACCCATGGCAATCGGTGCAGGCCCTGTCCCAAATTGCAGAGTCATTAACGTGATTGGGACAGGTAGCCCACACTTCTCAGGGAGCCTCAGACACACCCACCACAATCCACCAGGGGAAGCTTGAGCTGCCCACAGCCATTTCACTGGGAAGACACACAAGCCCTCCCATTTATTTCCATCTTCAACTCCCAAGGGAGCTCTGGATCCCTCTGGGATCAATTGCTGTTGTCTTAGAAACCTAATGTTATGGGGTCTTTATGAGGCTGTGAACACACCTCAAGCCAGTTCTCAGCTAACAAGAATTCCGTTAGGGTGAATGGATGCATAAGTGGACGAGTTCATGGGAAATCTCACAGACATGCCCCCTTGATATGGGGAGCTTGTATCTTATGTATGTTATGTAACATTTAAAATAAATAGCTTCTGCTTCTTCTTTTGTATGGTAGTAGCAAAAAATAAATCAAATGTCAATATCTCATTCGGATATCGAGGCCAAAGCTTCCAGTATAGCAGCGTGGATATCTTGTAGGCTACTGGGAATTTCCTCTGAGGGCAGTGCGCAATGAGGTGCTCCAGGGTCTGATTAGGAACTCCACAGTCGCATGATGGGGATGCTTTAATCTTCCATCTATGAAGTAGGTGGCAGCATCTACTATGACCGATTTTGAGACTGTTGATGGTTGTCCACTGTCTGCAAGGCTGTACTGCGGGGTCCTCTATTAGGAATCCATTTGATATGTCATAGTTCTTCCAAGCATTTCGGTATCGGTTATCAAGGCAGAGGGAAGATTGTTGAAATGTTTTATTGTTGGTCCAAAATGGCCTTCTAGATTTGAGACGGGTTAGTGGTGGGTTGTTCAAGTCGGCCTGGATCGGCATGTCTTTGCTGGTGTAGTGGTTGTATTCTCTGGAGACTGTATATTCACGGTATAGGTGTGATGATGCGATGTTTGCAAGCACAGGCAACCAAGGTGTTGGTGTCGATAAAAGCATACTGGTGATAACTCTCACAATAGAATTCAGCTGGAAATCGAAGCATTTGACATGCGGGCTTGATAGCCATGCCGGAGAGCAATACTCCACTATAGAGTACACCAGGGTGAGAGCTGCCGCATGGAGGGTTGAGCATCTGCTCCCCATGTGGATCTGGCAAGTTTATGGATCAAGTTGACCCTACTCTTTAGTTTCTTCCCAAGGTGCTGGAGATGCTGTCTATATGACTGGGTGCAATCGAACATGACTCCTAAACAGGAAGGTTTTTTGGCATGCTTTACCTCTGCGCCTCAGAAGGAGACTTTCAGAGCTCGATTTGCTTGATGGATGTTGAGGTATAATGTCGAGGTAATGGTCTTTTGCGTGTTTGGCCGAAGCCACCATTGGCGGAAGTAGGCCCCCATTCTCTGTAAATTGCTGGTCAGGGTCTCCTCAGTGATGGACAGATTCATATTTTGTGTGGCCAAGGCAATGCCATCAGCGTATACGTCCTTGTGGGACTCTGTTTTGGGCAGATGACTGGTGTAAACATTGAAGAACATGGGGGCAAGGACAGAACCCTGTGGGAGTCTGTTTTTCAGTATCATATATCTGCTCTTCTGGGTGCCAGAGCACACACGGAAGCGTCGGTTACTAAGCACGGAGTTGAGAAGATGGATCATTGTTCTGCAGGGTAAAATGATGGAGAGTTGAAATGCCGTCCATGCTTCCATACTGTGTCATACGCTGCTGACAGGTCCACGAGTGCTATGGCCACCTTGAGCTGGCACTGGAAGTCTGTTTCGATGTGCATTGTTAAAGCTACCACTTGGTCGCAGCAGTTACGTTCGCTCCAAAAGCCCGCTTGCTCCTTCGGGATGGTTGGCTCGATGATGGGTGCTAGTCCGTGGAATAGTAGCCGCTCCAGCACTTAATAACAGTAGCTGGAGGCCTCATAAGCATTCTTCCCCTGCTACAGGAGAACAATTATTTTAGTCTCCCTCCAAATAGGTGGAATTTTACCGGTTGCTAGTACCTCGGAGAAGGAGGTCAACCATCTCTTCGCTTTGGGTCCCAGTGCTTTTTGGAATTCTGGGTAAATACCATCTGGATCAGCACTTTTCTAGAATTGGTTGTTGACAGGACTGTGGTTAGTTTGTCCCAAGGTGAATGGATCAGACATAGTTGACGATCTTGGTGCCGCCATCAAGTTTGTGGAAAGCTGCCGCTTCACCTGGCGTCGAAATTTTTTGTCCACCGGAGCTTGTTTGTATCAAGTGAAATGAAATGGTGCCTGCTCTGATGGTCGTCCTGTGTGTATAGGAAGGGTATGGCCATCAAGTTGACAGAGCAGGGCCCATGTTTTCCTGCTGGAGTTAGTGAAGTTAGTCTTTTCCACAAGGCTTCACCACCTATCACGTCTTGCCGAGTTCAAGGACTTCAGCATTGCGGTGGCTGTGGCTGGGTTCTTGTTCAGTGAATATTCCTGGTAGAGAACCTCATTTTCTTTCATCCAACAAGGTATATATGTCCAGCAGTCAACACAGGGCCTCAATCATCAATGTTGGCATCAACATTCCTGTCATTACATCAGCACCGGAACCACGATGGAACTTCAAAAAATCAGATTGGGAAACCTTTCAAAAGTCAATTGACACCAACATCAGGTGGATTCCGCCAACCACCGATACCTTCAACAGATTTATAGAAACTATTAAAGCTGTTGCAAACACAGTATACCTCGGGCATTTAGAAATAGATGGCTGGAAGTAGATCTTGAGTGTACAAGAAGTCAAAGTTCATCACAGCTTTATTCATCCAATAATCTCATCAAAATGTTTTTCGTGCCCTTGTGTTACATCAACCTGTTGCTCCATATATAATGGCCTGGATTTTCCGGGGCCTATGACCGCCAATGTGGCCGTAATTACCACACACGTTCTGGGTTTCCGCATGCGACGTGCATGCACGAAAACCCATAATTTGCGACCAAGAATCTTCTTGACAGATCCTCCACATCCCTGGGAAATGGATATTTGCTAGCGGAGAGTTAGGTTATTTTTCCGACGAATGCCCGTGAAATTCTCATGCCTGATAAAAAAAATTTTGAAAAAAAAATTTTAAACATAAAAAAACTTTCAAATTTGTTATAGATTATTTTTAGCCCCTTTAAAATGTTTAAATTTATTTTTCAAAATTTTTTTTTTTAATTAAATGTTAAATGAAATTGTATTTTAATTAATTTTAAACATGTAATGATTTTTTAATTTCAAGATTGTGGACATGTGTTTTTTGAGTGACTCCTATTAAGTTGATAGGGATTCTGTATGTAATTAAATCCCCATAAGCACAATGGGAATCCCCTTTCTGATTGGTTGGGTCGGCCCACATGATCTAGGGACGGTTGTGAACCGCCTGCGCCCCTGGGATATGTGGGCCTCTACGCAGGTGTATGCATAGAGGCCCAGGAATGCGAGTCTCCGTGGATCCTGGACCATCAGGTAGGTTCGTAGTTTTATTGCAGTTCGGAAGCATCTGCCCGCGGGAAGCCTCCAACTGCAAATTCAGAGCCATTATGTTCGAAATATAACATATTATTCCATATATAATGTTTTTGAAGAAATCAGTCCTTCATTCTGAACCTCACCAAGCATCATTCACCTGAAGTCCACTTACAGCCATTACTGGTGCAGCAATGAATCGCAAATGGAATAAAACCACCCTATAAAATTAATATAATGGGCTGGATTTTACAGGAGAAATAAAAGTGAGACTCACTGTTATTTATGTGGAAATTGGACAGCAACTTCCAGTGATGGCATACACGCAGTTCAACGTGGAAATCAGGAAGTTGCTGTCTGAGATGCCCTGCTTCTCTGGAAGCTGCGCGATAACAGTATCTCACCATCTGACTCAAATTTCAAATACGTTGAACAGAGTGAAGTTCCTGTACTTACCTTATAGATACAGACTAAACACGCAAGAAAAAGTAAGGGCTTGTCCATTCCAGTCTAAGTACTCTTTTAACAGCGTGTTAAGTCGTACTTACTGCCAACCAACCTCCCTGGCATTGAATATTAACTTGTACAACTGTGGAGTCTCATTCCTTCAGATTTTAATAATTGTTGGAGAATTTTTTTAAGTTAAAAAGATAAATATATTTTTTAACTTTTTCTTTCTGTCTCTTTTATCTCTCTCTTAATCCAATCTTTCTTTCCCTTTCTTTATTTCTCTTTCTGCACCTGATATGACATTGAATTCAATATTCTGGCACTTCCTGGTTCAGACTCTGCGGTGCTCTTTAATGATTCTTCAATCTGATTCGTTAAGGAGATACACAGTTGGCTTCCCTATTCACAAAGGTCCCAGGTGCCCTGCAGGGGGCTCTGAGCTGTTTGGACTGTTGGCTGACAGGAACTTCCAATGCAAAAGCCCACAAAAAGTCCATGGGCAAGTGCAAGTATAATGCCATTAAAAGCAAATTCCGGCCCATTAAAATATACATGCACACGCACAATTTAAATATATATATATATATATATTATACATTGATTATCTTGTAATTGAGTGCAACTTAACAGTTGATAAATGACAATTATATATCATAATAGTTAATACTTCAGTGAGAATATATTTAAAATTAATTCATGTGATGTGGGCAAGGCCGGTATTTATTGCCCATCCCTAATTGTCCTTGAGACAGTGGTGGTGAGCTACCTTTTTGAACCGCTGCGGTCCTTGTCGCAGCAGTTTGGTACAACTAAGTGGCTTGCTATGGTCTGGAGTCATCTATAAGTAAGGATGACAGGTTTCCTTCCCTAAATGGCAGTGTGAATCGATTGGGCTTTTGGAACAATCCGGTAGTTTCATGGTCATCGTTACTGATACTAATTTCTTTTTAATTCCAGATTTATTTAATTAACTGAATTTAAATCCCCCACCTCCCAGGGTGGGAGTTGAACTCACATCTCTGGATTATAAATCGAGGCCTCTGGATTACTAGTCCAGTAACACGACCACTATGCTAGCATACTCTAAAATGTTACCATGCATCTACTGTATGGAACTTTGTGCCTGTAGGTTTTTGATGTGATGCTTGCTAGTAGCCAAAAGCAAACACAAAAATGAAATCAAATTGCTCTTGCCAACTTCATCCATTTTGCTATGTGATTACTTGCAGGCCTACATTTTTTTCTCTGTATCCTGTAGATAGTATTATTGTCTTCTGTCTTGATAGTTCACACAAATTTTAAAAAACACTGTAATCAACTGAGGTTAGGCCAGGTACTTAAATGTACCACTTAGTATTGGTACTGAGCAATACAGACCAGAAAGGTCCAAAGTTTGACTCTTGGCATCTACTTGGTTAGTTGATATCTGCGAGGCCTGTGGCACAAAGTTTGACCTACGCATTCCCTAGGCTAAAGAGAAGAAAATTCAGCCAGTGTTCTTGATTGCTCTCTGATAAGCCCTCCTGGATAGTGCATCTATGCGCTTGTGAACATTGTGTGAGGATAGATCCATGCTTGGTACTGGTGCCAACATTCACTAGGGTAATTTTCAACTAGGCAGAGCGGATCACCTGCCCATTGAAGACCTGTCTGATCCATTGAAATCAATGGAACAAACATTGGGCAGGTTCCACAATGAGCAAGCGACCCGTTCCACCAGGTTACCTCTCAGGCGACAAAGGTGATAATGAGTCCCACTGTCTTGATTCATGCATGAGGAACAGCAACCTGAGTGAGGTACCCATGGAACGACTGGTGCCCGTGGAGTCTGTGGAGCCATAACCCAGAATCAGTCACTGCCTTCAGAAGAGGAGGGGAGAAAAAGATGGAAACGTAAGGAAAATTCATCGCTCTGCTTGTGAAAATCTTGAGTACTGTGTGAAGCTCTGCAAATATCTGGAGCCCAGCTGCTTGTGGTTCCTCATCTACAGGAGCAAGATACCAGTAACCTACTTGAAAAGAAACGACTTACATTTATATACTACCTTATAGAGTCTTCAGAGTCCTTCAACCGATGAATTGAAATGTAGTTACTGTTGTTACGTAGGCAGATGACAATTCGGAGCCATTAAGCAACATTGTACCTCTTAGCAAAGGACAATAAGATGTTGTGCATCAGTGGGTTTATGTCAACTCAAGGGCTGTTAACAATAATGGAGAGCAAAAGGAACAAATGTAACAAACAGTACTGCTGGCACAGTGGCTCAAGTGCATTACTAGGCGATGCTAATTTTCCTTTGCAAGCTACAAGTGTGTTATTATTCCTGTTCAACTTATACATGCATAGTTTTAATTTGGATGTTTTAAATTCAGCCTAGGTAATCCTTTGCCCTAGATTTGGAAAGGATGATGTCCCTTTAAGATACAATTCTCTCCTCGGTAACTGTGTTGTCCTTCTGTGTCAAGTCCTACAGTTTTTCAGCACTAGTAATCCCAAAGGACATGTGAAAAGCTCCTGGTTAAGCTTGTCACAGTTATTTCCTTTGTCTATCCAAACAGTCCCTGGTGTCATCGCTGTCTATTTTCAAAGTCCTCTAAACTATCACCAGACGTCCTTTTTTTAACTCTCAGTGGTCACAAGCCAAAGGCACGAGCATCCTTCATGGAAATTACATTTTTTTAAACATTGCACTGGCAAAATCAATAGTTCAGTGAAGCATGAATGACATTTGTTCACAGTCCTGTTTCTTCCCTTTCTAATTAAATTCTTTGGAGTTTGATGTTAAGAAGTCAGTGTAAAAAGTTTCCAACAGTGTGATGGAGAGTGAGCAGCAGCCAACACAGAAGACACTGACCTTAATTTGCTAATGTGGGGCTCCCTGGCTCCCAGCTCCATCAGGAGTGATTAGTAAAGACAAGATGCAGCCTTTACCAGGCAGATATGGGGTTAAAGGTCACAGCCAGTCTGATAATGTGTAAAACAACAGAATTTATTTTCTGAAAGGAGAGGTACGGGTTGAAGATACAGTATCAGAAGACATCCTGACATTAAGAAGCATCAACAAACAGGATTCCATCGGGAATGATTATATTGCTGTCCAAAGTTCTTTCAATTCGCAGAAAGAGTCACGGACAATGGGAATGTTGTATCAATGATGAGAACTTTGTGCTGATATAGGGAGAGAAAGTGATGGGACGGAGTTCAGGTTAAGGAGGGGCAAGAGGCCTAAGATTAATGTTCTCTGTGTCAGATGTCACTACGTACATACAGTTAAACTGAGGTTGCACACTGAAGAAGGGATTTTAAAAAAAAAGTAGTTTCAACAAAATGCTTAAAATATTGATGTGCTGATCTTATTTCGGAGAGAGTTTGATTCAATAGATTTGTGGAAGAACAATAATTAAGGATAGATTTTGGCATCAATGGAAATAAAAATCGGGAGAGATATAAAACAGGCTGCTGACTCGCTATCATCCTTTTTATACTATCGCACAAAGTCAAAATCTACTCCTAAGTGCTAACCTGACCTACTTGCTCATTTAAATTATATTGCTTGCCCATTTCTTGTCACTTCTTATTTTATCGTCATTTTTATTTTTCCAGAAGATTTCTCTCATTCTGCTTTTAATTGTAAATATTTTAACCACATTGTCTCATTCTCGGGTCTGTGAGGTTGCAGTCATTGCCGTATTGGTTACCTCTCTCACTAATTATCTCTTATTCTGTCTCGCTCATGAGACAATTGCTGAACTATGAACTTAGTTGCTTACACTCAGAAATGGTTCTAACATGAAGGTCTTCTTTAATAAGAGCAACCACGTGCATTCTCTGAGGGCAGTATGACTGAAGAAATAAAATTAAAACTATAATGCCCTGTATGCTTTTTTTCACAAAGCTTTTATAAAGGTTTGTGTTTTGACAGGAGGGCTTTAGAGGGTGAAACTGATAGTATAAGTACCACACATGCACTTTGATCAGCAGAGTCCTGTAAATCTCCCAAAGTCACTCTTGTATTACTTACAGTAGAAATTAAGCCCATAACCCCAAGATTATGTTTTAATAGATCTATTTTTGTAGATGATTTTACTTATGAAGCAGCAAAGCATTCTAATTAATTTTTATTTCCTGTTCAGAAGTTGAAGTCTTCAGTCCTCTCATATAAACAGTCTGATTTGTTTCAATTAAGTAAATCTTGATGACTTTATAAAAGTACCATCTTAAAAGTGTTTTGGTGGTAAGTTGTACACAGAAAGTGAGCAAGTGAGAGCAGAAAATCTTCATATGTTTACATTTAGAGATTACCCTTTATCTATATACCTTCAACCTCTGTAACAGAGTTCAGCCTGGCTCTCCACACTAATGAAGAGTTTACTCCCACACAGGCTCCTTGTGCATAGCTCTTAATGGAGAGAGCAGTTTCAAAAGCCACAGTTCCATATTTTGCCACATTATATGTTACGATAGAACAATTGTTCGGTTTATAGTCTTTTCTGGTTATTCTGGAAAAATTGTAAATAGAAATTGAAATATGGTGTAACTCAAACAAGCGCTTATGGTTCAAACCAAAAGTTCTGTCAATGATATCGTGTTTGATCCTGTGTTTCAGCCTTACACTAAGTTTTAGTTCTGCAGTAGCATTTTTGTATTTCGAATGGTTCTTCAGCTGATTTAGCATTCTGTGTTCTGTATTGTCTTACATTTCTAGATAATCAGCACGAAGAGTTTGCAGAAGATTGATTCGACTCATGTTGTGGAAAGCATTTATCTCAAAAGTTGCATATGACATTGAATGCTCAAAGGACTGAACAAACATGATCCACAACAGCAACGCTAGTCTAAGTAAAGTAGGTTTTTAGCTAAATCAGTAAATGCTGTCATTACTGAAGGAAACCAGTTTCTAACCATACTTTTGATTACTGCATTGAATTTTATAAATGAAATGCACATCGCTGGGCTGTTTTCGATCGCGCATAGAAGATTATGGGGTGATTTGTCAGAGATATTCAAAATTATGAAGAGTTGAGACAGAATAGATCAAAACAGACTCTTTTCAATAATTGAGGGTCTAGAATGAGGGGGCATTTTTATAAGACAAAATGTAAAAGGTTTCAGATGGAGTAGAAGGGTTGTGCGGTTGTGAAATGCATGACCAGAGTTAGTGACTGAAGCAGTTGTCAACATTTAAGGATAGGTTAGGTAAGCGGTTGAAGGAAAAGAGAATATAGGAGTATCTGAACAGGGAGGGTACATGGGATTAAGACTACCTCTTGTGTGAAGGATGAACAGCAACATAGACTGGTTGAGCTGAACGGCCTGTTTCTGTGTTGTAATTTTGATATAGTTCTATACCTGTATAACATAATTTCATTTGTTGCCACAGCTATTTTCAGAGTCATGCTCAGAAATCCATGCTAAATAATTTTGAGGAATTCTATTGAATTATAAACTTAATGTAAATCTGTTTTGCATTGATAATGTTCCAAAATGTCCAAACCATGGAAATGTAAATCCGTGTTTATATTAAAGTTTATCTTGTAAACTGCTTTCATGTCTGTACTCCAGTAATTGCAAGAAATTTAGGTGGTCTGTAGATATCCTGAGTGAATATTTCCGTTAGTGATTTTCACTGGTGAGTATGAGGGTGCCCTGAATTAGTGGGACTGCAGGAGTTGTATACTAGTGTGTCTGTTGGCGCTCTATGCCAGTGCCTTTGTAGACATCCTGTAATGTTGTGTCAGTGAGTGACCTGCCCTAGTCTGTCTATAGGTATTCTATATCTGTGGATCTATTGGAGCCCTATTCCAGTATATTTAAGCATGCTGTGTGGGTATGTCTATTGTTGTCCTGTGCCAATGTGTCTGTAGGTGCTACCTGCCACTATTAGTAAATGCCCTGCTCCATTGCATCTGTAGCTGCACTGTATCAGTTGCCTGCAGATGCTCTGTGCCAGTGCTTTTAGATGTTCTGCCCCAATGGTTTTGTAGGCACTCTGCTGGCATGTCTATAGCTGCCCTATACTAGAAGATTTGTTGGCATTCTGTAAACATAGAAACATAGAAAATAGGTGCAGGAGTAGGCCATTCGGTCCTTCGAGCCTGCATTGGCATTCAATAAGATCATGGCTGATCATTCCCTCAGCACCCCTTTACTGTTTTCTCTCCATACCCCATGATTCCCTTAGCCGTAAGGGCCACATGTAACTCCCTCTTGAATATATCCAATGAACTGGCATGAACAACTCTCTATGGCAGGGAATTCCACAGATTAACAACTCTCTGAGTGAAGAAGTTTCTGCTCATCTCAATTCTAAATGGCCTACCCCTTATCCGAAGACTATGTCCCCTGGTTCTGGACTTCCCCAACATCGGGAACATTCTTCCCGCATCTAACCTGTCCAGTCCTGTCAGAATCCTATACGTTTCTATGAGATCCCCTCTCATCCTTCTAAACTCCAGTGAATAAAGGCCCAGTTGATCCAATCTCTCCTCATGTGTCAGTCCAGCAATCCGTGGAATCAGTCTGGTGAACCTTCGCTGCACTCCCTCAATAGCAAGAATGTCCTTCCTCAGATTAGGAGACCAAAACTGAACACAATATTCCAGGTGAGGCCTCACTAAGGCCCTATACAACTGCAGTAAGACATCCCTGCTCCTATACTCAAATCGCCTAGCTATGAAGACCAACATATCACTTGCCTTCTTCACCGCCTGCTGTACCTGCATGCCCACTTTCAGTGACTGATGAACCATGACATGCAGGTCCCGTTGCACCTCCCCTTTTCCTAATCTGCCGCCATCCAGATAATATTCGGCCTTCATGTTTTTGCCCCAAAAATGGATAACCTCACATTTATCCACATTATACTGCATCTGCCATGCATTTGCCCACTCACCTACCATGTCCAAGTCACCCTGCAGCCTCTTAGCATCCTCCTCATAGCTCACACCACCACCCAGTTTAGTGTCATCTGCAAATGTTGAGATATTACACTCAATTCCTTCATCTAAATCGTTAATGTATATTGTAAAGAGCTGGTGTCCTAGCACTGAGCCCTGCGGCACTCCACTAGTCACTGCCTGCCATTCTGAAAAGGACCCGTTTATCCCGACTCTCTGCTTCCTGTCTGCCAACCAGTTCTCTATCCACGTCAGTACATTACCCCCAATACCATGCGCTTTGATTTTGCCCACCAATCTCTTGTGCTGGACCTTGTCAAAAGCCTTTTGAAAGTCCAAATACACCACAACCACTGGTTCTCCCTTGTCCACTCTGCTAGTTACATCCTCAAAAAATTCCAGAAGATTCATCAAGCATGATTTCCCTTTCATAAATCCATGCTGACTCGGTCCGATCCTGTCACTGTTTTCCAAATGCACTGCTATTTCATCCTTAATGATTGATTCCAACATTTTCCCCACTACTGATGTCAGGCTAACCAGTCTGTAATTACCCGTTTTCTCTCTCCCTCTTTTTTTTAAAAAGTGGTGTTACATTAGCTACCCTCCAGTCCATAGGAACTGATCCAGAGTTGATAGACTGTTGGAAAATGATCACCAATGCATCCACTATTTCTAGGGCCAGTTCCTTAAGTACTCTGGGATGCCTACTATCAGGCCCCAGGGATTTATCGGCCTTCAATTCCATCAATTTCCCTAACACAATTTCCTGCCTAATAAGGATATTCTTCAGTTCCTCCTTCTCACTAGACCTACTGTCCCGTAGTACAATCGGAAGGTTATTTGTGTCTTCCTTCGTGAAGACAGAACCAAAGTATTTGTTCAATTGGTCTGCCATTTCTTTGTTCCTCTTTATAAATTCACCTGAATCCGACTGCAAGGGACCTACGTTTGTCTTCACTAATCTTTTTCTCTTCACATATTTATAGAAGCTTTTGCAGTCAGTTTTTATGTTCCCTGCAAGCTTCCTCTCATACTCTATTTTCCCCCTCTTAATTAAACCCTTAGTCTTCCTCTGTTGAATTCTAAATTTCTCCCAGTCCTCAGGTTTGTTGCTTTTTCTAGCCAAATTTATGCCTCTTAATTGGTTTTAACACTGTCCTTAATTTCCCTTGTTAGCCACGGTTGAGCCACCTTCCCCGTTTTATTTTTATTCAAGACAGGGATGTACAATTGCTGAAGTTCATCCATGTGATCTTTAAATGTTTGCCATTGCTTATCCACCGTCAACCCTTTAAGTATCCTTTGCCTGTCTATTCTAGCCAATTCACGCCACATACCGTTGAAGTTACCTTTCCTTAAGTTCAGGACCCTAGTTTCCGAATTAACTGTGTCACTCTCCATCTTAATAAAGAATTCTACCATATTATGGTCACTCTTCCCCAAGGGGCCTTGCACAACAAGATTGCTAATTAGTCCCTTCTCATTACACATCACCCAGTCTAGGAGGCCAGCTCTCTAGTTGGTTCCTCGACATATTGGTCTAGAAAACCATCCCTAATACACTCCAGGAAATCCTCCCCCTCTGCATTGCTACCAATTTGGTTAGCCCAATCAATATGTAGATTATAGTCGCCCATGATAACTGCTGTACCTTTATTGCACACATCCCTTATTTCTTGTTTGATGCTGTCCCCAACCTCACTACTACTGTTTGGTGATCTGTACAGAACTCCCACTAGCGTTTTCTGCCCTTTGGAATTCCGCAGCTCCACCCATACCGATTCCACATCATCCAAGCTAATGTCCTTCCTTACAATTGCATTGATTTCATCTTTAACCAGCAATGCCACCCCGCCTCCTTTTCCTTTCTATCTATCCTTCCTAAATGCTGAATATCCTTGGATGTTGAGTTTCCAGCCTTGGTCCCCCTGGAGCCATGTCTCCGTGATGCCAATAACATCGTATCCGTTAACTGCTATCTGCACAGTTAATTCATCCCCCTTATTCCAAATACTCCTCGCATTGAGGCACAGAGCCTTCAGGCTTGTTTTTTTTTAACACACTTTGCCCCTTTAGAATTTTGCTGTAATGTGGCCCTTTTTGTTTTTTGCCTTGGGTTTCTCTACCCTCCACTTTTACTATTCTCCTTTCTATATTTTGCTTCTGCCTCCTTTTTATTTCTCTCTGTCTCCCTGCATAGGTTCCCATCCCCCTGCCATATTAGTTTAACTCCTCCACAACAGCACTAGCAAACACTCCCCCTCGGATATTGGTTCCGGTCCTGCCCAGGTGCAGACCGTCCGGTTTGTACTGGTCCCACCTCCCCCGGAACCGGTTCCAATGCCCCAGGAATTTGAATCCCTCCCTTCTGCGCCACCGCTCAAGCCACATACTGGTATGTCTGTAGCTGCCCTGTGCCAATGTGTTTGTAGGTGCTCTTTGTTGGTGGAGTTGCCAGTAACTTGTGCCAGTGTGTTTGTAGGTGCCATGTACCACTGGGTCTGTAGATGCCCTGTCCCAGTATGTATGAATTGGAGTGTTTGTTGTTACCCTGTGTCAATGTATATCTCTGTAGCTCATGTTGTGTGTTTGATCGATAGCTCGTTTTGTGTGTTTCTTTATTGTCTCAAGTGTTCTGCATCTATATTTTGCTTTATGTGCGTTCCGCTTTTTGTATTTCATTATACATTTTTGATAGCAGCAAGTTATTTTTGAGAGTGCATGTAAAATCAATTATTTATTAACATGATATGTGTGTCTGTTCATATGTAGGATACAAGAAAAAAATCTGTTTTATTATACTGTTGCTTACTGTTGATGTGGAAGCTAGTTTGATGCTTCTCATGTCTTTATCTCCATCTGATTTGATTACAATAATATAAATGAATATTATTAGTGACAGCTTGTGGCCTTACAGTTGACTGTTGGTAACATAGTTGTCCTTTCTATTCTTGCTCAAACTGGCAATTTTTAGCTTTACAGAACCAATGATACTATCCCAAGACAAATGCTTAGATAATTTTGGAGCATTTACTGATGTTATTCGGATTAGTAAATGGAATATAGAAAAGTAACTGTACTGTATATAACTTATTTTACTATGGCATGAATTATATTAATCAGGTAACAATTGAATGACGAAAAAAATTCAATAGCCTGTGTCTCGACACAGAGCAGCAAAACCATTGATATACAACAGTGACCAACTCAAGTTCATCATTATCAGAGAAATTATATTGCAAGTAATGGAGGTGACTTCAAGGCATTGATTGTTCTGGGGCTCAACTCATGTTATAAACCATGCCAAAGAAGTTTTAGCAATTTCTATTCATCATCTGAAACCTTAGATGAGAATACACCTCCAAAATCACTCCAGATTTATAAACAGTGTATTTCAAATTCTTGACACTTCTGATTTCCTGTTGCTTTTAGTGTTGCTTTTGTGACATTGATAATGCTTAGAGGTAATGCCTGGGGTTTAATGGAAATCTCTGATTCCATTGTTTTTAATGGGTAACACTGCTATTAGGTCCTCACATCACTGGTGGTACGGTGGCTGGAGTCATCCAGATTTGTCCGCCATTTTAGCCTGGCACAACAAATACAACTAAACGAAACGAAACTTTCCTCCGATATGTATGAGCAAAGCCAAATGGGATTCATTAGTGTAAATATTAATGTGAAGTTTGCAGGAACAGTTTTATTCATTATGGATTGCTTTCTTGACCAACAGTGGCTCCTGCGGCAGTTATCCAAGGTCACCTCACTCTGTATCGTTAATGAATACTGAAGAAGTGACGAATGGAATGGAATCACTGAAAATTCATCAAATGATAACCAACTTTTGATTACTGGGAAATAATGCAGTCAGTGTAAAATCACATGAATAAACTGTGAAGCAGCACAGATAAACAGATGGAACAGATCTGTTCACATTTTACAACACTGAAGATGAATGCTGTCAAAGAGCGAGGACAGTAAAACTACAGAAAGAAACAAAGTAGCAGTTAAATTCCTTTAAAGTAAAAACTTAGGAGCACATTTTATTATTATTTAATGTAGAAATAGAATACAATGCTTTTATAGTGTCTGTAATCTTTGCCAAAAGATGTCAATAATGCACTAGGATTAAAAGGTGAAATGGCAGCATATGTTGGTAGAAAAAAGAATAAATAGCTGTTTCCAGTATTTTAGTCTATAATAGAGCAGTGAATATAACATGCAGTAATGTAGAAGAAGCTACAAGTGGTTTGTCCACTTCATTTAAAGGTCTTTGCCTGTATCCATGACATTTTACTAGTTTATTGCCTTGCATGCTCCAGAGACATGGAAGTTTTGGGCTTTAATGAAACTGATAGTAAAAGTTATTTTGGATTACAGACAGCTATCTTCAGAATGTGTGGCAGCATAAATCCAATCTACTAACAGTGCACTATTTCTTTGAATAAAAAAATATACAAAAATATTGCTTGCGTCTATTTGTTCTAGAATGAGTGCTCTTTATTAAATGCCACATTGTACGAAGCAGGATTACAGGCCAGCAGTATCAGTCTGACTAAATGGCCCCCTATCATTTATGATAGTGTTCCCACGGCCAGATAACCTACAACATTGTGAGATTAAGAATGCTGCTAAAGCTCAGCTAACAGTGAACTGTCCCAATGGTTTAAAGGTTAAAAAGTCTCTTTCTCTGAACCACAGAGACCAGAAAGGCCCTAGTTTCTAATTGCTACATAGCGATATGTGGGCAAGAGTGGAGGACAAGGTTGAGCCTAACTATGTCATGTGCCACAGTTGGATGGCCTGACAGCACTCACTGTTGAGGTTTGCATGTGAATAACAACCACTTGCATGAGGTACCAAAAGTGACTGCCAAACTGTAACCATGTCCCAGTGAAGCAATCAATACTTTCAGGAGATGATGGGTGGGGAGAAAGTGGGAGAGAATAAAATTCTTGGTAATTGAGGAAATTTTTTTTAATTATTTCAATAAGAGTTCACTCTTTTAATCTTTCAGCAATATTCCCGTATCATAACCTAAATTAACACTGTTCAAATATTATTTTTAAAAATCAAAAAATATATGTTGAGTTATAAATACCAAACTAACTACGGGTATGTGCAACGTCTGAGGTAAGATAGTAGCATTTTACGTTCCTTCTGTGCATGTTGTAAAGGATGTTTAATCGTTCAATGATTAAATACAATAGTATGTATTTTTCTATAGGATCTTTCTCAAAGGAATATTTTCTGGGGGCTGTGCCCAGATATGGTACTGAAAGATATCTGTTAGAAAATATTATTCCCTTTCTTTCTGGAATTTGTTGAACTTTTTTCTCTGAATGTTTTCATAAGCTGATGATGACTTAATTGATAAATGCACTTCTCAGCGTGGATCTGAGCCATACAAATCAGGAAGGTCCCAAGTACAATCCCAGCCTGTGCTCTCGGGCAGCAGTAGGCTTGTACAGTTGGCCTAGGAAGGGGAAAGAAAAACAGTCAAGGATCCTGCTAACAATGATCCAGTGATTCCCATTGAAAACTGCGCATGTGTGGAAGTTGTGTGAGGGCAGGATCAGGCTCGCCTGTGATGCTCCCATGACAAATAGCTTGGCAACACTAACTGCTCAGACTCACATATACAAAATAACCATCTGACCAAATTGCCAGAGGACTGTAAGCACCTATGGAACCATTCCTTAGCAAGAGCCAAGCTTTCCGGTGAGGAGAAAGTTGGAGTGGCGAGGGGAGAGCGGGTAACCATAAAGTACATTCACTTATTTACATGAAACTATATTGGGACTTTCATTTATGTGACTCAATGCTAGAAATATAGAGGCAGATTCCCTTGCTCCTAGTGTTACTGGATGCTTGGGTACAATCAATACAGAAAAATCAAGTCTGGAGGGACAGACAACCATAAGGAAGCCCACCTGGTTTGAAATTAATGTACGGACAGTCAGGCTGACTCCATTAGGGATGTGCTCTGTTCCCCATTTTGCTTTTTATATATTCATTGCAACCAGGCAATCCAATAGCATGAGATGCAGGAATAGGAACACCTGCTCCATGGTTACAAATTTCCTGAATACCTTTCAATATGCTACCAATTCAATCTGAAGCAATATACTTTTGAAATAGTAATGGTAACAATTTTGTATCTTAGGAGGCTTATATCTTGCTTTGTATAATGGATATATGATGCGCTGTTATTGATGGATAATCTTGACAGAGCCGCAGTTAGGGTTCATTGGCACTCACTCAAGCATGCTGTGACCTTAGCCATCAGACGAGAAATCAATAAATCGCCTATAACTAATACATACTGAAATGCACTTGTTTGCTGTTTATTTGCACTGAAGTGACAACACACACATGAGTTCTAGCAACATCGGGTTTTTGAGCATTACGGGGATTAATGATCAAGGCTGCATCACTTGGGAGGACTGTGCACAAGGGACAGCCTCCAATACCCAGAGTGAAGTCATAAAACCTTGTACTTGTCAATAATGAACTGCTAACATGCATTATAAATGGTGACTTTACTTTTGAGGAGAATTAGCATTTATTCCGGATCATTGCTGAAGCTAGTCTCCACACGGTATCCAAAAAAGAGTAACTGCAAGATTGCATGACTATCTTCAAGCCCCATTATCAATGGATCTTCCTCTGAGTGCCATAGGTCCATTTTGAGGTGCTGGTTTCATAAACTTATCTATGTCTCGGAAAAAATCTTTAAAGAGAACATTGGTTATTTTTACACAGCTTTGGTACCCAGGCACTTTTGGGCTACAGAATGCTCTGCAGTACTTCAAAGTTACTTCATCTTTCAATGGGCTGAAATTTCATCTGGCAGATAAACCGGTGCTCCAAACAAAACCATCACTGCAGCGTTTTTTCTTTTCCTTCAAAAAATGTTTCATGTGAACTTTTTGTGACCCACCATCTTGGCCAACCTCATCATTCCCACAAAAGTCAAATATTCATAGTAGATCTTTAATGTGATGGCCCATATAAACACCTGAATTGCTGCAGGTCTGTCAGCCCCAGTGACTGATTGTAGTTTTGTCTGTGCTCCCCACAATCAGCGGTCGACAGATCTCAGCTGCTCAAGGCAGAATAAAATGCTTTAGATAAGACACCAAACATAGAATGATCCGTATCTTTGATTTGTCAGTCACATGCTTTAGAGTAAGTTTAGGCTCAGTATAGTTCAAAGCCATTTGCTTCAGCAAGTTGTCCTGCATGTATAGCCATGCTAGTGCCAGAATTTTTTCTCCCGGCTGCCTTGACCCAGTGGTCACATCAGCTCATCAGCTCATCTGTTGTTTTGATGTATTCCTGTTTAAAGGAGCGTAATACCCAAAAGATGCACACACTTTAACAGAGCTCGCACTGGGATGCTGGGTGACCCTGCACTCACTGAGGAGACTTAGCCTGACAATTTATTGATAACATCAAGTGACACTTTAGTTTCTCAAAGGACAGAGCTTGACTGCTCCTAGGGTGGTCGAACATGACAGAAACAGCTAGGAAACAACATTTCCCAGGACCTATCCCTTCTAATGCTTTCACAATTGCCACTTTCATTTTCTTGACTGAACAAGATCAATATCTTTCAGTGTAAAATTCTTGGGGAAAAAAACTGTTAGATCTTAGTATTGACTGTGTTTGGTGTTGATAGAAAAGGTGAAGTTGTTTTTCTTTACAAAGTACCTTTTCAGAGTACTTTATGTTAACCAAAATTACTTCTGCATCTGCTGATTTATACTCAGTGATTCTCTCGAGTTTTAAGGCGATGTACCTCCTTATTTATCTAGATATGCTTAGACCTAAAGCAACAAAGAATCATATGTGCACATGAGTCTCAAACACATTCTAATTTTTTCAAAATATCTATGTTGATACATTCGTCAAAGGTTAAGGTACTACCAACATATCAGGTTCCTCTTTATAAATTTAACAAAATGTAATTGTTGACTTTAAATAGAATTGCGACCAAACTAACACATATAGGAAGGTTTAAGAATTGTAGTCCTCACTGGATCACATTAATATTATTGTACCAGAAAGCTCTTTCTTTCTAAATTTAAAAAAATATATAAATATATTGGACTATTGGACAAATACATGCATTATATGGTTCCTTATATTTCCATAACTTAAACTTTACAATATTCAGAATCAGAAAATGTAGTGATTGAATGTAGGGGTTGAAAACTAACCTAAGAAAAGAAGAATTAGCTTAGAAGATGGTAGGAACCAAAAGCTGCTGAAAACTATGAATCACTTGAAAGTCGGTTGATGAGTGATAAATTCAATATTAGAAGTGGGTAAGAGGAGAAAAAAATAAATAGTCAAATTGTGGATAAACCTGGGGACTCAAAATAATTTTAATTTAATTCAATATAAAACAGACTGAGCACTGAAGACCAAGGGCCCAGAATTCAGTACCGCTGGAAAGCTGGTGCTCCCCCAACTTTTTGTTTCCATTAGCGCCAAAATCTTTTTGTGGCTGGGCCACCCCATATTCAGCTCCAAAAGTGAACAAATGGGTTCCAGCGCTAATGAACCTTTCCAAAGTGGATTTTTCAGCAGTGTGGCTGTCTTAATTTGAGCGTTATCACCACTTAGAAATTCAGCATGCAGGTAAGGGTTTCTAAAGGGGTTTTAAAGGCCAGGGTTTGTAGCAAAGCCCTGAGGAGGGAAGGAGGTTGGAAGGATGGCTGGTTTAAGAGGTGCAAGGAGAGCCAACAGATTCACTGATATGGAGCTGGAGACACTGATGGATGGTGTGGAGGACAGAAGAAGAATACTGTTTCCTGACGTGGGGAGACCTGGCAGACCGCCAGTACATAATGCATGGAGGGAGATTGCAGGGAAGGTGTCAGGCACCTCCATATATGTGAGGACGTACCCTCCCAGGAGGATGCTGGCCAGTCTGCACTCGACTCTTCCAGGTTGGCGATGGGTCGACGCCTCCTAGCTCTGGGGTGACGGGATCCTCCTCCTCCTCCTCCTCCTCAGGTGGTACTGCTGGCTCAACCTCCAGCGACTGTCCCCTCATGATGGCCAGGTTGTGCAGCATGCTGAAGACCACGACGATTATGGAGACCCATTAAGGAGAGTACTGCAAGGTGCCACCACAGCTGTCCAGGCATCGGAATCTCTGCTTAAGGATGCCTATGCACTGCTCGATGATGCACCCGGTGGTACAATGAGCATCATTGTATGCACGCTCTGGCACTGTCCTGGGGTTCCGCAGTGGAGTGAGCAGCAAAGTGGACAGGGGATATCCCTTGTCCCCAAGCAGCCAACCGCAATCCTGATTCGGGCCAGTGAAGATGGCAGGCACACTGGTCTGGCGCAGAATGAACGCATCATGGCTGCTGCCTCCCTTGCCTGCTGCCTGTCTGCACGGTGCTGACGGCGATGCCTTCTCCTGCGTGCCGCCTTGCTTCTGAGCCAGTGTACCAGGTGTTGCCCTCCCAACACTCCTCCCTTCCTCAGGGTGAATCCTGCCAAGCAGGTTTCTGCAACCCACAGGCATCCACTAAAGAGTCAGACCTGAAAATTGTACAAAAGTACAGGGGTATGTGCAAACCTCTGAGAAGCACACAGCAGGTTAAATGGAGCCAAAACAATTAATAACATTAGATCAAAAGCTAAATATTGCGGACCATGGAAAATGAAATAAAAACACTAATAATTAATAAAACTATGTCAAAAGATAAACATTGCAGATGCTGGAAAATGAAATAAAAACACTATTAAGTAATACAACTATATCAAAAGAAAAATACTGCGGTAGCATGCTGGAAAATGAAATAATAAGTAATAAAACCTTTTACCTACCAAAGGGCCCCAGTGGTGTCGCGTTCGAGCACCGCATCGAAAACCTCACGGGGGCACTGCCGGGAAACGTCATACCTTTTCCTCAGTGAATTTCGCTGTGGTAATCCCTTTCCAGCGGCCCGCACGCTGCATAGCTCACCGCTGGAAACCCTCCCTTACAGCGGTTTCACCACACCATATCTGGCGGACGTGAACACCGCTGAAATCCTCTCCGAGCTGAATATGACTCGGGGAGGGAAAAGTACCCGAACACGGCGGCCAATCGATTTTTTCGATCAACCGCCAAAAATCCGCGGTGGCCGTCACTTCAGGGATGGTGAATTTCGTGCCTCATATATCCTTTAAGGGATAAGTTTAGTAGAAATATGATAAGGATCATGAAGTGGCAGTTAACTGAATTCTTCACATCAGTCTTAAGAAATGAAGACTTTGGAGATATTCCAGATGTGCACGAATTGTCTTGGGAATATATAACACATGTGAAGGTCAGTAAAACATGTGTTATAAAGAAGCTCAAAGCTTTAATATCTATAGGGCACCTGAAAAACATGGATACACCCTGGAATCCTTACAGAAACAAGAAAGGCTTGGTGAATATTTTTAGGAGCTCCATAAATACAAGAGCTTTACCTGCAGACTGAGTGGGTAGTGTATGTAAGCCTGATATTCAGAAAAAGAGTGAAATCATGAATAAAGGAATGATAGACTAGTTAGTCTAACGTACATAGTGGAGAAAATGGTTGAGAGCATTTTAACAAAGTTTATCACAGTTAGTCTTACAAACAAAGGCCAAAAAGAACAGCCAGTATTGCTTTAGAAGAACAGATCCAAGCAAAAAGGCATTTCATCAAGTTCTGCACATGAGACTTTCAAAGACGGTTAAAGTCTTTGGAATTAATGACAAATCAGCTCGAATGATGAATTGGAAGCCAACGAGGCAATAGGAAGCAGAAGGCGATAAAAGGAACAACCTCTGTGTATGAAGGGGCAACAATCCACATGGGTTTATTTTTGGTCCCCTATTGCTCGCACTTTTCATTAAAAATTGGGAGGAGTATTGCTGCAATGATATTAAATTTGCTGATGAGACAGAAGGTGATAAATATAAGGGAGATAACCAGCATTCAAGAGGTCTGAATCAATTCAGCAAGTGGACAAGGAATGGTAGATGGAGTTACATTGACAAGTATAAGGTGATGCATATTGGAACATAAAATGGCAAACGTTGTGACGAGGTGTTGATTAGTAAGGGTGCCAAAAATAAACAAGTTAGAACCACAATTGATTGTTTAAAATGTAAAGCTGCTGTCAGTGAAGCTAACCAAATATTAGGAAACTTGTTGAGTGCATTAAAAAAGTCAGAACGAGTTATTATAACCATGTATTGGTCACTAGTAAGGCAACATTTGAATACTGTGTTTAATATTGTATTCAACCTTCAAAGAATATTGATTGTTTGAGGAGAGTGACAAGATGATTCTGGGACCCGGGCGTCTAAGTTATGAGGACAGACTCATAGAACTTGTTTTTATTGGAGAAAAGAAGGTAGATCTTTAAACTGCTGAGGCATAGCTGAAATTCATGCTAACATATTATTTGACTTCTATTGTAAATAATAAAAGTAGAGGTTGTAAGTTTAAAATTATAAAGTATCAAAATAGAATGGAGATCAAAAAGAAATTCATCACAAGGTAAATAACTAAAAGCGATAAATTTAAGGTTATTACCAAAAGAATAAAGGGAGAGGTTAGGAGACTTTTTTTAAACACAGAGTGTTATGTATTTAACGCTTGGCAACCTATATCACACCACCACCAGCGGGCTTACCTGTTGGAGTCCCAAGAGATCCCAGCATCCATTGGGAGCACTGTATACAAGCAGGTCTCCCATGTGGTACCTGCACTCTGGAGTCTAATTAAAGGAGCTAAGGTCACACTTACTCAGTACTCAGTCTCATCCTTTATTATGAGCATAATAATTGGCGACAAGGTAATGAACAACAGCGCAAAAATGCAAAGAAGAGTTGATATCCTGGAGAAGTTCTCAGAAGGGGATGTTTGGGAGGCGTTTGTGGAGCAACTCGACCAATACTTCATAGCCAATGAGCTGGAAGGGGATGAGAATGCTGCCAAACGAAGGTCGATCCTCCTTACCGTCTGTGGGGCAACAACCTATGGCCTCATGAAGAATCTTCTAGTTCCGGTAAAACCAACAACCAAATCCTATGAAGAATTGTGTACGCTGGTCCGGGAGCACCCAAATCCTAAGGAAAGCGTTTTGATGGTGAGGTATCAGTTCTACACGTGTCAACGGTCAGAGGGCCAGGAAGTGGCGAGCTACGTCGCCAAACTAAGGCGCCTTGCAGGACATTGCGAATTTGATGGATTTCTTGAACAAATGCTGAGAGACTTTTTTGTGCTTGGCATTGGCCATGAGGTAATCCTTCACAAACTATTGACTGTTGGAACACCGAATCTGAGCAAAGCCATAACGATAGCCCAGGCATTTATGTCCACCAGCGATAATACCAAACAAATTTCGCAGCATAAAGAGTTTTCGGCCAGTACTGTGCACAAACTAACGTCGTTTTCGAGCAGGAATATACATGGCAGAACATATACGCCGACTGCTGCATGACCTCAGATGACCCAGAGTCTGCCATCAATCGTTAATGCGAGGCAATTAACACCTTGCTGGCGTTGCGGAGGTGATCATCGGGCCCATCAATGTCGCTTCAAGCACTATGCATGCAACGGCTGCAGAACAATGGGACACCTCCAGTGAATGTGCAGATGAGCTG
This sequence comes from Pristiophorus japonicus, assembly GCF_044704955.1. Taxonomy (NCBI): domain Eukaryota; kingdom Metazoa; phylum Chordata; class Chondrichthyes; family Pristiophoridae; genus Pristiophorus; species Pristiophorus japonicus. The sequence continues at coordinate 195,815,405 of NC_091984.1, read as the reverse complement.
TAAACCCTGCAAACCACCACGTTGCAGAGGAAAATCGATCCACAGTGGATCAGGCTGAAGTAGAGACTCGAACCGAGGAGGCAGAAGTGTATGGGGTACACACCTTCGCCACGAAATGTCCACAAATAATGTTGAAAGTTGAACTGAATGGAATTCCAGTATCCATGGAACTGGACATGGGTGCGAGTCAGTCCATAATAAGCAAAAAGGCCTTCGACAGGCTGTGGTGCAACAAGGTACACAGGCCCAAGCTCAGCCCCATTCACACCAGGCTAAGAACTTACACTAAAGAACTGATCCCTGTAATTGGCAGAGCAGACGTCAAAGTCTCTTATGATGGAGCAGTGCATGAACTCCCACTATGGATCGTGCCAGGGGATGGTCCCACACTGTTCAGCAGAAGCTGGCTGGGAAAAATAACGACGTCTTATGCACCCAGGCTCTGAGCAGATTTCCATTGTTGTTCGAGCCAGGCATTGGAAGTTTCTCGGGGGCGAAAGTGCAGATCCACTTGGTTCCCGGTACACGACCGATCCACCACAAGGCACGGGTGGTACCGTACATGATGCGAGAGAAAGTGGAAATTGAGCTGGACAGGCTGCAGCGAGAAGGCATCATCACGCTGGTAGAATTCAATGAGTGGGCCAGTCCGATTGTCCCGGTACTCAAAGGTGAAGGCATGGTCAGAATTTGTAGGGACTATAAAGTAACGATTACCCATTTTTCGCTACAGGACCAGTACCCGCTACCCAAGGCAGAAACCTATTTGCGATGCTGGCTGGAGGAAAGATGTTCACCAAATTGGACCTGACCTCGGCTGACATGATGCAGGAGCTGGAGGAATCTTCGAAAGGCCTCATTTGCATCAACATGCACAAAGGTCTGTTCATCTATATCAGATGCCCATTTGGGATTCGTTTGGCCGCGGCAATTTTCCAATGGAACATGGAGAGCCTGCTCAAGTTGGAACCACGCACCGTGGTTTTCCAGGATGACATACTGGTCACAGGTCGGAACACTTGAAGAATCTGGAAGAGGTTCTAAGTCGTCTAGATCCCGTGGGACTCAGGTTGAAATGCTCAAAGTGTGTTTTCCTGGTGCCAGAGATCGAGTTCTTGGAAAGAAGAATCGCGGCAGACGGCATCAGACCCACCGACGCCAAGACGGAGGCCATCAAGAACACGCCGAGACCACAGAACGTGACGGAGCTGCGGTTGTTCCTGGGACTCCTCAACTATTTTGGTAATTTCCTACCTGGGTTAAGCACCTTGCTAAAACCCCTACATGTGCTACTGCGCAAGGGAGACGACTGGATATGGGGGAATTCACAGGAGGCTGCCTATGAGAAAGTCAGAAATCTGTTATGTTCAAACAAACTGCTTGTTCTGTATAATCTGTTGTGTTCCTAACACAGATGAGGCTGCACACAGGGAGGTTAAAGGAACAGTGACCTCAGTTTTTAATAAGACACTCCAGAGTGAGGAACAGGCCTTGGGGGCCGGCTTATATACAGTGCTCCCAAGGGATGCTGGGATCCCTTGGGACTTCAGGGGATGAGCTCCCTGGTAGCGGAACATGGGAGTGCATGCTTTACAGATACACAACATCACACCCCCCCAACAAAGTCAAAGTGAAAACTATTTACAAGGTGAGGCGGTCGGGAGCCTTTCTTTCCCTGGTGGACCGCCTCGGTACAAATGTCTGTTCTGGTGTGTTGGCTGTGCCCTCGCTGGGCTGGCGTGTTGTTGGCCCTGCAGGGCTGCTGGGTGAGCCTGGCCTTGCTGCACTGTTGGGCGTGATGGATTCGATTTCCTGGTCCGGCGTGGTGTCGTTGATCCTTTGGGTGTGTGTTGTGGGCTCGAAAAAGGTGATGTCTGCTATGGGTTGTTCAGGGCAGTCTGTGAACCGCAGCCTCGTTTGGTCCAGGTGCTTTCTGCAAATTTGTCCATTGTCCAGTTTGATTACAAACACCGTACTCCCTTCTTTAGCTATCACCGTGCCGGCGATCCACTTGGTACCATGTCCATAGTTTAGCACATACACAGGGTCATTCAGATGTAAACGAGTGGGGTCTCGTGTGGTAGCTGAGCAGTACTCGGGACAGGTGGGTTTGGAGTGAGCCTTTTGTGACTCGTTTAAGGCTCTGTTTGATGGTTTGTACTGCCCGCTCTGCCTGCCCATTGGAGGCTGGTTTAAACGGGGTCAAGGTGACATGTTTGATCCCATTGCGGATCATGAATTCTTTAAATTCGGCACTGGTGGAACATGGCCCGTTGTCACTGACCAGCATGTCAGGCAGGCCATGGGTGGCAAACATGGCCCTCAGGCTTTCAATGGCAGTGGTGGCGGTGCTTCCCGACATTATTTCACATTCAATCCATTTTGAAAAAGCATCCACCACCACCAGGAACATTTTACCGAGAAACGGGCCCGCATAGTCGACATGGATCCTCGACCATGATCTAAAGGGCCAGGACCACAAACTTAATGGTGCCTCTCTGGGCGCATTGCTCAACTGAGTACATATGCTGCATTGCCGTACACAGGACTCTAAGTCAGAGTCGATACCGGGCTACCACACATGGGATCTGGCTTTCGCTTTCATCATTACTATACCCGGGTGTGTGCTGTGGAGATCCGAGATGAACGTCTCCCTGCTCTTTTTTGGTAGCACTACACAGTTACCCCACAACAGGCAGTCTGCCTGAATGGACAGCTCGTCCTTTTGCCGCTGGAACGGCTTGATTGGCTCTTGCATTTCAACAGGGATGCTGGCCCAGCTCCCATGCAGTACACAGTTTTTTACTAGGGACAGCAGAGGATCTTGGCTGGTCCAAGTCCTAATCTGGCAGGCCTTGACAGGTGATTTATGATTTTCAAACGCTTCCATGACCATCAACAAGTCTGCGGGCTGCGCCACCATCAACAAGTTTGCAGGCTGCGCCATTTCCAACCCCGTGGTGGGCAATGGTAGACGACTGAGAGCATCCGCACAGTTCTCGGTGCCTGGCCTGTGGCGGATGGTATAGTTATACGCTGATAGCGCGAGTGCCCATCTTTGTATGCGGGCTGAGGCATCAGTATTTATCCCCTTGTTTTCAGCGCATAGGGATATGAGGGGCTTGTGATCGGTTTCAAGCTCAAATTTGAGGCCAGACAGGTACAGATGCATTTTCTTTACCCCGAACACACACGCTAATGCCTCTTTTTCAATCATGCTGTAGGCCCACTCAGCCTTAGACAAGCTTCTGGAAGCATAGGCGACAGGTTGCAACTTCCCCTCAACGTTAGCTTGTTGGAATACACACCCGACTCCGTACGACGATGAGTCACATGCTAGCACAAGTCTTTTACACGGGTTATACAATACAAGCAGCTTGTTGAAGCATGAAATGTTTCTGGCTTTCTCAAAAGCAATTACTTGTTTTTTTCCCCATACCCAGTTCTCACCTTTGCACAATAACACATGTAGGGGCTCTAAAAGGGTGCTTAACCCCGGTAGGAAGTTACCAAAATAGTTGAGGAGTCCCAGGAACGACCGCAGCTCCGTGACGTTCTGTGGCCTGGGCGCGTTCCTGATAGCCTCTGTCTTGGTGTATGTGGGCTGAATGCCGTTCGCCGCGATCTTTCTCCCCAAAAACTCCACTTCTGTTGCCATGAAGATGCATTTCGACCTCTTCAGCCGCAGCCCTACCCGATCCAGTCGCTGGAGGACCTCCTCTAGGTTTTGCAGATGCCCGGAGGTGTCCTGACCCGTGCCCAATATGTCGTCCTGAAAGACCACCTTGTGTGGTACCGACTTGAGTAGGCTCTCGATGTTTCTCCGGAAGATCGCTGCAGCCAACCGAATTCCAAACGAGCATCTGTTGTCGATGAACAGTCCCTTGTGCGAGTTGATGCAGGTGAGGCCCTTCGAAGACTCCTCCAGCTCCTGCGTCATGTAGACTGAAGTCAGGTCGAGCTTGGTGAACGTCTTGCCTCCTGCCAGTGTCGCAAATAGGTCGTCTGCCTTAGGTTGCGGGTATTGGTCCTGCAGCAAGAAACGATTAATAGTTACTTTATAATCGCCGCAAATCCTGACCGTGCCATCACTTTTGAGTACTGGAACAATCGGGCTGGCCCACTCGCTGAATTCCACTGGGGAGATGATGCCCTCGCGTTGCAGCCTGTCCAGTTCGATTTCCACTTTCTCCCTCATCATGTGAGGTACCGCTCGTGCCTTGTGGTGAATGGGTCGTGCCTCTGGGACCAAGTGGATCCGCACCTTCACCCTGGAAAAGTTTCCAATGCCTGGCTCAAAAAGGGAAGGAAATTTGTTTAGAACCTGGATACATGAGGCCTCATCAACATGTGATAGCGCTCAGATGTCATCCCAGTTACCGCGGACTTTGCCCAGCCAGCTCCTTCCAAGCAGTGTGGGGCCATCACCCGGGACAATCCAGAGTGGCAGTTCGTGCACCGTGCCCTCGTAGGTGACCTTGACCATGGCGCTGCCCAGGACAGTGATAAGCTCTTTGGTGTACGTTCTCAGTTTCGTGTGGATGGGGCTCAGGGCTGGTCTGCATGCCTTGTTGCACCACAGTCTCTCAAACATCTTTTTACTCATGATGGATTGGCTAGCGCCAGTGTCCAGTTCCATGGCTACGGGTAAGCCATTCAATTTTACATTTAGCATTATAGGTGGATATTTCGTCGAAAATTTGTGCACCACGTGTACTACAGCATCTGCCTCCTCTCTCTGAGGCTCAAAATTGCTTTGATCCACCATGGACTGATCTTCCTCTGCCACGTGGTGGTTAGCATGTTTTGTTCGTCTGCAAGCTCGTTGGAGGTGCTCCATTGTTCCACAGCTCTTGCAAACATACCCTTTGAAGCGGCATGAATAGGCTGAATGGAAGCCTCCACAATGCCAACAAGGTGTGAATTGCCTTGCATTCATCCTTTGTTGGGGACTCGGAGTCATCTGGGTCACCTGAGGCCTGCTGGCAGTTGCAGACTCGTGGGTTCTGCCCTGTACATTTCTGCTCGCAAACACAATTCCAGTTAATTTATGAACATTGCTAGCACTTGTGTTACTGAGAGATTTGTTTGGTGTTATCACTGGTGGACATAAACGCCTGTGCTATCGCAATGGCCTTACTGAGAGTCGGTGTCTCTACAGTCAAAAGTTTTCGTAGGATGGTCTCGTGGCCAATGCCCAGTACAAAAAAGTCTCTGAGCATTTGCTCCAGGTAGCCATCAAACCCACATTGTCCTGAAAGTCGCCTTAGCTCGGCGACGTAGCTCGCCACTTCCTGACCTTCAGATCGCTGGCACGTGTAGAACCGATACCTCGCCATCAGCACGCTCTCCCTTGGGTTAAGATGCTCCTGAACCAGTGTACACAGCTCCTCATATGACTTATCTGTGGGTTTCACCGGAGCCAGAATATTCTTCATGAGGCTGTAGGTCGGTGCCCCGCAGAATGTGAGAAGGACCGCTCTCCTTTTTTCAGCGCTTCTTTCTCTGTCCAGCTCATTGGCTACAAAGTACTGGTCTAGCTGTTCAACATAGGCTTCCCAGTCCTCACCCTCCGAGAACTTCTCCAGGATGCCCACAGTTTGCTGCATCTTTGCGTTGGATTCGTAGTCTCGTCGCCAGTTGTTGTGTTTCTAACACAGATGAAGCTGCACACAGGGAGGTTAAAGTAACAGTGACCTCAGACTTTAATAAGACACTCCAGAGTGAGGAACAGGCCTTAGGGACCAGCTTATGTACAGTGCTCCCAAGGGATGCTGGGATCCCTTGGGACTTCAGGGGATGAGCTCCCTGGTGGTGGAACATGGGAGTACATGCTTTACCGATACACAACATAACCCATGTAAACGTTTAGTGCTAGCTTGTGATGCGTCGTCATATGGGGTCGGGTGTGTGTTACAACAGGCTAACGAATCGGGAATTTTCCAACCGGTCGCTTATGCGTCCAGGAGTCTGTCCAAGGCCAAAAGGGCCTACAGCATGATTGAAAAAGAAGCTCTGGCATGCATTTACGGGATAAAAAAAATGCACCAGTACTTGTTTGGTCTCAAGTTTGAGCTTGAAACTAACCATAAGCCGCTCATATCGCTATTCTTAGAGAGCAAACGGATTAACACCAATGCCTCTGCCCGCATCCAAAGATGGGCGCTTACGCTGTCAGCATACAACTATGTAATCCGCCACAGACCGGGCACAGAAAACTGCGCTGATACTCTCAGTCGGTTAACATTGCCCATGACTGGGGTGGAAATGGCACAGCCTGCAAACTTGCTCATGGTAATGGATGCAGTCGAAAACGAAGTCGCCCGCTACAGCTCATCAGATCAGGACCTGGATCAGCCAGGATCCTTTACTGTCCGTGGTAAAAAATTGTGTCCTCCATGGGAGCTGGTCCAGCATCCCAACGGAGATGCAGGAAGATATTAAGCCATTCCACAGGCGCAAAGACGAAATGTTCTTACAGGCGGACTGTCTTTTGTGGGGTAATCGCGTGGTTCTGCCCAAGAAAGGCAGAAAAACGTTCATATGTGACCTGCACAGCACCCACCCAGGCATTGTAATGATGAAAGCCATAGCCAGATCCATGTGTGATGGCCTGGCATCAACTCAGATTTAGAGTCATGCGTGCGCCAGTGCAACACTTGCTCTCAACTGAGCAATGCACCCAGAGAGGCACCGCTAAGTTTGTGGTCGTGGCCCTCCAAACCATGGTCAAAGATCCACGTTGACTATGCGGGCCCATTTCTAGGCAAAATGTTCTTGGTTGTTGTGGATGCTTATTCAAAATCGATTGAATGTGTAATAATGTCTATAAGCACGTCCACCGCCACCATTGAAAACTTACAAGCCATGTTTGCCACACACAGCCTGCCTGATGTCCTAGTCAGCGACAATGGGCCGTGTTCTACCAGTGCTGAATTCAAGGAATTCATGCAATGGGATCAAGCACATCACATCTGCCCCGTTCAAGCCCGTATCCAACAGCCAGGCAGAACGGGCAGTTCAAACGATCAAGCAAAGCTTGAAACGCGTGTCGGAAGGCTCCCTGCAGACCTGACTGTCACGAGTTCTGCTCAGCTACCGCACCAGACCCCACTCACTCATCGGGCTTCCCCCAGCTGAACTGTTCATGAAAAGGGCGCTCAAAACAAGGCTCTCTCTTGTCCACCCTGATCTCCATGATCCCGTCGAGGGCAGGCAGCATCAACAAAGTATGTACCATGATCGCGCAAACTTGTCACATGATATTGAGGTCAATGACCCTATGTTTGTACTCAATTATGGACATGGTCCCAAATGGCTTGCTGGCACGGTCATAGCCAAAGAGAGGAGTAGGGTGTTTCAAGCCAAATTGGCCAATGGACTAACATGCAGAAAGCATTTGGACCAAACCAAATTGCGGTTCACTAACAGCTACGAGCAACCCGAAGAGGACACCACCAACTTCGACGCTCCAACATACACACAAGTGGCAACCGACATCCTGGTTGACCACGAAGCTGAACTCACCATCCCCAGCAGCCCGGCAAGGCCAGCTGCCCAGCAGCCCAGTGAAGAACCAACCAACTCACCCATACCAGCTTTTGTACCGAGACGATCGACAAAGGAGCGAAAAGCCCCAGATCGTCTCACCCTGTAAATAAGTGTGCTATTGACTTTACGAGGGAGTGATGTTATGTATTTAACCCTTGGCACCACCAGAGGGCCCATCTGTTGGAGTCCCAAGGGATCCCAGCACTCCTTGGGAGCACTGTATATAAGCAGGCCTCCCACGTGATACCTGCACTCTGGAGTCTAATTAAAGGAGCTAAGGTCATACTTACTCATTGCTTACGGTACTTAGTCTCATCCTTTATTATGAGCGTAATAGAAGATTGTTAGGACATGGAATACCTACCAGAAACACTGATGGAAATAGAATCTATAATAGATTTTAAAAGGAAATGGTTAAATATTTGGTAAAATAAAAAGTTTGAAGGTAGACAGGGAACGAGACAATATGGATAGGTCTTTCAGAGAGCTGGCACAGGTGCAACAGGCCAAATGCCAGTCTCCTGTGCTATAACGTTCTATGATTTTATGTGAAATAAAATGATGGTAAAATCTGTTACTGCCATGTCAATGAATACCTTCCAAAAGTAGCAGTATTAATATTGCAAAAGTTCTGCTGTATTACCTTTAGGGATCAGGGAGTATTTATGTTGCTTTTTCCTCAGGAAAGTTTTGTGTTAGTTGTTTGTGCATCAGATTGGTTTAGTTTGAGCACTCTCAGCTCTGAGTTACCTAATTGTAATGTATTTGCTTCATGGGTTCTTTGCTTAAGCATTCAAAGCAGCACATTGTTATTAAGAACTAGTTGCTTTTTTAACAAAGGTTTAACGATTACATTACACATCACCAGTTCATCCACGAGGCTCACAACCGCATGTCTCATCGTGGATGACCTAGACCCAACTGACTGGGGTTTTACTGAGTTTTGTGAACATCACGTGACTGGATAAGCCACTCACAACGCAACAGCTCTACAACTACAGCCAACTATTTTGTTTTCTACAACTATTTTGTACAAACCTGTGCATACATTACACTAATGTAGGCTGACTTCAGTACCAGAGAGAATTGCATTGTTGGAGGTGCCACTCTTTAGACGAGTTGTTAAACTGAGATTCATCTACCTGCTGCAACAGTTCAAGCGAATATTAAAGATCTATTGACTTTATTTAAAGAAGATGTTCTTCTGTTGTCCTGGTCAACATTTTGGCCTCAACCGACACCAACAAAACCAAATTAGCTGAACATTCATCTCAATTTTGTTTGGATGGTCTTGCTGTGTGCAAAATGGCTGCTGCATTGCCTATATAAAAGCTGCACTTCAAAGTAGTTCACTATGTGAAGTCCTTTGAGAATGTGATAAGATGCTCTGTCACAGCAAGTTGCTTTATCCGTGGAGATTAAAGTTTAAACATTAGGGGGAAAAAGTAGCTTGAGATATTTGTATGACTTTCCTCTGCCCATTATTTAAAATAAATAGGTTAATATTTCATTAAAATAGCGGATAAAGGAATGTTAAATGGACACAGTAAGCATTCGTCTATTATTATCACGAGCAATCATCATTTGTGGGCTTAAAGGGATAGTGCAGTTTATGATCAGCTAAATGCTACATGGTTTTGGAAACAGTAGGATTGGTAACCTTTTCTTATTCCATGCTTTTTATATGCTTCTGCAGCCATCCTCTGCCATTTTTATTTTCCTGCCCCACTTCCGCAAGCTTCATGGTAGAATATTCCAGTGAGAACTGAGGTGTCTAGGGGAGGTAGATGAGGTTGAATGTCATTTGAAACCCATGACATTCCAGTTGAGAAATCATATTTTACTGTTGAAACATACTGGGATTCGGTTTTCATGGTTTTTAATTCATGTTTAAGCATATTGCTACATGACACAAAGATATGTAGGTCAAATTGTGCATTTGTCTTTCCAGTTATTAAAACTCTTTGCTATGATCTTCTCCGGGCAAGAATTTTAGATTTAATACTTCAGGTGCTCAGTATGGGATTCTAGGCATCTTGAATGCAGTTTACATGTTCATCGGGCTTCTTATATGGTACGGTAGCATATGGTTATGTTACTGGACTAATAATCCAGAGATGTGAGTTCAAATCCCATCAAGAATGGAGAAATTTAAATTCAGTTAATTAAATGAATCTGGAATTAAAAAGCTAGTATCAGTAATGGTGACCATGGGCCCGAATTTGGTGAAAGCCAAAGCCTGCCCAAGTGCCGCCCAAACGACAGCCAATGGCCGCCGAGCGACCGGGCGGTACTTTGCCAAGAAGATCCCTCTAAAAGAGATGGCAGTACCACCCGACGGCCAAATAATGGCTTACGCCGTCAATCTGAGCGGCAGCGGATGGGAGCTAACTTTGGCGGTAAATACGATCCTCGCCAAAGTGCCGCCGAGGATTGAGTTGGGCCCAGGGAGAAGGGAACACTAAAAAATAAAAATATTCACAATAAAAAAAAAACACCATAACACCTTCAGGGGACCCCATACAGGTAAAACCCTGAAAGAAATAAAATTTAAAAATGTTCACTAACCTTATTTTGCAGGTCTTCTTACTTACCGTTGGGGTTAGACCTGCCTCCACGCAGCAGTCCTACCCCCCGCTGCTGCCGACTCCCGCCTGCACCAATATGCTAGCTCGGTGGGCGGGAGGTCACTTACCCGACTTGGCCGCCAGCGGCCGACAGCGGGCGGTTCCTGGCGGTACTCCCCTTCTGCCGGATGCAGACCTGGAGGAATCTGTCACCGAGGGGAGAGCGGCCAGAAAACTCGGCAGCAGCCGGCGGCAATGGCCGGTAAAGCCAATAATTTCGGACCCAAGGAAACTACCGGATTGTTGTAAAAACCCATCTGGGTCACTAATGTCCTTTAGGGAAGGAAACCTGCCAAATTCTCCCAGTCTGGCCTATATGTGACTCCTGACCCACAGCAATGTGGTTGACTCTTAAATGCCCTCTGAAATAACCTAGCAAGCCACCCAGTTGTACATAAATGCTACGACAAAGTCAGCACTGTGGGAGTAACTTTACCACAAGGATTGCAGCGGTTCAAGAAGATGGCTCAACACCAGCTTCTCAAGGACAATTAGGGATGGGCAATAAATGTTGGTCTTGCCAGTGACGCCCACATCCTGTGAGCGAATAAATAAAAAAAATAATGTAGATGCCTCCTTCAGTCTCCATTGTTTGAGTTGCATCAGGATGGACTGCTTGAAGATACCGATGATAATTCATGGGATCAATCATCAATTTATGAATTTAAATAAAGTTTCTAGCCCCAATGTTGCTGATCCCATCAAGGTGGGGCTTACTTGTGCCTTGGGTGCACCTGTTGGGAATGAAGAGGGCTGACTTCACTAAATGTTTGAGGCTAACCATACTTTCTCATTGTAATAGGCTCCCTGCATACGGGGAAATTTTCATCAGTGCCGTTGGTTAGGGGGCAGGAATTATGGTGAGGAAGCAGCAGTTAATGGTCTTAATTAAGTCATTGTACTTCCTGCAGTAAAGATGAATGGTATCTAAAGATCAATGGATTTTGATGTTAAAATACATGAAAAAGAAAAATACCGTCGGCATGTGATCAGTTTCACGAAGGATGACTTTACTCATCCGAACACTGTAGACCTACTCCTGAAGGTGATTGTGGTGGGTTTTCTCCAGGGACTGTACTCGACCGATCCCGACTCTGAAACCCACCACAAGCTGAACAGTGAGACTCCACATTCCAGGACCAGAGAGCATTGACTGACAAACCTTCATTCACTAGCATTTATTTTGAAAATCACTTTGCTCAGAATAATACACTCCTGAAGCGAGTTAATAAATAATGTTACTCAAAACAATAGGGTTTGATTAGGGCAGGAAAAATAGAGTACGAGAGGAAGCTTGTAGGGAACATTAAGACGGACTGCAAAAGCTTCTATAGATATGTAAAGAGAAAAAGGTTAGTAAAGACAAATGTTGGTCCCCTGCAGTCAGAATCAGGGGAAGTCATAAAGGGGGACAAAGAAATGGCAGATCAATTGAACAAGTACTTTGATTTGGTATTCACTAAGGAGGACACAAACAACCTTCCGGATATAGAAGGGGTCAGAGGATCTAGTAAGAAGGAGAAACTGAGGGAAATCCTTATTAGTCGGGAAATTGTGTTGGGGAAATTGATGGGATTGAAGGCCAATAAATCACCAGGGCCTGATGGACTGCATCCCAGAGTACTTAAGGAGGTGGCCTTGGAAATAGTGGATGCATTGACAGTCATTTTCCAACATTCTATAGACTCTGGATCAGTTCCTATGGAGTGGAGAGTAGCCACTGTAACCCCACTTTTTAAAAAAGGAGTGAGAGAGAAAACAGGGAACTATAGACTGGTCAGCCTGACATCGGTAGTGGGTAAAATGATGGAATCAATCATTAAGGATGTCATAGCAGAGCATTTGGAAAGAGGTGACATGATAGGTCCAAGTCAGCATGGATTTGTGAAAGGGAAATCATGCTTGACAAATCTTCTCGAATTTTTTGAGGATGTTTCCAGTAGAGTGAAAAAGGGAGAACCAGTTGATGTGGTGTATTTGGACTTTCAGAAGGCTCTCGACAAGGTCCCACACAAGAGATTAATGTGCAAAGTTAAAGCACATGGGACTGGGGGTAGTGTGCTGACGTAGATTGAGAACTGGTTGGCAGACAGGAAGCAAAGAGTAGGAGTAAATGGGTACTTTTCAGAATGGCAGGCAGTGACTAGTGGGGTACCGCAAGGTTCTGTGCTGGGGCCCCAGCTGTTTACACGAGGGGATTAAATGTAGTATCTCCAAATTTGCGGATGACACTAAGTTGGATGGCAGTGTGAGCTGCGAGGAGGATGTTATGAGGTTGCAGAGTGACTTGGATAGGTTAGGTGAGTGGGCAAATGCATGGCAGATGAAGTATAATGTGGATAAATGTGAGGCTATCCACTTTGGTGGTAAAAACAGAGAGACAGACTATTATCTGAATGGTGACAGATTAGGAAAAGGGGAGGTGCAAAGAGACCTGGGTGTCATGGTACATCAGTCATTGAAGGTTGGCATGCAGGTACAGCAGGTGGTTAAGAAAGCAAATGGCATGTTGGCCTTCATAGCGAGGGGATTTGAGTACAGGGGAAGGGAGGTTTTACTACAGTTGTACAGGGCCTTGGTGAGGCCACACCTGGAGTATTGTGTACAGTTTTGGTCTCCTAACTTGAGGAAGGACATTTTTGCTATTGAGGGAGTGCAGCGAAGGTTCACCAGACTGATTCCCGGGATGGCGGGACTGACATATCAAGAAAGACTGGATCAACTGGGCTTGTATTCACTGGAGTTCAGAAGAATGAGAGGGGATCTCATAGAAACGTTTAAAATTCTGACGGGTTTAGACAGGTTAGATGCAGGAAGAATGTCCCCAATGTTGGGGAAGTCCAGAACCAGGGGTCACAGTCTAAGGATAAGGGTTAAGCCATTTAGGATCGAGATGAGGAGAATCTTCTTCACCCAGAGAGTGGTGAACCTGTGGAATTCTTTACCACAGAAAGTTGTTGAGGCCAATTCACTAAATATATTCAAAAAGGAGTTAGATGTAGTCCTTACTACTAGGGGGATCAAGGGGTATGGCGAGAAAGCAGGAATGGGGTACTGAAGTTGCATGTTCAGCCATGAACTCATTGAATGGCGGTGCAGGCTCGAAAGCCCAAATGGCCTACTCCTGCACCTATTTTCTATGTTTCTATGTTTCTATGATGCTGGAAATCTGAAACAAAGGCAGTAAATGCTGGAAACATTCAGGTCAGGCAGCATCAATGGAGAAAGGAAAAAAGTTAGCGCTTTAGGTATAACCTTTTATCAGAATAGATGAAGGGTTGTACCTGAAGCCCTTGTTCTGATCAAGGGTTATACCTGTGTGTTAATCTTCCTCCTTTATTCACAGATGTTGCTGGACCTGTTGAGTGTTTTTCTGTTTTCGTTAATAGATATGACACTTGGTCCACTATCTCCTCATTTGATTAAGTAAAACCATAATATTTATATATCTGTTGTAAAATATACTGGTTAGATTTGCTCCCCAAAGAATACATTGTCATTGAACATAATTCATGTTTGTGGCATCAATAACCTTTACTCTAACAATGAAGTATAACTAACTCTAATACATATTCGAAAAATTACATTTCTTAGGAATAAGGAAAAATAGTTTGTTGTAAAGTGAGGTCATGAGGTAGTAATTCCTTGCTGTCAGTAGCAGATGGGTCACTTTTTCTGTATTTATCAAATTGTCACTGATTAACAGCAAATATCATAGTGCTATGAATAGAATGTAGTGCAGTGATTGTTTCACGAATTAATCATCTATTGAGTTTCCGGCTGCTGAGATATCAGGAATGCTATCCTTGCATTTGCATCATTTTTCCTCTTTGGTAAGAAATTTCACTGCTGCTCCAAATTGGCAATTTATTTTATTGGTTCGCTGCAAGGGATAGGTTAGCCTTGTGTATGCAGACATGTGTTTCTGAGTTTAATGATTCAACCATGTTGCTGATGCAAGTTAAGCATTCTGATTAAGAGTCCACAGTACTCACAGTCTGCATACCTCAGTTCTACAATCAACTCAGCATGTGAGCCCATGGCTGCGTTGCACAGACTTTGCTATGGCCTGGCATTGCTCCAGCTTGTCACAACTTACAATGGGCTTACTTTCTTTTAGTAAGCAGATTTGTCAGCATTGTCTAAATCCTCCAGCGCTCAAGTTACAGTTTTAGCTTATTTGAATCGCCGCTCTGATTTGTACCTTACTGCTCAGCACTGCTTGTGAAAGCTTCATCCCATGCACCACCCAACACGTATGGACAAAACACTTACTATTTGATGGTTACAGGTAACATTAATAATCAAATGAGGTATGGTCAAAAAGTAAAAGATAAATTATGTAGGTCAGCACTAGTCCAACATTTCAGTGAATTGCCTATTTCTTCATGTGCTTGTTATAAAGGCAATGCTTTGTCAACAGCTGCTGTGCAGCTGGACTTTATTTGAACATGGTACATGAAGTTTGATATAAACTTGTCAGCGAAAATAAAATGTGATGAATGTTCAATGCCAAAGAAAATTGGGCATGCTGTAAAGCGGGCTGTTGGTTCATGTTCCTGGCAAAGACCAATTTCACCCTTTTTTTTGCTATGTTTTATCCAGAAACAGACCAGTTGCAATCCAACACAATGGGTGTGACGTGTTTCCAGTTGCCAAGCCAGGCAAAAGAATTGCTTATTAGTTGCAGTCTTTGGGGAAATAACATCAAAGCTAACTTATTAGCATCTTAACCATCCATCATTTCAGAGTATTTTTTTAATTTGCTTGAATACAGTCTGCTTTAACATACAGCATTTAAAGGTGACGTGCAGAAATGGTCAAAAGATTCTGAAAGGTGACAGGGACATGTCCCAATTTTCTAGGATAGGGATAGATCCCCCTCTCCCCATTCCAAAGCACAAGATTGTCCCTTGTTCCACACCCCGCTCCCCACCACACACACACACACACAACTCTTTCCAATGCAAAACTACATCCACAATTAATGTTTAGCAGCTAGCTCTTGGTTTTAAGCAGATTATTCAATGGTTCTGTTATTAAAGGGATTTTACTATAGTTATCACTGAAGTATCATGTAGTCTTTGTTGATCTGGAGATTTTAGGAGTAAATCAAGATAAAGATGATCAATATTCTGTGGAACACAATTGTTCCTGGGCTGATGGAATCTTGGAAGTAACATGGCATAAGAACATATGAACTTAAGAAATAGGAACAGGAGTAGGCCATATGGCCCCTCGAGCCTACTCCACCATTCAATATCATGGCTGATCTGATCATGGACTCAGCTCCACTTCCCCGCCCGCTCCCCATAACCCTTTATCCCATTATCGTTTAATAAACTGTCTATTTCTGTCTTAAATTTATTCAATGTCCCAGCTTCCACAGCTATCTGAGGCAGCAAATTCCAAAGATTTACAATCCTCTCAGATAAGAAATTTCTCCTCATCTCAGTTTTAAATGGGCAACCCCTTATTCTAAGGTCATGCCCTCTAGTTCTAGTCTCCCCCATCAGTGGAAACATCCTCTCTACATCCACCTTGTCAAGCCCCCTCATTATCTTATACATTTCGATAAGATCGCCTCTCATTCTTCTGAATCCCAATGAGTAGAGGCCCAACCTACTCAACCTTTCCTCATAAGTCAAACCCCTCATCTCCAGAATCAACCTAGTGAACCTTCTCTGAACTGCCTTCAAAGCAAGTATATCCTTTTGTAAATATGGAAACCAAATCTGTATTCCAGGTGTGGCCTCACCAATACCCTGTATAGCTGTAACAAGACTTCCCTACTTTTATACTCCATCCCCTTTGCAATAAAGGCCAAGATTTCATTGGTCTTCCTGATCACTTGCTGTACCTGCATACTATTCTTTTGTGTTTCAAGCACAAGTACCTCCAGGTCCCGCTGTACTGCAGCATTTTGCAATCTTTCTCCATTTAAATAATAGCTTGCTCTTTGATTTTTTTCTGCCAAAGTGCATGACCTCACACTTTCCAACATTATACTCCATCTGTCAAATTTTTGCCCACTCACTTAGCCTTTCTATGTCCTTTTGCAGATTTTTTGTGTCCTCCTCACACATTGCTTTTCCTCCCATCTTTGTATCATCAGCAAACTTGGCTACGTTACACTCAGTCTCTTCTTCCAAGTTGTTAATATAGAATGTAAATAGCTGGGGTTCCAGCACTGATCCTTGCGGCACCCCACTAGTTACTGATTGCCAATCAGAGAATGAACCATTTTTCCCGACTCTCTGTTCTCTGTTAGTTAGCCAATCCTCTATCCACGCTAATATTATGGCCCCAAGTTTCGTGCCGCGGCAAAAACGGCGCACCTCCGAGCTGGGCGCCTGTTTTTCGCGCCGGAAACTGCGCCTAAAAAAAAGTCCGATATTCTCGAGCTCCTTGGAGCTCGATGTCTGCTTGGCGCGGCGTGCTCTTCGCAGCAGGGGGCGGAGCCTAACACTCACGCCAATTTTCTAAGTAGCAGGGGGCGGGTACAATTTAAATTAGCCTTCGTGGTGCCGGCAACCCTGCGCGTGCGCGTTGGAGCGTGCGCGCACGCGCAGTCTCACACAAACATTAGCACTCGGCCATTTTTTAAAATACTGCAGAAAAAGTGAAGATTTGTTTCTTGGACCCTGCAAAGGCTTGTAATTTAATTTTTTTTGATATTTCTGTGTGTGAGGGAGTGCTTTTAGCAGCACTGCTGAATAAATCACCTGCTGAAATCAGTGAGTTCAGCTTTTCACTGCTAAACTTGCAGAACCGGTGCTGCATTGGTGCATGCAAATTAAGGACTGTGTGTTTGGAGAAATAAGAGTGCCAATTCAACTTTGCAATAATACGTGGTGTTGACAATGCAGCACCCATTCTGCAAATTTAAATATAAAACTGTCAATGTGGCTGCCTCTCCCTGTCCAAATGGCCTCAGTCCCCCTCACAGCTCGAAGGCCGCTGCTGTATCTTTGGCTGCCGGCCAGCCACTGACGCCGCTGATATCCTATGGCCGAATGGCCTCACATCCGTCCGCTGCTGATTCTTTGGCTGCCGGCCAGCCACTGACGCCGCTGCTATCTCATGGCCGAATGGCCTCACATCGGTCCGCTGATTCTTCGGCTGCCGGCCAGCCACTGACGCCGCTGATATCTCATGGTCGAATGGCCTCGGGTCCGTCCGGTGCTGCTTCTTCGCGGCCAGCCACGAAGAGAATGAAGGCCTGCCTCAAGCACCGCAGCTCAGCTCGAAGCTTGCTGCCACTGCCGTCGAGACACTGATGCCACACCGCTGCCTGTCTCCAACATGAAAGGCCTGCCTGAAGCACTTTCACACAGGTAGGAACATGGTTTATTTAATCTTTTCTTTGCTTATAAATTTTTATTCAGGTTGGATTTATTTGTATAATATTTGTATAAGTATAACTAAGGATTGATTGTAGAATTTAATGACTTCCCTTCCCCCCCCTCCCCCCCCACCTCGTTCCCTACCCCTAATTTGTAACCTACGCCTGATTTTCTAAAGTGTAGACAAGGTTTTTTTCGAGCGTACAAAAATCTTCACTTACTCCATTCTAAGTTAGTTTGGAGTAAGTTTTCACTCACGAAACTTTGAAATCAGGCATAAGTGGCCGGACACGCCCCCTTTTGAAAAAAAAATTCTGTTCCAAAGTGAAACTATTCTAACTGACTAGAACTAGAGCAAACTAAATGTGGAGAATTCCGATTTCTAAGATATTCCGTTCTATACCAGTTGCTCCTAAAAATCAGGAGCAAATCATGTGGAAACTTGGGGCCATTATTCCTAACCCCATAATCTTTTATCTTGTGCAGTAACCTTTTATGTGGCACCTTGTCAAATGCCTTCTTGAAATCCAAATACACCACATCCACTGGTTCCCTCTTATCCATCCTGTTCATTACATCCTCAAAGAATTCCAGCAAATTTGTCACACATGACTTCCCCTTCATAAATCCATGCTGACTCTGCCTGACAGAATTTTGCTTTTCCAAATGTCCTGCTACTGCTTCTTTAATAATGAACTCCAACATTTTCCCAACCACAGATGTTAGGCTAACTGGTCTATAGTTTCCTGCTTTTTGTCTGCCTCCTTTTTTAAATAGGGGCGTTCCATTTGCAGTTTTCCAATCTGCTGGGACCTCCCCAGAATCCAGGGAATTTTGGTAAATTACAACCAATGCATCCACAATCCCTGTAGCAACTTCTCTTGACCCTTGGATGAAAGCCATCAGGTCCAGGGGATTTATCTGCCTTTAGTCCCATTATCTTAATGAGTATCCCCTCCTTAGTGATTGTGATTGTGTTAAGTTCCTCCCCCCCATAGCCCCTTGACTATCATGTCATGGAAATTACTGTTCAAGGATGAATAAAGTCGACTGCAAAGTTGGATTGATATTCTGGAGATTTGTATGATTACCTTAGCAGATTCCCTCAAAGGATTAAGTGCATTGATAGAATTCATGAAAGAAAAGTTGTGTACTGTTAGTAGAAGGAATTGGCTTGAAGAACCATATGGTCTTTTTTCATTCCATGTATTCAGATGAATGGATTAATAGATAACACCTGGTCCATCTGATCTCCTGGCCTGGTTCCGATCGCCTGAGGGGTCACAGAGAACTTTTCCAGAGTATTTTGTTCCCTTATTGGCACGGGTTATTGTTGCCTCTCTAAGACCATTACATGGCTGCGGAGGGGAGGAAGTGTCTAGTCGAGGTGCTCCAGCCATCATGAGTGTGGTGCAGGCTTGATGGACCAGCTGGTCTTTTTCTGCTTATCATTTTTGTATGTTCGTTTGAATGAAGATTATTGTGAAGAATTAAAACAGCATCTATTATAATGCAATTTTTTCTTTTGTACAAAATCAGGCCATACAGTTTGGAAAGAAATTAAAATCCATTGTCACTGGGAAGTTTATCAAACACTTCACTTCTTCTGTTACGTGTGATCGTAATGCAATTCAGAACTGATAAAGAGATGTGCAATGGTGACCACTGAAACATACTGAAAATAATAATTAGATCTGAGCACCATCAAAAGACAAGCAACGTGAAACATACACACACATAAAAAACTCTTTCAACTCAAAACTACATCCACTATTAATGTTTAGCAACTAGCTCTTGGTTTCATTCAATCTGAAGTATTTTGTGGATGCATCATTTAAAACAAATATATATTTAACCAGGCTCATTTAAAACTAATATAGAATTCTTATTTCTCAGACGGAAGATGAAGAATCATTGGAAGTTCATTCAAAGTGTGACACAGAATTGTTTGAGATTACATGTTGACATTATTAAGATTCTTTTCTTTCAAAAGACGATTCCAGAATTTAATGGTTTTCAACATATTTGTAATTTAAGTTTAATTAAACTTTTGAAAAAAACATACTCCTATCAGTTAATTAGCAGTTTACTGAAATTACAAAGAATTTACAGCACAGAAACAGGCCATTCAGCCCAACTGGTCCTTGCCGGTGTTTAAGCTCCTCACAAACCTCCTCCCACCCTAGGTTATCTAACCCTATCAGCATATCCTTCTATTGTACTATATATAGTCCACGTCTCTGCCATACAGGAGGGCAGGTATCACTACAGCCCTGTAGACCATAAGCTTGGTGTCAGATTTGAGAATCTGATCTTTGAACGCTCTCTTCCTCAGGTGGCCGAAGGCTGCTCTGGCGCACTGGAGGCGGTGTTGAACCTCGTCATCGTTGTCTGCCCTTGCTGATAATAGGCTCCCGAGGTATGGAAAGTGGTCCACATTGTCCAGGACCGTGCCGTGGATTGTGCTGTGTGGCGGGGTCAGGTTGGTGGAGGACCTTTGTCTTATGGATGTTTAGTGTAAGGCCTATGCTTTTGTACGCCTCGATGAAGATGTTGACGATGACTTGGAGTTCAGCCTCTGAACGTGCGCAGACGCAAGCGTCATCCGTACTGTAGTTCGACGACAAAGGATGGAACGGTCTTGGATCTGGCCTGGAGACGAAGAAGGTTGAACAGGTTCCCACTGGTTCTATAGTTTAGTTCCACTCCAGCGGGTGGAACTTTTCAAGGACACCCTCAAAGCCTCCTTGATAAAGTGCAATATCCCCACCGACACCTGGGAGTCCCTGGCCAAAGAATGCCCTAAGTGGAGGAAGTGCATCTGGGAGGGCGGTGAGCACCTCGAGTCTCATCGCCAAGAGCATGCAGAAAACAAACGCAGGCAGTGGAAGGAGTGTGCGGCAAACCAGTCCCACCCACCCTTTCCCTCAACGACTATCTGTCCCACTTGTGACAGAGACTATAATTCTTGTATTGGACTGTTCAGTCACTTGACAACTCACTTTTGGAGTGGAAGCAAGTCTTCCTCGATTTCGAGGGACTACCTGTGATGATCCTTCTATTCCTTTCTTCCGCATGCACTTATCTAGCTTCCCCTTAAATGCAGCTATGCTGTTCACCTCAACTACTCCTTGTGATAGCTAATTTCACCTTGTAACCACTCTGAGTAAAGCAATTTCTCCTGAATTGCTTAATAGATTTATTAGTGACTATTGGGGAGAAATTAGCCTGCAAGGGGCGGGGGTCGGGGGTGATAATGGGGTCTTAGGGGTTACCCACCGGGCACAACTAAATCACCCACGCCCGCGAACTTCCCTGGCTAACACATACCGCCTCACTCTCTTGTGCTCTAGAGATCATGACATCATCCAGTGCACAGCGCCCTTTACTGCCCCCAATGCAATATTCGATCCCGCCCCCTGCAGCATCACCGGCATCAACAATGGCAGCTGAAGCAGGCGTTGTCACCTCGGCTGGCTTCTTTGAAGCACTAATTAAAGGCAGTAGTGGTTAGGTAGGGTAATATTTATTTATCACCCCATTCTGGTGCATCCTGATTTCCTGTGCCCCTGTGATTGCTCAGCCCTGCACTCTCTTAGAGTGCTTGGGGCTGCTATGCACGTAGCGCAGGTGCCATGACCCAACAGAGGCAGCATGAAAACTCATTCACCCCAGCATTGGCATTCAGACTCTACTGAACATGGCTCATCATTCTGTGATACCAACCTCTCACTCCCTTTAGTGCCCTAAGGGAAGTGGTAGCTGTTGCTTTAGTGGTCCACTTCCCTCTTGGAGCGCTAAAGCAAAGTTTCCCGCCGTTGCAAATTTTTTTCACCCGCCGATATTTTGCTCTCCCTGAAAAATGATCGCCCCAAACGGGGTGCTACACAATTTGAAGTCTTAGATATTGAAATTCCTAAAAGATGAAAAAGTATTTTTAAAAGCCACCCAAGTTGGACACGTCCTGATTTTGACCTGCTTAAGAACATTATAATTTTTTTTTCATTTTTTAGGCTGGGCTGACTTTAAGTGTAGATAAATCTTATAGTTATGCACATTAGCTCAGAATTCCACCTAATGTGACTGGAGTCACCTATCCTTCCCTGAATATTAAATATGAAGTAAAATCTCACTGGAATCAGATCATATGTAGCCTTTTATTTAAAATATCCTGGTTAAGAATAATTAACCATTCCTGAATCAGACTTAAAATTATGTTTAGCGGTGGAAATTCCACATGATTTCATGAATTTCACTATAAAAGCACTGCCATATCGTTTCAGGACAGCAGCAATCGAAGAATGATTTTCATTTTCCGAATATTGGCCGCGATTTCCTCTACCTCGACGTATGTCGGTGCCAGGTCCCAATCTCGCTGCTGGCTCCAGCCCGCTTTGTAAAATCATAGGGCTAGAACCTCCACTTTTGTGCTTATCGCCCAAAAATGGGCATTATTTCTGGCATGGGCATTAAAAAAGGGTTTTCAGATCGCCGGCTACTCGCCCATTCTCAAAGCATCTAGTCTCCATTTTTGAAAATGGGCATTACCGTGAGCGATATGAAATGGGCGGTAGCCTTAAATTTTTTTGACCTTCTGCCATAAGGTGTGGCCGTCCTTAGCAACGGCATGGCAACGCTCGATTCTTGCAATTGAGGAGGTCAAGGGTCATCATGACATGCACAGAAGAGGAGACAGAAAGAGAGAGAGTTCAGAGGGACTGAAGGCGTATCTGGGTGTGGTGTGGCTGCTTTGCGAGGAAGGAGGGAGACTTTAGAGCTTCACAGCAAGTAGGTAAACAAAAATTAACTGTTACCAGCCACAAATTTGCCCAAATTTGGCCTATAATGGAGAGAGAGGAAGAGGCATCACAGCACGCTGTGGAGACTGACGCTGAAGAGAGGAGTGAGGTGGGCGAGGAGCACATTGGAGGGCGCAAAAGAGCCAGGAGGTTCTCGGACGAGGCAAATGCCTCCCTCCTGCAGGAGGTTGAGTCACGCTTGGGTGATTTGACACAGGGAGGGCATGGGAAGCCCACCCCAAAGGCATACCAGAGGATATGGACCGAGATAGCAGAGGTGGTCTCGTCGACGACCAACGAGGTTCGTGAGGGCAACCAATGCCAGAAACGATGGAATGACCTTGTGGGCTCTGCAAGAGTAAGTATTACATTGATTTACATGTACTTATGTATTTATATAATTTGATTTGTAACAGTCATGAGTGACTATCATCAGATGTGAGGGATTTCACTTTTACCGGGAATGTTTTACTCAAAGCCTGCGGTAACGGTTTACGTCTTTAGGTAAAGAATGATAATTTTCTTAATAATCATGATTACATCTGTTGGTTATGTGTTGTATCAGTCTCTGTGACAGTACCTAGCAATGATATCACGCAATGATCTCATGTCATGTCGTCCTTTCACCTTTTACAGAAGAAGCTATTGACGTGGAGATCCGTGCAGAGGCGAACGGGTGGGGGGTCCATCAGTCCCCAGCGACATCACTGAGATGGAGGAGCGGGTGCTCGCACTCATGGGGAAGTGCCCCTGGACAGCCACGGATGCATCTGCAGACCCTGAAATGATGCCACGTGAGTAAAGCTTACACCATTGCGTAATGTAAAGTCAATAGATGCCACACCCACTCATATCCGAACAATCATATATGATAGATGATTTCTAAAATTGTCATAGAAATAATGCTGGCCTAATGAAAATCATTGCAATGCAAATGTGTTGATGGTCATGAAATGTGATGTCTGTGATGATTTTGAGAGCGGAGGTGCTTTTGTCGTGCATATGCTGTGTGTAGTGCTGGATTCACCTTGTGACCCTAGCACCCTCTTCTCCTCTAATAACCTCATTTGTGTTTTGCAGCTCAGCCAGCAGCGCAACCCAAGGCAAGACCACAGAAGCCAGAAGTTGGGGGCGCAGGACGCGATTCTCCGGACATTGCAACATCTGGTGCTGAGGAGCTCCGATTCTCGCCCGTCAATCCACTGGGTCTGTTCTCCACGGATGAGAACGCGAACTTCGAGGAACCTGCAACGCCATGCTACAGAAGCCATTCCACCCCAAGGCCATCTAATGGTCCTCCGGTCATTCCCGCCTCCACTCTTGAGGTACCGGCCCCAAGCACATTGCCGCAGGGCACCCCATTTGTCCCCAGGATGGCGCCGACCCCGCGGAAGTCTCGTGGGCGCGACAGGTCTGTTCCACGAGCGCCACATGACAGCGGAGAGATGGTACAGTTGTCCAGGAGGACTGTACACCTTGGTGACCAGCTCATCGAAGCATTGGGGGGCATATCCCGACAGCTAGCCACCAGGACCGAGTGCATTCCGCGGATGGCAGAGGCCCTGGATGCGATAGCCAGGAACACTGCTGGCACAGGCCTTCCAGTGATCCCCAAGCGCGGCACTCCATCCCTAGGTTCCGCACCACCACTGCAAATGACAGATGAGAGCAAGGACCAAGATCCTACTTCTGCATCAGAGAATGTTGCCCCCTCGGCACCCCCCACTCCTGTACCCATCCAACCACTGCATCTTCCTTCATCCCCCCCAGTGAGGCACCGCCTGAGGAGCTCCTCGGCCAGGTGCCGTGGAGCGAGGTGGGGAAGGGGTAGAGGTGGGGAGAAGAAGGGGAGAGAGAAAGGAAAGTGAGGTGCATGTCCGCAGGTGACGGCGGTGTTATATCTCCATCTGGGTGTATGCAATTTGTTATAATGTATGGGGACTGGGGATCACCCTCCTGCTTTGCCTTTGTATTCTGTGTTGCTGGACATGTTGAACATTTGATTGATGTCAATTGTGGAAAAAGTGGGGTCTGGGCGGGGTTTGGGGGTTATTGCCTGTGATACTTATGATTTCAGACCAATGTCGGGATAAAAGTTTTGTTATTGAACATAACCTTGTTGCGCATTGTTTCAGCTAGCTGCACCGTTACACGCTGGTGATTCCTTAACATGAAAGGGTTAAAATACAACAACATCAATGTAAACTTTAACTGGCACCAAGGTGATGGGCACCATTGATGTCTGAGCTGCACACACAGCAGTATGTCAGCATTGTCACTCACATCAATGCTCTTTCAGGCAAATCGTTCAGATATCAGCTCCTCACGTAAGAGTCTTGCAGCTATGTAGCCACCACGGGCCCTTTCCTATGATCTGGAGGGGGCCGTGGGCATGGTTGCATAGCCAGTCTGATTGTCTGGCCCTAGGTCAGCGTTCAGCCCCTCATCGTCCTCTTCCTCTCTCTGATGAAGTGGAGCATCAGTGCCTTCTGGCAATTCTTGGCCCCTCCTGATAGTCAGGTTGTGCAGCATTGAGCACACAACCACGAATTTAGCTACTTGCTCAGGGTTATATTGTAGCTCCCCTCCTGAGTGGTCAAGACATCTGAAGCGCTGCTTAAGCACAATTATTGTTTGGTGGTTCCATTGCATTGAAGGAATAATAGTGATTGATCAGAAGCAATGATTTCTTCACTAAAATACACCTAGAGTAAACCCCCAATAGTCCAGAGTCTGAAAATATGTCTGTTGAGATGTTCACTTCACCTGAGAAGAACTCCAGAGTCAATGCAAACTCCCCTGAAGTTGAGGCAGCCTTCTGAATGAAGTGACTTGCAATTTTAAAAATGCCAGCCACACTGCTGACGTTCGTTCAGAACAGTTCCACTTTTTCTGGGTGGTTTTTTGGGCGAGCGATATTGTGGCCAACTTGTGTGCGGGGTGGTGAAAGTGATGATGGGCGATCTCCTGGGCGTTAGCTTCACCAAATGTGCTCTTTATGACAAAAAAAATAGGCGGGCGGTATTATTAAATCTCGGCATTAATTCCGTGCTGAAAGTAACGCTGAGCGATATTATGGGCGTTGATTTTGCCCATTCTGATGATTCTGCCCCCAAAAAGTTGGCGAGCGGTATTATTTTTTCCCGGCATTAAGCACATGGGGAAAGTAACGCTCAGCGATAAGTTTCCTAAAAATGCCCGTCAGTTTCCTTTTTGTGCCAAAATGGGCGATATATGGGCATTATATGTCATTTCAGTGGTAAAATGGATGTTAAGTGGACGTTATGCATTCAAAAAAAAGTGGAGGTTACCGCCCAGAGAATTGTTATGTCACAGAAGAAGGCTATTAGACTCATCGAGCCTGTGCCAAATTAGAAACATCTCATTTACATTAAACACCAAAAAAGCCAACTGGAGATGTCTATCCAATCACCAAAAAGAAAATAAGCTCAAAAAATGACCCAATGATAGAAACATTACAGATTACTATACAACACCGACAGCAGCCAGCGACAATCAATCAAACCAAATGAAGAAACATAATCCCAGATTGCTTCTGAATGAATCCTCACAGCGACACAGCAAGTCCAGATTCTAGTCCCAGTGAACTTCACTTCAATTTCAGCCTCAGGCCGGGGCTGATGAGTTTGAGAATGATTCTCCTTTTTGAGAAGGGTTTGCTAGGCTGTAACCAGATTCCTTCTCTCCTCCTCTCCTCTTCCACATAATACCACCGATGACAATAGCAATCAGGGTGACGGCAGCAATCACAATTCCAACAATCAAACCGACATTTGTTCGCTCTGGGAATAATTTTCCCCTGATTGGGGTTGTTAATCCCGCCCTGCATGTTTGCCGGCCAATTGAAGGAAGCGGGTCTGGGGTGGGCAAGTCACAAACTTGCAGCTGTGTTGATCTGGGCCTCCGACATGATTTTACCTTGATGGGACTTGTTAAGCCCACCCTGCAAGGTTCCCGACCAATTAAAAGGAAGCTGGTCTGATGACATCATCTGATGGCGCGTCATCAGCCAGTTTCCTTAAAGTGACCATGGCCACATTGATTTTGACAGTTGTGCTGTCAGTGTTCTATAGCATTGTGGTGCTGCAAACACTGAGAACCACTGCACAAAGGTGCACGGTTGCAACCAGGCGCTCCCATGAATCCCTCCAGATGCTTATGGAGGGAGTAACAGCATGCAGGGAGGTGTCCAAGCAGCCTGGCTGCCCATTGCTTGGAGGACACAAGCAGGAATGTCGTCAGGAGGACCAGCTGCAGTCGCACAAATCTTTCAATGAACTAAATGGATCAGGAATTGTTACTGCAAAGCCACACTCAACCTCATCCTACTTTGTCACATCCCCATCACTCTGCCTTCCCTATCCTACTCCTGCACATCCTTACATCAACTTACCTTGCACCTCCACCCATCCCTCTCCATCTACATTATCACTTCTCCATCTCACTAGCCACCCCTCATCCTTGTCCAATCATACCAACTAACAACAAACAAGGGTAGGCACTTGTCTGTTTTAGCCAATGTTCATGTGAACTTTCTGTTAATTTTCTGTTAAACATTAAAATCTTTATTTGCAACACTTTGCGTTCTTGGACAGATTTCTGTGCACCTTTAGAAATGGCTTAGGGAGTTGCAGTGAATGGTAAGACATAACGATAACCCTCGCAATGCTGATGAGTGTTTAACGAATGGCTTGGGCATTGTAGGGGTGCTTTATGGTATTGGTGTGGGGTGATGCCAACCTGGCGCATCATGTGGTAGCCAGGTGTACGGCATCAAGTGAAGATAAATCTGGCCATGGTGCAGCCATCCCAGGCATTCCAAGCAGCTATGTGGTTGGGTGCTGATGCCTTCTGTCCTGTGCAGTATCAGTTAATTGTGGGGCATGCTGGTGTTGTTGTTGGTGCTGCTGGTGTGCCTGGTGCTGCTGGTGTTGGGGATGATCATAGTGGGATTCTGAGGACCAAGGTGAAAGAATATAAAGGGCACCGATGCTGATGGAATACATGGCAGGTGAAGTAGAGATGGCAGAAGCAATCTGTCAATGGTGGGAGAGCTAATGAGGTCAGACTGGTTGGAGACTTGTGTAAAGACTTGCAGAATTCTGAATCTGTAGTGGAAATGCATTTTAGGCAAGCTACTGGCTAAGGGAACATTATTCAATCAGCTGGGAGTTTGACTTGACATTTGAAGCTGTCAACTCATCAGCTGAAACAATGGTGAGTGACCTCCTACCTCAGCTTCACTGACCAGGTCTAGGCACAGCGGAAAGCTGGTAGGCGACCTGTCAAATTCAAAAAGCATTGTTAGGTGGCTATAAACAAGGCACTAATGATTTTGATTGCCTCCCCCACCGCTGCCTGTTGGGTCTGCTCAGCGCTGGCAGACCCGACATTTGGTAAAGGTGCGTGGCAGTGAGTTGACAGCAGGGTCCCGACCCACTTCTAAAAAAATCACTTTCCCACCAACCCGCCACAAATCACGCCTGCTGACCCCCAGAAAATTTGCCCCAATAGGTCTTCCTCATCTTGTTTCTCTGTTCACTTTACTTAAGTACCGTTAATTTCTAAGAAAACATGCTTCATACACATTTTAGTAGCCTGAGCATTCATTTAGTTATCGTCGTGTGCTATCTTAGTAATTCCTGAAATATCATTGAGAAACCATTAATGTACATCTGAAGACATGCTGGAAGTGGTCCAAGTTACCAATAAACCTGGGTGACTGTACACTAACCAAAAACTGTGACTTCTCTAGAGATGTAAAAGAATTAGCTTATTGATCACAGCACATATTGCCTGACTGGAGATGTGATCTTTAAATATGTAACCTTTAGCTGTTCTTTAACTTCTCACTCGTGTTTAATAGGAATATTGAGAATATGATGCCCAGTCAAGTTTTCACAGGATAATTACGTTCTCCTGGTTTTAAAACACAGAAAGATAATGTTTTAACTCTGAGGTCCAAATCGTCTTTAAAGTCGTTTAACTAAAAGAAAATGTGCTACATTAGTCTAGAATGTCAATGTCGGGAATATGGGGCAAAATGCACCTGCATACCTCTGTGTGTTAAATTGAGTGCAGAATGCAACAAATGAACACATTTTATTGTAATGATGCATTAATTATATTGTCCTTTTTTATAGAGGCAAAGTCGGTAAGTTCAAAAGTCCTTTTTGTTTTAAGCAAGGTTGGACCTCAAAGTAACATGTGTACCTAGAATGTTTTATAAGGGCTAATTTAACACAGTGACAGTAAAGGTGGAGGGAACTCAGAGCCTGTCATTTGGCTGCATTTTGAACATCACCCAAAATTGCTAAATGGTGTATGGAGTATGAATTCAGATTCTCGAGTAACAGTGGCCTGAATGTTAATCTGGAGGCGGGTTGGGAGCGGGGTGGGGTGGTGACTGTAGGTCCCGCATCAGACTCTTCAGTCACCTGAGAACTTCATTTTAGTGTGGAAGCAAGTTATCCTCGACTCCGGGACTGCCTATGATGATGATGATGGGGTAGTGAATGTGGGGAGTGCGGAGGAAGTGGCTGCAAAGCATTTGGAAACCGGGCAAAATGGTTTCCAATAGTCCCTACTGAATCTAACAGCAGGGACTGATTAGCATTTGACAGCTTTGTTGATGGAGATATTGGCTGGCTGGAGGTGGGTAGGCTGCAGCACTAGGCTGCAGAGAGGAGGGAGGGATCGGGAGTGGTGGTCAGGACCTGGAGGAGCATCGGGAAAGGTGGGGGGGGGGGGCATTGGGACTTGGGAGCTGGAGGAGCATCGGGGCTCGAAGGGGGAGGCCAGGAAGACGATCAGGGGTTGGAGGGGAGCTCAGAGGCCGCATGGGGGGATTGGAGACCTCGTGGGGGATGGGAAGGGAGGCCTTGTGGGTGATGGGATCAGCGGCCTTGTGGGGGATGAGATCGGAGGTCTTGTGGGGGATGGGATCGGAAGCCTTGTGGGGGATGGGATCAGAGACCTTGTGGAGGATGGGATTGGAGGCCTTGTGGAGGATGGGATCGAAGGCCTTGTGGCGATGGGATCAAAGGCCTTGTAGGAGGGATCTGACACCTGGGAGGTGAAATCAGAGACTTGGGGGGGCGGGGGGGGTGGCGGATTGGAGGCCTGGAGGGGGCCACCACGGGAGGGTTCGACTGGGCACAGGAGGGGGTGCCGGGCTGCCTATTGGCGGCTCGGTCGAACCCGCGGCCACCATTGTCGGCTGACTGCAGAGTCATAAATACATAAGAACATAAGAATTAGGAGCAGGAGTTGGCCATTCGGCCCCTCGAGCCTGTTCCACCATTCAATATCATGGCTGATCTTCGAATCAACTCCACTTTCCTGCACTGTCCCCGTATGCCTTGATTCCCTTAATATTCAAAAATCTATCGAACTCCATCTTGAATATACTCAACGACTGAGCCTCCACAGTCCTCCAAGGTAGAGAATTCCAAAGTTTCACCACCCTCTTGGGTGCTGGACCACTGGCCCGGCCGAACCCTTCCCTGGTGGCCCAGTGGGTGCCACGGAGGCCTCACTCAGCCTCGCAGCGTCCCTCCCGTTTAACTAAAGGGGAGGGACATTGCGACACATCAGCGTGACATCGCACTGACATCATCAGCGCCAAGCTGACATGCTCAGCGCCTCCGCGAAAGGACAGCACCCACCTTCCGGCCTGCTCCCGACTCTCTTCCACACCACCCCCACCGCCAACAGCACCCGAGGGAGCTGGGAGGCGTCCGAGAAAACAAAGTCACCAATATCTCTCTATTCTCTGCCCCTTCTGTACAGGTGCTAAATTTTCATCCAATTCAAATTATCCACCCCAAATGGGGCAGAGGGTAATTTCCAACCACTGGCAGAAGCCCCTGCATGTCCATGCGCAGTGCCTGAGAAGCTAACAGAATCCACATACACTGCAGCAATCTTCATTGCCACACATGGTTAAAGACAAAACAAAATGATGCAAGGTTGGGTTTTGGTTCGCTGTTACACTGTGGTTAATGGCACCTGTGTTCACTCTGAAGAGAAATCCAAGTTTATTAAGAGAAAATGTTTTAACATCTTGCAAATGGGAAAGGAAATTCCTTAGACCATACTGAACCAAAATCTTTTTTTTAGAAACACTCTGATAGGCAGAGAAATAAAGTCCTACAGCTGAGAATGAGAGACAAAGACAAGAACTTGTGAAAACATGGAATGTTTTTTTTATGTAAAAGAAAGACAAAATCTTATTGTTGCAGTTAACATATACTCATTGGGAACCCCACGGGTTTTCTCCAGACCAATCTTGCTGTTGAGCAGTTCACCAGGGACAGTATCTGACCGGTAAATAAGGAAATGAGGCACACTGCCCTCACCGTGCTGAAGGACATGATTACTATTCGGAAGGAGCTTTAGCATCGTCTTGGGATGTTCTAACTTGTATGTAGTCAGAGTCGGAAAATTGATGGCCGATGCGAATGACATTCCCACAAGTAGTTGGGACCAGCTGGCTCAAGCTGGGATACAGAGGCAGTAAACATCATTAATGGAACAGAGCTCCAATTCACACGCTGGCAAAATAAATGTTGTGAATGGTTACAGTGTCAGGTAAGGCGCATGCCACATAAACAGTGCTCCATCTATTTGATTACCTCACCAGCTGCAAAAAAATTTACAAAGGACTGTTTAACCAAATTTTTTTTTATTAAAAACTCATTTATTTACAACAGCTGCTTCACATTCTTTTTAAGTTATTTTCTTCAAACACCACCAGGATGTTTACCTTCCTGTTCAGGGTTTAACTTAATTAGATTCATCTGAAAGTACAAACAGATATGGACTTGCACTTGCCGCATCTTTCCTCTAACTCAATATAATTGTTCAACCAAAAATCCACGTGGAGTTACATGCAACAGCCTGAAAAGTCATAAACTTTTCATCTTTTAATAACTTAACCTGTGATTCTTCGTAGACACGTCAGCCTAGAAATTGGGCATCGAAACAACCTGCTGGTGTCACCACGGCCTCGGGTTTACGGCTGCTGAAAATTACCACAGTGCTACCGGGCAAAGATTCGCGCTGGGGATAAAGATATTTAGCCAAATGTTAACTTACATTGAAACACCTTCCTTGTGGCGTTGGTAGAGCCATCTGACCTGAAGTTCCCATCCAGGAGTGGTGTTGCAGCTTCTTACAGCCTCTGGGAGCGACATTGTGGAGTTCGCAATGATTTGTGGGAAATTAAACGGGCTATGAATTAAAGGGTTACGCATTCAGAACTAATGAAAATTAAAATCAAGTGAAAAAATGAAGTTTTCAGCCCATAGCTCCTTTTAAAAAAAAACATTAACATTAAAAATAAGTCCCAAATAGGAGTCTTCTGCACATAAAGCTGAGTTCCCTTCTAGACCTCAAAAAATGAGAAAAGAGCATCAGGACCAACACAAATGGTTCAGCAGGCAAGGGTAGGGGCACCCAGAGTCCTGCAAGCAGCACCCTAGCTTTGTGCAGAGGATCAACAAGAGAGGTCCACTACTCATCTCCCATTCCAAGCCTCTCCTCACACCCTTGGAGGAGATGGTGCAGGCCATTCTTGGCAGGGGCATGGCTGAGCCCCTGGCCAGCGACAGGACAGAAAGGATGCAAGATGCAGGTATCCTCATACATTATCCTCCTTCTAACATGCAACTCTTGCTTTGCCGCCATCCCCTCACCTCAAATCCACCCTTTTGCCTTCCCCATTTCACACACCCAAGAAATTCAACCTGCCCACCCAGTGGTTGGCTAAGAAGAGGGAGAGGAGAGTGAAGAAGAAGAAGAAATACCGTCACTTGATTTGACACTCCCAGCCACCAGCTCCTCAAGGTCAACCAGCAAAGCCATTTACAGTGTACCCCATTACAAGTCAGCAGTCTTCCACCAGCCATGCTGCAACCACTGGCGTCATACTGCATGATATCACTAGAATAGGCAAAGGCACACAAATAGCAGCCATTAAAAGAATGCATAAGGGCGCTGAGTTGATTTCTTTATGTCATATTGGATGGATAGATGTATAAAGTTGGATTGGAAAGTTTGCTTTGTGGTGGCTTCTATTTCAACATTGTGGCCAAGAGGACACTGTGATGGTCAATAACAGAGGGTAGATAAGATGTGGGGCTAATGTTGAAAGGGGAATTGGAGCCCCAGGCGAATGATTCCATTCTGGATATCTCAGCCAGAAAGGGGCTGTCTGGGCTGCATTTTTCCTTTTTCTTCCTCCTCTTCAGCTTCTTCCTCTTTTGTGTCTTCCTCTTCCCTCTGCAAGCAAATGCTGTAAATCTTAAATGACAGCATAAAATGCTGGAAACACACAGCAGGTCAGGCAGCATCTTGACCTGAGACGTGAACTCTGTTTCTCTCTCCATGATTGTTACCTGATCTGCAGATGTGCCATCAGTTGAAAGTAGAGGCCAGCTGCTGCAGCATGTCTGTCTTCTCAGAGGCCGTCCTTTACCATCCAAAGCCTTGCAAGCATCCAGCAGCACTCCCTACACACACAAAAAAAAACTTTTAACATATATTGCAGGAAGCCACTTCAGTAAAATCAAGAAATCAAAAAGCTGAAATGCAAACTTACCTGAAAGATGTGTGTGCCCTTTTAAGAGGGGTTGATGACAGCATCTCTGTCAGTCTGCTTGCACGCCGGGTTTACCTGGCATGCATAGGACCCAGCGGCTAGGGTCGAAGGTCACCATGGTAACATTAAGTTGCCATTGCACACTGACTGACATCACCACAGAGCCACTTTTCTTTTCAGGTCGGTGCTGCTTACCGGCAGCGCCACCAGGACCATGAAAATGGAGGATGCCGCGGGAATCACCACCAGCTGGCAGAAGAGCGGCCACCGCCACGTTCGCCAAATTACGCCGCGTTAACAGGTGGCGATAAGGTAGGGAATTTCTCCCTAGAATACTTCTACTTTTGTTTTATGCTCCTGTTTTAATTCATTTTCTATTTACATCCTCTTCCGACACAGTACACTATTTCCAAGTTAAAAGACTAGGCAGTCAGCCCACTGTGCAGCCTTGCTGATCTCAACCCAGCTGCTAACAGATAGTGAAGAGATTATATTGGCTTGTCCCTGACCTTAACCTTCCCTCCACATAGGGAAGCAGCTGACCTCCACAGCTGAAAGTGGAAAGTCACTCCATTATTGAATCAATGACACAAATTATTCTGAGGCACTTCTCTGCACCAGAGGGTGGCTCTCTTGTGTTATATAATAAGACAATCACATTGAGGTGTTATTTTAAATATATTCAATCATAATTTGCTTTACCTTTTCAAATGTGCCATGTTTCAAAATGTTAAAACATTAAGGCCGGGAAATCTGATAGCACTAAAAGATGGGCGCGGGCACTGGGATGTTCGATATGCTTGCACTGATTCAAAAAACGCAAGCAGCATGTCAATTTGGTGCTGGTTGCGAATTTAAATGATTTTAGCTGACACACTGTGTGCTCAGCAAGCAGCCCAACGTTTGCACCGCTGGGGTGATGCCACATTTCCTTAAAGCTGGGCCATTAGTTTTCAAGGCAGTCTCTAGCCTTTGAACTGCCTTCTGCAAGGAAAAATTAAAAATCATTCAAAACTAGGCAGTCTGCAGCTCTTAAAGCTGAACTACCTTCTGCACATAAAAAATGGTAAAAGTGCTTCAACAATAACACAAATGGCTCAACAGGCCAGGGAAAGTGCACCTAGGGTCTTGGATGCTGCGCTCGAGTTTTGTGCAGGGCGGCAGCACTGGAAGAGAGGTTCTCTACCCAAAGGGGGCCAGGAGGCCCTCCAGAAAGAAGGATGTGGGACCAAGTCGCCGAGACTGTCACTGCCAGCAGTGTCACCCCCAGGAGTTGGCTCCAGTGCCGAAAGAAGTTTCATGAGCTCAGACGAGTGGTCAAGGTCAGAGATTGCGTCTTCAAACGTGGTCTCCTATCAACTGCACCGCTTCTTCCATGTATGGTTTGGAGAGGGCAGTATCCAGGGCAGTGATGTCCAAACTCACAGTTGTGCGTCAATTCAGGCATTGCATCCTGATTGACATCATGATCTGCTTATTTACATTTGGGAGGCATGTGCAGGCAACAGCAGCGCTAACAACCTCCCCAAAATGGCGGCTACCGTGTTGCGGACTGAAAGCGAGGCAGCCGCCATTTTGTCAGCAAAAGCGGCCTTAATGACCAATTCTACACCCTCAAATTTCGCAGCCAATTACTTCTTCAAACCAAAGTGATTTAAAAAAAAATCTTAACCAGAGAAAGAAATCTTCATCCCTCATCCAAAGAAGTCATCAATGCAAGGGTTGGATTTATGTCATTCAGAAATCTGCAAGTTAATACATATCTTTCTAAAATTACATTAGAAAGTTTGAAGGTTATTCACTACGGCTTGTTTTTCTGAACATCCCCCTGCCCCCAGGCATCCCAGGTGATATCAGATGATGCAGTTCTGGACCATACCAAGTATTTCTGGGTTCAGATCATTAATATGTTTTGAGGAAGCATTTGGTAGACCGCGTGCCTAGAATTGGGTGATTTCTCCAATGTGGAAGGGAATTAAAGGCCTGCAGTGGTTCAATAGATGAAATGGCACTTTGCAGAAATGAGTTGTGTATCTGCTTCTCCCCAGATTGTCTGGCAGCAATCTGGGGAGAAGCAGGAGACCTTGTCTTGATGGGGATTACATTGAAATCTTACTGCCCAAGTGCTGCTAGAAGGGACCTTCTCTTTCCCCTAGGTGAACAAGGGTGGGTAAGATGGTGAGCCAACAATCTTGGCAGGATATGACAACACCATAAATGCAGGGAACATTGTGTGGAGACATAGCTCTAGTATCATAAGAAATTCAATAATCTCAATAGAAGTGGCAAAGTAAGGGACCACAATATTGTCTCATATTTATACATTGTACCAATGAATAATATCTTGAGCTCTTCCTTCCTACCTATGCATCCAATCACTTTGTCTTCACCTTCCCCTTAGTGACCATGATACTGCACAGTGCACTTTCCATCATGTCTCTTGCCCAACACAACTCCTTTAGTAGTAAATTACAGAGAACAATATGCTGACAGCTATTTCTATGACCAGTACCTCCATGCTGTTTACTTCTGTCTTCACAGGGCCTATGGAAAGCATCTTAGCTCATGGGCATAGAAAGATTCCATATTGCCATTGCCAGATAATCAGTGCATGCTTCTGCTTTTGTAGGAGATGATAATACACAACAGGAGAAAGAGAGGGAAAGGATGCAGGGCAGATGACCCATGAATTAGGCCCTCCAAATCCTAAACCAGGACATGGATGGGCTTGCAGCATGAAGAGAAGCAACAAGCATGGCCTCAGTTCAGTTTTTATTCAACACTTATTCTTCTTTCACTTTCTATCTACTCAGTCACACAATCACTGACAACAAAGCTTTCTTTAATCAACACCTTTGTGCCAGCACTCTGGTAAAGGCTACTTGACAAATATGTTGGAATGAAGATTTGATGCTAACACCATTCTTTTTTTTTGTGTATGGCATGAGAAGCAGTGAGAGGGCTTTCTCAGCTGCAGTAGCCATGCATTTTGTCTGGGACTCATTACTCCATTTCACTCTGGAAAGTACAGCACAGATCCATCCACCCTGGGGGATTGAGACAGAAAAGGCGCAATTTTGCCACATGCGGCGGAATCGATTGCC
This sequence comes from Pristiophorus japonicus, assembly GCF_044704955.1. Lineage (NCBI taxonomy): Eukaryota > Metazoa > Chordata > Chondrichthyes > Pristiophoridae > Pristiophorus > Pristiophorus japonicus. The sequence continues at coordinate 195,779,354 of NC_091984.1, read as the reverse complement.
ACCGGGGTTGGTGGCAAGTGGTATGCCCACTCTCGACTTGAGCCCGCCCTCTGTCGCAAATCTTCCGATGATTGTGCTTGTTAAGCTCACCCTGCAGACTTCTCAGCTAATTAAGAGGAAGCCAGTCTGATGATGTCATTTGATGACATGTCATCAGCCAGTTTCCTTAAAGGGACCATGCCCACATTGATTTTGATAATTCTTCTATCAGTGTTCTACAGCATTAAGGTGTTGCAATCACTGACAAGCATTTCAAAGAGGTTCACGGCTGCACCCAGGCTCTCCCATGACACCCTCCAGATGCTTATGGCGGGAGTCACAGCACGTGGGGAGGTTCTCTTCCCTTCCACTGGATGGAGGGGACCTCCCCAGGACAACAATGCAGCCTGGTTGCATATTGTATAGTAGGGCACACTCACCCTCATCTTTGTCCAATCATACCAACTAACAACATGCAAGGGTAGGCACTTGGGTTCTTTAGCCAATATTCATGTATCATTAATGTTGATGTGCTGTCAAACATTGAAATCTTTATTTTCAGCACTTTGCGTTCTTGGACAGATTTGTGTGCATCTTTGGAAATGGCTTAGTGAGTTGTAGTGAATGGTGAGACATAAGGGTAGCCCCCACAATGATGATAAGTGTGAAAGGAATGGGTTGGGCATTGCAGGGTTGCTTTATGGAGCTGGTGTGGGGTGGTGCCAACCTGGCACATCATGTGGCAGTCAGGGTGTACAGCGTGAAGTGAAGTAAATGTGGCCATGGTCAGGCCATCACTGGCCTCCCAGGCAGCAATGTGGTCGGGTGCTGATGGCCTGTGTCCTGTGCAGTATCAGGTGATTGCAGAGAAGGTTGGTGTTGCTGTTGGTGATGCTGGTGTGTTTACTGATGTTGGTGGTGGGGCTGATCGTGGTGGGATTCTAAGGACTAAGGTGAGATTATTTTTCATGGGCACTGATGCTGCTGGAATAGATGGCAGGTAAGGTTGAGATGACAGAAGTGATCTGTCAATGGTGAGAGAGGTTACACCAAGGAGGTGACAGTGAATAGAGAGTTCACTGCAAACACTTCCAAATTGCATACAGCTCAAAAGTCTCTTCCAAAACCTGAAAGCGTCAGATTGTGACATTGGAAAGTGAACAGATGTGAAACAGTAGCTTTTATACCACTTCTGCAGCTGTCAACTTGCCAAAGTAATGGAGAGTCACTGAGAACCCGACTCCACTTACCTGCTGTGTTCCTCGAGGGACGGCAAACCCGTCAAAAGTTTGGTAAAATTGTAAGTGCCTGCTTTTAAGTCTGTTAATAAGCATTTAAGTACCTTTTAATGATGTTAATTACTTGTTCCGTCACTTGCTGTCAGGTCTGCGATCTGCACACAGATCTGACAGTTCAGAAACTTACACGGAGGCGGGTTCAGAGTGGGATCCCGACCCACTGTGAATCACGACCATTTTGACAGCGGGCCTGTCTCCAAACCCACACTCACAGGGCTGGGAAGATTCTGGCCTCAGTGTGAGGGGAGCACATTGGGTGAACCGCAGAGCATGAGCAGATGGAGATGGCTCAGGAAGTGTCTGGCAAGAAGGTCATCTTGCACCCATCCCCTGCTGAGGAGAGAAATGATCCTGATCCCTCAGACCTGGTTTTTTAGGGAAAGATGCTTTTCCAACAGAAGAGATTTTTAAGTGATATGCCTAGGATTTTTCAAAGCATTGAGGTTAGTGTGAAGGATTCCACAACCTGCATGTGGGTAGTTGTTATGTACCACATAAAAAGTATGCAGTCAGTCTTGGAATGAGTGCCACCTCAGGGATACCTTTAGGCAGCACCTCACAAAAGAGGCCATTGTGCTAACCATTGCCTCTCTCATGAATACGGAGACTTGTGTCAGCTGCAATGACACCTCCTCTTTCAATGGGACAACTGATCATCTTGGCCAAATACAGGGATCCATTAATGGGGGCTTCATCACTGTCATTGATACCACAAAATCTGTTCACCCACAGATTAGCGGGCAAAGTGGCACAGAAGCCAGGAGCAGGGGTAGGCTGGACCTGGCAATGGGTGATGGTATTCTCACTCCCAATACCACCTCATTTACACCTTTCTACCATCCCTTTCTGAGGCACCAGAAAGTGGGCAGGGCCATGTCTGCAATTCCCTCCCTAAACCCAGCTGCCTTTCCATCTCCATCTCTGCCTTCAAGAATGTTCTTAAAACCCACCTCTTTGGCCAAGCTTTTCATCATCTTTCCTAACCTCTCCTTTGGCTTGACATCCATTCTTCTTATCACTCTGTGAATAAGTGTGGGATGTTTTTCTACATTAAAGATGTTATATAAAAACAAGTTGGTTGTGTATAAATGTGATTTGTACAACGATATAGTGAATTGAGTCAGAAATAAAAATGGTAGCTGAAACTATTTTGAAAAAATAACTACAGCCTCATTAATGACTGAAATTGCAGTCTTTTAAGTCGTTGCTTTTGTGTAGGCTTCTATGCGTTCTGTACTGATCTTGATTTCAGTAAATCAATATGTTTGGGTAACCTATTTGAGCGAAAGAGATATTTAATGTGCCGCCCATAGATGTAATATGTGATGTGCTTTATGTCAGAATTATGGTTTTCTATTTTTTTAGCCAATTAAGATTTGATGCCTAAAGTATGATGACTACTTGAGACGTAATGATATCTATGAGAATTTTATTATTGAACTGTCTATGAATTGTATATTTACAGTTATTTTGTCTCAAAGGTATGCTGTTTTATGTATGCATTCAAAGAAAGTTTCACATGCACATTTTAAAATAATACAAATTTAAGGGGAAAACGTACATACACTGAGGGAAATACACAATGAAGTCTGAAAAGGTTTTCAGGAGCAGTCATTTTTTCATGTGCTGTACTCTAAGACTAAGACTAATGCACCATATTGTCATGACCTTATGGATTCTCCTGTTTGAAATGCATTAAACAAAGTGTTGACATATAGTATTGGATTTTAGTATTTAAAATTGTACATAACCTTTTACGCGTGACTTAGTTTGTGCTTCAATAAAATGGTCACCTTACACCTTCAGGTGTATTTAAATCCCCTTAGAGGCTAAGGTTGATGTGTGATGTGTTGTTTAAAAAACAGTCATCTCATCTAGCCTTGTTTCTCACTTGTTAAAGGGAGGCTGTAGTATTTCAACTGACAGAGACTACTAATAGTGTGGGTTGGGTTTCGATTGCATGATTTCAGAAATCCCTGGTGGAAACTTTGGTCCTGGGCTGTGTCAAGAGTACTTGTGCTGTGTCAGAGGTACTTGTTCCTATTCTCGCAACCTCTTCAGTTAGGATTGTAACTGGTAGTATTCTGATTCCCGAGAAGCACCCCATCAATACAACAGGTAGGGTCAGCAGGAGCTGCAAGAGAACTTGGCCAGTGTTCTCAATTTAGCACAAGTGTTAGTCAGGAATGAATCAACCTTTGACCAAGGATGGGAGCTAAGACTTTTGCATCAGGTGTCAGGTGCTTGTTACAAGCCAAGAGGGACTCCCTGGAAGGGTGTTAGAAAATGTCAGAAGACTCATTGATGTATTAGTGTTCAAGTGAAGGAAAGATATTTCTTTGCCCATTGTTGTTTTCGATATTGCATATAGTTTTGAATATCAAAATTAATAAATTTGGAAAATGAAAACCATGGAATGCAAACAAATATAATCGAGAAGTAAGTTGCTTATAATTAAGGATGTATCAGGAAATGGTGGGGGCGTATAGCGCTCGTGTTTTAGGTGCTGCACAGTCACATAAGGATTAAAAATGGGGTCCGAGATGCGCACGCACACCTCCAATGGGAAGTGCGCAGGATGCCATCTTGATAAAGGGGTTGGCACACTTGTGCCTGATGACCACCAGCAGCATGCAGAGCAGTGAGACGATGACGTAAATCAACGTGCATTGCTGATTTGACACCAGCATTGCCATTTTTGAACTGTACACTTTATTTCACGAAAGTTTGAATAGTCTGCACGGAGTGGTCTAGCTGGTGTTGAAGAACGTTTTTGGTCAGTTAAAATCTTGTGCTGAAACAAGTTGCTTCCAAATATGGGCGGCCTGGTAGGGCTTCCTCTGGGAATTTAGCATGACTTGAAGAATGAAGAGAGGCCACGCCGAGCAGGGCAAACTGCCAGAAGAGAGAGGAGGAGGAGAGGGAGAAGGGCTCTCAGCTGGAGGCAATATTTGCCGAGAGTCTTCAGGGAGCAATTCTCTTGCCTCAGCTTCAACAAGGACCAATGCTTGAGACACCTTTGCTTCACAAAAGAGGTTGTGACTGAAATCTTCCAACTTCTTCAGTTACAACTGCAACCACAAAGTAGGGCAAGACCTGCATTGCCTTTAGCTAAGGTAATCGAGGCTCTTAACTTTTATGCGTCTGGCTCTTTCTAGGCTGCTGCTGGAGATATAAGCAATATCTTGAAGTTTGCAGCATATTGCTGCATAAGGGAAGTCGCTGAGGCTCTCTATACATGGAGAAACACTCTCATCTCATCCTTCTTGCCAGAGACAAGCAGGAGGAGCGAGCACGAGAGTTTGCATAGATTTCAGGTTTTCCCATGGTGCAGGGCATCTACCAGGTGAACTCAGCCATTTTCATGAATAGAAAGGGATTTCACTCACTCAATGAGCAGCTGATATGCGATCACAGGCAACGCATAATGTAGGTAGCAGTATGATTCCTTCAGTCTGCTCCTCTGTGTCACCCACCACGGCAAGTCAAATGCGGCTACTGAGAAACAAGGGGGGTTATCTACACATGACATGGTTCATGGCTCAGGTCCAGAACCCATGCACACATGGACAACATGCCTACAATGAGAGTCATGCTTCTACAAGGAACATTATAGAGCAGATCATCAGCCTCCTCAAATAACGCTTCCGCTGCCCGGACCACTCTGGAGGATCCCTGCAGTACTCAGCTGAGTGGGTATCGAGATTTGTGGTAGATGCTGCATGCTGCACAACCTGGCCATTATGAGGGAATGGCCCTTGCCACCACGTATCAGGTGAGAAACTGATGAGCAGGAGCACGAGGAAGAGGATGAGGATGTGGTGGAGTAGAAATTGCAACAGGATGTGGAGGAACTGGAAGAGGAAGGAAGGTTACAAGGTAGATAACCCTTTTCTACCCAGGTGCTACGTGATCAAATAATTCATGAGCAACACGAGTAAACTCAACCACAACTCCCCATTCATCAACAGGCACACACTCCTTACCTTTACTCTATCACTGACCATCACATTGATCTCTTTCTGACAAAACAAAAATAAATACCACCAAAAATGCACATTCCAATCCAATCTTATACATTCCCTCATTAAATAATTACAAAATTAAACTGAGCATCCTTGTGCAATTCCTTAGCTTCTGACTGCTGTGTACCTCTGTCTCTCCAGCGGTGAGGTGCTTCCCAAGTGGTTGCAGTATGAGTGGCAGAAGGCTGCTGACCTTCAATTGAGGAGACTACAGATGACCTTGGAGGGCGACCTCGAGCAGCTCTGGGCCTGACTTCAGACTGCAGCATCTCGACCTAGCCTGCAGCGGTCTAGCTGGCTGGCTGACAGGCAACAGCAAGGGCACTGGCAGGGTGACAAGGGTGGGAGCAGCAATGTTGTTATCCTGAGAGAGGACAGCAACTTTGTGTTCCAACGAGTACACTCCCAGGGTGGCGCCTCAGCAATCCTACTAACCTGTTGGACAACAGATTGATGGACTGCTGCGATACCGGAAAAGTGGGCTTGAGGGACTAAAGGTCTTTTCCTGCCTGCACCTGTTACTATGCCGCTCCATCACCTGGCAACAGGCTTTGTTTCCTTCCTCTACATTAACTGTGCCAGCCATTTGCAAACAATCTATTCCAGCTCTTTAAGGACTGCTTATACATGATTTCCCGTCCCTCCACCCTCCCGTTTTGGTAAGCTTCCAACAACCCTATCTGAGCCGAGCATCATCCACACGATGAAAATGAAGCTGTTGCTGCAAAATTTGCATTTGATAAAGTGCCACATAATCGGCTTACCAGCAAAGTTGAAGGGTCAGTGGCAGAATGGATACGAAATTGGCTAAGCGACCTGCAACCTTGGATGGTGGGGCCATGGGTCTGTGACGCTGTGGCACAACACCACCACCACCACCACTGGGCTGGGAACTGCAACCTCAGATGGTGGGGCCACGGGTCTGCGATGCTGCGGCACAACACCACCACCACCACTGGGACCTGCAACTTCGGACGATGGAAAACCATGGAATGTTGAACCACTAATCACGGAAGAGCCTGGCAAGTGAGATATGTTGACCTCCTCAAGATTCAGTAGAAGACTCCTGTCATCGAACCCCTCCCACATCCACTCAAAGTGCCCCTCACGCCAATGTTGTTCTGGAGGGTTGCTTTCCTCTTCAGGCTCGTCCACGTCTAAATCTTGATTTGGATAATCAGGAGGATTGTCCTCAAGTTCTGCAACATATAACAGAACAGTGAAATGGGTGGCATGCATAGGCTCACACATAGCAGGCCAGGCAGCAGGTTGATTTGAAGGGCCACGATGACTTTTCATGACTTACCCACTCCCTCAAGTGCGGGCCCAGCTTGTGCAGTACTGATGGTTTTTCTCCAGGCAGGACCCATCAAAGCAATGACTCTCTCTTCCAAGGATGTCAGTGGATGCAGATTTGCCGGTCCTCCTCCTGTTCTAATTGTTTCCCTTTTGTTGTGGGCTGGTTTCTTCTGCAAAGATGAAAATGCAACTTTTTAGAGAGGGTGTCGTTCTGCTGGGTAGGACATATACAGCTGGTCACATTTACAATTGAAATTACATTGAATGAATGGGAATATTACTTACACCAGCTACTTGACCAAGGTCCTGCCACTTCTTTTTACACGGCCTTCCAGGTCGCTTGTTGATCACCAATCCGCAGAATTCTCCTGCAACTTCGTTCCAGCGTTTCTTCATCACTTTGGGTGGCACTTTTGTGTGACCTCTGCTGGTATCCAGGTGCTGCCATCTGTTCTCAATGACAGTAACTAGTGCCTCAACTTCATCATGCAAGAAATTCTTTGTTCTTGGTGGACGTTGCTGCATTATTGCTGCAACTGCTTGGCAACATTAAGAGAACTTTTGCAATACTCTGAGACACTTTCCACTGCACTTAGTCAAACTGTGATTTTTCAAAACACACAGTCCTCTGTGACAATTAACAGCACTTTTGCAATGATCCCAAACACTCTTCCAGTCATGCAACAGTTAATTTCAGGCAGGACACTGCTGCTTGCATTCAGCACAGCAGCTATTTCGATTCAGAGCTCTCCTTCTGGCACGCAACGAATAGCAGCTGCGATGTACTTTTAAAATGGCCGAGTGCCAAGTTTTGCCGCTATTGCGGCATTTGTGAACATTGGGCTGACACCACTGCGCATGTGCGCAGGTCCGGCACTGTTTTCGGCTCTGGCCTGTTGCTCCGCCCCCCGCTTCAGAATGCATGCCACACCGGGACTCCGGGGACTCTGAAGAGCGGCGAGGATGGGGTAACTTTTTCCCGCCGCCGTTTCCAGCGCGCAAAGTCGACGCACTTAAGGTCAGTGCGCTGAAAAAAGGAGTTGGGCAAAGTTGAGCCCAAAGATCCTAAACCCCTGAATACCTCCTCTTTTATGATATTTATCCCATCCAATACTTCACTCTCTTTCTCCTTAACCTCAACATCGGCATCATCCCCTTTTGTGAAGACAGCCGCAAAGTGTTCATTAAGTACCTTACCTTCACCCTCCACCTCCACAGATAGGTTACCATTTTTGGCCTTAATAGGCCCCACTCTTTCCTTAGTTATCCTCTTGCTCTTTATGTAATTATAAAAAATCTTTGGGTTTTCTGTGACTCTACTTGACAATATTTGTTCATGGCCTCTCTTTGCTTTCCTAATTTCCATTTAAATTTCACCCCTACACTTTCTATACTCTTCTAGGCTTTCTGAAGTATTGAGCTCTCAATGTCTGATATAAGCTTCCCTTTTTTGCCTTATCTTACCCTGTATGCACATTGCCATCCAGGGGGCTCTAAATTTGGCAGTTCTACCCTTTTTCTTTGTGGGAACATATTTACCCTGAATTCCATGTACCTCCCTCTTGAATGCCTCCCACTAGTCTGTCACTGATTTACCTTCCAGTCCACTTTTGCTAAATCACTTCTCAGCCTAATAAAATTGGCCTTCCCCCAAATTAGAACCTTTACTCCTGTTTTATCTTTGCCCTGAACCAAACCTAGGCTAAAACTAACTGAATTATGATCACAACCACAAAAATGTGCTTCCACTGATACTCCTTCCACCTGCCCAGCTTCATTCACAAAAACTAAATACAGAACTGCCCTCCCCCCCGCCACCTCTTGTTGGACTTGCATGCAATTTAGGAATTATGTGTCCTCTATACCTTTTGCACTGACTGTATCCCAGTTAATATTCGAGTAATGGAAATCCTCCACTATTGCTGCCCTATTGTTTGGCACTTGTCTGAAAAGTGCCTACAAATTTGCTCTTCTATCTCCCTCTGACTGTTTGGGGGTCTATAGTACACTCCCAGCAGTGTGATTGCCCCATTTTTGTTCTTCAGTTCAACCCATATAGCCTCATATCAGGGGCAAAATTGCCCCGTACACAATTTGAATGAAATGAAAATTTAGCGCCCGGCGAGATCTTTGAATCAAAAAAATCTGCCGTGTGGTATCGGAGGCACAATTCACCTCCACGGGGCGATAGAGGGGTGGAAGCACCGATCGGTAACAATGTCCCTCCCCTTCTTTTAAAGGGGAGGGCTGCTGCAAACTCTGCAGCCGCTTTCCTGGTGCTCACTGAGCCACCATTGAGGGTTTCGGCCAGGCCAGCAGCCCAGCACCCAGAGAAGGTGCCGAACTATATGTTGGCAGCCTGGCCAAACCAGCTGCCGCCATTGTTGGGCTGACTGCAAAGTCAGCTGACAGAAAAAAGATGCCGGCCACAGCGCAAGACCCTCCCCTTTAAGGGCGGATGAGGCGCCCCAGCCACCACAGCTTTGCGACCCGGAAATGGTGGGGGGGGGGGGGGTGGGCGGTGAGATTCCTACTCTGGCAAGGAAACAGTTGTTAGTGACCCAGGAGGGTTCCAATCAACATTAATATAGTCCCAAGGCGGTGACAGCAACAGAAGCAATGCCGCAGAAAAATCAACGCCAGGGCACTCAAAGACTCAACTAAGAGAGCCCTATACAGCCAGTGCCTCACTGCCAACCTGGCGACCCTCGATGACCCCGAGACGCAGAGTGCTTACAGTGCTTGTCTGCCCTCCAGGCCACCATAACCAGTGCCTGCGAAGAGAAGCTCAATCACTCAACCAGGAAACACCAGGACTGGTTTGAAGAGACTGACTAGGAGATCCAGGAGCTAATAAACTGCAAGCGCAGGGCATTTCTGAACCTAAAGCAACAACCCAACTCGAGAGCAGCAAAGCAGCTCTACAGACGGCTGAAGGCCGAGCTCCAACAAAAAACCTGCGACCTAAAAAATAGATGGTGGGTGGAGAAAACACAGGAGATTCAGCAGCTGGCCGACAGCCATGACGTGTGAGGATTCTTCACCGCAGTCAAGAACGGGAAGGCACTCATCAAGGACACCGAGGCAGTCAGGGCCCGCTGGAAGGAGCACTTCGAAGATCACCTTAACCGAGGCTCTGCCATTGACACGAGTATCCTCAACTCCATCCCGTAGCATGCTACCCGCCATCATCTCAGCAAACCCCAGCCCTACACGAGTTTGAAAAGGCCAGCCATCAGCTCAAGAACAAGGCATCAGAAGCAGATATAATTCCCGCCGAGGCATTGAAGTATGGCGGAGAGGCACTATTGGCACGACTGTATGACCTCATCTATCTCATATGGAAGGAGGAGTGCATGCCTAGAGATCTCAGAGATGCCGTAAGCATGTCCATCTTTAAAAAAAGGGGATGTCCGACTGCGGCAACTACAGAGGAATCTCCCTGTTGTTGGCCACTGGCAAAGTCATCGCTAGAATTCTCCTCAACCGTCTTCTCCCTGTTGCTGAGGAGCTCCTCCCAGAGTCACATTGCGGATTCCATCCCCTACGGGGTACAATGGACATGATCTTCATGGCGCGACAACTGCAAGAGAAATGCAGGGAACAGCATCAACCATTGTACATGGCCTTCTTTGACCTCACGAGAGCCATTGACACTGTTAACCGTGAGGGACTATGGGAGCTTCCTTCTCCGTTTCGGCTGCCCACAAAAGTTTGTCACCATCCTCTGCCTGCTCCACAACGACATGCAGGCCGTGATCCTGACCAACGGATCCACCACAGACCCAATCCACGTCCGGTCCGGGGTCAAACAGGGCTGCGTCTTCGCGCCAACCCTCTTCTCGATCTTCCTCGCTACAATGCTCCATCTCACACTCAACAAGCTCCCCTCTGGAGTGGAACTAAACTATAGAACCAGTGGGAACCTGTTCAACCTTCGTCGCCTCCAGGCTAGATCCAAGACCATCCTATTCTCTCTCGGCAAATTACAGTATGTGGACAACGCTTGCATCTGCGCACATTCAGAGGCTGAACTCCAAGCCATCGTCAACATCTTCACCGAGGCATACAAAAGCATGAGCCTTTCACTAAACATCAATAAGACAAAGCTCCTCCACCAACCTGACCTCGCCACACAGCACCGCCCCAAATCATCAAAATCCATGGCGCGGCCTTGGACAACATGGACCACTTTCCATACCTCGGGAGCCTACTATCAGCAAAAGCAGACATCGACGACAAGGTACAACACTGCCTCCAGTGCACCAGCATAGCCTTCGGTCACCTAAGGAAGAGAGTGTTCGAGGATCAGGTCCTCAAATCTGGCACCAAGCTTATGGTCTACAGGGCTGCAGTGATACCCGCCCTCCTGTATGGTTCGGAGACATGGACCATATACAGTAGACACCTCAAATTGCTGGAGAAATACCACCAACGATGTCTCTGCAAGATCCTGCAAATCCCCTGGGAGGATAGATGCACCAACTCAATCAGGCCAACTCGATCCCCAGCATCGAAGCACTGATCACACTCAACCAGCTCCGTTGGGCAGGCCACATTGTCCGCATGCCCGACACAAGACTTCCAAAGCAAGCGCTCTACTCTGAATTCTACACGGCAAGCAAGCCCCAGGTGGGCAGAGGAAACATTTCAAGCACACCCTCAAAGCCACCTTGATAAAGTGCAACATCCCCACTGACACCTGGGAATCCCTGGCCAAAGACCACCCTAAATGGAGGAAGAGCATCTGGGAGGGCGCTGAGCACCTTGAGTCTCCTCACCGAGAGCATGCAGAAAACAAGCGCAGGCAACAAAAAGAGTGTGCGGCAAACCAGACTCCCACCCACACTTTCCTTCAACAACTATCTGTCCCACCTGTGACAGAGACTGTAATTCCCGTATTGGACTGTATAGTCACCTGAGAACTCACTTTCAGAGTGGAAGCAAGTCTTCCTTGATTTCGAGGGACTGCCTATGATGATGATGTTTACGCTAGATTTCCTCCCAATAAGCCATATCACAAAAGGATGGATGTGACACAGTGCTGACCACTGCCTCATCATTAAATGTAAAGGACTAACCACATTCTGTGCAAAGTGTAGAAGCAGCTCTGGAATCACTAGTGCCAAGTTTTTCTTGAAGCAGATTACCTTTGAATTTCATCCAGTGTTAATTTAAAAAGTTTGAGTGCAGAGTTCTGTGACATTCATTTGTAGGAAATGTACATTGCTGCAATCTCTTCAGGTCCTGCCAGGTGCAGACACTAGAAAATGCCACAGAGGAATTCTGGAAAAAGTATTAGCATCTATTTTCTCCCTGCACTGTATGCAATTTTTGCACGTTATATGGGAGCATGGCAGAGGCAAAATTGGCCCTGCTGAGTTTACCTACATAACATAAATCACTGCACATCAACGGCACTTACTGCATGTGAAGCACTTTGAGAAGTTTTTGAAAAGGGCAAAAGGTGTTGGATAAATGCAAGTCTTTCTTCTTTATGAAAATGTTTAATCATATTTTTTCAACTTGACTTGCACACAAGAGCTGCAGGCAGGGAGATTAAAATGATGCAATAAAATTATTGAAATAATTGCATGTTACTAACAGCTCAGCTCTTTTAGTTTTTTTCTTGTGTATACAATAATTCAACCAAAGATGAAGTTCTTTTCAAAGCTCAAAATAGTCAAATATCTTAAAATGATCTGAATGATAATTGATCAGCTTAAGAAGCTAAGGAGCTGCAGAGACAAAACCCATCACATATATCTTTACATTAAGGATGCTTGCTGCATGTGTACAGTTGTGCAATGATTGTTTTTCCTGCCAGCTAAATTCCATTTTATTATGCTTTATTCTTTGTTATAACTTCTGCATAACATTTGGAAATGTTTGTGAGCTTCCACTGTAAATATCTACTGCTTCATTATTGCTGTACAGGTATAGGGATGTGGGCCTGTGTTTTAAAACATAAAATAAATATAAGATGCAGCGTGTTGGAAGGTAGTAACTCATGGGGGTTTCAGATGGTGTCATCGCCAGCCAGAACAAAGCTTAAGTAGTTTAAAAAGGTCACCTAGACTGGAAATGTACTGCTGACTTGAGGCATATCTTGCAGTATTTGTATTCCTTTACATTTAATTCAAAATATTTTCATGATCAAGTTCAGAAGTATTAGAATGAACAATGAATGCATAGATGTACTAACTGCATGAAGAGAATTCATTTGAAGCTTTGCAACTACTAAGATATTTGTAGTTTTCCTCATATATAAATAGCTAACTAGCAGAGGAAAGACGGTAAGGGAAGTGGAAAGGTGGCCTGTGGGTCCAACAAGAACATGGTCAAAGAGAATTATTTCAGAAAGCTTTGGAAACGGTGGTTGTTGACGAGGTGACAGGATTTCGGAGCAAGTTCCAGAGGACAGGGGTATGGCAGAGCAGAAGGAGCAGGCAACAAGAAGTAATCCAGTATCAGAGGAGAGGGAACAATTGTTTAAGCCAGTATTAGAAGAGAGAGAACATGGAGTAACCCAGGTATCAGAGGAGAAGAAACACGGAGTAACCCAGGTATCAGAGGAGAGAGAACACGGAGTAACCCAGGTATCAGAGGAGAGAGGACACGGAGTAACCCGGGTATCAGAGGAGAGAGAACACGGAGTAACCCAGGTATCAGAGGAGAGAGAACACGGAGTAACCCAGGTATCAGAGGAGAGAGGACACGGAGTAACCCAGGTATCAGAGGAGAGAGGACACAGAGTAACCCGGGTATCAGAGGAGAGGTAACACGGAGTAACCTGGGTATCAGAGGAGAGAGAGCACGGAGTAACCTGGGTATCAGAGGAGAGGTAACACGGAGTAACCTGGGTATCAGAGGAGAGGTAACACGGAGTAACCCAGGTATCAGAGGAGAGAGAACACGGAGTAACCCAGGTATCAGAGGAGAGAGAACACGGAGTAACCCAGGTATTAGAGGAGAGAGGGCACGGAGTAACCCAGGTATTAGAGGAGGGAGAACACGGAGTAACCCAGTATCAGAGGAGATTAATTATTTTTTAAATACGTGTTTATAAAATATCTTTATGAAAGATATGGCCTTAACAAGAAATATAAGCTTAGTGTCAACTTTAAAATAAAGTTTGCAGCACAGAAGGAGGGAATTTCGCCCACTGTGTCTGTGCCAGCTCTGTCGCAGCAAACTAAAATGAATACCATTGCCTGGCTCTACCACTCAGCTCTCCGACTTCCTAGTAATCTTGTTCTGGGATCATTGCACCATTATGGTTTTGCAGAGATAATGTACAGGTTTTGCTTCAATACATCAACAGAACGGATTGTGAGTGCAGATTGGCTGATATTAGAATATTGAGTCGCCACCTCTTCCACCCTTGTTGTAGCTTTCTTGGGGATAATTTTCAACTTGCCCCCTATGCATAACAGGTATTGCAGATCATCCACCTTTTATAAAACAGCATGGAAATCAATGGAATTATAATTGGACAGTTTCTATAAAGTGCAGTTTTATGTTTTATGTACAATGAAAAGTTACGTTTTCCTATGTTGTGTAAAAATATTCTCTGTAGAATCCTCGCTGCATCACTCCCACATCACTCCATAGTGGGATCACTCAGGGCTGAGGTTTTGGAGAACACTGGGGTGGATTTTCCGGTCCTTTGCGCTCCTTTTTTCGCCCTGGAGCGGCGACAATGGCGGCGGTGAGGTCTTCTGGGCTGGTGGTCAGCCTCCAGTGCCCCGCGGGGGTTTTTGGGGCTGGTTTTGCAGGGGCGCAGAGCAGTACCACCTAGAAGAGCTGGTTGTGACACTGGCGCACTTTTTGACTCCTGCCCAACCCGCAGTGAATGCCTGGGAAATCAGGCAGGGAACCTATACCGATTGCAGTCCTAAGGTAAGTGTGATTGCTTTTTCGTTTAATTTTTTTGCAATTTATGTTGTGGTGGCGTGGGCTATGTATTGGGAATGTTTTTGTAGTTTTTTTTCAGGTTTCTTTTTCTCCCTGGGCGTCTCTTGGAGAGTTCCCGGCCTGGCTGTTTAGCTTGGGATTTTCCCATGCTAACGGCCAAGAGAGGTGTACAATGCCTCCCTTAGCGCTGCGCCCATACTCAGGGCCCAGCTGCCCAATTTTGATGACTCAGGCGCAAACTGTTCCCGGGCGCAAACTTTACTGCTCTGCCGCCATTACTGCCCTGAAATCATGAAAGCCAAAAATCCAGCCCTTTCCATTCTTCAGGCGGTTTGCCTCCAAAGCACTACAACTTCATCCCTAAGTTTTAACTTTAATTCTTTTAGTTCCATCATCTTTCCTTTTGTTCATTTAACCTTTTTGGGAGATTTGGTCCTCGCCTTTATTTTTGATTTTGCCCTGATTTTTGATTATTTTGTAGCGATGTCCATCGCAGGTTCTTGCAACTTGTGTTGGACTCACTGGACTTCATCTCAGTTCAATTTATATCTAGGCCTGGCATTCCCTTCTCGTGGCAGCACAAGTAAACAGGAACTCCTTAGCCCTGTAGTCACTGGATATCTGCATTCTCATTTTGTGTTATTTGCTGTTTATTCTTTATCAAATATTCCAGTTTAGGCAGCAATATCAGCAGTGGAATGGGCTAGAAATCACACTGGTGATCAAGGATTAGGCTAGATCTTTGAAGACAGCTTTTAGTTCAAAAGTTAGCAGCAGTTTTCATGTAGGGGCAGCAGGGTGGTAGTGAAACTAGTAAGAGGAATCACCGTGGGGATAGGTGAAGGAAAGATGGACTGAGAGTAAGACAACTAGAAATGTAATGACACTGCACCCGTTTTTGGGTGCCAAAACCTCCAATACGACGCTCAGTCATTTCGAGCCAGAAGTACACTGCATGCCATGTTGGATCAGGTTTCTCTGTAGGCATCCAGAACATACACCATAACTGTGGGAAAAACGTAATAACTTATTTAGTTGAGTTTCTAGGTCAGAGAGTTTAAAGGTGCAGTATCGAAGATGGTTAAGTTCATGGAGGTGCATATCTTCAGAAGGGGTAATCACACTGCTGGGAGTGTACTAAAGACCCCCAAACAGTCAGAGGGAGATAGAAGAGCAAATTTGCAGACACATTTCTGACATGCAAAAACAATAGGGCAGTAATAGTGGGGCATTTCAATTACCCCAATATTAACTGGGATACTATCAGTGTAAAAGGTACATAGGGCACAGAATTCCGAAATTGCATTCTGGAGAACTTTTTTAGCCAATACGTATCAAGCCCAACAACAGGGGGAGCAGTTATGGATTTAGTGTTTGGGAATGAAGCTGGACAAGTGGAAGGAGTAGCAGTGGGAGAGCATTTTTGTGGTAGTGATCATAATTCAATTAGTTTTAGCATAATTATGGATAAGGACAAAGAAAAAACAGGAGTAAGGTTTTTAATTGGGGGAAGGCCAATTTTACTAAGCTGAGAAGTGATTTAGGAGAAGTAGATTGGAAACAGTTACTTAAAGGTAAATTAGTGCCAAAGCAATGGGAGGCATTCAAGAAGGAGTTACATGGAGTTCAGGGGAAACATGTTCCCACAAAGAAAAAGGGTAGAACTGCCAAATTTAGAGCCCCCTGGATTTCAAGGTGCATACAGGGTAAGATAAGGCAGAAAATGGAAGCCTATATCAAATATCGTGAGCTCAATACTGCAGAAAGCCTAGAAGAATGTAGAAGAATGTAGAAAGTTCAGGGGTGAAATTAAGAAGGAAATTAGGAAAGTAAAAAGAGGGCAAGTAGAATCAAAGAAAACCCAAAGATGTTTTATAATTACATATAGAGCAAGAGGATAACTGAGGAAAAAATTTGGGCCTATCAGGGACCAAAATGGTGATCTATGTGCGGATGTAGGTAAGGCACTAAATGAATACTTTGCGGCTGTCTTCACAAAAGAGGGGAACGATGCTGATGTTGAAGTTCAGGAGGAAGATAATAAAATATTGGATGGATAACCATTGTAAGAGAGAAAGTTTTAAGGCTTTTAGTATCCTTGAAAATAGATAAATCGCTAGGACTGGCTGAAATATATCCAAGGCTACTAAAAGAAGCAAGGGAGGAAATTGCAGAAGCTCTGACCATCATTTTTCAATCTTCCTTGGCTACAGGAGTTTTGCCAGAGGATTGGGGAACTGCTAAGGTTGTACCATTGTTTTCAAAGGGAGGAAGGGATAAACCGAGCAATTACAGGCAACTTAGTTTACCTTGGTGATGGGCAAATTACTGGGATCAATTCTGAGCGACAGTATAAACCTTCATTTAGAAAGACACAGATTAATCAAGGACTGTTAGCATGGGTTTGTTAAGGGAAGATCGTGCCTGACTTGTTACGTTCAGAATAACTTCACAAGAGTGTATACTGTAAGCTCAAACTGTTGTGACCGTGGTCTTTTTTAATGTAACTCCAGGGTGAGGAAGCAGCATGGTAGACTGCCTTTTATTCCTGCTTTCCCGGGTTGTGCAGGTGACCCTTGGGTCTCCAACAGGTGCGCCCCCTGGTGGCAAGTCTTACACACTAGTAAAGTTTACATACATAACATAATTCCCCCCAAAGTCTTAGATACAAATTATTTACAAGTTGAGGCGATCCAGGGCTCTACGTTCCCGGGTTGATTGCCTGAGTTAAATCCTGGCATGGGTGAGTTGTTCGGATCATTGCTGCACTGCAGTGCAGCTGGTCTGATCGGACTGTCGGGCATGGTGGGTTCACCCTCGTGGTTAACCACGAGGTCGATTGCTGGTTGGGCGTGTGTTGGTGGATCAATGATAGTAATGTCCTTTTCAAACTGTTCTTGGTTGTCGGTGAATCGCAGTTTGGTTTGATCCAAATGCTTTCTGCACGTTTGTCCATTCAAAAGTTTGACAACAAACACTCTATGCCCCTCCTTGGCTAAAACAGTACCAGCAACCCATTTGGGACCATGACCGTAATTAAGAACAAACATAAAGTTATTAACCTCAATGTCACGCGATACAGCCGCGTGATCGTGGTACACCTTATGCCGGTGATACTGGGTTTCTACATGATCATTGAGATCCGGGTGGACTAAGGAGAGCCTGGTTTTGAGTGCTCTCTTCATTAACAATTCTGCAGGGGGAACACCAGTAAGCGAGTGGGGTCGCGTCCAGTAGCTGAGCAGAATCCGAGATAACGGGTCTGCAGGGAACCGTCCATCACGCGTTTCAAGCTCTGCTTGAGAGTTTGGTCTGCCCGTTCTGCTTGACCATTGGATGCGGGCTTAAATGGGGCAGACCTGACAAGCTTGATGCCATTGCGGGTCATGAACTCGTTGACTTCCGAGCTAGTGAAACTTGGTCCATTGTCACTAACAAGGACGTCGGGCAAACCAGAGGTTGCGAACATGGCCCGGAGGCTTTCAATGGTGGCAGTGGACGTACATGATGACATTATTATACATTCAATCCATTCAGAGTAAGCGTCCACTGCTACAAGGAACATCTTTCCTAGAAAGGGGCCAGCAAAATCTACATGGACCCTGAACGGTTTGGAGGGCCATGACCACAGACTCAGTGGGGCCTCCCTTGGTGCATTGCTCAACTGTGAGCAAGTATTACATTGGTGTACACATGACTCCAATTCCGAGTCAATGCAGGGCCACCAAATGTGCAACCTGGCGATAGCCTTCATCGTGACTATGCCTGAGTGGGTACTGTGTAGGTCGCGCATAAACATTTCCCTGCCTTTTTTTGGCAAAACTACGCGATTCCCCCATAGGAGACAATCCGAATGGATGGACATTATATGCTTGCTTCAGTAAAACGGCTTAATTTCATCTTGCATTTCCTCGAGAACAGCCGACCAGCTTGCATTAAGGATGCAGCTTTTTACTAGTGATAGCACAGGGTCCTGGCTAGTCCAGGTCCTGATCTGGTGAGCCATGACGGGTGACTCCTCGCTCTCAAAAACATCCATTACAAGAAGCAAGTCTGCGGGTTGCGCCATTTCCACCCCGGTGGTAGGCAATGGTAGCCGACTGAGGGCATCAGCACAGTTCTCAGTGCCTGGTCTGTGGCGGATTACATAGTCATACGCAGATAATGTTAGTGCCCATCTTTGGATGCGGGACGAAGCATTGGTGTTAGTACCCTTGCTTTCTGAGAACAGCTAAATGAGCGGTTTGTAGTCGGTTTTGAGCTCGAACCAGAGTCCAAATAGGTATTGGTGCATTTTCTTAACCCCGTATATGCATGCTAATGCTTCTTTCTCAACTATACTGTAGGCTCTTTCAGCCTTAGATAAACTTCTGGACGCATATGCAACCGGTTGCAGTTTGCCTGACACATTGGCTTGCTGTAACATACAACCGACCCCATATGCAGATGCATCACAAGCTAGTACTAAACGTTTACACGGGTCATACAATACAAGTAACTTGTTAGAACATAGCAGGTTTCTGGCCTTATTAAAGGCTGTCTCTTGAGATTTACCCCAAACCCAATCATCACCCTTACGCAGCAATAAATGCAAGGGTTCCAGCAAAGTGCTCAACCCTGGTAGAAAGTTAGCAAAATAGTTGAGGAGTCCCAGGAACGAATGCAGCTCCATTACATTCTGTGGTCTGGGTGCATTCTGGATGGCCTCCATCTTGGTGTCCGTGGATCTGATGCCATCCGCCGCAATCTTTCTCCCCAGAAATTCGACCTCTGGCGCCAGGAAAACAAATTAGGAATGTTTCAGCCTGAGTCCCACTCTGTCCAGTCGCTTTAGAACCTCTTCCAGGTTGTGCAAGTGTTCGGTGGTGTTGCGACCAGTGATCAGGATGTCATCTTGAAACACCACGGTGCGCGGAACTGATTTCAGCAGACTCTTCATGTTCCTCTGGAAGATGGTCGCAGCCGAGCAAATCCCCAAAGGGTATCATTGGTATTTGAACAGTCCTTTGTGCGTGTTGATGCATGTCAATTTTTTCGAAGGTCATGTAAGTAGAGGATAGATCCAGCTTGGTGAACAACTTCCCCCCTGCTAGCGTTGCGAACTTTCGGTAGTGGGTACTGGTCCTGTAATGAGACTTGGTTGATCGTTACCTTGTAGACCCAGCAGATTCTGACCGTCCCATCTCTTTTCAGCACCGGAACAATTGGACTGGCCCACCCGTTGAACTCGACTGGCGATATGCTCCCTTGTCGTTGAAGTCTGTCCAGCTCGATCTCGACTTTCTCTCGCATCATATATGGAACCGCTCGGGCCTTGTCATGAACGGGTCGTGCATCAGGGATTAGATGGATCTGCACGTTGGCGCCTGTGAAATTGCCGATGCCTGGCTCAAATAACAACGGGAATTTGTTTAGCACTTGGGCGAATGAGGCTTCATCCACCGAAGACAGTGGTTTGATGTCGTCCCAGTTCCATCGGATCTTTCCTAACCAGCTTCTGCCGAACAGAATTGGGCCATCGCCTGGTACAATTGATGTGATAAATCATGCACAGTTCCATCGTACGATACCTTCACTGCCGCACTGCCAATAACTGGTATGAGCTCTTTGGTGTAAATGCGCAACTTGGTGTGAATCGGGCTTAGTTTTGGCCTTTGTGCCTTGTTGTCCCACAGTTTCTCAAAAGCATATTGGCTCCTAATTGAGTGACTCACCACCGTGTCCAATTCCATGGAAACTGGAATGCCGTTTAATTTGACTTTCAACATTATCGGAGGGCTTTTGGTGGTAAAGATGTGTACCCCATACACTTCCTCTTCAGCCTTGGGTTGAGTCGCCTCTCTTACTTGTTCAGCGTAATCCACGCCAGATCGGTCATCTTCTACCGACTCTGCCACATGGTGTGTCGCAGTACGTTTGCACGTTCGCTGGAGGTGCCCCATTGTTCCACAGCCCTTGCACATTAATTGCCGGTGAGCTTTGATGCTGCAAAGATATCTGTTTAGTGTTATCGTTCGTGGACATGAAAGCCTGGACTATCGTGATGGCTTTGCTCAGATCTAGAGATTCAGCAGACAGAGTTTGCGAAGAATGACCTCGTGGCCGATTCCAAGCATGAAAAAATCCCGCAACATTTCCCCCAAAAATCCAGCAAATACGCATGGTCCCACAAGGTGTCTTAGGTGGGCAACATAGCTCGCCACGTTCTGGTCCTCGGAGAGATGGTGTGTGCAAAAGCGATATCTGCCCATTAGGATGCTCTCTTCGGCTTAATTTGTTCCCGAACCAGCATGCACAACTCTGCATATGTCTTCTCCATTGGTTTCATCGGTGCTAGCAGATTTTTGGTGAGGCCATATATCATGGGCCCACAAATGGTGAGGAGAATCGTCCTGCGCTTAACCGCGGTCTCTTCTGTATCTAGCTCGTTAGCCACGAAGTACTGGTCAAGACGTTCAATGAAGGTCGTTAGCCACGAAGTACTGGTCAAGATTTCCCAATCATCACCCTCAACAAATCTCTCAAGAATACCAACGGCAGCCATAAGTTTGTGAAAGTTTGTGATCTGTTACTCGTCACCAATTGTTATGTTCAGAATAACTTCACAAGACTGTATACTGTAAGCTCAAACTGTTGTGACCTTGGTCTCTTTAATGTAACTCCAGAGAGAGGAAGCAGCATGGTACACTGCCTTTTATACTTGCTTGCCCGGTGTGTGCAGGTGACCCTTGGGTCTCCAACAGGTGCGCCCCCTGGTGACAAGTCTTACACACTAGTAAAGTTTATATACATGACATGACTAACTTGATTGAGTTCTTTGGGGGAGGTGACAAGGAGAATCGATGAGAGCAGTACATTTGATGTAGTTTACATGGATTTTAGCAAGTTGTTTGACAAGGTCCCATATGGTAGGCTGATCAAAAAAGTAAAATCCCATGGGATCCAAAGGAGAGTGGCTAATTGGATCCAAAATTGGCTCAGTAGCTCGAAGCAAAGGGTAATGGTTGAGGAGAGTTTTTGTTACTGGAAGGCTGTTTCCAGTTGGGTTCCACAGGGCTCAGTACTTGGTCTCTTATTTTTTTGTAGTATATATTAATGATTTAGACTTAAATGTACGAGGCATGGTAAAGAAATTTGCAGATAATACAAAAATTGGCCGTGTGGTTGACAGTGAGGAGGAAAACTCTAGACTGCAGGAAGATATCGATGGACTGGTCAGTTGGTCAGAAGAGTAGCAAATGGAATTCAATCCAGAAAAGTGTGAGGTAATGCATTTGGGGAGGGGCAACAAGGCAAGGGAATACACAATAAATGGGAGGATACTGAGAGGTGTGGAGGAACAGAGGGACCTTGGAGTGTATGTTCACAAATCCCTGAAGGTAGCAGGATAGGTCGATAAGGTAGTTAAAAAGGCATAGGGAATGCTTTCCTTTATTAGCCAAGGCATAGAATACAAGAGTAGGGAAGTTATGCTAGAACTGTATACAACACTAGTTAGGCCACAGCTTGAGTACTGTGTGCAGTTCTGGTCACCACATTACAGGAAGGATGTGATTGCACTAGAAAGTGTTCAGAGTAGATTTAAGAGGATGTTGCCAGGACTGGAAAACTTTAGCTATGAGGAAAGAGGATAGGCTGGGAAGCCACTTGGAACCTTGTCCATAATTTAAAACAAATACATGATCATTGATTTCAATCTCGCGTGACACATTTGCACAATCATGGTATGTACTTTGTTGAAGCCGCCTGCTCTTGTTCATGTAGATCACGGTAAACCAACAAGAGCCTTGTCTTAAGTGCTCTTTTCATGAGCAGTTCAGCAGGTGGGATCCCAGTGAGTGAGTGGGGTTTTGTGCGATAGTTAAGCAGGACTCGGGATAGGCGAGTCTGCAGTGAGCCTTCAGTTACCCTCTTCAAGCCTTGCTTGATGCACTGCTCTCTCTGCCTGAATATTAGATGCTGGTTTAAACGGGGCAGATGTGACATGTTTGATCCCATTATGGGTCATGAATTCTTTAAACTCAGCACTGTTAAAACATGGCCCGTTGTCGCTCACCAGGACATCGGGTAAGCTGTATGTGGCAAACATGGCCCGCAGGCTTTCAGTAGTGGTAGCGGACGTGCTAGCCGACATTATCTCACATTCAATCCACTTGGAGTACGCTTCCACAACCACAAGGAACATTTTACCCAAGAACGGGCCTGTATAGTCGACGTGTACCCTAGACCATGGTTTGGAAGGCCAAGACCATAGACTTAGCGGCGCCTCCCTGGGTACATTGTTTAACTACAAGCATGTATTACATCTGTGAACGCAGGACTCTAAGTTCGCATCGATAACGGTCCACCACACGTGGGATCTGGCTATCGCTTTCATCATTACGATGCCTGGGTGGGTACTGTGGAGGTAATTGATGAAGGTGTCTCTGCCCTTCTTGGGGACCACTACTCGATTGCCCCACAGAAGGCAGTCTGCCTGTATAGACATTTCATCTTTGCGCTGCTGAAATGGCTTTATCTCTTCCTGCATTTCTACTGAGACACTGGACCAGCTCCCATGAAGCACACAGCTTTTGACTAGAGATAATAAGGAGTCCTGGCTTGTCCAGGTTTTGATCTGCCGGGCAGTGATGGGTGATTGCTCACTCTCAAATGCTTCCATAACCATGCCGAGATCTGCGGGTTGCGCCATTTCCACCCCCGTGGTGGGCAATGGCAGCCTACTGAGAGCATCGGCGCAGTTTTCTGTGCCTGGCCTGTGGTGTATGGCATAGTTGTATATGGACAACGTGAGTGCCCATCTCTGGATGCGGGCCGATGCGTTGGTATTTATCACTTTACTCTCGGAAAACAGGGATATAAGTGGCTTTTAGTCAGTTTCTAATTCGAATTTTAGCCCAAACAGGTATTGATGCATTTTCTTTACCCCATAGGCACACGCTAATGCTTCTTTTTCAATCATGCTCTAGACTCTCTCAGCTGTAGACAGACTCCTGGATGCATAACCAATCAGTTGCAGTTTCCCAAAATCATTAGCTTGATGCAATACACACCCGACGCCATATGATGACGGATCACATGCTAGTACCAAACGCTTACATGGATCATACAACACAAGCAATTTGTTTGAGCATAACAATTTTCTCGCTTTTACAAAGGCATTTTCTTGGCTTTTGCCCCAAACCTATTCGCTCCCTTTTTATAGTAAGACATGTAGTGGTCCTAGCAGTGTGCTGAGACCCGGTCAGAAGTTACCAAAGTAGTTCAAGAGTCCCAGAAAAGACTACAGTTCCGTCATGTTCTGTGGCCTCGGTGCGTTCTCAATTGCCTCCGTCTTCGCATTGGTAGGCCTGATGCCGTCCGCCACAATCCTCCTTCCCAAGAACTCCACTTCAGACACCAGGAAAATGCACTTCGAGCGTTTTAACCTGAGCGCCACGTGATTGAGTCGACTAAGAACCTCCTCCAGGTTCTGCAGGTGCTCGACTGTGTTCCGACCTGTGACCAAGATGTCGTCCTGGAAGACCACAATGCGCGGGACCGACTTCAGTAAACTTTCCATGTTTCTCTGGAATATCGCCGCCACTGATCGGATTCCAAACGGGCATCTGTTATAAACAAAAAGACCCTTGTGCGTGTTGATGCAGGTGAGGGCCTTCGATGATTCCCCCAATCCCTGCGTCATGTAGGCTGAAGTCAGATCCAGCTTCGTGAACGTAATTCCTCCTGCCAGTGTTGCAAAGAGGTCGTCGGCCTTTGGTAGTGGGTTTTGGTCCTGCAGAGAGAAACGATTGATAGTTACTTTGTAATCGCAACAGATTCTGACGGTGCTGTCTCCCTTGAGGACTGGGGCAATAGAACTGGCCCACTCGCTGAACTCGATCGGTGAAATGATGCCCTCTCATTGCAGCCGGTCCAGCTTGATCTCTACCCTTTCTCTCATCATGTACGGTACTGCTCTTGCTTTGTGATGGATGGATCGCGCCCCCGAAATTAGGTGGATTTGCACCTTTGCTCCTTGGAATTTCCCGATGCCTGGCTCGAACAGCGATGGAAATTTGTTTAAGATCCGGGTACACAAAGTAACGTCAAGCCAGGCGATAGCACTTGGACGTCATCCCAGTTCCAGCGTATCTTTCCCAGCCAGCTGCTGCCGAGCAGCGTGGGACCATCGCCCGGTATCACCCAGAGTGGTAGCTTGTGCACCGCTCTATTGTAGGAGACCTTTACGGTAGCACTGCCGATTACAGGAATCAGTTTTTTGTGTAAGTTCTTGGTTTCGTGCAAACTTGAGTTAAGACTGGCCTTGAGGCTTTGTTGCACCACAACCTCTCGAAAGTCTTTTTCCCATGATGGACTGGCTCGCGCCCGTGTCCAGCTCCATTGACACTGGGAGTCCATTTAGTTCAACATTCAGCATTATCGGGGGACAATTCGTGGTAAATGTGTGCACCCCATGTACCTATGCCACCTCTATCTGAGGCTCTGGTTCATCGTGATCCTCCGTGGATCTGTCCTCCTCTGCAACATGGTGGTTTGCAGCTCATCTGCACATTCGTTGGAGGTGTCCCACTGTTCCATAGCCCTTGCAAACGTACTTTTTGAATCGGCTTGAATGGAAATGATTATCACCCCCGCAGCGCCAACAAGGTGTTAATGGCTTTGCGTTCATCACCCTTGATGGTGGACTCTGAGTCATCTGTGAACATTCAGCTGCAGGTATGTGTAACCTGCCCTGTACATTACGATTTGAAAACAACTTCACTTTGTTCACAGTAATTGTAGCAGCACTTGTGTGCTGAGAGATTTGCTTCGTATTGTCACTATCGCTATGGCCTTACTCAAGGTTGGGGTCTCTACAGTCAAAAGTTTGCGAAGTATGGTTTTGTGGCCAATGCCAAGTACGAAAAAGTCTCTGAGCATATGCTCTAAATGTCCTTCAAATTCGCAATGTCCTGAAAGGCGTCTTAGCTCGGCAACATAACTCGCCACTTCCTGGCCTTCAGAACTTTTGTAGGTGTAGAACCAATACCTCGCCATCAGAACACTTTCCTTCGGGTTCAAATGCTCTCAGACCAGTATGTACAAATCGTCATATGATTTCTCCGTGGGTTTCGCTGAAGTGAGCAGATTCTTCATGAGGCCATACGTTGGTGCCCCATAGAAGGTGAGGAGGATCACCCTTCGTTTGGCAGCATTCTCTTCCTCATCTAGCTTGTTGGCCACAAAGTATTGGTCGAGTCGCTCCACAAAAGTTTCCCAATCATTTCCCTCCGAAAATTTTTCCAGGATTCCCACTGTTCTCTGCATCTTTGGGTTCACTATCTGTATCTCGTCGCCAGTTGTTGTGTATGGAGAATGAGTCAGACTGAACACTGTGAGTTCAAAGTAAAGTGTGACCGTAGCCTTTTATTGCAGGTTTCCAGAGTGCCTCCCCAACCTGTGAAGCCTCCTTAAATACCTGTGCTGCCAAGGGATTATGGGATCGCAGGGGATGGGCCTTCTGGTGGCTGTCCAGAGTAAATACAAGTCCACATCTATAACAATAATGTTTCTATGATTCTATGACTACAGGTCTTACTGGAGAACAGAACTGGCAGGGTTAAAACATTACTTCACTTATTTCAGTCCAGGGACTTGAGCACATAAATCTAGGCTGACACTCCAGTGCAGTGCTGAGGGAGTGCTGCACTGTTGGAGGTGCCTTCTTTCAGATAAGACGTCAAACTAAAGTCCCGTCTGCTCTCTCAGGTGGAAATAAAAGATCCCATGGCACTATTTCAAAGAAGAGCAGGGGAGTTATCCCCAGTGTCCTGGCCAATATTTATCTCTCAAGCAACATAACAAAAACAGTTTATCTGGTCATAATCACATTGCTGTTTGTGGGAGCTTACTGTGTTCAAATTGACTGCTGTGTTTCCCACATTACAACAGTGACTACACTCCAAAAGTACTTAATTGGCTGTAAAGCGCTTTGAGTCATTCAGTGGTTGTGAAAGGCGCTATATAAATCCAAGTCTTTCTTTATAAATGGGTCAGTTAAATGGAATAATGAATGGATATAGTTTATCACGATCATTGTGATTAAACCCAGAGGAGAAATCGCAAATGGCAATCTACCATTAGCACAAAAGAGGAGTAGAAAGGAAAACTTGTAAAAGTTGCAAGAGACAACTTGGCAAGAACCAGAAGTAATGACTGCTCAAAAGGGAGGAAAATGGGAGTTGACGCGTCTTTTCAACAAAGTTGTATTTAGCAGCTGTAATATTGGATTTACAGAAGTTGCGAACAGAAATAAAGTTGCCTTGGAATGTTTCAGACTAAGATGCCAGGTGCGATAGGCAGACTTTTTAATAGCAATGGCAGAATGACAGAAGGGGAAGAGTGAGCTGTGAAATTTTCAACACCAACTGGAATAACATCAGTTACTTCACTAGCACAGACAGAAGACAGAAACAAGAGAGTGAAAGCAGCAGCTGAACCAGGGAAAGGCTGAATAATAGGGCCAATTTGAACCTAACCTGCTCATCGGGAAACTGGCAGGATCAGGTGCAATGCTGACATCAATGGCAAGTAAAATTTGGCGGGGTGTAAAACCAGGGTTCCACCTGATCCCACAGGTTGCCTGCCCAGCAAGTTATGTTATATTATCCCCATATTGTCAAACAAGAAGGGACTGCTGTAGTGAGGATGTTGTGCAAGGTATTGGTGCAAAACAGGAATGGGGTACTGAAGTTGCATGAGCAGCCATGATCATATTGAATGGTGGCGCAGGCTCGAAGGGCCGAATGGCCTACTCCTGCACCTATTTTCTATGTTTTTATGTTTCTATGTATTCTGCAAGATATATGTATGAACATACACAGAAGACAAATAGAAAAAGACCAGCTGCTCCATCAAATCTGTCCTATTCAGCCATGTTGCAACATGACCCCCAATAGATATCACTTTGGTCAGAAGAGTCCAGCAGCAAGGTGACAGATACAGCATAACAGTTCGAATCGGTGGTGAAGAAACTGAATTACTGCCATGATCAGCAATACAAATAAGTTGATTGGCAACTTGTTTGCAGTTATTCTGCTTTGTCAGTAGATGAAGCAGGTCCACTGTTGACGATCAACAGTAAAGTCATCAAGAATTGTGATTTCAGGAGGGACGAAGTTACAGTTAAATGGATTCGGTTTAATTTGGCAAAAAGTTGAAGTATTGTTGAGAGCTGTCAACATTGGGAAAGCCATAGAGGTAGGAAATTAATTTAGTTCAGTGAGATTGGCTGCAAGATGGAACTGCTAGATTATAGAACCCTCCCAAAGGAGCAGTCCTAATACCTTGAGCAGTGATAGTGCAGAAGAAGAAGTGCAGAGGAAATAAATTGGATGAAGAAATGAGGAACAAGAATGATTAGGGAAGGAAGAATTATAACACTGAAGCGTGCCATTGTGAGAAACTTCGAGAGGGGAGAAATAGTGATAAAGTGAAAAAAGGATCTAGCAACCATCCATAACTCTGAAATGTCCTTGTGAGACTTAACAGTTGCAATAAGAGGAATGAAATGAGAAGTATCATAAGAACATAACATAAGAAATAGGAGCAGGAGTAAGTCATTTGACTCCTCAAGCATACTCCGCCATTCAATAAGATCATGGCTGCTCTGATCTTGGCCTCAACTCCATTTCCCTGCACGCTCCTCATAACCTTTTTATCATTCAAAAATCTCCACCATAAATATATTCAATGACCCAGCCTCCATAGCTCTCTGGGGTAGAGAATTCCAAAGGTTCAGAGGGATCTGGAGGGTCCTTGTACATGAAACACAAAAAGTTAGCATGCAGATACAGCAAGTAATTAGGAAGGCGGAGAGAAGAAATTCCTCCTCATTTCTGTTTTAAATTGCGACCCCTTATTCTGAAACTATGCCCCCTAGTTCTAGATTCCCCCATGACGGGAAACATCCTCTCTGCATCTACCTTGTCAAACCCCCTCAGAATCTTATACGTTTCAATAAGATCACCTCTCATTCTTCTAAACTGCAATGAGTATAGGTCCAACGTGCTCAACCATTCTTCATAGGACAAGCTCTTCATCTCAGGACTCAACCTCGTGAATCTTCTCTGAACTTCCTCCAATGCAAGTATATCCCTATTTAAATAAGGAGACCAAAACTGTGCGCAATACTCCAGGTGTGGTCTCACCAACGCCCTGTAAAGTTGTAGCAGGACTTCCCTACTTTTATACTCCATCCCCCTTGCAATAAAGGCCAACATTCAATTTGCCTTCCTAATTATTTGCTGTACCTGCATGCTAACTTTTTGTGTTTCATGTACAAGGGCCCTCCAGATCCCTCTGTATCTCAGCATTTTGAAATCGCTCACCTTTAAATAATGATTTGCTTTTTTATTTTTCCTACCAAAGTGGATAACCTCACATTTTCCCACATTACACTCCATCTGCTAAATGTTTGCCTGCTCATTAGCCTATCTTTATCCCTTTGCAGATTCTTTGCATCCTCCACACAACTTGCTTTCCCACCTTTCTTTGTATCATCAACAAATTTGGCTACATTACACTTGGTCCCTTCATCCAAGTCATTAATATAGATTGTAAATAGTTGAGGCCCCAGCACTGATCCCTGTAGCACCCCACTAGTTACCGTTTGCCAACCTGAAAATGACCCATTTATCCCGACTCTGTTTTCTGTTCATTAGCCAATCCTCTATCCATGCTAATATATTATTCTAACTCCGTGAGCTCTTATCTTGTGCAGTAACCTTTTATCTGGCACCTTATTGAATGCCTTCTGGAAATCCAAATAGATGATATCTACTGGTTCCCTTTTTATCCACCCTGCTCGTTACATCCTCAAAGAACTCCAACAAATTTGTCAAACATGATTTCCCTTTCACAAAACCATGCTGACTCTGCTTGACTGAATTATGATTTTCTAAATGTCCTGCTACTACTTTCTTAATAATGGACTCCAACATTTTCCCAATGACAGAAGTTAGGCTAACTGATCTATAGTTTCTTGCTTTCTGTCTCTGTCCTTTTTTAAATAGGGGTGTTACATTTGCGATTTTCTAAAAATTTCCCAATCCTCTGACCTTCCACTATTCTTCGCAACATTGTATGCCTTTGTTTTCAATATGATACCATCCTTTACTTCCTTAGTTAGCCATGGATGGATCATACTTCTCTTAGTGTCTTTCTTTCTCATTGGAATATATCTTTGCTGAGAGTTATTAAATATCTCCGTAAATGTTTGCCATTGCTCATCTACCATCTTACCCTTTAGTCTATTTTCCCAGTCCACTTTAACCAACTCTGCTTTTATACCTTTGTAATTGCCTTTATTTAAATTCAGGACACTAGTTTGAAACCCAGCTTTCTCACCCTCAAACTGAATTTGATTTTCTATCATGCTATGATCACTCTTCCCAAGAGGAACATTTACTATGAGATCATTAATTAATCCAGTCTCATTACATATTACCAGATCTAAAATAGTCTGCTCCCTGATTGGTTCCACAACGCATTGTTCTAAGAAACCATATCAAATACACTCTATGAACTTTTCCTCAAGGCTATCTTGGCCAATGTGATTTGTCCAATCAATATGAAGATTAAAATCACCCATGATTATTGCCGTACCTCTCTTACAAGCCTCCATTATTTCTTGATTTATACTCTGTCCTACAGCGTAGCTACCATTAGAGGTCCTATAGATTCCTCCCACCAGTGACTTATTTCCCTTATTATTTCTTATCTCCACGCAAACTGATTCTACATCTTGAGCCAATATCATTTCTCACTACTGCACTGATCTCATCCTTTATTAACAGAGTGTATCAATGGTAATCTTGCAGGAAACCAAGCAGAGCTACCACCTATCTGTGTGGAAAAGTCTGCCTTCCCGTAGGACAGAGAGAGATCCAAACCTATGTCTAGCACTTAACAGTCAAAAGAAGAGCACCCAGTGCAATCCAGAATGTTTGCTGTAAATAACTCATAATGGGGAAAATGCAATGGAAGCTCTGACGGCTCACTACACTGTTGACCCCATCACTGAGACTGGCAACCCTTGGCTTAAGTAAACCACCAGGATTAAAAGAAACAAAGAAAGACTTGTATTTATATAGTGCCCCAAAGCACTTTGAAACCATCGAGGTACTTTTAAAGTGGAGTCACTGTTGTAATGTAGGAAACGCAGCCGCCAATGAGCGCACAGCAAGATCGCACAAGCAGCAATGTGATAATGACCAGATAATCTATTTTTAGTGATTTTGGTTGAGGAATAAATATTGAATAGTACCATGGAATATTTTACATCCACCTGAGAGAGCAAACGGGGCCTCGGTTTAACTTCTCATCCGAAAGACTGCCCCTCCGACACTGCAGCTCTCCATCAGTACACACTGGAGTGTCAGCCTGGAATATGTGCTCAAGTCCCCAGAGAAAGCACTTTGTAGCCTTACTTACTTTCCAAATGAACTTCGCGGGCTACAGGAAAAAGCTCTCAAGGAGCTGGCAATTTCCTAATTGTACCATCTGGTGTTCTGGGAATAACCAGATTGTTCACATCTGTTTGTTTTTATATAAAGCTTCCAGGAAACCAGAGACAGGGCACAAAAGGGGCCAATTTTAACTTAATCCACTCATCGGGAAACTGATGGAATCGGATGTAACATTGGTTTTAAACCCCATCCGATTTTACTCTTTATTGAAGTGACTGGAGAATAATATTGGACGGGGATTAAATCTGCCATTCTACCTTAATCTGTGGGTTTGTCACCTGGCGAGTAAAGTTAAAATTACCTATTTTTTATTCATCCTTGTTTTCACCCCCTCTCATGGCCTCGACCCCCCTATCTCTGTAACCTCCTCCAGCCCTACATCCCTCAGAGATCTCTGTGCTCCTCCAATTCTGGCCTCTTACACATCCCTGGTTTTATTCGCTCCACCATTGATGGCCGTGCCTTCAGCTGCCTAGGCCCAAAGTTCTGGAATGCCCTCCTAAACCTCTCCACCTCTACTTCTCTGTCCTCCTTTAAGACACTCCTTAAAACCTTCCTTTTGACCAAGCATTTGGTCATCTGTTCTAACGTCTCCTTATATGGCATGGTGTCAAATTTTGTTCGATAACGCTTCTATGAAGTGTTGGGATGTTTTACTATGTTAAAGACGTTACATAAATGCAAGTTGTAGTTGTTGTTGTGTATGTATGTATTAATATATAAGTAATATGCCTTTTCTAACTTGGCTTGCTAAATCTTGTTACAAATGTTCGAATTGTCTTGGGTTGTGATATTATTAGATTTAAATTCAAGCCCAGACAGACAAAGGTTTTCTATCCCTTCAGGCATTTTATATATCTGTCAATAATGGGCCAAATGATGTGATTTAATAAAGCAACAATTTCACCAAAGGCCTGCATATTCTAGAATGATGAATGATATTCCACTTTGTGGGAAGCAAGTTCCTTTGTTAAAATGATAGCAATGTTGGATTAATTGCATCCTGTGCTCACAAAGAACTGTAATCCTGTATTTAGGGGCCAGTGGGATTTAATGGCTACACTGTAAAACAGTAACAGGAATTGCTTCATAATTCAGAGAATTTGGGCTGGATTTTCGGCTTTTAGGATTTTGGGGCCTTAATGACTGTCTAGAAAAAGTTTGTGCCTCAGTCAGCAAAATTGGGCAGCTGGGCCCTGAGTGTGGGGCGGAGCGGTAAGGGAGGCATTGCACACCTCTCTTAGGCCGCTAGGCCGGCTGAACATGCGGAAATCCTGAGCTAAACAGCCGGCCTGGGAGCGCTCGAAGAGAGGCCTGAGGAGAAAAGCACCCCCTGAAAAATAAACGGCAAAAACATTCCCAATACGTAACTCACACCACCACAACATAAATCACAAAAAGAAAAAGGAAAAAACAATCGCACTTACCCGAGGTCGACATTACTATATCACTGCAGCCGCTACAGCTGGGAATGCCCGTTTTCACAGGCGTTCCCAGCAGGGCGTGCTGCGGGGCGCAATAGGTCAGGCGGGCATCAGAACTCGATCCAGTATCGCAACCGGGGACGTTGCATACCATCTTTCCTCTTCCAGATGGTAATACTCGGTACCCTGCCGAAATCAGCCCCGAAAACCCTGGCGGGGCACTGGAAGCTGACTGCACACCCAGAAGAGCTCACCGCCGCCATTACTGCCCCTCTGAAGCGAAACCAGAGGTGACCAGGAGTGGAAAATTCAGCCCTTTAGGTTTATATGTTACTAATATCTAACATTTGAACCTGCTTTAGTTATGAGTGTTTTCTATTCTCAGCCACGATATTTGGTGGAGTGTTTCATGACTATGGAGAATCTTGCTGCATGGGAAACACTAAATATGAGTCAATTTTCTCACTTCACTTTCCATTTCTGGCAATTGAGCAGAGGTCCAGAGTATGGAACTCAACTATTGCCCACATTGCTCAAGGACGCTGTGTGAGATAAGTAGTTCCAGGTGTTGTGCTGTGCTGTGTGGTGAGGAAAGAGAAGACACAGAAATTGGAAAAAAACATAAATCAAACGAAATTCAAACTCGTAAGCTCTGATTTTAACTTGAAATGGGGAGGTGGCAATCCGTTCTGACCTCAGCAGCATGAGGTCCAGGTAACTTTAACTCCTGGACCTCAACTGCTTACCCCCATGTTGTGATGGCAGGAGGCCAACGCCAAGGATTAAAGAAACAGTAAGTTGCAGAGTGGGAGTTTCAAGAGGGCCTTGCAGTTCAGGGTGGGGTCGGGGGATTTTGGAGCAGCGGAGGCCTAAACCTTCCCTGCAGGGCCAAGAGGAGCAACTCCTGCTCCTCCAGGTCCCAGAATGAAAGTAAATAAACGTTTTTTTTTAATGACCCCTTTTGGCCCCAGCTCCACTTCCCACTAGGCTGATCTAGTGGGAAAGCCACAATGTCTGCCCCGCTCAGGTTAAAATGGCAGTTGGGCCCCAATGATGTTATCAGAGACCGATGCACATATTTGATGAAGGACCGCAGTGGTTTTTGGGAGGTATCCCTCCCATCTGCTCAGAAGAGCAAATTAAAATCGAAGACTGGGAAAGTGAGAGGGTGGTTGGTTGATAACTCCCCTGGGCCTAATTAACTGCCTGCTCAGCTGGTTTCCGTAAAGATGATGGTGGTGGTTCTTTTTCAATCTTCATTTTTCTTGTTAAATCTTCACAGATCGAGGATCCCAATCATTTTCTATAAAGTGGAAGTTGTGGTTTTATACTAACTCATCATAAGGCAGTCTTAATGGGGAATGATAACTTATGCCTTAACCCCTTTTACATGCTGGAACAAAAGCACTAACCCCTTGACTTTAAGCAACTAAGGGATTTGATGTTTACAGCATTTATTTGAAAATAATAAATTCATAAGCTATATCAGAAGCTTTTAGAATCAAGATCAATTCATTTTACCAACCTAACAAACAAAAGGAGGCGGAGGAGGATGGCTGGGGAGACCACAATAAACTGACAATACAAACTCTATTATGAAATTATTAAATAAATATGGACCAAACATCTTCTTCAGATTACCTGGACTTATTCTGATGAGTCCAAGAAATAAATAACATCTGTTTATCACTGATACATTCTAGTCAATTCTATTTTCTATGTTTCTATGTTTCTTGTCAAAATAATTCCGTTTATTATAAACTTACTAACATATAAAGCAGAAAATATTTTATAATGCTTTTTATGTTCTGCAACTCCAGATCCAACTTCAGATTCAGCACAAATTCCCATTGTTCTGTGTCACACCATCATAATTCTCACTTATTATAGAGAAGTCTGATGAACAGCAAGGGCCCACAGTGCAGAATATCAGCAGGGCAGTGTATCTTGGTTTCAACAAAATGAGGATGCAAAGCAAGAAAGATCAACTGCATTCAGTGCCGCTGCCACGCCAATGTTTAAAAAAAGCACAAAGATTGTTACCACTGCTGCTTTGTCACTCACCGAATTGTAATACAGAGGATCTGGATAGATTCTGCAGCATCTTTCTCGAATGATGGATGTTCTGAAATGATTAAATATAAGATCGCAAGGATTTTAGGACTTCCACAGTATGGGAAAGGAGAAACAGGATAGGGGAAGAGAAATGGAAGAGGAGATTCGAGTTACCCCACCCCATCCAGTATTTTTGCACGCATGACTTGGAGTCAACGTGCTATTGTGGATGCTACTGGCATATTGTTGGTCTATAAAAATATGCAGTGGGGTCTTTTACTCACAATTTGTGTTATGAAGAATGTTCCTTTGCAGCCTCTGTTTCCAATGTTGGCTGCTAGCTAAGGAGCCCAAGGACCATGATCTGAGGAGCCCAGCCTTTAAATGATCGATGATTCAGTAACATAGATCCTATGTGCAATCAATAGAGGCAGTCTCCTCTCATCTGGTGCAGGTGGGACAGTAGGAGAAATCTACAACTTGTAGCTGCAATACTATACAGGAGGGATGGCATAATAGCATAATGGCATAGTTAGCTGCAACTTCTGATGAAGTATTTACATAATATATTTGACAGTAGAGAAGGACAGAGATAATCCCATCTTTGGCACAGACATCAGTGCAGTTATTTAAAATTTGCAGACTTGGGATGGGATTGCTGGGACTGATTGGTGCATTGAATCAGCACACTTATTATTCTGCTTCTGGTTGTTGAACTAGAATCAGGCACAGACTGTAGGTTGAAAGTCTGCTCTCTCTATCCTGCCTGTGGAATATGATAGGTTTGTAAAGTCTCAAACCAGTTCATAGTGCATTTGTATCCACTGCGTAAAATTGCCCTTATTTCAGCATAAATTGGCATTGAAATGGCAATTTAACCCCATTCACAAGAATGTTGATGCAGTACAGGGTGTCGTAATAGATTAAACAGTGAGTGGAGTAAAGAGAGCATTAGTCTGAACTAGGTTATGCTATACCTGATGTGAGAATGCTCCATGTTGATATTGGATACCAAAAGGAGTATTTCACTCCACAACACTGCCATCTTCCACCTGGATGAGCACAAAAAGTCACCAAAAAATCTAACATTTTAAAAAGTCAAGTTTTCAGAATTGTTTCTCACTGATGATGCCCAAAGCCTACAATTCAGACACAGCCTTATAATTTCCTCCTGAGTGACTTATTCTGGGTGAAAATGTTGTCGGTACACATTCTATAAGGGGAAAAGATATCATTTGTAAAAAGCATATTAGGACTAAACACCTTACGATTGTGTCACTGATCTAGAAGGACTTCAGGTCAAATTTATTCAAATGGTTAATGCATACGGGAAACAAAACAAAGGTTTTATGAAATAAATAAAAATAAAGACCAGCCATGGATCTGGTAAATGTCTGACCGAGTGCCTCAGGCAGAACCCTGTCAGTAGTTTTTAAAGATTAGTTTAAGCTGTTTGTAAAAATACAAAGGAGACCACTCTGGACTTCATTTTACTGTATGTCAGCATACAACTACTGCATAGACATTTGTACTTTAACTGTGGGACATGAATTAATATTTTGTCTTACTTCCATTCTACAAGGAAAAATAAAATTGTGGTAGAACCCCTTGAAATAAAATGGCAGGTCCATGCCTTTGCCCAGCTGAAAGAGACTGTCCAATGTATCCACGTTACATAGCACTAATTACCTTCATCTGACATCTCACTTCACAGCACGTCTTCCCTGTAGCAATCTAATTGGCCCTTATTATACACAGAAGGACTTGTTACACCAATTTAACTCGACACAATATATTTCCTGTGTAGCTAGTAATAGATGTTTTGATTGCATCATTTGAAGATTGTAAGCTGTTGCAATCATGTTACAGAATTTACTTAAGAATAATACTTGATGAACAACTGTGATTATACTGGGCATTGTGAAACATCGTCTTTAAATTGAGAAGCTTACCTGAAGGGTCAAAGCCCATAGTGCAGGTTGCCAACAAGGTTCAAAGGAGTACTAAGAAAAGACTACATTATCAAAAGAAGTAGTGGTTAGTGGCCAGTTTAGAAACTTGTAGCTTGTAAGAAAAATAATGTGTAAAAGAGGTAAGAAATGTCATACTCTGGGAAATGGGAGAGGACACTGTAGTCCTTAAATCCCACAGGGGTTTTCCTATCATCTGCGAAACTTTGGCAGGAGACTGGCGGAATCTCCAGCAAAACTCCATATCTGGCAGTTCCACTGATGATCTGCCAACGTTATAGCAGGAAGCTGAGAACCCCGTGGTTTGACAGAGTAGATGCTGGGAGGATGTTTCCCCAGCTGGGGAATCTCAAACTAGCGGGGGGGGTCACCGTCTCAGAATAATGGGTCAGCCATTTGGGACTGCGATGAGGAGAAATTTTGTCACTCAAAGGGTTGTGAATCTTTGAAATTCTCAACATCAGAGGTGTTTAGAAATCTCTACCCCATAGGGCTGTGGATGGTCAGTTGGTGAGTATATTCAAGATAGAGATCAATATACCAAGGGAATCAAGGGATAGTCCAGGAGGGTGAAGTTTAGGTAGAAGATCAACCGTGATCATATAGCAGGCTCGAAGGGCCGAATGGCTTACTCCTGCTCCTTTATCTTATGTTACATTCTTTTGTTTCTAGGCCCAGGCTAGAGCTCTCTCCTGTACCAGCTTTGGAGGTGGCTAAATTGATGCAGGTACATTTTCACTGTCATGAGAAATAGCAGCATTTGTATTCACTTCTAACAGCCCACATAGAAACATAGAAACATAGAAAATAGGTGCAGGAGTAGGCCATTCGGCCCTTCTAGCCTGCACCGCCATTCAATGAGTTCATGGCTGAACATTCAACTTCAGTACCCCATTCCTGCTTTCTCGCCATACCCCTTGATCCCCCTAGTAGTAAGGACCTCACCTAACTCCTTTTTGAATATATTTAGTGAATTGGCCTCAACAACTTTCTGTGGTAGAGAATTCCACAGGTTCACCACTCTCTGGGTGAAGAAGTTCCTCCGCATCTCGGTCCTAAATGGCTTACCCCTTATCCTTAGACTGTGACCTCTGGTTCTGGACTTCCCCAACATTGGGAACATTCTTCCTGTATCTAACCTGTCTAACCCCGTCAGAATTTTAAATGTTTCTATGAGGTCCCCTCTCATTCTTCTGAACTCCAGTGAATACAAGCACAGTTGATCCAGTCTTTCTTGATAGGTCAGTCCCGCCATCCCGGGAATCAGTCTGGTGAACCTTCGCTGCACTCCCTCAGGTTAGGAGACCAAAACTGTACACAATACTCCAGGTGTGGCCTCACCAATGCCCTGTACAACTGTAGCAACACCTCCCTGCCCCTGTACTCAAATCCCCTTGCTATGAAGGCCAACATGCCATTTGCTTTCTTAACCGCCTGCTGCACCTGCATGCCAACCTTCAATGACTGATGTACCATGACACCCAGGTCTCGTTGCACCTCCCCTTTTCCTAATCTGTCACCATTCAGGTAATAGTCTGTCTCTCTGTTTTTACCACCAAAGTGGATAACCTCACATTTATCCACATTATACTTCATCTGCCATGCATTTGCCCACTCACCTAACCTATCCAAGTCACTCTGCAGCCTCACAGCATCCTCCTCGCAGCTCACACTGCCACCCAACTTAGTGTCATCCGCAAATTTGGAGATACTACATTTAATCCCCTCATCTAAATCATTAATGTTGGGCACGGGTCACATGGGCTAACTGTTTTCATGAGAGCAGAACAAATAGTCTCATTCAGTCTTCAAAGCCATGAGCTATTCTACTCTTCGGACTATCTATGGAAGCAGTTATTGTTCCCTGTGCAGAAATGATTCGACCTAGAAATCCCAGTCAAGGGCTTCCCACGGGCGATCAACAGAAAATGTTAAAAAAATGCGCACCTACCTGTTCCTGCTGCGCCCACCAGCGATCCCGGTCCTGAGGCCTCCTCTCCCTGTGCATCGGAGCGCTTGCATGTTGGGACGTCTGTAAGCTGGAGCTGGAGTCACATGGCACTGGGCAGCCAATCCAGGTACAGTATTTTCTCATTCATAATAATGGGAACTCCATAAGTAGGAGTTCTCATTATTATGATTGAGAAATACCCCCCCAACACCTAAACACTAATAAAAAAAATAGAAAAAATACACCACATATTTAAGATTAATTTAAATTAAAGTTATTAATGTCTTTTTTTAAGCTTTTTTAATTATGGTTTAAAATAAACTAACCTTAGTGAACAGGATGTTTAACATTAAAATGTGTTTTTTAATTTTAATTTACTATGTTTTTGTATGTTTTAAAACTCTTATGCCTGTGAAAGTAGGCTATGCACCTGTTTTTATCAGGCGCAAGAGTTTTCAGGACATTCAGTGGCAAGATATGGGTAAATACCACAATCTTGCCTATGCAAATGTCCTGGCTGTGGGAATATGGAAGATCTGTCAAGCCAAAGCCGGTTTTCAGCGCATGTGCATTGTGCGCTGAAAACCGGCTTTTGCGGGGCTTCCCCGGGTCCGTACACACTCCATACGGACCCTGGGAGGCCGGGATTTCTCGGCTCTTGGAGCCTCTTCCTGATATTTTGAGGCTGTATAGATCTCCTGGACTGCCACAGCCACATGACGACATCCCTCCTGCATTGTATTGCAGATGTGAGTTGTAGATTTCTCCAACGTTTCCACCAGCTGCATCATATGAGTGGAAACTGTATTCACTGATTGCACATGAAATCTATGTTTTTGAACCATAGATTTATTAAAGGCTGGGCTCCTGAGATCTTGGTCCTTGGGTTTGTAAGAATATGCAGACCCTTAATTCTTAATTTTGGTATATATTAAAAATGCTCTGCGAAGCAAAAGATTTTTCAAAATGGCATAAAGGCTAGCAGGTATTTGTTGAGCAGGTGTGTAAACTTGTAAACAGAGCTGTTGGAAGCTTGTAAACTGCTTTGTAAGTGCAAAGGCTGTGCTCTAGATGGCCTAGACTGAACAATGGTCACAACTGCAGGGGGTGGTCAAGACAACAAGAGCTAAACAAGAAAATCTCTAAATATCATGGCTGCAATGAAGAAGCCAAGGTTGTAAAAACACTATGCTTATGTTTACCGGGAGGAGTCAAACCTGGGAAGTTCTGAAGAACTGGATGCAAGGTAACACGTGAAGTTTAACCAGGTAACTTATTACTCACTTCTACAAACTCTTTATGCGTGATTGGACAATGCGAGTGTTGATAAAGTCAACGAATGAAAGATGTGTTGTGTGTGAAAATTTCACAACTCACACACTTCGAATAGGATGTTAAAATAAAGCTTAGCACGATCCTGGATTATTGATTTACTAAGAAAGGCAAGAAAACCTGTATAAAAGACAGTGGTTGAAAAATATCATTACTGCAGTTGGAAGAAGTGGCCTAGGAATGATCATCTAGTCGATGAAGAGCTGCTGCAGTCAGGAAGAAAGACTTACAATCAACATTGGACTGATCATCTGCAGGTGGTTGTATGTATGATTTCTTGTAACATTATTGGTGTACTGCTCAAATAGTGGTTGGGGTTTTGGATCTGTCTTTGTCAATAAAAGGGTAAAGGCAGAACTTGTGTGACTTTTGTAATTTCTCCTAAGTCTCAAGTTCAAAATTTATAACCTGTTAGATGGGGCGAGGGGTAATTTCCGCATGTCCTATATGTTCCTTGGCCAACAGCAACCATTTCTGCCCTGCTCCAGGGAGTGACAGATGTTTCCTCTTCATTACCTTCCAACTTCTCCTGTCCAGAGATGCGCTCTGATTCATCCTGCAACATGTCCTCTGTCTCAGTAATACCCTTGTCTCAAGTGGGTGTCTGAGATAGTGCTTGTGTAAGTATGCTGCCAATGTCTGAGTGGCTGAATCAACTGGAGGTGTGAGGCTGCTCACCAGTACCTGTGAGGGACATTCACCTCAGAAAAGGGCCCCCTGACCTCTGAATCATGATGTGACTGAGCCTTTCAGAATGTCGGCTGACAGCAAGAACTCATAGTTGAGCAAGTTATTAATCCCACTACCAATCTAATCCTGACAGTTTTTCCATTTCCCACAGACACCTCAGTGTATCTGCCCAAGAGTTGCAAAGCATTTTCCTCCTGTCTACTGAAGGGCCTAATCCTAGCCATTCCTCCACTCGTGGCAAGCCTTTGCTTTATATGTGTGTCTGTTTATTCTTGGCAATGAACAGAAAGATTTGGACTTGATATAGACTAATGCACAAGTGCCAGCAAACATTCTCACATTGCCTTGCGAATATGCCTTCAAGTACCGGCAATGCAACAGCTTCTTCATTTCTCAGTCAACATCACAGGAAATGTAATTCTATCATCATCATAGGCAGTCCCTCAGAATCAAGGAAGACTTGCTTCCACTCTTAACGTGAGTTCTTAGGTGGCTCTACAATCCAATATGAGAACCACAGTCTCTGCCACAGGTGGGACAGACACCTGTTGAGGGAAAGGGTGGGTGGGACTGGTTTGCCGCATGCTCTTTCCGCTGCCTGCGCTTGATTTCTACATGCTCTAGGCGGCGAGACGCGAGGAGCTCAGCTCCCTCCCGGATGCACTTCCTCCACTTAGGGTGGTCTTTGGCCAGGGACTCCCAGGTGTCAGTGGGGATGTTGCACCTTATCAGGGAGGCTTTGAGGGTGTCCTTGTAACGTTTCCGCTGCCCACCTTTGGCTCGTTTGCCGTGAAGGAGTTCTGACTAAAGCGCTTGCTTTGAGAGTCTCGTGTCTGGCATGCAAACTATGTGGCCTGCCCAGTGGAGCTAATCAAGTGTGGTCAGTGCTTCAATGCTGGGGATGTTGGCCTGGTCGAGGAAGCTAACGTTGGTGCATCTGTCCTCCCAGGGGATTTGTAGGATCTTGTGGAGACATCGTTGGTCGTATTTCTCCAGCGACTTGAGGTGTCTGCTGTACATGGTCAATGTTTCTGAGCCATACAGGAGGGCAGGTATTACTACAGCCCTATAGACCATGAGCTTGGTGATAGTTTTGAGGGCCTGGTCTTCAAACATTTTTTTCCTCAGGCGGCCGAAGGCTGCACTGGCACGCTGGAGGCGGTGTTGGATCTCGTCATCAATGCCTGCTCTAGTTGATAGGAGGCTCCTGAGATAAGGGAAGTGGTCCATGTTGTCCAGGGCCGCAGCGTGGATCTTGATGACTGGGGGGTAGTGCTGTGCAGCGAGGACAGGCTGGTGGAGGACCTTTGTCTTACTGTTGTTTAGCGTACGACCCATACTTTTGTACACCCCAGTAAATACGTCGATTATGTCCTGGAGTTCAGCCTCTGTGTGTGTGTGCAGACGCAGGCATCATTATGGGAGAGTCAAATGGTAGAAGAGAAGGTACGCCCACGAGGAAATGATGGGGGTCTCTTATGCTAGCTAAGCATCTCATTAACTTAACATTAGATACGATGTGGTATTGGATAGATTGGAGGTGTGAGTATCTTGGCATCTGTGTGGGCACTCATGCCTTCACTTATCTTGGTCAGCCTGGTGAGGTCATTAAAAATGTTTCCGGTACTGAATCGTTCATAGAGTGGTAGAGTTGGTACTAACTGCCTGTGTCACTTCCCTCCAGACTGCCCATGGATCTTTTTTCTGGGGCATAACATCATAGATGTGGAATAGCCTTTCTCTCCTAGTCCTTATATTTGCAAGCATTATCTCCACTGTAGCTTCTGAGAATCTTGGGGCCTTTGTCATTATAGGCTTACACAATGCTGTTCCTCTTTTTGCCATTACTTTTAAATATTGAAGTTTGGCTCCATTTCTCCAAGTCTCTCTCTATTTCATCTTCAGAGTGACTTCCTGCATTTGTGTCCATTTCAGCATTAATAGCTTTTTTACAGTGGCAGCCTGTCCCAATTTCCTTCCCAGTAGCTGAGATCCAGTGAGGAGCTATATTCTCACTAAATTACTGCCCTCTCTCCCAAGAAAAATGTGATCAGGTGCTGGCAAGATTACCTTTATGGCCAGATGTCTCACTAAGTGTTTTTCTCAATGATCTCAGGGAAATCCAGCCCATTTTGTTTTCCATAATTGATGTGCATGGCTGGGTAATATGTATTATAGTTGAGATACATGAAAGTCATGAAGAGAGACCAAAAGAAGAACATTTCCTTCATGTTTAATTATCCCACCAGTTTGTCAAATGTTATTCCAATGCTAGCATTGGAACTTTGACATGTTTTCTTATTAGTAGGTCAGTATTCTGTAATGGGTATTGAGCACACATTGGGGCTGAAATTGGTGGACCAACCGCCTGCTGCCATCGAGTTTCCTGGGCAGCCTCCCCTCTGAGCGAGTTTGGGGGAGGCCTCCCGCCGGCGGGGAGGGAAGACTGCTGGGGACCGCCCGCTGACCTCCACTGGCGTGCAACACGTGTAAGAGTCCTCCCGCCCGCCGAGCTGCCAGTTTGGTTCAGGCAGGAGTCCGCTGCAGGAGGAAGGACTGCCGCATGGAGGCAGGTCCAACCTCAATGATAAGTATGAAGACCTGCAAAAAAAGGTTAGTATACTTTTCTTTATTTTTATTCAAGTGGATGGGGTCCCCTGAAGGATTTCTAGTGTTTTTTTTATTTTTTGAAATTTTTTTTATTTAATCAGTTCCCCCCCTCCCTGTGCCTGACTCAATCTTTGCTGAGGATTGCATTTGCCGGCAAAAATGGGAGCTCCCGCCCGCTGCCGCCCAGATTCAGGCCGTAAGTCGCATTTTTGCCGCCGGGTGATCTATCCAGGATGTTTTTAAGAAAGTACCTTCAGGATCTCAGCGGTCCTTTGGGCAGCACTTGGGTAGAACTTAGCTTCCACCAAGTTTGGGGCCAATATTCAGTGAGTGGATTCATTATCACCACTATCAGGGTTAATACCACCACAGGAGTATCTCCATGTAGGCTACATTGTTCATTCTGTCACGGAGCCTGTGCTTCTGAATGTCTTATGTATGCTTGCACAAATTGTTAGGTATGCTGAAGACCAGATTTATGCTGGCGGAGATGGCTGATCATTATTACTATAATTACCAGATAGGTTTTAGAAAGTGTGAATAGTTTGAGACCAACACCTGCCTATTTTCTCAGACAGGTTAAATTGCCTGCCTTTCCACATGCACGTTGTATTGGGAAAAGTGTGTTCATCGCCCTAATGTTCAGGAACTATTAACTTAATACAACCTTTGCAAATTTACATTGTGGTTTACAAATACCCAAGTGTGTGTGCTTCCCACTCTAAAATAAAACACGGATTAAGCTAATGCTCCTCTCTGAACTTTCTTTTCTTGTTCCTTCTAATGTCCAAGGGGCCGAAACTGATGGCCTTACCGCCCACTGCCGCCGACTGCCGCCGACATTCCTCTCTGGG
Organism: Pristiophorus japonicus; assembly: GCF_044704955.1. Taxonomy (NCBI): domain Eukaryota; kingdom Metazoa; phylum Chordata; class Chondrichthyes; family Pristiophoridae; genus Pristiophorus; species Pristiophorus japonicus. The sequence goes on along the minus strand of NC_091984.1, from coordinate 195,735,439 downwards.
TTGCGCCCAGTGCCAGTTTGCACTTGGGCTGGAGCGAGCAGGAGGCGAGAACTGCCGGGAGCCGCCCGCTGACGTCAGCGGACGACCAAGTGGTGCAAGTGATGTCAGCTGAGCCGACATGCCAAATTGGGGCGGGCGGGAGTCGGCGCCAGAACGGGGGTGGACTGCCGCGATGAGGCTGGTCGAATCCCCAAGGTAAATTTTTAAAAACTGAAAAAAAGGTTAGTGAACTTTTTAATAAGTTTTTTTTCACAGCGACTTACCTTAATGGGTTCCCCTGAAGGTCTTCCGGGTAAGTTTTGTTTTCCAATAATTTTTATTTGAACATCTTCGACCCTCTGTGGGCCCGACTCCATCCTCGGCGGCACTTCGGCAGCAAGAGCCTTTGCTGCCGAGATTGGGAGCTCCTGCTCGCTCCCACCCAGTTTGACGGCGTACATCACTCCTTTGCTGCCGGCCCAACTTTTAAATGATTTTTCATCAATTTCCGCCCAAAGTGCCGCCCGGTCTCTCGGCAGCGATCGGCAGCCTTTTGGGCGGCACTTGGGCTGGACTTGGCCTTCATCATATTCGGCCTCATAGGTGCTGTTAAACTGTTTCGAAACAGCAATTTACTTCTTTAACTCATTCTTCTATAGGACCTCAAAACTTTGAAACTACTTACTCAGTATTAACTTCCTGCTACAATCTGCAAGCTTTTAAACCCCCAAGCTTGGCAGAAGCTAATCACTGTTTGCAGATTTACTTCATCCTCTATTTTACTCTTAACAACCTTGGTGGTGCCCTGCGCTCTGTCTTGGTTTCTCAATAATAAAGCTACTGCAGCTTTAAAACATAATGCATATGCATGACAGGGGAATTCATTAATCTATTTCAGGCACTCATACTTCTAAATAAGTTACAGATGTGATCAAATATTATTTGAATGCCAAGAATACAACTAATGTAGGAAGCCCCCGAAGATGTGGAGGGTCGATCATAAATTAAATAATGATGGGATGGTATGGATGTTAACCATCATAATAGCAGTCTGAAACAAACTATGCTTTTGCCAGTAGTGATACAGGTTGTCCATTTTTCCCCCTGGGAAACACTTTGTGGTGTCCCTGCACCGTACTACAAACTCACACGAGGCATGTACTGCAGACACAGTCACTACGTGACCTTAACCTTTATTCCCAGGACCAAGGAGTGCTGACCCTGGGTGGGACCGCCCCTTTTATACCTGGAAACCCAGGTGAGGAGCGTCTCCCACAAGTTCACCCCCTGTGGTCAGGGTGTGCATTTCTAGGGTATAAGTACAGTGTACAGGAGTTGCATGAAGGTTACAGTTACATGAAGATTACCGTTGCATGATGGTTACATACATGACATCACCTCCCCCTTACGTCTTTTTGTGTCAAAAGTTAAGTCTTTCAGGTGGTCGACGCTCTCTCGTGGAGCGCCGCAGTTGTGGCTCTGGTGGCTGAGCCTTGGCATGCGTTTCTGTCACCTGAGGTGATTCCGGCCTGTCCGGGCTGGCTGCAGGGACTGTGCATGTTGGTGAATGTCCTCGTTGCTCGTTCACTGGCAGTGGTGTGGGTGACATCTCATGCTCTTCTTCAGGTTCCTCCATGTCTATGCTGAACCTTTTCTTTACTTGGTCGAAGTGTTTGCGGCATATCTGCCCATTGTTTAGTCTGACCACTATGACCCTATTCCCTTCTTTGCCAATTACTGTGCCCTCAAGCCACTTGGGTCCCAAAGCATGGTTAAGAACAAATACCGGGTCATCCATTCCTATACACCTCCCCCTTGAGTTTCGATCATGGAACTCGGTTTGGGACTGGCGCTTGTCCTCAACAATGTCTGCCAGGACTGGGTGAATGAGGGACAGCCACGTTTTGAGCGGCGTTTCATGAGGAGTTCCGCTGGCGGGACTACCGTGAGCGAGTGCGGGTGGGACCTGTCGGCCAGCAGGAGGCGCGATAGGCGGTACTGAAGGGAGGGTCCTTGGATGCATAGCAGGCCCTGTTTTATGACTTGGACCGCACATTCCGCCTGGCCATTGGAAGCTGGCTTGAACGTTGCTGTCCGGACGTGTTTGATACCATTGCCCGACATAAACTCCTGGAATTCATGGCTGGTGAAACACAGGCCATTGTCGCTGACCAGGATGTCCGGCAAGCCGTGGGTCGCAAAAACCGTACACAGACTCTCCACGGTGATGGATGTCATGTACGAGTTTAATATGATGCACTCGATCCATTTCGAGTATGCTTCGACAATGATCAGGAACATTTTCCCCATGAACGGGCCTGCATAGTCTACGTGAATACGTGACCATGGCCTGATGGGCCAGGGCCACAGGCTGAGTGGGTCCTCCTTGGGGGCATTGCCTAGCTGGACACACGTCGTGCACCTGCAAACCCAGTGTTCCAGGTCTGAGTCAATCCCCGGCCACCATATATGTGACCGGGCAATGGCCTTCATTAACATGATGCCAGGGTACTCGCTGTGGAGTTCCCTGATGAACGCTTCCCTTCCTTTCTGGGGCATGACTACCCGGCTGCCCCATAACAGGCAGTCAGCTTGGATGGAGAGTTCATCCATCCATCTCTGAAACGGTCTGACCTCCTCGGGGCACGCCCTGTGTGCAGGCGCTCAATCCCCAGTCAGGACACATTTCTTTATCATGGATAGGAGGGGGTCTCTTTCAGTCCAGAGTTTGATCTGGCGGGCTGTGATGGGGGAGCCTGTGGTGTCAAAAGCATCAACGGCCATGACCATCTCAGCGCTTTGCTCCGCTGCCCCCTCGGTGGTGGCCAGTGGGAGCCTGCTGAGCGCGTCAGCGCAATTTTAGTTGCCTGGCCGGTGCCGTATAGTGTAGTCATACGCAGCCAGCGTGAGAGCCCATCGCTGTAGGCAAGCTGACGCATTGGCATTGACAGCCTTGCTGTCGGACAACAGGGATGTTAACGGCTTATGGTCTGTCTCTAGCTCGAACTGTCTACCGAAAAGGTACTGGTGCATCTTTTTCACACCATAAACACAAGCGAGTGCTTCCTTTTCGACCATGCCATATCCATGCTCTGCCTGGGAGAGTGACCTGGAGGCATAAGCCACCAGTTGGAGTCGGCCGTCATCATTACCCTGCTGCAACACACACCCAACCCCGTAGGACGATGCATCGCACATTAAAACCAGTTTTTTACAGGGGTCATACAAAGTCAACAGTTTGTTAGAACACAGAGGGTTCCTTGCCTTATTGAAAGCCCGTTCTTGACAGTCCCCCCAATGCCATTCACAACCTTTACACAGGAGCATGTGTAACGGCTCCAACAATGTGCTTAAGTTCGGCAGAAAGTTCCCGAAATTGTTCAAAAGTCCCAGGAATGATCGCAACTCCGACGTGTTGCCGGGCCTGGACACCTGGCGGATCGCCTCCGTTTTTGATTCAGTGGGCCGGATCCCGTCTGCGGCAACCCTCCTGCCCAAAAACTCGACCTCTGGGGCCAAAAACACACACTTGGCCTTTATCAGCCGCAAGCCTACCCGCTCCAGTCGGCATAGCACCTCCTCCAAGTTGTGGAGGTGTTCCTCAGTGTCTCGACCCGTTATAAGGATGTCGCCTTGGAATACGATTGTTCCAGGAATGGATTTGAGCAAGCTTTCCATGTTCCGCTGAAAGATAGCTACCGCCGAACGAATGCCAAACGGACACCTGTTGTAGATAAATAATCCCTTGTGCGTCGTGATGGTGGTCAGAAGCTTGGATTCTTCAGCCAGTTCCTGAGTCATGTAGGCCAAAGTGAGGTCCCGCTTTGTGAACAGCTTGCCACCTGCCAGTGTGGCAAAAAGGTCCTCCGCTCTCGGGAGCGAATATTGGTCTTGCAGCGACACTCGGTTGATGGTGGCTTTGTAGTCGCCACAAATCCTGACCGAGCCATCTGTTTTAAGGACAGGAACGATGGGACTTGCCCAGTCGCTGAATTCAACGGCCGAAATTATGCCCTCTCTGAGCAGCCTGTCCAATTCACTTTCAATTTTCTCACGCATCACATACGGCACCGTTCTGGCTTTGTGGTGCACTGGTCTGGCGTCTGGAGTGATGCGAATCACTACTTTAGTGCCCTTGAACCTTCCGACACCGGTTGAAACAGTGACCCAAATTTTTGTAGGACCTGTGAGCATGAACTTCGTTCCATAGATGAAATGGCGCGCACATCCCCCCATTTCCAATTCATCTCGGCTAGCCAACTCCTCCCCAGGAGCGCGGGGCCATTTCCCGGGACGATCCAGAGTGGCAGTTGGTTCTGTAATCCATTATGTGTTACCACCAAGTTTGCACTGCCTAGCACTGGGATGATCTCTTTGGTATATGTCCGTAGCTGTGTGTCAATGCGTTCCAGTTTGGGCCTGCTAGCTCTGTGTGGCCATAGTCTCTCAAATTGTTGGGCGCTCATAAGTGACTGGCTAGCTCACGTATCCAGCTCCATGCCATTCAATAAAACTTTCATCATCATGGGTGGCGTTTTAGTTTATGAGCTGTGGATGTCAGCCACGTGAACCCGCTGAACTTCAGCATCCATGGTTTTTCCCCAGGCATCATCCTGCATTGCAGACCCCTTGTCTGGTTCCTCTGTCTTGCAGATTAGTCTCACCACAGCCTTTTTGCACATCCTGGCCAAGTGTCCACTGGCATTACAAATCCTACAGGTATATTGCTGGAACCTGCAGCTTTTCGCAGTATGTCTGCCCCCGCATCTCCAGCATGAGCTGAGATTGTTGTTAACAAAGGGACTGTTACTAGGCATTCCTCTCTGATTGCCCATTTGGTTGTTTCTAAGCACTCTGATGGTGGGTGTTAATGGTCCCATCGCGGGACACATTATTCCTCGTGATGGCGTGAATTGCCAATCCCCTTTCCATTGTCCCTGTTGCGGGCCCACCCTAGAGTCTGTTGCTGCCTGGGCGGTTTCGAAATGCCCTTGCCTGCCTGTGGGGTCTCTAGCCGCGTTCACAATGTTAATTCCCTGGTCCATCGCCACATTGGGACCAGGGCTGCGCACGTAAATTAGCTTGGTCTCCTCTTCCCCTGCCATGAAGGTCTGAGCTATCAACGCCGCCCCTTCTAAAGTCAAGTCCTTGGCCTCTATGAGATTCCTGAAAATCCCGGCATGATTAATGCCCTCAATGAAAAAGTCCCTTCACATCTCCCTCCTGCAGGCGTCTGTGAACTTACAGAGACTGGCCAAGCACCACAGGTCCGCAACGAAGTCCAAGATGTATTGTCCCTCCCGACGCCGGTGTGTGTAGAACTGGTGCTGTGCCATGTGTACGCTACTCGCCGGCTTGAGATGCTCACTGATCAGCTGGCTGAGCTCTTCAAAGGACTTGTCCGCTGGCTTTTGGGGTACGAGCAGATCTTTCATCAGCGCATACGTCTGTGGTCCGCAGCTGGTCAGTAAATGCGCCCTCCACTTGTCAGCCACTGCCGCTCCCAGCCAGTCCTTCATAACAAAGCTCTGCTAGAGTCTTTCCACGAAGTCGTCCCAGTCCTCACCCACACAGTAACGTTCCTCTGTGCTACCGGTGGCCATCCTCGTGGTTCAGTGATTCCCGTTTCTCGTCACCAAATGTGGTGTCCCTGCACCGTACTACAAACTCACACGAGGCATGTACTGCAGACACAGTCACTACATGACCTTAACCTTTATTCCCAGGACCAAGGAGTGCTGACCCTGGGTGCGACCTCCCCTTTTATACCTGGAAACCCAGGTGAGGAGTGTCTCCCACAAGTTCACCTCCTGTAGTCAGGGTGTGCATTTCTAGGGTATAAGTAGTGTACAGGAGTTGCATGAAGGTTACAGTTACATGAAGATTACCGTTGCATGATGGTTACATACATGACACACTTTTGTAAGTTTTTCTACATTAAAGGCTTTATGTAAATGTAAGTTGTTGATAGGTTAATAATGAAGTTATTACTATTTTTCAATGTAGCTTTCTTGAAACTGTTTTAACAGCTTCATATGGAAGCTTCTGAATGTGTGGACTAGGAGCTGAATTTCGCAGTCCAAACACCACTCCGCTGCCACACTGCTGAAACCAGCCCATTACCCCAGTCATTACCACTCCGCTCCATTTAGCCACCGTTAAAGTGGAATTTCGATCTTAACACCACCCCATCCATCTCGGTAAAGAACGCTCAAATGCAGTGGGTGCGCACCATTTTTGGGGGAGGGCAATTTCGGCCCCAAACCAATTGACCCTAACAATGCTGCTGCTCCCGGGCCTTTTTAAAGGGCAGGTTTTGCAGCTGTGTCTTGACTTGGTCTGATTTACTTCAGAGGCGATGGCTACAGGGGGACCTTTGAGCTTCAGCAACACTGAGCTGGAAAGTCCGATGGAAGCTGTGGAGGGAAGGAGGCGGCTACTCTTCCCAAGTAGGAGCGTCTTCCTAAATGCCTGGAGGGAGATTGCAGAGGAGGTTTCAGGGACCTCCATTCACCAACGCACCCCCACCCAATGCAGGAAAAGGCCCAACGACTTTATTCAACATGTTCCCCTAACTCCTCACATTACATCTGCAAGACTCTCCTTCACCTTAACTTCTTTCTCACCAACACAACATATTAGCTGGAGTAGCTTTTGATTGCTAAGGCATGTATGGGTGCATACTCACAATGGAGGCTTCCTTGCATGTGAGATTCACAGCTGCATATAATGAATCCACACTTGCACTAATTGCCGACGCCTTTGGAAATTCCGACTGACCAACCCTTCTTTGCTTTGCAGGCCAATGTGGCGTGCAACCGTGCCTAGCAAGAAGCCACTGATGGGGGTGAGCTGGAAAGTGTGGAGCTCACTGATCTGGAGAGGGTGCAGCGGCTCGTGGGCACGCATGTTGGAATCCCTGTGGCTGCTGGTTGCTTCGATGGCGCTGGGGGCAGCATGGGTAAGCGAAGGCCTTTGTGCATTGGCATCTCTCCCTGACAGTGCAATGGGCTACCTGGCTATTGCTTATGCTTTTGTGCAAGTTTCTTGCTGCATGGTGCTATGCAGCACCTCACCCTCACGGCACCTCTTCTCCCTTTTATGATTGCAGATGAGACCCCGACTTTGAGCCAGTTGGTTGCTGGTCGATCCGATGGCGCTGGGGGCAGCATGGGTAAGTGAAGGCCTTTGTGCAATGCCATCTCTCACTGACAGTGCATTGGGCTACCTGGCTATTGCTTATGCTTGTGTGAAAGCTGATTGCTGCATGGTGTTGACTCCGCGGACCAGGATACTGATGTGGGTTCTCCGATTCACAGCAGCCCTGAGCCGAGACCTGCCACTCCGCAATTGCTGCCAACCATGGAATCGCCCCAGCCACTTACGACTGAAGGCACACAGGAGGTTGCGGCCCAGTCTGCAGCCGGCCCTTCCAGGGCCACAGCTGATCGAGGACGTCCAAGAAGGACATCTGCAGCTTCCTCTACAGACACATAGCAGCCTTCCCAAAGCCATGAGGCAGTCACAGGGGAGACACTGCGGCGTAGTGTAGGATAGGTCTGCACAAGACGGGTAATAAGGAGTTGCACAAGGGTGATAATTGATTGTGTGAATGTTTTGGCAACCCATTGTTTGGAGTGTAATAAATCTTTATTTTGTTTTGGGAATTTCTTATTAGATCTCTCATTTAACTGTGCGGGAATGATGTCTGAGAGGGCTCATAGGTTGGCCCATGGACCTGGCCTGATGCAGGCTCAACTGAGCATTGAGTTATGTGAAACGCGCAGCTATGGCAAGGCTTTATGTTTCCCTTGCAGGGTCACGATGGCGATGCCACCTCCTGCGTAGCTGCCCACATGCATCCTGCTCCTCCTGCTGTGCCTCCTCATGTGCTTCCAGACACTCCTCCTCCTCTCCACAGGTGGCACTGCTGCCTCGTCCTCCAATAGCTGCGCCCTCGTGATGGCCAGGTTGTGGAGCATGCAGCACACCACCACGAATATGGAGACACGTTCAGGCGAGCATTGCAGCACAAGCACTGAGCGGTCCAGGCAACGGAACCTCTGCTTGAGAATCCCAATTGTGTGCTCGATGATGGCCCTGGTGGCCGAGAGACTGTCATTAAAGGTGTGCTGCACAGCAGTTCTAGGCTTGCACAGAGGAGTTATGAGCCAAGTGCTCAGTGCGTAGCCCTTGTCATTGAGGAGCCAGCCACTATCTTGATTCGGCCCAGTAAGGAGGCCTGGCACACTTCTCTGCCACAGTATGAAAGAGTCGTGGCTGCTGCCAGGAAACCGGGCATCCGCTTGCATAATTTTGCGGCTGTGGTCACAAACCAGTTGAACATTGAGGGACTGGAATCCCTTGCGGTTTTTGAATTGCGTGTGTTGGGGTGCCCTCAGACCGACATGGGCGCAATCAATGACCCCCGGATCCTGGGGAAGCTGGCAATGCGCAGGAATCTAGTCTGCCACTCCAACTGCTTGACCCTGATCATAGGGAAGGAGATATAATCAGCCCTCCTCCTATACAGAGCATCTGTGACCTTCTGTATCGATGTATAGGCTGAAAACTGTGACATGTTCGAGATGTCCGCAGTGGCAACTTGGAAGGACCCAATCGCATAAAGGTTCAGGGTGACAGTAACCTTGGAGGCCATGCTCAGGGCTGTCCTTGCCTGTGTTTGTGGCTCCAAGTCTGCCTGCAGGAGATTGCAGAGCTCCGTCACTATGTCCTTGCGGAATCATAGTCTGCACAGGCACTGATCATCTTTCAGGTCCCTGTACAAGAATTGGTGACGAAGACCCTTTGTCGATATAGCCTTCTGCCCCCACATCTGTGCAGCCGTCTTGGTCTCTCTTCTGCCTCATTGCCTTCTCCCTGCTGCTCTGCTGGCTCTTTTGCCTCTTCAGGCTGCTGCTGCCGAGCATCTGGCTCCGCTGCAGGCTGCCTCCTGGCCTGCTAGCCCAGTATCTGGTGTGGAGGGTCCGTGTAACTCACTCTCCTCCTTAGCGGATGCCCTTGCTGAAGGCCTTCCTGTGGCAGCTCTCTGGCTCCTCCCCCCTCTGTCAGCATCTCCATGCTGGGCCGCCATGATAGCTGTGGCCCTTACCCGCTGCCTCTGCAGCCGTTGGACCTGGCGCCGCCTTCTCCTGCATGCCTTGGTGACATGCAAAATGTGCAGGAGGCGTTGGCCTGTCAGCACTGCCCCCATTTCCAACCCCTAACCAAGCCCAGCCTCCTCAAAGTCGGCTCCCTGTTCTGCAGGTGGAGGCTCCTCCAGCACTCGCAAACATTCGTGCACTATATCCTCGCACTGCTTCTCAAACACGGGGAAAAAGTTGCCAACACAAATCCAACAATAAGCAACACACCTTTAAGGCATGCTGGCGGTGTGCATCAGGAACTATGCACAACTCAAAATACCAACTCTTGGCACCGTCGAGCGGTCTGTCCATTTTTGTAGCAGAATTTCACTTTCGGCCTGGGACCTCGGCGTTGTGTGGCCTGATGACATACTTAGGAGTGCTGGCCAGCAGCGTGGCAGAAGTGAGGGAAGCGGTGCGGTGATGGTCACTGCCGGGAAACTGTGGCAGGGCAATTGGCCGAGAGGCGGCCATTACACACAAAGTCGGCGGCCACACCACTCCACAGCATGGCCGCTGATTTCCGATGGTAACAGGCCTTAAGGGAAGGGGCAATTCCGGCCCCTAACAGTGTAAATAAGTTGTATGTCTTTATTTACAGGGTCTGTTTTTGCAATGCCTCTTTTAATAATAGTTCAGAGCAGCAGCGTGACAAGATTGGCTTGTTACTGCAGCATGCTTAATTTCTATTCAATAAGAGGTTTGAAAGAAGACACTTATTTTGTGGATTAATCCATGGTAAATGGAATTTAGTTCTAGTTCACATGCAGTAACTTTGATTAAACTTTCAGAAATTACTATTCTATCTGGAATACATAGAAATTTATTCTGCAGGTTAAGTGAGATGAAAAATTCCTAACATATATGCTTTTTTATGGCTGTGGAGCTCATCACTTAAATGGTTCTTGTGCATTTTGAAAAGGGGAATGCTCATTTTTCACAAGCCCAGTTATTTAGGGCTGACACTAAAACTGTTAGAAAACAGTTATGAGGTGAAGAATATTCTTGGTCACACATTAGAGAACGGCTTTAGAATAAGTATTTGTTGATCCAATGGATTCTTTGCAAAGTGGGCTGCTGAAGGATGAGAGGAGGCAGTGGAGACACTGACCTCTGTAAAAAATTTAAGTTCAAATCGCCCATTTCTAGCTATTTAGTGACAACAAATCATATCAGCATTGGAAAGTAACAGGGCAGAAATGCTTGTGGTTATGAAGTGCATGTCAGTAATGTAAACTGATGAAGATGAAGCTTTCAGTACTGATTCCTGCCACTGCACTGACTGTCTTTTAGCTCATTTTGAAATTGGACCTCATTTGGCCCCTTGCCTGCGCATTAGAAAAGTCAAGTGTACTTCTTTGTAAAGTTGATGATTTCCAGTCAAAAATTCCGTTTCACATTCAAAACTGCACATCAAAACGATGTGGCATTTGTATATATAGGCTTTACGTCCTGTCCAACTACAACATTTATTGATTGGAATCTGTCAGCAAGAATGCACTTGCAATTATATAACTTGGCTATATATGTTCTCAAAATCATAATTTCCCTAGTTTGGTGAATATTTACTTTTAAAGAGGATTGGCAGTGTGTTGACCAAAAGATCAGCAAAAGTGGAGAACGCAGAAAATCCCAGCACTATTAATGCTCCTTTGTTTTCATGTTACAGTGGCAATTTCTTTATTTTCAGCTGATGGTGTTAGCTTGATTTTATATTCTCTCTTAGTACCACTGCTCATTTGCTAATGCATTCAAGCACAGTGATTGAATTTTATATGGCCTAGCACTGTATCATTCATCTTCAGAAATAGTTATATACAATACGCTGCTGGATCGCTGTGACCAGTTTTAAAATACAGTCCCAGGAGGAATGGCTTGCCAAGGTATATGTAGTTTCAGGCATTCTCTGTGGTATTTTATATGTTCCTGGATTATATTTGAGATTAAAAAGAAATAATAACTGTTTGGAAGGACGTGAACCTTCTAGGACAAGAGTTGTTCCCCAACTCTGTTATATCTGTTTTTAATGAAAAGGTGTTGAGCAGCTCACTGCCTCATCTATGCTATCAGACAATACGTCACTGGCCCAAAGCATTTCCAAGACCCTTTTTTTCAAATAAAGCTGTTATGGTGGCACTTGTCAAAACACAATATAAGTGAATTGAATGCTTTTCCTCCTGAATATCTGAAAGGTGAAATCATAGCATAACCATAGCCCCACCATTGAAAGGCTGCCTTAGTGAATAGAACAGGGTTTACTGTTATTGCACAGCAGGCCGGTGCCATTGGAGGGAGCAGTGTGCAGCAGCCCAGCCCGGAAATTGGCGCGGTCCTGGCCTGCAAGACCATCAGCAGGCCGGGGCCATTGGGGGGAGCAGCGTGCGGCGGCATACCACTGCAGGGAGCAGCGTGTGCTGCTGCAGGAGGGCGACAGCTACGAAGCCAGGTCGCTGATTGCAGTGCGGGCAGGTACGGCAAGAGGGGCGAAGGAGCGGCAAGAGTTTGTAGAGGGAAGTGATCGGGGCCCAGGAGAAGACGTGAATCTGGGGCCCAGAAGAGGCGACGGCCCAGGGGCAGCACGGGCCAGCCCACACTGCGATATGTGTGCGTGTTCGGTCTGTGCAGCAGAGCTGGTCTCCAGTTAGACTTGTGTAATCCTTGCCACTGGACCAAGACCTAGCTCTGTCAACAAATGTGGTGGCTGGTGTCAATGGCCATCACACGTTAAAAAAAATCCAAGCACAGGCATCTTCCACCCTTCAATATGTAGTTCAGGATCTGGAATATTAGGTCCTTCATTGAAACACCTGTGAACTGATCCCTTTTTGGCGTGGAAGCAAGTCATCCTCGCTTCGAGGAACTGCCTATGATGATGATGATATTAAGGTAGCTTATGTCACTTTTTTCACTACAGGCAAATTTGAGCTCCATGTTTCAAAGGCTTTAGTTTGAGTCCCATCTAACCTTATGATCAATGGTGAATCTCTGGAATTCTCTACCACAGAGGGCTGTGGAAGCTTAGCCTTTGAGTATATTCAAGACAGAGATCGATAGATTTTTGGATATTAAGGGAATCAAGGGATATGGGGACAGTGCAGGAAAGTGGAGTTGAGGTAGAAGATCAGCCATGATCTCATTGAATGGCGGAGCAGGCTCGAGGGGCCGAATGGCCTACTCCTGCTCCTAATTCTTATGTTCTTATGTTCCCTGTAAGCTACGCACGTGGGCAGCCACCCATTCTTGGATGCCAGGCCACTGGCCCGGGCAAAACTCTGCCTGGTGGCCCAGTGGGCCTAACTAAACTTCTTGCAGAGCTCCCAGCGGCCCTTCCCTTTAACTGAAGGGGAGAGACGTGGTGACATGCCAGTGCGATGATGTCATCGGCCTGGCGCTGATGACTGACAGTGGCGCAGACTCTGTCCCGCCCCCCACTTCCACCCCGCTAGTGACAGTCACTCCATCCCACCCCCACTTCTGCCCCCATTATAAGCGCTTGAAAAAAGAAGACAAAAAGCTGAATTTCGCAGGAAGGGCCGTCGCAATGGAAGAACACAACAAAAACGGTAGGTGCAACTCGTTTCTGGCAGCGGTGAATTTTGGCCCCACAACTCACATAAGAATTGTAAACATGTAGGAAACCGAATAGAAAATTTCCATGTGACCCACAAGCAGTTAAATAAAGTAATTCCAAAATTTGCAGGGGGCTGAAATTGCCCCTCTGAGAAATGTCCATTTGCACCTCAACCCGGCGGCCACAGTCGCCGAGCTCCCATCAAATGGTCGCCGACATCGCAATTCCACTGACACGGTCTTGCAGCGTTCTGCAGCTCCGCGCCCCTTCCCCTTCACATCCCCTTTGGTGACTGACAGCACTCAGTGCATCATCACGCCGCGCACCGCCGAGGTTCCGGGAAGGAAGCGAGATACCCCTTCCGAAGGCGTGCGGCCCCTCGGTGGTATGAAGAGTTGCTTTTTTCCGATGTTGCATCGTTGCAGACACACACCGCCAGAGCTTGTTGATTTTACAGAAGTTCGTGCCGGTTGGCCGGGAAATACCACTGGACTGGGTTCACATTCTTATATTTTTTTTCAGTATCTCTCTACGTCACATTATTAATCAGCCTGAGGAGCTTTTTCCCCCTTTTAAAATCCGTTGTTTTCTATATATTTGCACTGCTGTCCAGTGTGCACTGCTGGCCGAGTGCTGGAGGTGCCATCCAGCTGTAGAAGAGGGAGGTCACTTCGAGGAAGCTGTGCTTGTGAAGGGTCTTATGATGGGGGAGCTGCTTGCAGGCCAACGCCTCCTGCGCATTGTGCATGCCACCGAGGCACAGAGGGGGAGGCGGCGCCGGGGGCAAGGGATGCAGGGGCAGTGGGCAAGGTCCGCAGGCAGCATTAGGGAGCATGATGGTGGGTGCCAGGGAGATGGCCACAGACAGCAAGCAAGAGAGCTGGCACACAAAGCCCCTCAGCAAGGGTCTCCCCCAAGGAGGAGAGTCAGGTTCGCCAACCCCCTCTAGCAGATAATGGGCGAGCAGCCCAGGAGGCAACCTGCAGCAGAGCCAGATGCTGTGTAACACCAGCCTGCAGCTGTACTCAGGAAGCCATCAGCGGCTCCGTGCCCTGTTGCCCAGAGTGCACGAGTGCATTCTGAACTTCCAGGGCAGTGGCCTGTACAAAGAAAGGTCAAAACGAACTGAAGACACAGTTGCAAAACCTACCCTTTAAGTAGGCCAGGGAGCAGCTGCATTGTAAGCACGATGGTTTCGCATCAAATGGATAAGAGGGAAATTTCTCAGTGCAAACACTACACCACTGAAAACAGCCATTACCACCAGGAATGAAGACTCCGCTCCGTTTATGACCAAAAAAAGGGCAATTTCGATCTTATTACCACTGCGATCATATCGGTGGTAATGGACGGCCAACGGTGGTGTGACCACCCTGTATCGGGCAGAGGGCAATTTCGGCCCCATAAACTTCAAAAGCTCTTCCTCCAGCCAAAGCTCTTTTTAACTTATTGAAAAACATATATGTAAGAACTATATTTTAAAATTGTTTTGGTTAGACTTCAGCTGCAATCGATATAAAAATCAAGATGAAGTCCTATTTTCCATCATAATGTCAAATATCTCCATTATGATAGAAAATTATTAGATTTTTAAAATAATAAATATATTTTTTTCATGATATTTCAGCTTCTACCTTAACTCCATGTGTATGTCCCAATCTTTATTTCACTCTCTGTAAAAAAAAATATAAAAAGTGAGAATCGCATCAGTGTTTTTTATTTCCTGGTCTGCTGTCTGTGAAATTTCTTTGATGTGATTGGCTGTTAGACAGCTTGATGATGTCACTGTTGCATTGTGCTGGGGTTAGCTTTTTTGACAAAGGTGCAATCAATTTAACATGAAGAAACCTAAAGTTTTCACCACAGAAATTGCGAGATCTTTGTGGACAGCTTTCTTCGTGGTCAGTGGCACTCACCTTCATTTCACCACTGACTGCAAATTCTGGGCTAAGGTGTTTCAATAATAGGTAGGCTGTGCTGGGATGAACACTGTTTTCTGTTACAATGTCCCCTGAGTGAGTCTTCATTCATCACACCTCCAAATTCATAAAACTAAAACTGGAAGTGTGAAATAAAAGTTAAAAAAATACTGAAAGTGCACAGCTGACTCATCTGTGAGGAGAAATTTAACATTCCAAGACAGCTGGAAACTGAAAGATACACAAATTCCTCTCGAGGAATGATCAAAATAGAGAGATAGCAGAAATGTCAGTCGTCAGCATTCCAAACTTTTGACTTTTACCTGTCACATCGAGGCAGTAAATGGGTTTACTAGCCTGTGAATAAGTTTTTAAATAAATTATAAAGTGATCAACAAGTGATGGTTGAAATATAAAGATTACCTGAATTAAAATTGTTGCAAAGAAAAGTGGAAGGTGAGAGGATTGGGAAATTGTTAGAAACCAGCAAAGGACAATTAATAAAGAGAGAGACGATAGCTTGAGAGTAAATTAGCAAGAAATATAAAAACAGACAGTAAGAGCTTTGACAGGTATATTAAAAAGAAGCTAAAGTAAACGTTGGCCACTTAGGGCAAAAATTTAGCAGATGGAATATAATGTGGGAAAATGTGAGTTTAGCTACTTTGATAGGAAAATTTAAAAAGCAAATTATTTTTTAAATGGGGAGAGATTGCAAAATGCTGCGGTACAGAGGGATCTGGGGATTCTTGTACATGAAACACAAAAAGTTAGCATGCAGGTACAGCAAGTAATTAGGAAGGCAAATTGAATGTTGGCCTTTATTGCAAGGGGGTTGGAGTATAAAAGTAAGGAAGTCCTGCTACAACTGTACAGGGCATTGGTGAGACCACACCTGGAGTATTGCGTCCAATTTTAGTCTCCGTATTTAAGGAAGGATATACTTGCACTGAAGGCAGTTCAGAGAAAGTTCACGAGGTTTATTCCTGAGATAAAGGGGTTGTCATATGAAGAAAAGTTAAGCAGGTTGGGCCTATACTCATTGGAGTTTAGAAGACTGAGAGGTGATCTTATTGAAATGTATAAGATTCTGAGGGGGCTTGACAGGGTAGATGCAGAGAGGATGTTTCCCCTCATGGGGGAATCTAGAACTAGGGGGCATAGTTTCAGAATAAGGGGGCACCCATTTAAAACGTAAATGAGGAGGAATTTCTTCACTCAGAGGGTTGTGAATCTTTGGAATTCTCTACCCTAGAGAGTAGTGGAGGCTGGGTCATTGAATATATTTAAGTTGGAGATAGATACATTTTTGAAAGATAAGGAAACCAAGATCGGATCAGCCATGATCTTATTGAACAGCAGAGCAGGCTCGAGGGGCCAGATGGCCTACTTCTGTACTTCTGCTCCTATTTCCCATGTTCTTATGTGTTTATGTTATGGAGAACATGCGGGGAAGTGGAATTGAGGCCAGGATCGCATCAGCCATGATCTTATTGAATGGCGGAGCAGGCTCGAGGAGCCAAATGGGCTACACCTGCTCATATTTCTTATGTTCTTATGTTATGTTCTTGGTTGAAACTTTGTAGGAGGGCAAAGACAGAAAGGTCGGAGTAGAACTGTGAGGGCAAATGGAAGAGGCAAGTCATGGGAGGGAGGGTCAGGATGCTTTTGGACAGAATGGAGATGTTTAGCATAACAGTTGTGCAATCTACATTTGGTATTTTCAATGTAAAAGAGATTACACTTTGTGCAGATACTAGATTGAGGAAGTACATGTAAGTCACCATCTCATGTGGAAGGAATATTCGGGTTCCTGGTTAATAGTGCAGGGAAGGGTGACCAGTAGCAGGGACTAAGGGAGTTGGAGGCAGGAGGTTAACTAGCGAGACTGAGTCCAAGCATGAGGCCTGCATGAAAAGCCCCACCAGAACGCATCTGAGTTCCAAGAGGAAGCCAAGTACCAGGCAACAGGGACAGTCTGTGCTACTTTACAATTGCAAGTTTAAGCAACCTAGTCAAAGCATGAAAAATGTTTATTATGGCGAGGTTTACTGAAGAGTTTATGGGTCGGATTTTCGAGAGGTTTGCCACCGGGTTTTCATTGCGATTTGATCCTCCGCGGCGAAAACCCGGTCACAAAGCCCGGGCGGGATCCTCAGCGACCTATTTGCGGCGGCGCTTTCAAGTACCGCCAGGGAGAGGTGTGCTGATGTGCAATGACTCGGATTGCATTTGCGATCGACTTTCGGCACTCTCCCGACCCGTACGCCACGCCCAGAATAGCGACAGGTCAAGTCTGTCAGTGCAGACCTGCCAGTAGCAGTAAATCAAAAAACCTGCAAAAAAGATAAGGTCAAGTTTTTATTTGTTAATGTTTTGCAGCGATTACTTAGTTAAGTGTCTTGTAAATGTTTTTGGAATGTTTTTTGGAATTTTTTTTCCCCCTCCCAAGGCCTCTCTTGTAGCGCAAACGACCCCGGACTAAAGTTGCCGAAACTCGTGTTTTGCAACGCGAATAATCGTTGAACGTCTCCCTTACCTGTTGCAGATGTAAAGGCCAAAAGTTCGGTGTAGAAATGGTAGCGCAGCGAAAACGGTAATTTTCACGTATCGTTACCGTTTTCACCGAAAAATCGAAAGCCGAAAATCCGGCCCTATAACTTTGTAGAGGAAATCGGGATGGTTTATGTGTGACACTTGGCCATGGCTGCTAATCCTTATGATTGACAATTCAATTGAAATATTTTTGGGCAGGTTGTCAACTTACGGACGTTATCCTGGATACCACCCTTTCCATCTCTTCCTTCGCCCTTGCCGATTTTATAAAACATTCCTTCAGTATTATGAGGCATATATTCTTCCGTTTACCAATAGCAAAAAATGCTGGCATCTCTGCTTTACATTCACACCAGCTGTTTTATAAATATTAGCAAATGGCGGAAAATGTACACCTTTGCCCTCTACCATAGATAATCTCCCACAGCATATGGTTTTATTCCCTGTTCTGGCACTGTTGTAAACCAGAGGTATTGTTTGACATGCTTGTCCCAGCAGTATTAATTAATCTGCATGAAGCCAGTGTAACAAAGGATATAATATTCCATCTTTTATGATATAACTGAGGAGGAGGAACCTCTCTCTGCAGACGCATGAAACTGGACCACAACATTGTGTTTTTTTCCTCCAATATTTTCCTCTCCCTTACCAATATCCCTCAACCAACATCACTAAAACAAATTATCTGGGCATTATTCTCATTGCAATTTGTTGGAACTTGCTGTGTGCAGATAGACTGCCATGTTTACTTACATTACAACAGTTACTACACTTCAAAAGTATTACATTAGCTGTGAAACACTTTGGAATGTCCTGAGGTCATAAAAGGTTCTATACAAGTGCAAGCTCTAACTTTACTTAACAGAAAAATTGTATTGAAGCATGCTGAAATCTTGCCTATTCTCATGTGCAGTCAGGTTCAGACATGATTATGGACACCCTACAAATGCTGTTCGGCATCATCACCGCCTGGTCCTTGAGATATGCGCAGCTGCAGCGAAGGGAAGTGATCTTACAGTAGATCCACCTTATTGTGGATCAAAAATCTTCATGAATGATTTGAGTTCGTATCTGCAATTATTAGTAAAACCCTTATCTATGAAGAGAAATTCATCTAGGTAATGAAATCGAACAGACTAACGTCAGATTAATGAGTAGGTTTACAGATTGATAACGTCACTTGACATAATTTGGGTTCATAGATACAAAAGTGCAAAGAAGAGATCAAGTAAGTCATTATTAACCTAGAGGTGTTCACTGATGATGTATGATCTCGAATTATGCTGGGAATTTGGGGAACTCTGTAAACTGTGGTTTATTAAAATTGTTGATAACTATTTGTGATAAAATACTTCTCTGTTGCTGTTGACGTGTATCTGGCTCATTATGGTTTAAATTCGCAGTGGTGCTCATGGCTGGTTTTCTGAGCCAAGTACTTTGTATTTTGAATTATATTTGATGGTGACCACTTGTTCAATTGTTCAGGGATATGAAGCCTCACCATGAACTCAGAAGTGTAGGTTGAAGCACTGATGTGACAAATATCAACAACATACACACTTGCACACTATTAACGTGCATTTATCTTGCAACCACTGATTAAAACACACAATAATTGACTCTGGTAACATATTTCATAAACGCAAAGGCAGACATGCATAAGCTTCGAACAAATCAATTTCCGGAAAGACTGGTGAAATAACAGAGAAAATGGCAATGCTTAATCATTGACGCTTATAAATTCACATTCTTATAGTCATCGTTTAGGAATGGTGTGTTGTAGCAATTTTGTTAGCCAATCTGTCAAAAGTTTGAAAAACAGACTTTACATATATATTTTTATGAGTGGTATCAGGCCCATTGTATTACTGAAATTGGCGATTAAGTAAGATGTAGTTCGAATTCATGTACTCATATAAAGGCTTCTGACGAAGGAGACTGTAGAAATGAAATGTTTACAAGCTGTAGCATGATGTAGAGATGCTGCTGAAAAGCATAGACTTGTTCATCAGTTGGCTCGGGAATCTGAAGTCAAATTACAATTCAATATAATACAAAAAGAATAGAACAATGTATGCGTACACCTTGGAAAAAGAAGAATATTTAAGGCAATTGGAAGCATGTAAATTAAACCTGTACTCAATCATTTACTGCTGAAATATAGATCTAAATTACAGTGACTGGAAAACTGAATGATGTGGTGCTTTGATATACTTGCAAAATTGCTGCAGTTTCCTAATGCTCTATGTTGGCATAAACTCTATATTATAATATTTAATATAGTGCAGGTTATAGTTTACACATGGCACATACAATGGAAATACTTGAAAACAGCTATAATAAAAGCAATGTATAAATGTCAACATTGATGGTGGAAAAAGAAGTAATTGGAAAATTTAAATGCAGCCTTTAAAATATATTTTTTAAAGCTATTTTTCACAACTTGGCTGTTCCTAGCCCATAGTCCAAAACCTTGAATCGGGTCAGAGAGCAGAGAGTACAGCTGTTCCAGTACAGCTACAACACTGGCATTTACCCAACAATATGGAAAACTGCCCAGGTATGTCATGTCCACAAAAAGCAAGATAAATACAATCCGGCCATATACCGCCCCATCAGTCTACATTCAGTCATCAGCAAAGTGATGGAAAGTGTTGTCGACAGTGCTATTAAGCAGCACTTACTCACCAATAACCTGCTAGCCGATGCTCAGTTTGGGTTCCGCCAGAACCACTCAGCTCTAGACCTCATTACGGCCTTGGTCCAAACATGGACAAAAGAGCTGAATTCCGAGGTAAGGTAAGAGTGACTGCCCTTGATGTCAAGGCAGCATCTGACCGAGTGTGGCATCAAGGAGCCCAAATAAAGTTTGAAGTCAATAGGAATCAGGGGGAAAACTGTCCACTGGTTGGAGTCATACCTAGCACAAAGGAAGATGGTTGTGGTTGTTGGAAGTCAATCATCTCAGCCCCAGGACATCACTGTAGGAGTTCCTCAGGGCAGTGTCCTAGGCCCAAGCATCTTCAGCTGCTTCATCAATGATCTTCCCCCCAAAATAAGGTCAGAGTGGGGATGTTCACTGATGATCTCAGTGTGTTTAGTATAATTTGCAACTCCTCAGATAATAAAGCAGTCCATGCCCACATGCAACAAGAATTGGATGATATTCAGGCCTGTGCTGATAAGTGGCAAGTAACATTCGTGTCACACAAGTCCCAGGCGATGACCATCTTCAATAAGTGAGAGTATAACCACCGCCCCTTGACATTCAACGGCATCACCATCACCGAATCCCCCACCATCAACATCCTGGGGATCACCATTGACCAGAAACTTAACTGGACCAGCCACATAAATACTGTGACTACAAGAGTAGGTCAGGGGCTGGGTATTCTGCGATGAGGGTCTCATCTCCTGACTCCCCAAAGCCTTTCCACCATCTGCAAGGCATCTCAGGAGTGTAATGGAATACTCTCCACTTGCTTGGATGACTGCAGCTCTAACAACACTCAAGAAGCTCGACACCATCCAGGACAAAGCAACCCACTTGGTTGGCACCCCATCCACCACCTTAAATATTCATTCCCTCCAGCAGCAGCGCAAGGTGGCTGCAGTGTGTGCCATCTACAAGCTGCACTGCGGCAACTCACCAAAGCTTCTTCGACAGCACCTCCCAAACCCGCGACCTCTCCCACCTAGAAGGACAAGGGAAGCAGGCGCATGGGAACACCATCATCTGCAAGTTCCCCTCCAAGTTACATAGAATCCTGACTTGGAAATATATCACCATTCCTTCATCGTCACTGGCTCAAAATCCTGGAACTCCCTCCCTAACAGCACTGTGGGAGTACCTTCACCACAAGGATTGCAGCGGTTCAAGAAGGTGGCTCACCACCACCTTCTCAAGGGCAATTAGGGATGGGTAATAAATGCTGGCCTTGCCAGTGATGCCCACATCCAGGAATGAATAAAAAAATACCATGGGTAGATAGGATCATTTTAGGATAAATTAAAGCTGCACCCCAGGAAATTTGGAGAACAGTATCATTTTGATTTGTTTGTCTGCTGGGCCTACCGACAAATTCCATTTTTGGATTTTTCTAGAAGTTGTATTTGTGCTGGCTGATGTACACTAACAGTTTCAAACCTGGAGAGTGCAAGGTAAATACTTAAACACAATTTGTTGTCTTTTTTTATACTTTTCTTACCGTATTTAAGGTTTTGGTGCATAATTAAGCTTTCTAAGGGCTTTATGCTTGGCATTTGCTGTGCTTGTCTCCTGATTATCTAGCATGCATTACTGGGAAATGATATGTAAATAATTGGTTATTCAATTAAACAGTCAACATAAATTGCACCTTGACTAGATTATCACCATCAAAGCTTGCCATCATGGGCACAGTTAATGGCACCCATTAATAGTAACTCATGACAGCTGGAGCCCGTTTATTGAGTATTAGTTTGAACTGGCAATTTGATGCAATGAAGAAAGTAACAAATCCAAATACATTTACAGAGAAGCAGTGGGCAGCTCGAAAGTGTTGCTTCCTTGCTGTTGGAGCTGGCAAGGCACAGGTGCATTTAAAACTTGAATGAGACTTCATTAGTGCACAGAATTATGATTAAGACCATCGGTTTGATCAACTTTATCGGTGAATAAAAGATCAACCTTCAAGATAATCTATTATATTGTGAATTATAATTGCATTCATTTAAAATTATAGAAAGATAGAAAAACTTGCATTTATATAGTGCCTTTCATGCCTCAGGACCTCCAAAAGTGCTTTAGAAACATAGAAAATAGGTGCAGGAGTAGGCCATTCGGCCTTTCGAGCCTGCACCACCATTCAATGAGTTCATGGCTGAACATGCAACTTCAGTACCCCATTCCTGCTTTCTCACCATACCCCTTGATTCCCCGAGTAGTAAGGACTTCATCTAACTCCTTTTTGAATATATTTAGTGAATTGGCCTCAACAACTTTCTGTGGTAGAGAATTCCACAGATTCACCACTCTCTGGGTGAAGAAGTTTCTCCTCATCTCGGTCCTAAATGGCTTAACCCTTATCCTTAGACTGTGACCCCTGGTTCTGGACTTCCCCAACATTGGGAACATCCTTCCTGCATCTAACCTGTCTAAACCCGTCAGAATTTTAAACGTTTCTATGAGATCCCCTTTCATTCTTCTGAACTCCAGTGAATATAAGCCCAGTTGATCCAGTCTTTCTTGATATGTCAGTCCCGCCATCCCGGGAATCAGTCTGGTGAACCTTCGCTGCACTCCCTCAATAGCAAGAATATCCTTCCTCAAGTTAGGAGACCAAAACTGTACACAATGCTCCAGGTGTGGCCTCACCAAGGCCCTGTACAACTGTAGCAACACCTCCCTGCCCCTGTACTCAAATCCCCTCGCTATGAAGGCCAACATGCCATTTGCTTTCTTAACCGCCTGCTGTACCTGCATGCCAACCTTCAATGACTGATGTACCATGACACCCAGGTCTCGTTGCACCTCCCCTTTTCCTAATCTGTCACCATTCAGCTAATTGTCTGTCTCTCTGTTTTTACCACCAAAATGGATAACCTCACATTTATCCACATTATACTTCATCTGCCATGCATTTGCCCACTCACCTAACCTATCTAAGTTACTCTGCAGCCTCATAGCATTCTCCTCGCAGCTCACACTGCCACCCAACTTAGTGTCATCCGCAAATTTGGAGATACTACATTTAATCCCCTCGTCTAAATCATTAATGTACAATGTAAACAGCTGGGGCCCTAGCACAGAACCTTGCGGTACCCCACTAGTCACTGCCTGCCATTCTGAAAAGTACCCATTTACTCCTACTCTTTGCTTCCTGTCTGCCAACCAGTTCTCAATCCACGTCAGCACACTACCCCCAATCCCATGTGCTTTAACTTTGCACATTAATCTCTTGTGTGGGACCTTGTCGAAAGCCTTCTGAAAGTCCAAATACACCACATCAACTGGTTCTCCCTTGTCCACTCTACTGGAAACATCCTCAAAAAATTCCAGAAGATTTTCAAGCATGATTTCCCTTTCACAAATCCATGCTGACTTGGACCTATCATGTCACCTCTTTCCAAATGCGCTGCTATGACATCCTTAATAATTGATTCCATTATTTTACCCACTATCGATGTCAGGCTCACCGGTCTATAATTCCCTGTTTTCTCTCTCCCTCCTTTTTTAAAAAGTGGGGTTCCATTGGCTACTCTCCACTCCATAGGAACTGACCCAGAGTCTATGGAATGTTGTAAAATGACTGTCAATGCATCCGCTATTTCCTTAAGTACTCTGAGATGCAGTCCATCAGGCCCTGGAAGTGTGGCCATGGCTGTAATGCAGGAAATGCAGCAGGCAATTTGTGCACAGCAAGATCCCACAACCAACAATGAGATAACAACCAGATAGTCTGTTTTAATGATGTTGATTGAGGGATAAATATTATTCAGGACACCGGGGCTCTTCTTCGAAATAGTGCCATGGAATTTTTTTTGTCCACCCGAGAGGGAAGACAGGGCCTCATTTTAATGTCTCATCTAAAGATGCATCACTCCCTCAGTACTGCAGTGGAGTGTCAGTTTAGAGTGTTGTGCTCAAGTTTCTGGAGTGGTACTTGAATCCATGACTTTCTAACTCAGAGGCACGTGTGCAACCAACTAAAGCATGGCTGAAATGACGAAATGATAAAGAAATTACGTAGCGCCTTACACATTCTCAGGACATGCTAAAGCACTTCACATTCAAATCATTACTTTTGAAGTGCTATTTTGTAGGAAACTGTCTATGAGAATAGCCAGAAAGTTTCTATCCAATATCAGTAAATAATTAGAATTTATTTAATTTTGTTTTCTTCGTAAAGAAGGGGAAAAAAATCATTAACAGTACATCATGGCATATTTCAGGGTCAGATTAAAAGCACCAATACACAAGGGAATGTTGTGCACAACAAGATTTTACAAACAGCAATGTGATAAATGCCCAGCTAATCTGTTTTTGGTGATGGTTGAGGGATATATATTGGCTCGGACACAAGAAGAACTCCCTGCTCTTCTTTGAAAAGTGCCATGGGACCTTTATATCCATTGAACAGGCAGGTGGAGCCTCAGTTTAACGTCTCATTTGAAAGATGGCATCTCCAACATTGCAGCATTCTCTCAGTGCTGCACTGAAGTGTCAACCTAAATGATATATGTGGTAAATAAACTGCCACATTCAGTAGATCACTGGATTCACTGGAGTAGAGAAACCGCTTTGGGTGCCATCAGCGATTCTGGCGCAAATTGTGCCCAAAATTTCCACTCATACTCATTTGCATATCACCTAATAATAAATCTGCCATAATTTGCTTTGAAAAATATTCCTTGATATATTTAAGAGTAATAACTTGGTAAAGTTGGATTAATAAGGCTTAAAAAGGGTTTATCACAAAAATAAGCATTTTAAATCATAGTGTCAATCCACCCACCTGTGAGTAATCCCGATTTTAAATGACTGAAAATAGCTTTTAAAAAATATACCAAACTATTTTCTAGTTACATTGGGGTACAGTAGTGAGTTCTGTAGTAAATTCAAAAAACAACAACAATCATTCAAAACCCTTAAAATGTACCTATTTGCGTCCTTGCGCCCAAAAATTCCAGCTTAGTTTTTGGAGCCTCCTGGAAGGCCTGCAAATGAGCGCAATTAGCAGAAACTCCCAATGGTGATTAGTTCACCCTGGGGAGTGGCCAGTTTTATGGCAGCACAATGTTTTTAAAACTTGCGCAAAAGATTATGGAAACTTGAGTTGCGTAGTTGTGCTTAAAATTCTGCAATCTTTTGCGGCAGTTACGCCGATATCGGGGGAATTGCGCCCAAAAAAACAGCACAACTGAGCGGAAACTTCAGGCCACTATCTTTACATCAAACCTCACTATAATTGAAATCAAAACAGAAACTTTTTGAATGAAAATCAAGTACTTTAGCTGCTGAAAGAGGAAAGACATTTTCACGTTCAGGGTAGTATCCTTCAGAAGAAGATTGTCACCAAAATTGGGTATCATAAAGTGTCTTGTTATTTGCCACCTTATCTTACATTATCAGTTGGAAAACTAGTATCTCTGCTCCTTTGGAAAGAACTAGGTGTCATCTATATACAGCTCCTAGCTGAGATGCCTAGTGAAGGATTTTCAGAGGTAAAGCAACCCTCTAACAGTTCAATAAGCCATTAACTGAACCAGAGAGGTCTCCAGTATTCCAGGGCACTGTTAATGATTGACCAGTCAGTCAAGCTCAGTATTGGAAGGGTACACTTGTCACTGGAGGTTGTTCTTCTTCATACTCAGCTCCAGATAACCTTGCAAGTCAATGCCCCAAAGGGTATGATAGTCCTAGCTAGATAAGCAGCAGGAAGCTTTGTGGTGGCAAACTGAAGGTTTCAATTGTTTAAATTCCAGGTGTGCCCTTGTACACACTTGAATCCTTAAACCTTAGCTATGCCAACCTGCCCCTAAGCTGTTTGAATTTAGGTAATAGGGTGTGTTCCTATGGGGACAGAATGTGCACTCTTTATTGGGCAAAAAAGAATCCTACACATTGATTTCTCCATAACTTGTTAAGAATATTGAGGGGTGGGTTTTGTGTGTTGCAGATATTTGATCAAAATACAATCATCATGGGGGGGAAATTGCGGTTGGAGGCTTCCTTCGTACGAACGTCCCCGACCCAAAAAAAACTCTACGAAAGTATCTGGTGGTCCCAGAGGAACGTAGGATCCAAGTCGGAGGCCTAGATTCGATGCACAGCGCATGGGAAGATGTCTTTCAGGTACGTACGTACATGCTGGAGTCATATGGGCCTGGACCACCAATAACAATGCAGTATTCTCATTGATAAAAATGGGAACTCCATTTGTATGAGTTCCCAGTCAATGAGAATAACCCCATAAAACACCGAAACACAACATAACAAATAAATAAAACACCTCACATATTTAAAATTAATTGAAATGAAATGTAATTAAAAATGAGTGTTTAAATTTAATTTTTATATGTTTTAAAACTCTTATGCTGGTAAAAGTAAGCTATGCGCCTGCTTTTACCAGGCGTAAAAGTTTGAAGGACATTCACTGGGCATGAGTTGCGCAAATAGCCCAATCTCTCCTGCGTGAACATCCTTGTCCCGGTGTTGTGGACGATCTGTACAGAGAAATTTTGACAGATCGGAAAAGCTGGTTTTCGGCGCATGCGCATTGCGCCCTGAAAACCGGCTTTTGAGAAGAGTTACCAGGTCCGTGTGCACTTCGTATGGACCCAGTGAGGCCGGAATTTTCGGCCCCATATGTTATCTTTCCAAAAAAGACCTCTCTTAACTAGTTCTATTTGGGCTCTGTAAATTATCACATTTTGAATGGTCACTTTATTTCCCAAAAGCAATCAAAGTTTCTTAATTTTCAATTAGATCTATCACAATAAGAATGAAATTTGGCATTACCAATTTTTTTTTCTAATGACAGAACCATGTCCAGAAATTTTTATCCTATACGGATCAATGGCTGGCTCAGTCGGTAGAGCATCATCATCATCATAGGCAGTCCCTCGAAATCGAGGAAGACTTGCTTCCACTCTAAAAGTGAGTTCTCAGGTGACTGAAAAGTCCAATACGGGAATAACAGTCTCAGTCACAGATGGGACAGTCATTGAAGGAAAGGGTGGGTGGGGAGTCTGGTTTGCCGCACGCTCTTTCTGCTGCCTGCGCTTGTTTTCTGCATGCTCTCGGTGACGAGACTCGAAGTGCTCAGCGTTTTCCAGGTGTTGGTGGGGATGTTGCATTTTATCAAGGAGGCTTTGAGGGTGTCCTTGAAACGTTTCCTCTGCCCACCTGGGGCTCGCTTGCCGTGTAGGAGTTCCAAGTAGAGCGCTTGCTTTCGGAGTCTTGTGGCAGGCATGCGAACAATGTGGCCTGGCCAACGGAGCTGGTCGAGTGTGGTCAGTGCTTCGATGCTGAAGATGTTGGCCTGATCGAGGACACTAACGCTGGTACATCTGTCCTCCCAGGGGATTTGCAGGATCTTGCGGAGACAACGCTGATGGTATTTCTCCAGCGATTTGAGGTATCCACTGTATATGGTCCACGTCTCTGAGCCATACAGGAGGGCAGGTATCACTACAGCCCTGTAGACCATAAGCTTGGTGCCAGATTTGAGGGCATGATCTTCGAACACTCTCTTCCTCAGGTGGCCAAAGGCTGCGCTGGTGCACGGAGATGGTGTTGAACCTTGTCATCGATGTCTGCCCTTGCTGATAATAGGCTCCCGAGATATGGAAAGTGGACCACGTTGTCCAGGGCCGTGCTGTCTATCTTGATGACTGGGGGACAGTGATGCGTGGCGAGGTCAGGTTGGTGGAGGACCATTGTCTTATGGATGCTTAGTGTAAGGCCCATGCTTTCGTACACCTCGGTGAAGATGTTAACTATGACTTGGAGTTCAGCCTTGAATGTGTGCACACGCAAGCGACGTCCGCGAACTGTAGCTCGACGATAGAGGATGGAATGATCTTGGATCTGGCCAGGAGGCGATGAAGGTTGAACAGTTTACCACTGGTTCTATAGTGTAGATCATGAGACTAATCTCAGGGTCGTGGGTTCAGTTGGTGACCCGGCACAGACACGATTTGCCAAATGGCCTCCTTCTGTGCAGTAAATTTCGAGGATTCGATGGCCTAGAAATTCCATAGCGCTGCGATTGGGGGCGGTAACCTCTCCAAGGCTGGATATTCTCGACCCGGTGCAGAAGTGCCGCCCCGGAAGCAAAATTGGGGTTACCGTCCCTCACAGAAAGTGGAGTGCAATGTTGAGTGCTCCAATTCCTCTCGGTTTGGGATCGGGGGTGCTACCCGGGCACATTGCAGAGTGCTACTCTGCCTCCTGCATAGTGCTGACGCGTTTCATCACCCCTCCCCTTCTGTTAAAGGGGAGGGTCGCTGCGAGCTCTGCAAGCCCTTTGATGGCCTCCACTGGGCCACCAGGGATGCGGGGTGCCATGGTTGCAGCCCAGCACCGAAACAGAGTGCCAGGCTGCATAATTGTGGGCCGGACCCCCGACACCGGTAGACAAAGGCCTGACCGGTGCAGCGTACCTCCCCTTTAAGTTTCACCCCGCGATGGGTTTGCGGCTTGGTTTGTGACCTGCGAGGCTGGTGTGGGTATTGCTCGCGGCGGCCTCACAGGATGCTGTCCAATTTCCACCACGGGGCGGAAATGGGCCACCGCGGGATGAAAAGGAGTCATCGCGCACAATGATGATGTCATAGCCAGAGGCGCAGTGGCCTAGGGCGCCACCAGCGCTACTGGATTTGTGCTTGCTCTAACTCGTGCAAATTTGTGGGAGAAACAGCCCCCACCCCCACCATCTCCCCCCACCCCCCCCCCCCCGGGGTGAAAGCAGTTTCGCGCCCCATTAGCGCCCCCCTGAGGCACTAACAGGAGGCACACAACAGGGGAATTTCCCCCCTATGATTCCAACACATTCTGCTGGTAATGGAAGTAACAAGTTTCCAAGATCTGCTTCGTAGTTGTCATACACGGAGCGACAATGGAGTCGACAAAATATCAATTTAGACCATTAACTGAGGCAGTAGATACAATCTGAGGAGGCCATATTGCAATTACTGCACACTTAAGGGTCAGCCTAAAAATTCAGCTCAAAACTGGTGTGAAA
Organism: Pristiophorus japonicus; assembly: GCF_044704955.1. Classification (NCBI taxonomy): domain Eukaryota; kingdom Metazoa; phylum Chordata; class Chondrichthyes; family Pristiophoridae; genus Pristiophorus; species Pristiophorus japonicus. The sequence goes on along the minus strand of NC_091984.1, from coordinate 195,706,539 downwards.
GGGGTGAAGTTTTTACCACACTCAGCAGCATTGAATGTTGTTCTTGGTCGCTGCTATCATCCTTTCAGATGGGTATTGAAAAGTAAGGCTATTTTAAGAGAAGCTGATTGGCACATATTTCAGTTAAAAAAATTCCTTGGGTCAAGTTGAATAATGTCTGGTTGATAGTAGCTCACACATAATCACCCATCGAAACAACCTAGCACCTATAGAAACGTTACACAGACATTTACATTGCAATATCACGGACTGGCTATTAATAGAAACCTCTTCTCCATTTAATCAATGCTTGTAACTGAAAAGCTTTGATGTGAAGCTACTGTGACTGATCAAATCAAATCATATCTTGCACTCTATCATCAAGCACCTAAAAATTCCATTTACTTCTACAACTTTATGCCATTTATAGAAGAAGTCAACAATTAAGTGGACAACTTGTTGTACTGCTGGTTTGGTCAAGATATTCTTCATATTGGTCCAAAATTGTACTGTTTAGAAAGTCATAAAATGCTTGATTACGATTGGTGATCACAAATCATATTTAATAGAAGATTACAGCTTTGGCAGAGAGATTGTTTTCACCGGCTTCAATGTACTGATTGAGAGTAAACAGCATCAAACCAAGCTGAAAACTGAAAATTTGGACTATTTTTATTCATAAACAATAGAAGCGTAAACCAGTTCAGGTTTGTTCGTATCTGATCTGTTACACGGCATCATGCAAATACAGAAATCGAAAATGTTTCTGTCTACTCCTGAAATTCTCTTTTTGCCAATCATTGCAATAATTCTAATCATCATGACAAGCAGCACCTGACATCTATGGCTTATCACAGCATCAGAATTAGAAATATAAAAAACAGTTGTCTTTGGTTCATTAATGACTGTGTGTTCAATAATTCATGGTGCATGATGTTCTGTTACAATTACTGGTATCTTAGTGGCACAGTACACATCTGATTCCATTCTTGTTCATTTTTATCTTGAAATTTTCATCCCTTTTTAATGAAGGACCTCCAATTCCTGGAAGTTTAATGTTGACAGAATCCAATCCCTGGCAGAGTACACAACTGGTTCAAAATAAGAGAATATATTCTAATCTTCACCTGTCATTGGAGAGAATATGGGGAAGATTTTCAACTTGTTGTCCAGCTGTAAAACTTGCATTGCGGATCAGCTGCCCATTACAGAAACCACCTGACTTTCATTTCAGGTGGTTTCGAGATGGTGCTGAAGAAAGGTAATGCCGGTTTTACACCTGTACGGCAAATTAAAAATCAACACCATGTGACTTTTCCCAACCTGGCTACCTGTATTTCTTGGTGGTCGAATGGTGAAAGTACATCTAATCACAAGCAACTAATCACATTTGTTTCCATTAGCATCTAAAAAAGGAGTAGGCTTTGCATTTTGAGTACTAACTGGGGAAGTTTTTCTTTATGTGCCATGTGTAATAAATCATAAAAATTATTTTAAATGGGGTATACAATTTAATTGCACATAATGCAAAGGAGAAATCTTCTCCTTGTCTTTTGGCTATTAACTTTTTTATGCATCTTTCTTACCCAACACTCCTTTTTAAAACTATTAAGGAAAAGGAGTTATTAAATCTACAAACACTTCTTTCTTTTGAGAGACAACTGCATGGAGTTTTCTCTTTGTCTCTGTGTTTGGTATTTAATTGAGATTTCTAGCTAACCATAATAATTGAAAAGTGGCTGAGAAAGTTAAACACCTGGAGCAATTAACGCTTGGCGTGCTGCAGAATATTTTCAGTTTTTAACAAAATATATTCAATATTTTTTACAAAGCTTATGCAATACATTAAAAATGAAAAGGCCGCTTAATTTGAGTTCATCAAGATGTGCTCCACAGTAAGTCTTGCAGAGAGTCAGCCTAACCCATTCTATTATTTCCTAAATGACATAGTGCACAGGTCAGGGATATCCTGGTCAGAGCTGATTTTACTGAAGCATTTATTTATGCACAAAATAATCAGACAAAATGAGGATAATGACTAAAAATATAACGCATTTTTAAAAGTACAGAACAGCTTTGAAGTCAAATGTACAGTTTGAGCCAGAATCATTGGAAGGGCCTGTAATGTATTTGCTTCATGGGTTCTTTGTTCAAGAATTCATAGCAACACATTGCTATCAAGAACTAGTTGGTTTATTAACAAAAGTTTAACAATCACACTACACATTTCCAATTCATCCACTAGGCTCACAACTGCATACCTCATCTTGGATGACCTAAACCCAACTGACTGGGGTTTTATTGAGTTTTGTGAACATCACGTGACTGGCTAAGCCACTCACAATGCAACAGCTCTACAAACCTTTGAGCATTCCCTTTTTTATAAGCAAGGTATTTATACAATATTTCAAAAAGATTACTTAATATGATTACAATTTTACAAATTCGATTGCTGAGCCTGAGTATCTTGTTGTAAGCTTTGACCTTCCTCCTGCTCCAACCTCCATTTCTTTGCAGTTGGCTGGCTATGCCCGTTCTCTATTTTCTTATTTGACTCAGGAGACCGACTTGGGAAATTTCTGTTTTCAGGGCGTGTAGTCTAGGTTTCCTGACCTCTATCTTCATGTGTCCTCTGAGCTTCCTTGAAACCCTTACATCAGTCCTAGTGTTAGCTTTCTTCCTAAGATCTTGATATTCCCAGTTATCAATATCCTGTCTAGTTGGTTTGTGTTTCATCGTCGATCTTCTCAACTGAACCCCAACTCCACCTCCCCCTCGGAAGATACAGAGTCCCTGCGAGGTTGTCCCATATCCGCAGAACCGTCTTCAATCAACTGCATCTGAGTTGGTGGGGATATGGATGTTGTGACAGTTGAAGTACTTGGACCTGCCAATTCACTCTGATCATCGTCCAAGTCAAACTCATATTCATCTACTCATGGTACCGAAGATGTATCACTCGCTAGAAACATTTCATCCACATGAACCTTCCTAATGTATTCACCAATTTTGACTAAGTACTGCTTGGTGCCACATACCTGAATAATTGTACCAATGTCCCACTTGTGTGGACTTGTCCTTTTCAACGGACTGAGAACTCTGACCTGATCACCTTCTGAAAGCACCGCTCTTTGTTTCTGGAATGATAATGACGCTTCAGCACCGATTGTGCCATCTTTACCTTATCCGATAAGTTCGGTTGCAATAAACTGAGACACATCCTCAGCCTACGCTTCATCAATAATTCAGCAGGTGTATACCCTGTTGTAGAATGGGGCATGGTTCTGTATTTGAAATGCTTTATGCTCACCGATGATCCAGCCTGTAGAATTTGTTTCCACAAAGCCTCCTTGACAATCCTGACTGACCTTTCAGCTGCACCATTCGAAGCAGGATGATATGGTGCTAGCAATGTGTGTTTGATACTGTTGTGTCTGGCAAAATTCGCAAATTGCGTAGATCGAAATTGCGGCCCATTATCTGACACCATTTCTTCGGGCAGGCCATAGCATCCAAAAATATTCCATAATTCATCCAATGAATGCTCTCTAGTTGTCGATGACCCCATATGCCGTACTCCCAGCCATTTTGAATGGCTATCGATTAGAACCAGAAAATTATCATTGCCCCTCTCGCAAAAATCAATATGTATTCTTTGGAATGGTCTCGTTGGCCAAGTCCATGTTTGCAGCGATTTTTTGGCTGGCATGGCATTGCAGTTTTGACAGATAGTTCTCTTACTTAGTAAAACTTTAAAGTTTTTATCCAACCCAAGCCAATAAACAAATGCTTTCATGCCCACGATGTCAGTATGCTCACGGTGAAGTTCCGTCACTACTTTGGTCCGTAGTGCACTGGGGATGACTCTCAGCCCCCATTTTAGACATCCCTGCTCACATGATAATTTGTGCTGATGATGATAAAAAGGGCTTCATCCCCTCATCTAAATGCATCTGATCTTCAGACCACCCTCGCAGGGTGTGTTCATAGGCCCGCTGTAACATGGCATCTTTCAGTGTGTGTCTTGCAATAACAGAGATGGTGACCGGAAAGTCCTCATCAACGACATCTAGAGTAAAGATTGACTGTTCATAGCCAATTTCAAAATCTTCATGAGGCAACCTTGAAAGGGCATCTGACATTCCATTCTGTTTCGATGTACGATACTCGATTCTGTAATCGTACTGAGACAATAAAATAGCCCATTTTTGCATCCTAGAAGTCATCATAGATGGAATTGCCGCCTTTGGGCATAGGATAGCTGGTAACGGTTTAAAATAGGTTACTAGGATGAATTGGCATCCCAAAAGAAACTGGTGAAATCTTTTAATACCAAATATAATTGCCAAAGCCTCTTTCTCAATCTGGGCATAATTTTGTTTGCTTTTGTTGAGCGTATGCCATGCAACGGTAAATGGTTTTTCCTGCCCATCATTTATAACATGGCTGATCACTGCTCCCACACCATAACAGAGGCATCACATGCTAGTCTTAGTTCACGGGTCAGATTATAATAGACAAGAAGAGCCCTACTGCTCAAGCGTCGTTTGCACATTTCATATGCATTCTGTTGCTCTTTCCAATGCGCACCTTTCTTTAATAAATAATGGAGTGGTGCGAGCACCGTTGCTAGTCCAGGAAGGAAATGAGCATAATATTTAACCATGCCTAAAAAGGTCCATAATTCAGTAACATTTTTCGGTTCCAGAGCCATTATGATGGCTTGCACTTTCGCCTTAACTGGTTGGAGATCATTTTCATCTACCCACAATCCTCGATAAACCACCTCACACTGTATAAATCCATATTTACTCCTCTTCAGCTTCAGATTATGGTCCTTGAACCGTCTGAATACTTCTTCAAAAATTTCCAGGTTTTCCTTCTCTGTGCCGGTGGTTATCAATGCATCATCTTGATTGCACAAGCAGTGATTCATTCCCTGTAAGATCTGATCCATGGTAGCTTGAAATACCTTTGATGAGGACTGGATACCATAGGGCAACTTAGTGTATGAATACAAACCTTTGTGTGTGGTGACTGTCAGGTACTGCTGACTATCCTTGTCAATGTGGAGTTGAGCATAGGTGTGGGAGAGATCCAGTTTTGTGAAGACTTTGGCTCCTTCCAATTCTGCACACAGCTCCTGTGATGCCGGTAACGTGTACTGTTCTTCATCAACTGCTCAATTCAGGGTAATTTTACAATCCCCACAGAGCCATACCATTTTGTCTGCCTTCGGAACTACAACTAATGGGGTGGCCCAGTCACTCTTATCAGTCTTCACTAAAACTCTGTTTTTCTCCAACTTATCAAGCTGCGAGTTTAATGCATATGATACTGGCCTTGGTCAAAAAGAGTAGGTTTGCCATTGACCTAATCCGAATATGTGCATTGTATCCCTTGATGCCATCGTATGAGTCCTGAAACATGTTAGCATATTTCTCCAGCAGAGTATCTAGCCGCGACTTAACCATTTCTGTACTATAAATGCTGTACCAATCCAAACGAAGCAATCTTAGCCAATCTTTGCCCATAAGTGTAGGCTGATTGACATATTTTGCCAAAATAATAGGTAATCTTGCTTGTTGCCCCTGATATTGTACTATACACTCCATTTGTCCAAGCGTCTACAGTTTTCTCCTGAATACATTTTCAGCTTAGTTGAGTTCATCTTTAGTGCCCCTGAAATTCTTGTAATACACATCCTGACTCATTATTGACCAATCAGCTGTTGTATCTATTGTCATATTAATCCATCGATTATTAACCAGTATGACTGTTCTGAAATCCTGATATAAGGAATGTATTAGAACATAAGAACATAAGAACATAAGAATTAGGCCATCTAGCCCCTCGAGCCTGCTCCGCCATTCAACAAGATCATGGCCGATCTGGCCGTGGACTCAACTCCACTTACCCGCCCGCTCCCCGTAACCCTTAATTCCCTTGTTGGTTAAAAATCTATCTATCTGTGATTTGAATACATTCAATGAGCTAGCCTCAACTGCTTCCTTGGGCAGAGAATTCCACAGATTCACAACCCTCTGGGAGAAGAAATTCCTTCTCAACTCGGTTTTAAATTGGCTCCCCCATATTTTGAGGCTGTGCCTCCTAGTTCTAGTCTCCCTGACCAGTGGAAACAACCTCTCTGCCTCTATCTTGTCTATCCCTTTCATTATTTTAAATGTTTCTATAAGATGACCCCTCATCCTTCTGAACTCCAACGAGTAAAGACCCAGTCTACTCAATCTATCATCATAAGATAACCCCCTCATCTCCGGAATCAGTCTAGTGAATCGTCTCTGTACCCCCTCCAAAGCTAGTATATCCTTCCTTAAGTAAGGTGACCAAAACTGCATGCAGTACTCCAGGTGCAGCCTCACCAATACCCTGTACAGTTTCAGCAGGACCTCCCTGCTTTTGTACTCCATCCCTCTCGCAATGAAGGCCAACATTCCATTCGCCTTCCTGATTACCTGCTGCACCTGCAAACTAACTTTTTGGGATTCATGCACAAGGAAAAAAAAAAGGGCCTTGTAAATGTCTGGAGTGTCACCCAGGTCGGGTGGCACCGTTTAATGTTTTATGTTTTGCAGGTGAACTCCAAAAAGAGTTTCATGCACAAGGACCCACAGGTCCCCCTGCACCGCAGCATGTTGTAATTTCTCCCCATTCAAATAATATTTCCTTTTACTGTTTTTTTTCCAAGGTGGATGACCTCACATATTCCGACATTGTACTCCATCTGCCAAACCTTAACCCATTCGCTTAACCTATCTAAATCTCTTTGCAATCCTCTACACAACTCGCTTTCCCACTAATCTTTGTATCATCTGCAAATTTTGTTACACTACACTCTGTCCCCTCTTCCAGGTCATCTATGTTTATTGTAAACAGTTGTGGTCCCAGCACCGATCCCTGTGGCACTCCACTAACCACCGATTTCCAACCCGAAAAGGACCCATTTATCCCGACTCTTTGCTTTCTGTTAGCCAGCCAATTCTCGATCCATGCGAATACATTTCCTCTGACTCCGCGTACCTCTATCTTCTGCAGTAACCTTTTGTGTGGCACCTTATCGAATGCCTTTTGGAAATCTAAATACACCACATCCATCGGCACGCCTCTATCCATCATGCTCGTTATATCCTCAAAGAATTCCAGTAAATTAGTTAAACATGATTTCCCCTTCATGAATCCATGTTGCGTCTTCTTGATTGCACTATTCCTATCTAGATGTCCCGCTATTTCTTCCTTAATGATAGCTTCAAACATTTTCCCCACTACAGATGTTAAACTAACTGGCCTGTAGTTACCTGCCTTTTGTCTGCCCCCTTTTTTAAACAGAGGCGTTACATTAGCTGCTTTCCAATCCGCTGGTACCTCCCCAGAGTCCAGAGAATTTTGGTAGATTATAACGAATGCATCTGCTATAACTTCCGCCATCTCTTTTAATACCCTGGGATGCATTTCATCAGGACCAGGGGACTTGTCTACCTTGAGTCCCATTAGCCTGTCCAGCACTACCCCCCTAATGATAGTGATTATCTCAAGGTCCTCCCATCCCACATTCCCGTGACCAGCAATTTTTGGCATGGTTTTTGTGTCTTCCACTGTGAAGACCAAAGCAAAATAATTGTTTAAGATCTCAGCCATTTCCACATTTCCCATTATTAAATCCCCCTTCTCATCTTCTAAGGGACCAACATTTACTTTAGTCACTCTTTTCCGTTTTATATATCGGTAAAAGCTTTTACTATCTGTTTTTATGTTTTGCGCAAGTTTACTTTCATAATCTATCTTTCCTTTCTTTATTGCTTTCTTAGTCATTCTGTGGGGTCGTTTAAAATTTTCCCAATCTTCTAGTTTCCCACTAACCTTGGCCACCTTATACGCATTGGTTTTTAATTTGAAACTCTCCTTTATTTCCTTGGTTATTCACGGCTGGTTATCCCTTCTCTTACCACCAAAAGTCCTCCACTGTTCCTCAATTTTGCCACCGTTTAGTCTGTGTTCCCAGTCTCCTTTAGCCAACTCTGCCCTCATCCCACTGTAGTCCTCTTTGTTTAAGCATAGTACACTCGTTTGAGACACTACTTCCTCACCCTCAATCTGTATTACAAATTCAACCATACTGTGATCACTCATTCCGAGAGGATCTTTTACTAGGAGATCGTTTATTTTTCCTATCTCATTACACAGGACCAGATTTAAGATAGCTTGCTCCCTTGTAGGTTCTGTAACATAATGTTCTAAGAAACACTCCCGTATGCATTCTATGAATTCCTCCTCCAGGCTACCCCGTGCGATTTGATTTGACCAATTGATATGTAGGTTAAAATCCCCCATGATTACTGCTGTTCCTTTTTCACATGCCTCCATTATTCCCTTGATTATTGTCCGCCCCACCGTGAAGTTATTATTTGGGGGCCTATAAACTACGCCCACCAGTGACTTTTTCCCCTTACTATCTCTAATCTCTACCCACAATGATTCAACATTTTGTTCATTAGAGCCAATATCATCTCGCACAACTGCTCTGATATCATCCTTTATTAACAGAGCTACCCCACCTCCTTTCCCTTCTTGTCTATCTTTCCGCATTGTCAGATATCCCTGTATGTTTAATTCCCAGTCTTGGCTAACCTGCAATCACATTTCTGTAATGGCCACCAAATCACACCCATTTGTAATGATTTGTGCAGTCAACTCATTTACTTTATTTCGAATGCTGCGTGCGTTTAGGTAGAGTGTTTTAATGCTAGTTTTCAAACCATGATTTTTAGTTTTGACCCCTCCTGCAGCCCCTTTATATTCATACATATTGTCCCTTTCTATCACCTTGTGGTTACACTTACCCCAGTGCTACTCTGCTCTGTTGCCTCCTGCCTTTTGCATTATTTCTTGGGGTCCTGTTCATCTGAGCTCTCACCCACTCTAACTAGCTCAGAGCCCTTTCCTGGGTTCCGAATACTCCTCGCAGTGAGGCACCGAGCTTTCAGGCTTGCCTTTTTATTACACTTTGACCCTTTAGAATGTTGCTGTACAGTGGCTCTTTTTGTTTTTTGCCTTGGGTTTCTCTGCCCTCCACTTTTACTCATCTCCTTTCTGTCTTTTGCTTCTGTCTCCATTTTGTTTCCCTCTGTCTCCCTGCATTAGTTCCCATCCCCCTGCCATATTAGTTTAACTTCTCCCCAACAGTATTAGCAAACACTCCCCCGAGGACATTGTCGGGTTGTGCCTAGCTGCAGACCGTCCGGTTTGTTCTGGTCCCACCTCCCCCAGAACCGGTTCCAATGCCCCAGGAATTTGAATCCCTCCCTGCTGCACCACTGCTCAAGTCACATATTCATGTGAGCTATCCTGTGATTCCTACTTTGACTAGCTTGTGGCACTGGTAGCAATCCCGAGATTACTACTTTTGAGGTCCAATTTTTAAATTTAGCTCCTAGCTCCTTAAATTCATCTCGTAGGACCTCATCCCTTTTTTTCCCTATATCGTTGGTTCCAATGTGCAGCACGACAACTGGCTGTTCACCTGTCCTGCTCCGAGACATCCTGAACCCTTGCACCAGGGAGACAACATACCATCCTGGAGTCTCGGTTGCTGCCGCAGAAACGCCTATCTATTCCCTTTACAATTGAATCCCCAATCACTATCGCTCTCCCACTCTTTTTCCTGCCCTCCTGTGCAGCAGAGCCAGCCATGGTGCCATGAACTTGGCTGCTGCTGCCCTCCCCTGATGAGTCATCCCCCTCAACAGTACTCAAAGCGGTGTATTTGTTTTGCAGGGGGATGACCACAGAGGACCCCTGCACTACCTTCCTTGCACTGCTCTTCCTGCTGGTCTTCCATTCGCTATCTGGCTGTGGACCCTTTACCTGCGGTAAGACCAACTTGCTACACGTGCTACTCATGTCATTCTCAGCATCGCGGATGCTCCAGAGTGAATTCACCCTCAGCTCCAATTCCGCAACGCAGTCCATCAGGAGCTGGAGGCGGATATACTTCCCGCACACGTAGTCATCAGGGACACCGGAAGTGTCCCTGAGTTCCCACATGGTACAGGAGGAGCATATCACGTGTCCGAGCTCTCTTGCCATGACTTAACCCTTAGATACACTTAATTTGGCGACAACAATGATGCCTTGCCCTTCACTGCATGTACACCAAAACCTACACTGTTCTGATTGGTTTCCACCCAGAAAATCTTTGATTACTATTCGGCCTGTCCTTGGATTTACATGCAGCTTGGCACCAGTAGCATCTTGCCCACTTGAACTGACACTGTTGTGCAGTATGGTTGCTCTTACTTCAGAACCCCATTCCTGCTTTCTCACCATACCCCTTGATCCCCCTAGTACTAACGACTACATCTAACTCCTTTTTGAATATATTTAGTGAAATGGCCTCAACAACTTTCTGTGGTAGAGAATTCCACAGGTTCACCACTTTCTGGGTGAAGAAGTTTCTCCTCATCTCGGTCCTAAATGGCTTACCCCTTATCCTTAGACTGTGTCCCCTGGTTCTGGACTTCCCCAACATCGGGAACATTCTTTCTGCATCTAACCTGTCTAAACCCGTCAGAATTTTAAACGTTTCTATGAGATCCCCTCTCATTCTTCTGAACTCCAGTGAATACAAGCCCAGTTGATCCAGTCTTTCTTGATATGTCAGTCCCGCCATCCCGGGAATCAGTCTGGTGAACCTTCGCTGCACTCCCTCAATAGCAAGAATGTCCTTCCTCAAGTTAGGAAACCAAAACTGTACACAATACTCCAGGTGTGGCCTCACCAAGGCCCTGTACAGCTGTAGTAACATCTCCCTGCCCCTGTACTCAAATCCCCTCGCTATGAAGGCCAACATGCCATTTGCTTTCTTAACTGCCTGCTGTACCTGCATGCCAATCTTCAATGACTGATGTACCATTACACCCAGGTCTCGTTGCACCTCCCCTTTTCCTAATCTGTCACCATTCAGATAATAGTCTGTCTCTCTGTTTTTACCACCAAAGTGGATAACCTCACATTTATCCACATTACACTTCATCTGCCATGCATTGGCCCACTCACCTAACCTATCCAAGTCACTCTGCAGCCTCATAGCATCCTCCTCGCAGCTCACACTGCCACCCAACTTAGTGTCATCCGCAAATTTGGAGATACTACATTTAATCCCCTCGTCCAAATCATTAATGTACAATGTAAACAGCTGGGGCCCCAGCACAGAACCTTGCGGTACCCCACTAGTCACTGCCTGCCATTCTGAAAAGTCCCCATTTACTCCTACTCTTTGCTTCCTGTCTGACAACCAGTTCTCAATCCATGTCAGCACACTACCCCCAATCCCATGTGCTTTAACTTTGCACATTAATCTCTTGTGTGGGACCTTGTCGAAAATCTTCTGAAAGTCCAAATATACCACATCAACTGGTTCTCCCTTGTCCATTCTACTGGAAACATCCTCAAAAAATTCCAGAAGATTTGTCAAGCATGATTTCCCTTTCACAAATCCATGCTGACTTGAACCTATCATGTCACCTCTTTCCAAATACACTGCTATGACATTCTTAATAATTGATTCCATCATTTTACCCACTACTGATGTCAGGCTGACCGGTCTATAATTCCGTTTTCTCTCCCTCCTTTTTTAAAAAGTGGGGTTACATTGGCTACCCTCCACTCGATAGGAACTGATCCAGAGTCTATGGAATGTTGGAAAATGACTGTCAATGCATCCGCTATTTCCAAGGCCACCTCCTTAAGTACTCTGGGATGCAGTCCATCAGGCCCTGGGGATTTATCGGCCTTCAATCCCATCAATTTCCCCAACACAATTTCCCGACTAATAAGGATTTCCCTCAGTTCCTCCTTCTTACTAGACCCTCTGACCCCTTTTATATCGGAAGGTTGTTTGTGTCATCCTTAGTGAATACCGAACCAAAGTACTTGTTCAATTGGTCTGCCATTTCTTTGTTCCCCGTTATGACTTCCCCTTATTCTGACTGCAGGGGACCTACGTTTGTCTTTACTAACCTTTTTCTCTTTACATATCTATAGAAACTTTTGCAATCCGTCTTAATGTTCCCTGCAAGCTTCCTCTCGTACTCTATTTTCCCTGACCTAATCAAACCCTTTGTCCTCCTCTGCTGAGTTCTAAATGTCTCCCAGTCCCCAGGTTCACTGCGATTTCTGGCCAATTTGGATGCCACTTCCTTGGCTTTAATACTATCCCTGATTTCCCTTGATAGCCACGGTTGAGCCACCTTCCCTTTTTTATTTTTATGCCAGACAGATAAAGACCCTTTTGAATTTCCAGATGAATGGATGGGAAAAAAAGTATTACCGAAAAGTGATGATCCAATGAGATAGAAGAAACCATCTGCAACATGCAGTTCAAGTATTCCTTCAGAATTTTAAAAAAGCATCAAGAAACTGAGATAGCAGGCTGAAACCCATAGAGGTTGAAAAGAGTAGAAGACAAGGTAAATCAATAATGAACAAGCTTATCGGCAGAAGGGATGTCATAGCAGCGCATTTGGAAAGAGGTGACATGATAAGTCCAAGTCAGCATGGATTTGTGAAAGGGAAATCGTGCTTGACAAATCTTCTGGAATTTTTTGAGGATGTTTCCAGTAGAATGGACAAGGGAAAACCAGTTGATGTGGTATATTTGGACTTTGAGAAGGCTTTTAGTTCATCCATGCGGTCTCTAAATGTCTGCCATTGCCCATCCACTCTCAACCCCTTAAGTATCATTCGCCAATCTATCCTAGCCAATTCACGCCTCATACCTTCAAAGTTACCCTTCTCTTTAAGTTCTGGACTATGGTCTCTGAATTAACTGTTTCATTCTCCATCCTAATGTAGAATTCCACCGAGTTCCTTGACATAAATCTTCCTCCACCGTATTGCTACCAGTTTGGTTAGCCCAATATATATGTAGATTAAAGTCGCCCATGATAACTGCTGTACCTTTATGGCACGCATCCCTAATTTCTTGTTTGATGCTGTCCCCAACCTCACTACTACTGTTTGGTGGTCTGTACACAACTCCCACTAGCTTTTTCTGCCATTTGGTATTCCACAGCTCTACCCATACAGATTCCACATCATCCAAGCTAATGTCCTTCCTTACTATTGCGTTAACTTCCTCTTTAACCAGCAACACTACCCCACCTCCTTTTCCTTTCTGTCTATCCTTCCTATGTTGAATACCCCTGGATTTTGAGTTCCCAGCCTTAGTCATATGTTTCTATAACATCAATTCTTCTTGGTTTCATGACTCTTCCTCTGACTAGGGCTCACAATCTTCTGCGTTTCTACAGCCGTGTGGCTGTGAACTGCTATTACTGCCGGTAATGGGTGAAATTCCTTAATTTTCTTTCTGCCATTTCCATGGAGGTGGCTATCTTGCAAGCGCTCTCAAAAGAGAGATCATCCATACCTAACAATTTTGACTGCATGTATTCATCCGTTAGTCCACACACTAATTTATCTTGAAGAACCCTGTTTAGGAATCCTCCAAAATTGCAATGTAGAGACAATTTTCTTATGGCAACAATGTATTCACTGATGGTTGCATCAGGCCTTTGGTTTCTCTTTGCAAACTTATAGCTCTCCGCTATTTCTAAAGGCTGTGGATCAAAATGATTTTCCAGTATCTGTAGTATGTCTGAGAATGAAGCATCCTTAACCTTTCTTGGGGTTTATAAATTCACTAATATATTATAATTCTTTGCTCCAATCATGACTGCCAAAATAGCTTTCATCTTCTCCCGAACTACTTGATTTCTTAATTGTGAATCTGCCACACCTGCTTGGACTTCATTGACATCATTAGCTCTAAAAAACCATTTACAATCTTTCCCTGTAGGATCTGAACGATTCTTCACTCTTGTCAAAAGCTCCCAAGTTACTGACATAACTTGTTGTCACATCCATGTTGCCTTCTTAGCTTAATACCATTAATCACTCTCAACAATCTTGAATTGCTTTTCAATAACTCTAAATAGCTTTCTACAAGTTCTTTTTGTTCAACACTGTTCACTACTTACAAAAAAAAATTGTACTGCCAGACTCTTTCGAAAACCACACTACCAGTATATCTTCTTGCTGTGCTCCACTTTCATTTGCCTTCACATAAAAGGAAATTCCACCAAAATTTCCACATGAAGTAACTCCCATTCTCGTCATCATTTTGTAATGTATTTTCTTCATGGGTTCTTTGCTTAAAATTTCATAACAACACATTGCTATCAAGAACTAGTTGGTTTATTAACAAATATTTAACAATCACACTACACATTACCATTTTATTCACTAGGCTCACAACTGCATACTTCATCGTGGATGACCTAGACCCAACTGACTGGGATTTTATTGAATCTTGTCAACATCACGTAACTGGCTAAGCCACTCACAATGCAATAGCTCTACAACTATTTTAAACATAACTTTAAATCAAGTTCCCCCTTTTTGTATGGGCACTAAAACCCACAAATTTAAAACCCACAAATTTAAAAATGAATTGGGAACTTTACCAAATCAAATTAGAATTTCATTCCCAGGAGTGATGATGCACTCCAGTCCCTCCGGTGCCCACTTTCACGGAAGACTGTGAGCGTATCGGTGGACACCGTGTGCTCCATCTCCAGGGATATCCTGGCGCGAATGTAGCTGCAGAAGAGAGGCAGGCAGTCGGGCTGAACGACCTCCTCGACTGCTCACTGCCTGAACTTGTTAATGGCCACCTTGGCCAGGCCCAGGAGCAGTCCTACATGGAGGCCTTCTGACCTGCCCGCTCCCCTCCAAATTGGGTGCCCAAAGATCAGGAGCATGGGAATGAAGTACAGCCAGAAATTGAGGAGCAGCCCCCAAAGGAAGAGGGACTGCAACCTCACACATTGAACATACACGTGGAACACTGGCTCTTTCAGACCGTAGAAAATGTAGGCGGCCTGGGAGTCCTTGAACTAACTTAAAAACTTATTGCACGGGACTGCCCCATGTGACACCCTCCAGGCCAAGTCCCCAATAATAACAGCTCTACAACTATTTTGAGTTGTATCTGTAAAGCATAATCATTAAATCAAGTGCCCCCTGGCTAAAAGCGTGGGGGAGACACTAAAACTGACAAACATAGACAAATTAAACTTTAAACATTAAGGGTCAAATTAAAATTTTGTTGCCGGGGGTGATGATGCAATCCAGTCCCTCCGGTGCCCATCTCTTGCGGAAGGCCGCGAGCGTACCGGTGAATACCACGTGCTCCATCTCCAGGGCCACCCTGGCTCGGATGTAACCGCGGAAGAGAGGCAGGCAGTCGGGCTGAATGACCTCTTCGACCGCCCACTGCCTGGACTGGCCGATGGCCCCCTTAGCCATCCCCACGAGGAGGCCTTCTGACCTGCCCGCTCCCTTCCGCACAGGGTGCCCAAAGATCAGGAGTGTGGGACTGAAGTGAAAATATGCATGACATCCCAGAATTCCACATTCATCTTTTTTCTTCTCTGCATTTATCTTGTGAAACATTCCAACAATAAAGTGGATTGGTAGAATTTTTTGAAAGTGAAGTGCATCATCCATCAAAAAGAGAAATTCTTTGATGAGCTTGTCAAACAAGTCATGATTCTTCAGAACATTTAACATATATTTGTTGATCTTAGAACTGTTCATATGCACATGTGTAGAACAAGAGATTACATCCATATTATTGTGAAGCTGGCTATAGCCCAAAGAGTCATTCTTACATTCTCTGTTTTTTCTGATGATCAAATACTTGTTGGGAAATGATGGTTGCTGCAGCACTGGAGCTGGGGGTGAGGTGAGGTGAAGGATGGTGAGAGGGCTGACAGAGAAAGTTTGTTGTCTGCTGAGTACACTCGGCAGATTTGGATATTCTGGTTACCTTTGGGGGAGGATTTTTATGCCGAATTTAAAAGGAGACAATCATCATGCAGTCTATTATAAGAGAACCTGGAGGGAGTAGGCTTGATGGGATAAATGGCCTTACCTCATCCCCATATATTCTAGCATTTTTTTAATGATGTGCTTATTTGTACTGCAAAAATGGCCAACATGCTCCACCCTTTGTTTCTGATTTGTCCCCTTGGAGGATAAGCCACACCTTGAAGTTTCACAGGAATGTGTAACTGGAACCGCCCATCCCAAGGTCTGACTGAATTTTCAAATTGTAACTCGATCCACTTTGAATTCCTGAAGCGACAGAGGACAGAGCTCCCCAGAAGACAGCAAGGACCAGCCGAAGTGCCTTACCCCAGTCCAAGTGCATGCCTCCCCCAGCCGAAGTGCCTTACCCCAGCGCAAGTGCATCCTCCCCCTTCCGTCCACCCCTACCCCTCCCCCCCCCAACCGTCACCATAGATGAGGCATTGTGTACGGATTGTTAACAGGTTTATTGGGTATGACGTGAATAATGACAGTGTCATGACTTCTGGATATCATCCGCTCCAATGATGTCCCTTGTAGGGTGTTGGAAGAATATGATCTGTCTTTGCTGAGTTCCCTCTCTCTCCTCTGATCCCCCACCCAGTGTCTCTCTTTCCTCCCCCTCCCCCCAGCTTCTCTCTCGCCTGTACACTCTCACTCTCCCCCCCACCCCAGCCTCTCTCCCACCCCCACCCTGCCTCAGCCTCTCACTCTATCCCCCAACCTCTCTCACTCTCCCCCCAAGCTCTCTCTATCTTACCCCCTCCCCCGGTTCTCTCTTTCTCTCCGCTCCCTGAAGCTCTCCCTCTCCCCCCTCCAAGCTCCCTCTACCCCCCCCCCCACCCCCCCGCCCCTCCCAGGCTCTCTCTCTCTGTCTCCCCACCCTCACCCCCAAGCTAGCTCTCTCTTCCCCCCTCCAAGCTCTCTCTCCCTGCCGTCTCCCCCCACCCCCCGCCCCCCCGGCTCTCTCTCTCTCTCTCTCTTCCCGCCCAAACTCTCTCTCTCTCTTCCCCACCCCCCCCCCCCACAGCCACCAAGCTTCCTCTCCGTCCCTCCCCTCCCCGGCTGCCCGCCTCCGCTCTCCGCCCAACTCCACCGCTCAGGACTCGCGGCTCACGGGAGGCTTGGCGCTCGCGAGAGGCTTGGGGCCCGGTCGGAGGCTCGGGGCTCGCAGCTCAGTGGGAGGCCTGGTCGGAGGAGCAGGCTCACGGAGGAGCAGCAGCTCAGTCAAAGAACCCGTGGAGCAACAATGTGGTTGGACTGATTGCAGGGCCCCACTTCCGGTTTGGGGCTCCACTCCCGGTTCCAGTTTCAGGCGAGAGGCATCGGGGGCGGAGTCTCAAGAGGACGCAGGCACAGAAAGAAAGAAAAAGTGCAGTACAAATAGTCAGTCCCTTTTTTTAACAGGCGCTGTTTTTAACAGTATTACTTTATACTTTAACAGTATTATGCTGTTGTAAGTTATAACAGGATCACTAGTAAATTGTTAACGTTTGGAATATAATGGGGCTGAAGTCGCGGCCCCTATGGGCATGTAAAAAATGTGCACATGGCTGTAGGGGCCGCAAAAGTTCGGGGTTTAGGCATAAAACCCAGAACTTGCGATCTCTTGACAGATCGTACGAATCTGAAGTAACTGGGCATTTGCTAGCAGAGAGTTGGACTATTTGCCCAACTGCTGCCCAGCGAATGCCCATGAAATTCTTATGCCTGAAAAAAGCAGGCATAGCATAAGACTTTTAAAGGACAGAAAAATACATTTTGTTCAATAATTGAAACATTTAAAAACCAATGAAATAAGTTAAGTTTATTTTTAGACCCTTTAAAATATGTACAATGATTTTTCAAAAAATTAAATTTTTATTTTAAATAGTTAATTAAATTCAAATTTTGCTTAATTTTATATATGTGATTTTATTTTTAATTTATTTTAAGTGTTTGTGTATTTTTGGGGGTAATTTCATTCATAATTATGGTGATTTCGTACATACGGAACTCACCACATGTATGAATGGGAATACACCTACTTTGATTGGTTGGGCTAACCCACGTGATCCCAGGGTCGCTTGCGAAATGCAGGCCTACACGTAGAGGCCCAGGACCGCAAGTTGGTGAACCTCCCGGACCACCAGATATGTTCATAGATTTTTTTCAGGTCGGAGGCATCTGCCCACAGGAAGCCTCCAACCACAATTTCTGCATCAATGCATCATACATTTTATCAGAGATACTGGCCCAGAATTTTCAGTCAGTGATAAAGCTAAGGCATTCGCCTTTGGCCCCGAAGTAACCTTCGCACAAAGATCTCGTGATCTCTGTGTCGAGAAGTTTGGGATTTCTGATGTGTAATTCAAATCAATGGAGGTTAGTGGGGATCCCGAGTATGAGCTGCTTTGACATCAACAAGCTGTCCATGCATCCAATCAAAATGTAGAATTCTCATAGACTGCGAATAAGAAAGTGAGTAAGCTTTTACAATTCTAACATTTTAAAAATGTTACAGAGAGCAAAACAAAGATCGGGGCTCTCACGTGGGGAACAGGCAAACCTGAAATAAAGATGAACAAAGTTTCTTAAAAATTCTATTTTTTATTAAAAGGCATAAATTTCACACTGCACAAAATTAAAATTAGTTTTTCAGCACCATAACCTTTGGTTAGCAGTCAATACGCTGTAAAAACCCCAGTTACACCTAATCCCTTTGGGTCTCACTTTTAGTGGGGCATTTAACAGCATGCTTACTGCAGAAGAGCCAAAGTTTTGATCAGTTTCTCTGATTTGAGAGGTAACACTGATTGTCGGCTCCGTGGGGGCGGGGTAGGACGGAGCACAGTGCAGCCTGTGGAGGAGCAGTGAATGACAGACCACAACTTCAGGATTCCCGCATTAGGCTGTGCATGCGCTAAATCCAGAAGTTGTGGTCAGTTTCAACGGCTGAATGATAGCGAATGCTGCCAGTTCGTCATCATCCGGATGGCAAATTTTGGGCCAAAATGTTGTTTTACTCAGTAATATTGTAGCATTTTAATAATCTCTCATTTCTATCTTGATAGCTGATATTTTTTACATTTTAAATCATCACCCTGATATTTTCCTCCCCAGATTGAAGTTATTTTTGCAGGCTCTGTTCTCAAGCCACTTGTGCTTCTGTAACAATGGACTTTTCTATTTTTCTTGCTGAATCTATCTATTGTACGCTTTATTTTTGCGCAACACTGATCTGTCTACAACATTGTAAATGTGGAAACACAAAAATTGTGATGCACGTGGTCTTGTCAAACTTTGGAAAAGTTGCTGGTCATGATTTCCCTCCTGTTACACAGGAAATTTACACGAGGATTTTGAATTTTTGTGGGTTTCGCATCTGCCTTTTTATCTTTTGCAAATGTTTTGCATGGTACAATGGCAGAGGTCAAAAGTGGTCTGATGCTAAATTAAAGCCACACAAATGTTTAGTTGAGCTCACTCAAAAAATTAGCTTGTAAATTCACTCAATTTATGGCATATTATGTGATCTGTCTAGTTTCGTACAATGCACTTGTGGAGCTCTGTTTTTCTCGACATTCTTTCAGTTACCCAACACATTCTTCGTAAGTTATCTTTGTCCTCAACTCTTCATGATTCTAAAATGAATTTGTTCTCGGAATGGGTCACCATCTAGTGTCCCCTCCCCTCCGTCATGAAGCACTCTCTGACATTTAATCTGTTCACCCCCCCCATCATGCTTGCGATCTGGACCATCTGAGGTACAACAGTGTGTTGCAACACTGTGCCAGCTTCCATCTATTTTTAATTCCAACAGTACCTGTGAGAACCTGATATACTGCAGCGGGTGTGATCAGAATGCACTCACGACATTTCTAGGCAATTTAAGCATAAAGAGCCACACACAATGAAATTTAAAGCAATTGAGAAAAGTTTTTGAGAATACTATCATGTTTTGCTTGGCCAAATTAAAAGTTTGTGGGTGAACTAGCTAAAGTATTATTGTTTAAGAATGGCGCCCATAAATTCTGAGATAGAAATAATCTGCTCCAATATCCACAAGCTTAGCTTTGCAGCCAGCCCACAGAATATAACCCAATACAGCAAATGCAGTCACAATTCAAACAATGCAATCTTCCTACCCCTGCTGTTTCAGTGCTGCTCATATTTTATAGTTCCTGCTGTGGAAAGAAAAACTGAAGTGATGTCTCTTACGAAGGCCCACTGCCGTCATTTGATTTGATGTACAAGGAATTCTTCAGATAAACACTGCACAAAGAGAAAACGTTATCAGTATTGAGAAGCGGTAGTCTAAAGGAAATACTGTGCAGACAGTCTTCCTTAAATTGCATTCCATATTTATGTAGCAAAATGGATTTGAAACGCAGTTTCAATCAATATGATTTACAAGCTTGGTGATTTGTTGGATGTTGTACGTGAACCAGAAGATGTACTATCTGACAAAAATTGTTTAATTTAATATCCTGCCTTGACTGGCCTTCTACTTCTCATCTCACTCATGCTTCGCCAGCTCACTGATTTTACTTAGGCAAATCGACTTTAGGGTTTTAATTGGCTCATGCTAAACTGGATTATCCAATGGTATCTATGGTTATTACCAAATAGACTGTCAAAAATATCTCACTCCTATAATGAATATTTTAAATGGGACAGGCAAAGAAGCAAAAGCTAATCGTATTTATAAGCCGTACGTATTCAACTATCCCACCTGTGGCAAGAAGAACATTCACCACAAATATTTTTATTAAGTTTATCCTAAACATTAAAGAATGCAAGGGTCCTGTGTGCCGAGAGATACAGGAAGGAAAGTAAAAGCTGCTGGTAAGCAGGCATAATTATGTGAGAGAGGGAAAGGGAGAAATGCAGGAAAACTAAGGACACTGGAAAAAGGTACATTGGTCCCCAAATTATGCCATTGGATGCGTTTGTCTGAAATTTATTTCACCACTGTTTTAGTGGAGGCATTAACCCATTTACTTTAAAACTAGTTAATGACGCTGCTGAAATAGCAGAAAGATATTACAGATACATGCACCACGAGTCTGTCTGCTAGTATCCCACGACTTCATTTCAGGGACATAATCTATACGTAAAGATTTAAACATGATCTGTATAAACAGAAATTATGAATATTTCACTGTAATTTTGCATATATTTTTTCCTGTATGAACAGAAGTGAGTTTTAATTCTATCTATCTACTTGGAATGTTAATATTTGTGTGGGCACAGAAACACCGGCAGTAAAGCAGTGTTGTCCAATGCATTCAATGTTAGTTACACGTGGCTATTTGGAAATCCAGATGTGCCACTAACCAGTTCGGGCAGCGGGCGGTCGAGAGGGTCATTCAGCCCAAATGCCTGCCTCTCTCGCGCGGTTACGTTCATGCCAGGCTGTCCCTGGAGATGGAGCACGCTGTGTCCACCGGTACGCTCACAGCCTTCCGTGAGAGGTGTGCATTGGAGGGACTGGAGTGCATCATTACCCTTGGCAACCACATTTTAATTAGATTTAAGTTGCAGTTAAAGTTTTATTTGGAGATTTGTGGGTTCTAATGCCCTTGCCAAAAGGGGGCATTTGATTTAAGGTCCTGCTAAAATAGTTGTAACTAATTGCACTTTTTATTAGTAAATAAAAATGGTAAATAAACACAATTTTTGGACATGTAATCTCAATACTCATATTCACATGTGTATGTATATGCAATTTAACCTTTTTTTGCATTTGTTGATAAAATGGTAAGATGAAAGTAGACTGTGCGAGTGTTTTTTAATTGTGTGTGTTTTACTTCCTTGGTTACTGTTTTTTGGTTATCTTTTAAAATGGTGTGTATCAAGGGTGAAAACACCAAACTTCAGCACCATGGAAACACTGGCAACACTGTATGGCTGTCATTGTGGTCAGATCAATCAATCGGAATAACCGCTCCAGGACAGCAGTGGAAAGAAAGCCCAGCCAATAATGAGCAGCTCCAACAGGACGAGCAACATCCAATCGCGTTCTGGTTGGAGAGCAGGGGCGGGTCACGGGTCTCGTGCAAGTTAGCATACTGATGGACAAAAACCTAGAAGCTGCACTAAGTGTGTGTTAAATCCATGCCAGAATTCCAAACTTTTGTGAAGTAGAAAAAATTCAAAGTTCACACTGAATGGTGGTAGATGTTTGTGAAGTAAATTTACACATGAAGCTCATTTACTTGTGTTGTGTGTAAGGCGTTTTCTACTAGAATTAGCACATGTGGCTAAAACGGTGTCACCGTAGCTATGCTGTGGCAAATCAGTGATTTCTAAAGCTCGGCACTGCTGAAAAGGGAAGAAGCTACCTAACATTACATCAACACAGTGTAGTCTACTGGGAATCTCTGATCATGCTATGAGAGCGCTAAGAATATTACAGTAATAACATATATCTTTGAATATATTGTGCACTTTTGCTCCTTAAAAATTGTCCAAAAGTGTGCGATGTATATTGCACACAGATGCAAAAATCAAAACCATTTGCAAAAGGAATGATGAAACAAACCTTTATTAACTTCTTGAAGTACTTTTCTTTTCACTGAAATGTCTTCTTTTTTTGAAATGTTACCAACTGAAAGATAGCTTCATTTATATTGAACTTGCAGCCAGCAGTTCAATTGCCTTATACCTCAGTGTGCCAGCCCATGACCAAGTACTTTAACAGTTCCAAAGCCAAAAGTGGAGGGCATTATTACACAAAGAAACTACATTTCACCTAAATTTTGGGGTTTATATATAGGGCACATTGTAATCACAGATGTAAATTAATCGATAATAGCTCTCATATATATATTTCTGTTACTTCTACATTTTTACCTTTGTCTGGATTTAAGTTGGGTTGGTGTGAAAATAAATGATTATTGTGGTTTTATATATATATAGGATAAACATTTCATATTGTTGCCTTGCTACTGTCCTCAAATCAACCAGGCAAGTTTTAAATATTGAAATTTAAAAGGCTTTCAGTTGAGAAGCTATTGGAATTGGAATTTTGGTCCAAAATTTTCCCTGATCATTTTTAAAGTACCGTTTATACTCACCGACAATATATTCCATGTTTGAGAATTTAAATTCAGTTTAAAAATCTGGAAATAAAAAGCTGGTAACAGTAAAAGTCACTATGAAGCTGTGGGATTCTCGTAAATACCCAAATGGTTCACTAATGTGCTTTAGGAATTTAAACACGAGAATGAGAAATTTAAAATTTGAGCCATTGCAAGCGTAGGAGCCAATGTAGGTCAGTGAGCACAGGGGTGATGGGTGAGTGGGACTGTGCAGGAAATAATACACCGGGGCGATGCAGGAAAAGGTATGGGCAGCAGAGTTAGATGGACTGAAGTTTATGCAGGGTGCAAGAAGGGAAACTGGCCAAGAGAGTATTGGAATAGTCGAGTCGGGAGGTGACAAAGGCACGGATGAGGGTTTCAGCAGTTGATGGGCTGAGGCAGAAACAGGTGATGTTCGGGTTTTCGGCTCATCCAGGACTGGAGTCTGACAACACAGAGGCAGAGCTTAGGTCTCATTTCAAGTATGACATCTATTCATAGCTCATTATCTACTTTACATGGATAGGGAACTATTTGTTTATTTTAGTTGGTTTATATTATTCATACAAGACTACTGTCGAACCACGAATACCGCTCACATGATCACTGCAATGACTTCAGTGCAGAGTATAAATGCCATGGTGCTGATATGTCCTTTTCAATAAGTTCACTTGAAACAAGCTAAATTATTTTTTACTGAAAACACTGATTGATGCTGTGGTTTTGCTCTGACACTCTCCAATACCTTACGTGGCCATTCTTATAAAAGCCTGGACAGTAATTGCTTTCTGGCTATTCAACCAGGTGGTGTATCAGGGCCAACCCTGATCCATCCTGGGCACAATGTCTAGCAGGAAGCTTTGATTCCTGATCTCTGCTGAGTTAGGTGATCTCAGCTGTGACGACAGATTTGGGCTTATTTAAATTGTGATCAAGAGTGGAATCCGAAGCTGATATTTTTTCCCCCTCTGTAGCCAAGGTGTACTGAGGAAAATTGTAGTGAGTAACTGGAGTCACAGCTGAGATCACCAAACTCAGCAGAGATCAGGAATCAAACCTTGGAGCTTTCTGATCGACATGCCCTTGTTCCTCACATTAATTTACAACTGAGATATCTGGGAGCTTGCCAGATTTGGGTTTATTTAAATAACTTTGAACAATGTTTTCATGTATGAACATTTATTAACCAGATGCATGACTTGGGATTCATATTTACAGGCAAAATAAACGCATATGACTCTGCTCATGTTACCTGTTATGACTAGTTGGCTTATTCATCTGGCAACAATCGCTCTCTGGTCAACACTTTACTTTAAGACGTTCCTTAAAACCTATCTCTTGAACCAAGCTTTTGGCAGCGCATATAGCAGCGCATTTTGAAAAGCAGTGACAGGATTGGTCCAAGTCAGCATGGATTTATGAAGGGGAAATCATGCTTGACAAATCTTCTGGAATTTTTTGAGGATGTAACTAATAGAGTGGACAAGGGAGAACCAGTGGATGTGGTGTATTTGGACTTTCAAAAGGCTTTTGACAAGGTCCCACACAGAGATTGGTGTGCAAAATCAAAGCACATAGTATTGGGGGTAATATACTGATGTGAATAGAGAACTGGTTGGTAGACAGGAAGTAGAGAGTCGGGATAAACGAGTCCTTTTCAGAATGGCAGGCGCTGACGAGTGACGTGCCGCAGGGCTCAGTGCTGGGACCCCAGCTCTTTACAATATACATCAATGATTTGGATGAAGGAATTGAGTGTAATATCTCCAAGTTTGCAGATGACACTAAACTGGGTGGCGGTGTGAGCTGCGAAGGGGATGCTAATAGACTGCAAGGTGAGTTAGACAGGTTAGGTGACTGGGCAAATGCATGGCAGATGCAGTATAATGTGGATAAATGTGAGAAGGCAAATGGTATGTTGGCCTTCATAGCTAGGGGATTTGAGTATAGGAGCAGGGAGGTCTTACTGAAGTTGTACAGGGCCTTGGTGAGGCATCACCTGGAATATTGTGTTCAGTTTTGGTCTCCTAAGCTGAGGAAGGACATTCTTGCTATTGAGGGAGTGCAGCGAACGTTCATCAGACTGATTCCCGGGATGGCTGGACTGACATATGAGGAGAGACTGGATCAACTGGGCCTTTATTCACTGGAGTTTAGAAGGATGAGAGGGGATCTCATAGAAACATGCAAGATTCTGATGGGGCGGGACAGGTTGGATGCGGGTAGATTGTTCCCGATGTTGGGCAAGTCCAGAACCAGGGGACACATTCTTAGGATAAGGGGTAAGCCATTTAGGACTGAGATGAGGAGAAACTTCTTCACGCAGAGAGTTGTTAACCTGTGGAATTCCCTGCGGCAGAGAGTTGTTGATGCCAGTTCATTGAATATATTCAAGAGGGATTTAGATATGGCCCTTAC
Source organism: Pristiophorus japonicus (assembly GCF_044704955.1). NCBI lineage: Eukaryota > Metazoa > Chordata > Chondrichthyes > Pristiophoridae > Pristiophorus > Pristiophorus japonicus. The sequence goes on along the minus strand of NC_091984.1, from coordinate 195,681,124 downwards.
GGCTAAGGGGATCAAGGGGTATGGAGAGAAAGCAGGAAAGGGGTACTGAGGGAATGATCAGCCATGATCTTATCGAATAGTGGTGCAGGCTCAAAGGGCCGAATGGTCTACTCCTGCACCTATTTTCTATGTTTCTATGTTGCTCACCTGTTCTAATGCCTCTTTGGGTCGGCATCAATTTTTGTCTCATTACATTCCTGTGAAGCACCTTGGGAGGTTTTACTATGTTAAAGACACTATATAAATGCAAGTTGTTGTTGATTATGACAACAAGTATATTAAACTGATTGCACGTATTTATAATGATCTAAACTGGCTATTCTAGTATGTTGGCAGACGCTGAGACTTTGTAACATGTTTAGGAGTCTGCAGGCAAGCTATTCTGTTGTGTAGTGTTGTGAATACTGCCAAGCAGTCGTGCTTACTAGCAGCATAGAATAGAGGTTCGGGTTGTTTTATGAGCCGTTTTCCTTCAGTTTTTCTAGATGCATTTGTTAACCTCACCTACTCCTCAGAAGTCATCGTCTCCATACTGAGCCTAAAAGCTACTGAATGCATGTTTTGCACCAAGTCAACAACAAGATGCTCTTTGAGATACACTGCATTCACTGCAATTGATCAAAATGATCATTGTAATTTGCCTCGGTATGAATGTGGAACTCGTTACCACAATGAATAGTTGAGGCAAATAGCATAGCTGCATTTAAGGGGATGCAAGATAAGCGCATGAGGAAGAAAGGAATAGAAGGATGTGCTGATATGGTTCGATGAAAAGGGGAGGCTTGTGTGGAGTGTAAACATAGACCAGTTGGTCCGAATGGTCTGTTTTGTGCCATTCTATGTGATGCTCATTTCAAATCATTCTAATACATTAGTAATTTGGTACATGATTATTATACTAGAAATACACTTTCACTCAGCAGTCATTCTTAGTGCTCAGAGCTTCCACTAGATGATTTGCACTTTAGAATTGTTTAATAACTTAAAAGAAAATATTGATATCTGAACTGCTCATATATTCTGAGGTTGTTAGTAAGGGGGGAAAGTGAAAACACTTCATAGGGATTACAGTGTATCTTAGCAGTTCAACTGTCATGTTGCTGGCAAGGGGTGAATAGAAAGATCAAAGACACTGCCAAACCCACAGACATTTCTCTGGAAAGTCAGCCATCATCACTACAGACGGCTATTCTGGAGAGAAGACATGAGACAGCTAACAGCATTTGTTTAAAAAAAAGCCCCTGTGTGAGGGCCTCATGTCTATACCTTGATTAAAAACTTGACTAAAATATGTGACCTGGGCAGAAGAAAGTTTGGAGAGAATTACCATTTCACCTCTGACAGTCTGATAGATATGTACCAAAGAGTCCAGCTTAGTGCTTATGTTATTAATTAATAAAAGGTAATTTGGCAGTTTGAGTTGGAATTATGTGCCTGTTTCTTGATGCTGAAAAGGCATTTCTTAATAATGGAATAGTATTTCTTTCGCATATTTTTGTTCCTAGCACTGCTTAAATATCTTGAGCTACAATTATTTTGCATGAAAACTTAGCTACTGGGATAAGTACAGATTTTAGTTAATGGAAATCAGTTGAATAAAATGAATAAATATAAAGCATAAAACATTCTATAAAATATAGATTCTATTTGTCAAGATCTTTACATTCATGTTAGAATAGCTAAAATAAGTCTGTGCTTAATGCTTTTCTCTTGATCATTAAATCATTGAAAAGACATTTCCTTTTGTTAGAGGAATAGACTGGACTTAATGGCTAGCTGATGCAGTACCTGCACAACATCACTTTAACCAGACTCCCAACGTGCTTCTGTATTAATACCATTATACAAAGGTAGTGGAAATTAACACGGCATTAAGTGAGCTTTTACATGGTCCTTCAAACAAGTAACATTAAAAGTTAAAAGGAAGCTTCTGTATGAAAATGGAATATTGAACAGTTATTGTGTTGAGTTGTTAAGGAGCTACTTCCAATTATATTCATTTTTTAAAATATGTAAATAATGTTTGATTTTTTAGTTTGCTGACCCATTTATATTTTTGCTTAATATGCAATATTACAGCGTCATTGGAATTTTAGCCTTGTGGTACAGGCACTTTATTTTCCAAGCTTTTCTTTATTGCTTCTGTTAGATTAAGTCTTGATCCCACGTATTTCTACATTTTAAATTTAGTTTCTGTTATTATAAATCAAAACAAGAAGGCTAGCCTTTTGGATTACAGCATTGGCTGGGGTCAGTATGCTGAAAGTATGTGCATTTGCTTTTACTTTCAATTGAGATTTTTGCTGAAACCATTTGATGTTTAAGATAGAAATACATCTCTGAAATCACCTAAAAGTAAGTTTTCAAGCAACATAAGTTGCACGTTCATGGAGTCTCTTATCATGACCCATGGACTCTGCCTTCATGTCCCAAGCCAGCCATTGGGGACATGATGGCAGAGTAAATGATAACCATTATTAAATGCAATTTAAGATCAAAGATCAGCAAAACGGATTGGGTTTATTTAATCAGTATTTTGTTTATGCCATGAAAGTGTTGATCAATGGGATACATTTTCTAACTTTGCATTCCCACCAGCCATGCACATCAGAAATTTGGATGGATGCTGCGGTGATTTTCTGATCATTTTGATTAATAGACAGTCATGCGCAGTGCACGCCTGAATTTCTAATGCACATTCCCAGCAGCAGGGTTCCCTGCCAGCAGCGCAGTTGGACCATTACCCAGGATGCTGTCTCTTCCTCTGGTGCATGTGAAGAAAGCCTCAGCGGGCGGCCCGTCTTTCTTTATTTGCAAGATTTGCAAGTGCTCAAGATTTTTTTTTTTATTTGGTTTTATGCAGAAATCTTCACTCTGTATAATGAATGAAATAATAATTTTTCATCAGATCATGCAACTCCAACGCAGTGCCACCTGCTTGTTGGGGACTTGCGGGCCACTGCAGTGGGACTCCACTTCTCCCTCAGTATTCACATGTCTGTTGGGCTATGTATAGACAAGTAGCAGTGTTACAGTGAAAAATTTTCTTTTCGTTAAGCAAGCCAATATCCACTTCTATAAGCTATGCCGAGCAAACTAAGGTATATTGAGATAAAGGCTGATTTGAATTTTCCAAACTCAATCATAATTCAATTTGTTTGAAATTGGTGAATATGTGTCTTGCACTTGTATGCTGTGTTTATAAAGGGATGAAAGTCAAAGATGCATAAAAGCCAGAATATGTCTCTTAATGTTTCTTATTAGTTCAAGGGATTTATAATTCTAAAGATAATAGATTACTTTTTAGAACATAAATTTTGACAAAACGTGGTTAACAAACAATACATAAAATTAACCAACCCAAACAGATACACTTTAATACAAAAGCAAATTACTGCAGATGCTGGAAATCTGAAATAAAAACAGAAAATGCTGGAAATGCTCAACAGGTCAGGCGGTGTGTGTGGAGAGAGAAACAGAGTTAACGTTTCAGGTCAATGACCCTTCATCAGAACAGAAAAAAATATACTTTAATAATAGTGTAATCAGTAGTATTATATTAGTAATTGCCTTTGAATATGTAACTATGAAATGACAACAAATCTTCAGTAACTGTAAAATGCAGTAACTACAATAAATTAAAAGCTAATTTAAAACATTAAATCTGCAAAATTCACCAGTGTTCGTCTGATCTGATCATAGTGCTCTCAAAATAGTACAAAATTCACAGGACCGCATGATTGTGAACATCGATCAGACTGTCTTTATTTTTTAATTGGATGCAAGCATAATTTTGTGTGCAGTTCCTTGAAACCTAAACACAGGATTATGGCAGAGAAAAGGCTAAACACAATAGCTCACCCATTAATTAACCTGGGATATTAAAGAGACAGTCTCCCTTTTACAGTTCACACAAGGAAGGATAATACCTGCTATGTTTCCTTTATAATTTTGCAACTGCTTGGTCATTATTTCAAATACTTTGACCTGTTGGCATGCAGTACAGCTTCATCCTGCAGAGTCTGGAATGTATGCCTTTGCAATACACTATGGCATAGCTATGCGTGCTATGCTTAGAACGTTATACAGAAGTGCATGTAAAGCACAAACAGGGTCAAACCACCCCCTCCAGTGGGTGAGAGTTTGCTAAAGGAGTTACTCCTGCTGAAGCGCACTTGTGTATCGCTAACAACTCCAGCACCCACCTAGGTATGGCTAAAGAATTCAGAAGAAGTACATAGCAATATTACAACACTACTAGGTACAGATAATTGGGATAGCTATTTTCTCCCTTCAGCTGTATTTTCGCTCTCTGTAGCCTGCAGCTACCAGTGTTGGACTGACAGTATATCAGAAATGATGTAAACAGGAGGCTGTGATTTACAGCCTTGTGAAAGAGGGGAGGCACAGCTCTGTGCAACCCAACTTTGGAACCACATTCAAACGCCTACGCATAGCGCTGCTTGCTGGCTCCAAATCACTCGAGAATTTTGGGAATTGGAAGAGATGACAAAGCAATCAACTCATCATTAGTAAAATTATGATACCACCGTAGTTGCAATTTTTTTTAAAGTTTATTAAAGCGGGAGGCAGGGGGGGCGGGGGATTCACAGTGGTGGCATTTATATTGCTGCTGGGGAGGAAGTCAAAGAATGTGGCTCGAGTGCTTCAAGACAGTGCCATTTTAACTCATGCCAACCCACAACCCTAGCTTTATACTGTACTTTTGCACCTGGTGCAACAAAAATCTCATCATGGCGCCAACGTTACATGGAGTAACTTACGTGAAATGCCAAGGTTCACAGTGCATGACATCATCAAGATTGGAAAATATATATAATTAATAAATTAGGAGGTGAGTTTAATATATAGGTGTTAAAAGACTTGTTTCAGGAAGAGTAGACAGAAGGAGGTAAGGAGTTCCAGTATTCTGATCCCTTGGAAAGGGTGATCCCCGAGACACTGCAAAGCTGTACTATGAATTACTGTGTGAAGAGATTTTGCTACAATTTTTCAGTCATGTGCTGCTCTGGGCTCCAGGCATTTAACCAATTGATATGACAGGGTTAACATCCCTACATATGTTACATTCATACCAACCTAAGAAACCAGCCAAGGCTGGCCAATAGCTTCAAAAAAACTGACACAGGCCCCATAAAGCTGACAACTTAAAAACAACCCCATTATAAGCCTATGGTGTTTAAAAAACAACAGTCACATGGGCTGAATAACTTATGCTGTAGTTATGTACATTCCTAAGTTGTATTGGAGGAAAGAAAAATGGAATCATGTGAAAGTCTGAAGGAGAAGCTTATATTTTAAAGCATGAAATTTGTAGTGCATTTCTCAGGTGAGTCCAGGGGAATGCTTCCTAAAAAAAGGTTACATTTTTACATTATAAATTATGCAGACTACTTAATTTTAAGCACTTTTTTACTTCACTAAATAGACCTTCACTTACCCCAAAGCTACCTCAAAAGTCACTCTCCCACATTCAAGCACTCTCCAACCCAGTTCACAGAGGTGCTCTATATCCCTCCCCCCTCCCCGCCACGACACAAATCACATAAGTGCTTTATTTCTCCCTAACCCAGTTCACAGACATGCTGTATCACTGACCCAGTTCACAGAAGGGCTCTGTCCCCATGACCCTGTTCACAAACCAGCTCTATCACTCCCTGACCCAGTTCACCGAGGCACTCTCATTCCTCACAATTTCACAGAGACACTGGGGGTGTTGGGGAACGGAGTGGTATAATTTTAACCTGAGTGAGTGAATGGGATTGGATGCATGTGGGCGGTTAAATCAGGCAACATTCTGAGGAACCCGACTCTAACCCACCCACTTCTGGGTTTAACGGAGATGGGACAAGAGGCAGACAGCCAGCCCAATCCCAGGAGGCGGTTTGGCAATTTAACTATTTTAATGAGGCTGGCAGCCTCTGATTTAACCAGCTTTGCAGGTTTTACAGTGGGCGACCAGCCTTCCCAGGCCTCAGGAAACCCGGCAGCTGATGTAAGGCAAGGACAGCTTCAGGGAGAAGGTAAGTGCCTTCACAGGACTGCTTGTGGGCCAGGAGGAGCAGGCTTGCTTGCTGCCAGCCTGCCAAGCTCTGTCCCCACCATCAAACTCCCCCCTCCATACAAATGCCCACCCACCCCAAAAGAAATTGTGGATCAGACTCCGCCCCCCCCCCCCCCCGCAGGGACATTGATCAGACCTACCTGCACCTGAGGCCGACTCCGGAGTGCTCCCTGCCTGCCTGGAAGCCAAGCCTGACAATCAGGCTGATTTCTGGTTGGAGATCCTATCAGGATCGGGGGAGTGTTTGCGAGTGCTGTTGGGGAGGAGTTAAACTAATATGGCAGGGGGATGGGAACCAATGCAGGGAGATAGAGGAAAACAAAAAGGAGGCAAAAACAAAAGACAGAAAGGAGATGAGGAAAAGTGGAGGGCAGAGAAACCCAAGGCAAAGAACAAAATGGGCCATTGTACAGCAAAATTCTAAAAGGACAGAGGGTGTTAAAAAAACAAGCCTAAAGGCTTTGTGTCTTAATGCAAGGAGTATCCGCAATAAGGTGGATGAATTAACAGTGCAAATAGATGTTAACAAATATGATGTGATTGGGATTACGGAGACGTGGCTCCAGGATGAGCAGGGCTGGGAACTCAACATCCAGGGGTATTCAACATTCAGGAAGGATAGAATAAAAGGAAAAGGAGGTGGGGTAGCATTGCTGGTTAAGGAGGAGATTAAGGCAATAGTTAGGAAGGACATTAGCTTGGATGATGTGGAATCTATATGGGTAGAGCTGCAGAACACCAAAGGGCAAAAAACGTTAGTGGGAGTTGTGTACAGACCTCCAAACAGTAGTAGTGATGTTGGGGAGGGCATCAAACAGGAAATTAGGGGTGCGTGCAATAAAGGTGCAGCAGTTATAATGGGTGACTTTAATATGCACATAGATTGGGCTAACCAAACTGGAAGCAATACGGTGGAGGAGGATTTTCTGGAGTGCATAAGGGATGGTTTTTTAGACCAATATGTCGAGGAACCAACTAGGGGGGAGGCCATCTTAGACTGGGTGTTATGTAATGAGAGAGGATTAATTAGCAATCTCGTTGTGCGAGGAACCCTTGGGGAAGAGTGACCATAATATGGTGGAATTCTGCATTGGGATGGAGAATGAAACAGTTAATTCAGAGACCATGGTCCAGAACTTAAAGAAGGCTAACTTTGAAGGTATGAGGCGTGAATTGGCTGGGATGGATTGGCGAATGATACTTAAGGGGTTGACTGTGGATGGGCAATGGCAGACATTTAGAGACCGCATGGATGAACTACAACAATTGTACATTCCTGTCTGGCATAGAAATAAAAAAGAGAAGGTGGCTCAACCGTGGCTATCAAGAGAAATCAGGGATAGTATTAAAGCCAAGGAAGTGGCATACAAATTGGCCAGAAATAGCAGCGAACCTGGGGACTGGGAGAAATTTAGAACTCAGCAGAGGAGGACAAAGGGTTTGATTAGAGCAGGGAAAATGGAGTATGAGAAGAAGCTTGCAGGGAACATTAAGACGGATTGCAAAAGTTTCTATAGATATGTAAAGAGAAAAAGGTTAGTAAAGACAAACGTAGGTCCTCTGCAGTCAGAATCAGCGGAAGTCATAACGGGGAACAAAGAAATGGCGGACCAATTGAACAAGTACTTTGGTTCGGTATTCACGAAGGAGGACACGAACAACCTTCCGGTTATAAAAGGGGTCGGGGGGTCTAGTAAGGAGGAGGAACTGAGGGAAATCCTTATTAGCCGGGAAATTGTGTTGGGGAAATTGATGGGATTGAAGGCCGATAAATCCCCAGGGCCTGATGGACTGCATCCCAGAGTACTTAAGGAGGTGGCCTTGGAAATAGTGGATGCGTTGACAGTCATTTTCCAACATTCCATTGACTCTGGATCAGTTCCTATGGAGTGGAGGGTAGCCAATGTAACCCCACTTTTTAAAAAAGGAGGGAGAGAGAAAACAGGGAATTATAGACCGGTCAGCCTGACATCGGTAGTGGGTAAAATGATGGAATCAATTATTAAGGATGTCATAGCAGTGCATTTGGAAAGAGGTGACATGATAGGTCCAAGTCAGCATGGATTTGTGAAAGGGAAATCATGCTTGACAAATCTTCTGGAATCTTTTGAGGATGTTTCCAGTAGAGTGGATAAGGGAGAACCAGTTGATGTGGTATATTTGGACTTTCAGAAGGCGTTCGATAAGGTCCCACACAAGAGATTGATGTGCAAAGTTAGAGCACATGGGATTGGGGGTAGTGTACTGACATGGATTGAGAACTGGTTGTCAGACAGGAAGCAAAGAGTAGGAGTAAATGGGTACTTTTCAGAATGGCAGGCAGTGACTAGTGGGGTACCGCAAGGTTCTGTGCTGGGGCCCCAGCTGTTTACACTGTACATTAATGATTTAGATGAGGGGATTAAATGTAGTATCTCCAAATTTGCGGATGACACTAAGTTGGGTGGCAGTGTGAGCTGCGAGGAGGATGCTGTGAGGCTGCAGAGCGACTTGGATAGGTTAGGTGAGTGGGCAAATGCATGGCAGATGAAGTATAATGTGGATAAATGTGAGGTTATCCACTTTGGTGGTAAAAACAGAGAGACAGACTATTATCTGAATGGTGACAGATTAGGAAAAGGGGAGGTGCAAAGAGACCTGGGTGTCATGGTACATCAGTCATTGAAGGTTGGCATGCAGGTGCAGCAGGCGGTTAAGAAAGCAAATGGCATGTTGGCCTTCATAGCAAGGGGATTTGAGTACAGGGGCAGGGAGGTGTTGCTACAGTTGTACAGGGCATTGGTGAGGCCACACCTGGAGTATTGTGTACAGTTTTGGTCTCCTAACCTGAGGAAGGACATTCTTGCTATTGAGGGAGTGCAGCGAAGGTTCACCAGACTGATTCCCGGGATGGCGGGACTGACCTATCAAGAAAGACTGGATCAACTGGGCTTGTATTCACTGGAGTTCAGAAGAATGAGAGGGGACCTCATAGAAACATTTAAAATTCTGACGGGGTTAGACAGGTTAGATGCAGGAAGAATGTTCCCAATGTTGGGGAAGTCCAGAACCAGAGGTCACAGTCTAAGGATAAGGGGTAAGCCATTTAGGACCGAGATGCGGAGGAACTTCTTCACCCAGAGAGTGGTGAACCTGTGGAATTCTCTACCACAGAAAGTTGTTGAGGCCAATTCACTAAATATATTCAAAAAGGAGTTAGATGAGGTCCTTACTACTCGGGGGATCAAGGGGTATGGCGAGAAAGCAGGAATGGGGTACTGAAGTTGAATGTTCAGCCATGAACTCATTGAATGGCGGTGCAGGTTAGAAGGGCCGAATGGCCTACTCCTGCACCTATTTTCTATGTTTCTATGTTTCTATATAGACTGTGGAATTAAAACGACTGCAGTGGTTCACTAAATTTAGAAGCTTAAAGGAGAAGACCAATAACTTCACTAAACAGAGAAGCCTCGGAAGGAAATAATTCTGCTGTAAATAATCCTTATGGTGCGGGGCTTGAAGCAGCAACAAATAAAGAAAATTGTAGAAAGTTATTTGATGGGCTTTACTGTACATGTTGCCTGGCTCCTAGTGCCGAGCAACTCCGAACATCCCCTTGACATCACTGAGCCTCTCAATTTACATAACAGACTTTTCTCCAGATGTATAATACTCTATATATAATGGGTCGGAATTTGTGGTTGCAATGACAGAAAAACTGTCAACGTTCACTGTCATTACTCTGTAAAACTGACAGCAACATCTGGAGTCTGCATATGTGCATAAAGACGCAGAAATCCGAAAGTTGCTGTCAGTGATACCGTGCTCCTCCACAGGGTGCGCTGTTGCAGTCTTCACAGATGGAATCAATTCGAAATCATTGAATTGCTGTCAACTTTCACTTTTTATGCTTATTCTCACTGTAAAAACTCTTGAAAAAGTTAACCCTTTTTAAATGAGATGTAATTGAGTTTTTAACCATATACTAAGTTATAATTACTGCTGAACAAGCTCTCTGGCTCTGAAAAAATAATTTTATATTTGTGGATTGTCAATTCCATGATAAAAATTCCATAGGTTTTTAAAATAATAATTTTTTTCAGCTTCTATCTTAATCCCATGCGTTTGTTCGATTTCTGTAAAATCATAAAAAGTGAATGATAAAGCCTGCTTTTTATTTCATGGTTTGCTGTCTGTGAGAATTCTTCAATGTGATTGGCTGCTTAGCCGGCTTGCTGGCATCACTGTTGCTGGATACCAGGGATCTGCAATAGATGGCGTCAGAATAAAATTAACATCAGAAAAGGTGAAATCGATTCCACAGAGCCTGCTAAACATTTGTGGGTAGCTTTCTTTGAGGTCAGCGGCGAGCGCCATCACTTTGCCGCTGACTGCAAAATCCGGGCCAATATATACACAAGGTAATTGATTCCATGTGCTATCCAAAATGTATTCTATATTTGTACAGCAGTATCTAAAAATTATTTTTCATTAATATTTGCCAGTTCTTCTTTGCACTTGCTATGTTGTATATCCTTTAATATTATAGTATCATGTCTGTACAGTCAGCTTATCATTTCGACTATCACTTTTTGTTCACAACAGCAATGAGGAAAAAGAGCATCTTGTATAAAGAAAAATAAAGATTTGCATTTATAGATTGCCGTTCACGACCACCGGACTTCCCAAAGCACTTTACAGCCAATGAAGTACTTTTTGAACTGTAGTCACTGTTGTAATGTAGGAAATACGGCAGCCAATTTGCATAAAGTAAGCTCCCACAAACAGCAATGTGATAATGAGCAGATAATCTTCTTTAGTGATGTTGGTTGAGGAAAAATATTGGACAGGACGCCAGAGATATCTCACCTGCTCTTCTTCGAAAGAGTGCCATGGGATCTTTTACGTCCACCTGAGAGGACAGACGGGGCCTCGGTTTAACATCTCATCTGAAAGACAGCAATTCCGACAATGCAGCACTCCCTCAATATTGCATTGGAGTGTCAGTCTAGATTTTGCGCTCAAGTCCCTGGAGTGGAACTTGAACCCACAACCTTCCGACTCAGAAGCAAGAGTACTACGCACTGAGCCACTGGCTGCCACATATATGAGAAATAACAGGCAATAAATATGTGTTGGAGTTCTAGCCAACACTTATGTAAGGAAGAAAGAATGAAATCGCATGTATATAACACCCAATCACATCCCAAAGTGCTTTTCAGCCAATGGATGACTCTTGATGTAGGCAAACAGGGCAGCCAATTTGCACACAGCAACGTTCCACAAATGGTAACAACAACTAGTATTTATATAGCACCTTTAACATAGTGAAACGTCCCAAGGCGCATCACGGGAGTATTATGAGATTTTTTTTTAAATGAATGAATATCAGATCTGTTTTTGGTAGTGTTGGTTGATGGAAGAGTGTTGGCCAGGACACCAAGAAGATTTCCTGCTCCTCTTTGAATGTAATTCATCCTGATCATCTGTTACTTTGTACGCAGACAGTGAACAGTGAATGACCAACTTATCTGCTCCAAAGAACAACTTTGTAACATCCTTCCCTGAGTCACACAATGCTGTAACTCTTCAATAATCACTGAAGTGATTACATTGCACAGGCTGCAATACCTTTCAGTGACTGAGTGGTATAGTTCTAATACCACTCAGTTCTCATAGCGAAACATTGTTAGTCTGCAGCAGTTCTTTTGTTATTATATAAAATGGAACTGGGAAAAAGGAAATCGCTGCAATTGAATGTTGGAAATTAAACCTGAGTTCCATGTTTCTGGATCTCACATTGTTTGAGCCGTTTGACTGTATTGAATCCTGACACTTTCTGTCATTCTTCATCTACACGTTATTCACCAAATCATAATGCTGCCTGGGATCAGTGTCATTATAGCGCAGTAAAAATGTGTCTGGAAATTAGATTGTATGATATTTTTGTACAAACACTTAACATGTAGGCATATAATTCCTCCATCTGCTTTTTAGGCTGGGACACGAACCACTTTTAAGAGCTCTGAGACTTGGACAAAGGAATTTGTATAATTTCATCCCATAGCCTAATTGGCAGGCTATGGTGCGCATAATGTTAGACTAGCTTAATCGAGGGCAAAAAAAATGTTTCATTCAAACTGCAAATAATAATTTTGCACAGAACGTACTTGTACTGTTTCCTTCAATAATTCTGGAAGCCCAAGAGGTATACTTAAGAGGTTAAATGTTAACGCAGCTAATCTAATTTTGATTTCAATGTCTCGTGTGTGAGGTATGTTGTCAGCCCATTGGTGGAAGAAACTACTTTGACAGTTTCTGTTTTTACTAGAGACTTCCACTATGAAAGCTCAATCTGCCAGACTTCTTAAAGGCTTCTGTCTGAGATCAAAGCAACACTCTTCTCGAGAAGACCCGTGAGAAGCTGTGTGCATTTGAGGCAGGTACTCAACTTTAAAGAAGCTGATCACATACCGATAGCACAAACAGAAATCATCTGCTGGGTTTTAACCACCATCTAAAGGCCTGCACATCGCCCACTAGATTTGCTTGTTTACTAAACGGCCTGCACCCTCCATATCACTGTGAACAATGTCTGCCAATCCGTCACATGCACAATTGACCTTTAACCTGTTGGGAGTTAAACGTACAAAATTATACATAAGTAAAGCTCAACGTACCAGGGCTGTCAAATAAACACACGGTAATTATGTGCACATGAACCTGCCTTACATAATATCCACTCAGCACAATACAATAGTTACTATCAATGTTTGGTAAGTAAACACTCCTGTTTGGACATTAGGGAAACATAATTTAAAATGCCAATCAAAATACATTCAGGGTACATTGTACCACATGAGAGATTTATGATGCAGCAGAGATTCAGAATAAGTGCCCACTTACCAAAACGCTGTTAGCAACTAAAATGCTCTAATGAGTAACATTCCAAAACATGTACACTCTATGGCAGAAGAATTGTTTCCTTGTGTTCAGAATTCAAGGAAAGGATGTGAATTGAGGGATCTCACTATTACCAAGGAAACTCCTTGCGCAATAGTAAACTTGGGGAAGACGAATTCTTGGGAGACTCTAGTTAAAAAGGGAAAGTTTCTCCTTTTTATTTTTGTTTACTTATTTGCTTGGAATCCATCTGCTTTTAAAATCTGATTAAACAATCAGTGCACAAGAGCCCAGCTTTAGTGTGCAGTCCTCTGAAGTAAAGAAGGAAAGGTTGCAACCAACAATAGCATTCAGCCAATAATATTGCCACACTGCAATTATTTTTCCACCTGTTTTCTTTCAATCCACCTACTAAACTTCAAACACCAACTCTGCCCACTTACCAAAGCACCGTTATGACACTCTGGGGGTAATTCAGTGTAAAAGGGGCACTATCGATTCTAACAATTAAAGTCAATCGAAATGAAACTCAGGAGAGATGTTGAATGAGCGGTTGATCTGATATCGCCTGTTTTGCACTATTGCTCCAAGTCAAATTTACCCCCACTGAACTTTAAATCTCTGCAGTTGAGTTTGGATTATATTGGGTCAATATTCACAATTGTAGTTTAGACTTACTCTGTGCATGACTACGATGATAAATGCCATTTAGAATTAATACAATATGAATTGAACTGTGATTTTTTTTTGGAGCAGTAAAGTCAATGCCCAGTTCAGAGCTCTCAGTCTTGGATTTGAGTTGCAGGAAGTACAGTCAGAGGCTGGCTGGGGGCACTCATTGAGAACAGCTGCGTGCATGATACGCAGTGAGACAAGTGCTCCAGCAGAATAATTGCTGTACAAACTGCAAATACTAATGTGAATTATAAATAAAATGCAGGAAGCATTTTTAATGAGTCTTTAACAGCTGGAGAGAAGTTCACTTGTTACCTTTTAAAAAAAATTAAAATGTTTTAATCGCATACACTTGTTGCAGGACAAATTTGTTCCACCTTACAAATATATTAATTCGCACATACCTTTTACATAAAAGTATGTACTTTTGGAGGGTAATGAAGAAGTCTTATCATATTCGTTGATTTTTCAAATATGCCATTTTTGCTTCTATTGCAGTCAATACGGCTCGCACATCAAGTAACCGTATTTCCCAAATTGAATTAATGGTCATTAATGTTCAAGCTATGTTTTACAATGATGTAATGTTAAAATTGCTTCATATTTGATTGTCAAACGCTAGACGGTAAAACATGTGTGAGAGCAGGAAGCTGTCTGCATCCGGCACTTTGGGTCTTGTGTGATGGTCATTCTTCTTCTTCTTTCATATGGTAGTAGCAAAGCAAATCAAATGTCAATATCTAAGTCAGATAGCTAGGCCAAAGCTTCTGGTGTAACAGCGTGGATATTTTATAGACTTTCCTCTGAGGGCAATGCTCAATGATGTGCTCCAGGGTCTGATTAGGAGCTCCACAGTCACATGATGAGAGGATGCTTTAATCTTCCATCTATGGCGAAGGCAGCATCTACCATGGCCAGTTCTGAGGCGTTGATGGCTGTCCACTGTTTGTGAGGAAGGTTTGACCCTTTAGGTTGTACTGTGGGGTCCTCCATAAGGAATCCATTCCATATGTCACAGTTCTTGCAAGCATTCACCATTGATCATCAAGGCTGAGGAGAGATTGCTGAAGGGCAAAATAGACTTCTAGATTTGATAGTCATTTATCAGCTGTGGGGAAGGATGGACGTTCAACAAAACATAAATCACCAAAGGAAATTGGTCTGTAAGGGGATAAAGAGGCAGGATTTCTTTAGTTTGCTGCATAGACTCTATTTCAAAATAATGTAAGTTAATCCTGCTCAGAGGTTTCTGATTGTGTAGCTATGTTTGTACTTATAGCTCCTAAGCTTTAACAGATGTATAATCTACTCTTGTTGGGTCTATAACCGATTTTTACACAATTTATTTTGCACCTAGGTGTGCACAGTTAAGATAAATGCTGTATGTTTGAGTATTGGCAGTAATTTATTTATGAAAATGCTACTCTATGTTTACAGTAATATAATAGATCTACTTAAGCATTCAACATGCATAATATTTACACTGGCTAGCATAATATAATTGTAAATCACAGCTTTTGAGTTTATTAAAATTATGTCAATTTGGAATTATTTGTTTACATATATGAGCAACTCACAAATCTACATTTGTAAAGCTGGAAGTAGAAGTATGGAATTAAAAAAAACATTGAAATTCCTTTACAGCAACTCCATAATAAGAACTAGGAAAGCTCTCACCAGCTTAACTTAGTGCCTTCTAATTTAAAATTATATAATATAAAAGAATGGATTTTCATGTGCTCTGCATTCTCTGTAGCCATGCTCAATTTCAGCCATATCGAAACAAAACCTATGCAGTCTATCTCAGTGTCTCCTTAATTCACAGAGCAGTTCATTTGATTGGCATCCCAGCCACTGAACTTAATATCCACCCCTTCCATTGTGGTTGCAGTATGTACGACCTACAGGAAGCACTGCGACAATTCACCAAAAATACATTGATAAACTCTTTCTCTCCTTTGACCTCTCCCACCGAGAAGGAGAAGAAGAGCAATGTCATGGGATCACCATCGCTTCCAAGTTCCCGTCTGTAGTTTATTTGCTTCATGGGCTCTTTGCTTAAGAATTCACAGCTACATATTTGCTATAAAGAACTAGCTGGTTTATTAGCAAAGGTTTAACAATCAAACTGAACTCTACCAGTTCATCCATCAGGTTCACAACTGCATGCCTCATCATGGAGAACCTGAACTCAATTAACTGGGGTTTTATTGAGTCTTGTGAACATCACATGACTGGCTAAACCACCCACAATGCCACAGCTCCACAAATCTGTGAGCATGCTCATAGGTACATACATTACACCCTCCAAGTTGCACACATGTATCACTGTTCCTTTATCACCACTGCATCAACATCCTGGAACTCCCTTCCTAACACAAGGATTGCAGTGCTTCAGTGCTTCTTCTTCTAAGGACAACAAGGGATGGGCAATAAATGCATCCTTATCAAAATCACACAAATCCTGAGAACAGATAAAGAAAAAGATTGTCAGTGCCATCATTTCAAAGCTCTACTATATAATTTTCTGGATAACTGAAGAATAAGCATTGATTGCATAGGCTAGTTCAATATTACTTAGTCTTTTCACTTTGGTCAAAAACCGTCTTTTATTTGCACTACCCTGTATATCAATGGTCCTAAAATCACAGCCTCCCCGGGTCCATACGGAGTGTCTGCAATCCCAGGAAGACATCGGAAATGTCGTTTTTCAGTGAACAATGCGCATGTGCCGAAAACGGGCTTTTCCGATCTGTCAGGCTCTGGCTTGAGAAATCTTCCAAATCCCCACAGCCAGGACATTTGCATGGGCAAGATTGCGGTATTTATCCATCTCTTGCCCAGCGAATGTCCTGAAAACACTTGCGCCTGTTAAAATAGGCGCATAGCCTACTTTTACCAGCGTAAGAGTTTCAAAACATACAAAAATAGATAAAAATAAAAAATTTTAAACACATTTTAATGTTAAAAACCCTGCTCACTAAGGTAAGTTTATTTTAAACCATAATTTAAAAACTTTTTTAAAAATTGGAAAAATATTTTTTCTCTGACATTTATTAACTTTAATTTAAATTAATCTTAAATATGTGATGTATTTTTTTCTACTTTTTTTTGTGCTTGGGTGTCTGGTGGGTTGTTTCTCAATCATAATAATGAGAACTCCTACTTACGGAATTCCCATTATTATGAATGAGAAAATACTGTACCTGGATTGGTTGCCCAGAGCCATGTGACTCCAGCTCCAGCTTACGGATGTCCCGACATGCACGCGCTCCAATGCACAGGGAGAGGAGGCCTCAGGACCGGGATCGCTGGTGGGCGCAGCAGGAACAGGTTGGTGCGCATCTTTTTTAACATTTTCTGTCAAGCGCCCGCGGGAAGCAGTAGAGCGGGATTTCAGAGCCAATAAATTGTACCCTTCAGCAGCCTTGTAGATACGGTGGATTTATGCGTAAATCCACTGTACAGTAATAGGGATATGGGTTTCCCCAGTATGCCCCACATGCCCGTGCCAACTACAGAGATGGCAAGTACAGGTGAGATATTTGCCCAAGGGAGACAAAGATCTAAGATGAGTCAAGCTGTGCCACTTCTAATACCACTAGTGGGTACTTTAGAGTTATATTAACAAGGAACTGGCTGTACTCACCCTATTAGTGTGTATTGTATATTATGAAAAAAAACCTTCAAAATTAGAAAAAATAAATTTAACAGAATTAATAAGCTGTTTTAACTACAGTAGAACTATATCTTCATGAATCTTGGAAACAGTGTTAATGCTGTTTAAAAATAAGATAAATGAACTCTGGGTATAATATGCAAAAGCTGTTTCTTATTAGCTACAACTAAATATTGTTTTGCTTTTCAAACCGGGCCATATCTATGCACAGAAATGTATAGCTTCGAAGCTGGCTAGATAGTGAATGTCAGTAGCTGGGAAATGATAAGCTAGGTTTTGTTATATAAGAAGCAAAGTATCAAAGTACTTAAACAAATTCTGGCCACTTCCAGATGTATATTCAATTGGATGCAAATCCTACTGTATGCAGAATAATCACACTCAAATTCACATTTCACAAAATGCCCATGTTATTCTGGGGAATTGTCCAGTTAACTGGATAGAATGGATAGAGTCAGTATTAGTACTTTGAGCGAGGAATGCTATGCATAATTAATTCCTTAAAGGACTAACCTGGATAAAGAGATATAGCTTTTATAACTGTGATCCTTCCTGTTTCATTCCTTTTGGGCAGCAGAAAGCAATTAGAGTTTTAGACTAGTTTTAGAGAATGATTGAGGATAAATGTAATTTAGTCCGAATATTGATTCGTGATGGTTAACATCAAGCATTCTTTCAGATCTATTGCACAATAAGGAGCTATTAATTGGAAAGAAATATACATGCTGTACAATTCCCAGGGCCATAGTAATTTTGTGTTTGGTACCAGGCCTCATTTATATTGAACTAATGAAAAAAGATTCTATTCTGATGCTGCAGAATGCCAAAATAGCAAATGAGCTTGTAGGCCTGGCATTTCAGTGGTTCTGTATGTTTTTTTTATCCACTGAATTTTGTAAATTGTGCTTCTTCCTTACCCCACATGTTGACTCGTTTTACAAGTTTATTTTGAGTTATTTTTAAAGGTCTGAAACAACAAAATGATTTTTATCACTACCTCACTACCACTTCTCGACCCCTCCACAGTTTCTAAATTGTCAGGCTGCTTGTCCAACATCCAGTTCTGGATGAGCAGAAATGTTCTCCAATTGAATATTGGGGGGACTCAAGCCACAAATTCTGTTCCCTAGCCACTGACTCCATCCCTCTCCCCAACTTCTGTCTGATGCTGAATCAGACTGTTTGCAACCTTGGCATCATATATGACTCTGAAATTAGCTTTTGACCACGTATCCACAGCATAACTAAGACATTTCCTAACTCCTATTGCTTATTTCCACTTCCGTAAAATCTTCCATCTACGCCGTTGCCTCAGCTCATCCGCTGCTGAAACCCTCATCCATGCCTTTGTTACCTCTAGACTTGACTATTCCAACGCACTCCTGGCTGGCCTCCCATATTCTACCCTACGCCAACTTAAGATGATACAAAACTCGGTTGCTTGTGTCCTAACTCACCCATTACCCCTCTGCTCGCTGACCTTCATTGGCTCCCAATTAAGCAATGCATTGATTTCAAAATTCTCATCCTTGTTTTCAAATCTCTCCAAGGCCTCCCCCTCCCTATCTCTGTAATTTCCTCCAGTCCCACAATTCCCCCGAGATGTCTGCGCTCCTCTAATTCTGCCCTCTTGAGCATCCCTGATTATAATCGCTCAACCATTGGTGGCTGTGCTTTCTGTTGCCTAGGCCCTAAGCTCTGGAATTCCCTGCCTAAACCTCTCCGCTTTTCTCCTCTTTCTTCATTTCAGACGCTCCTTAAAACCTACCTCTTTGATCAAGCTTTTGGTCACCTGCCCTAATTTCTCCTTATGTGGCTCGGTGTCAAATTGTTTGTCTCATAATACTCCTGTGAAGCACCTTGGGACGTTTCACTACATTAAAGATGCTATATAAATTGTTAAATGTAAAATTGTTGTTGTTATCTTAATTCAAGACAATTCCAAGGCACAGAGTTGCTGCCCTATGATGTAGCTGTATACTAATCTATTGGCCAAATATTCCGGCCTCGCTGGATCCGTAGAAGTCTTCATGGACCCAGCGAGGCCTCGCAAAAGCCGAGTTTTAGGGTGCGATGCGCATGCGCTGAAAATCGGCTTTTCCGATGTGTCATGATTTCTCCGAAGAGGATCCTCCAGATCCCCGGGAGAAGGACATTCACGCGGGAGAGATTGGGTTATTTGCCCAACTCATGCCCCGCAAATGTCCTTCAAACTTTTACGCCTGGTAAAAGCAGGCGCATAGCTTACTTTTACCAGCATGAGAGTTTTAAAACATAAAAAAGTGAAATTTAAACACTCATTTTTATATTAAAAACCCTGTTCATTAAGTTTATTTTTAACACTATTAAAACAAATTTTTTTTAAATCCAAAAGTTATTTTTTCTAAAACATTTAATTACATTTAATTTCAATTAATTTTAAATATGTGAGGTGTTTTATTTAATTATTATGATGTGTTTCGGTGTTTTAGGGTGTTTTCTCATTGATAGTAATGGGAGTCCATACAAACGGAGTTCCCATTTTTATCAATGAGAATACTGCATGGTGATTGGTGGCCCAGGCCCACGTGACTCCAGCTCGTACGTATATACCTGAAAGGCATCTCCCCATGCACTGTGCAATGAATCTAGGCCACCGACTTGGATCTTATGTTCCTCTGGGACCACCAGGTACTTTCGTAGAGTTTTTTTCGGGTCAGAGGTCTTTCATATGAACCACAATTTTCCCCCCATTAAGTTTTGTATTGAGCACAACTAGCTAATGTATGCATTATGGAGAGGTAAACACTAGTGGGCAAAGTCTTCATTTATATTATATTAAGGAAATTATCAAAAAATTGATTTTATAGTAAAGACTAAATATTCATAATAGTGTCAGCCATGGCTCAGTGAGTAGCACTCTCGCCTCAGAAGGTTATGGGTTCAAGTCCCACTCCAGAGGCTTGAGAACAAAAATCTAGGCTGACACTCCAGTGCAGTACTGAGGGAGTGCTGTAGGGTCGGAGGTGCTGTCTCTTGGATGAGGCACTAAATCGAGGCTTCATTTATCCTCTCATGGCACTATTTTGCAGAAGAGTTGTGGAGTTATCCGCCCAGTGTCCTGGACCAATATTGATCCCTCAACTGACATCAATAAAAGAGATGATCTGGTCATTATTGCATTGCTGTTTGTGGGAGCTTGCTGTGTGCATATTGGCTGCCGGGCTCCTACATTAAAACAGTGACAACACTTTAAAAAAATACTTCATTAGCTGTAAAGCGCTTTTGGACATCCCGAGGTTGTGAAAGGCGCTATATAAAGGTAATCTGTCTTTTCTTTTATTGATGGAAAAAGTTATTTCAAGAGAGGACAATTTAAAATGCTGTTATTATTTGACGTGAATTTGCCAATTACTGCTTAGAATAATTTTTGGAATCACGAAGTGCAAGTTTTAGAAATAATCCACTGCAAATAACCCATTGATATCCAGTATATCGAAGGGGATTTCCATCACTGTGATCTTACTTGGAGATCTGATTCCTGCATGAGAGTTATGATGATTATAGTCTGGGATTGCCTGAAAATTGCCAAATGTTGGGATAGACCTGTGAGCTTCTGAAAATTAATTTTAACTATGTCAAAATTTTTAAATATTGAATCTCATGTGGCTGGAAAAACAGCCCTCAGAGCTGATGCAGAAAATAAAACATGCTTTTGGATGGTGGAACCAAAAATTATACAAAATAAACAAGGAAAATATAATGGATTTGATATTTTTTAATTAAACTGGAAGTATGAGAGAGGCAGTGGAGAAAAATGGGAAGACAAAATGAACAGAAATAAAGCTTAATTTTTATTTGTTTTAATTTAAAATTGTTTCAAATATTTAGTTTAGTTGTGTAGGATAAATATTACAGTAATAAAGGTACACCTGTTATTACAGTAATAATAGGGTTTGTTTCAGTTTTACAGTGTATAAGCTGAAACATGAATAATCTGGCAAGCCGAGGTGAATGGAATTTCCTTGGGCCTATCAGATGTTCAAGGTTTGGGAAAGGGTTTTATTGACAAGAATTTAAGTTTAATTAATGACTAGCTGCATTTATGTTAATAATAAATAAATAATGTACATTATCCTTCGGTGTTAGATTTTCTAATTGCATTATTAATGGGTATTTTTTGTTCAACAATTTGATTCCATATAAAGAAATACTTGCATTTACATTGCATCTTTCAGGACATTCCAAAGTATGTTACAGCCAATTAAGTACTTTTAAAGTGTAGTCACTTTTGTAATGTAGGAAACACTGCAGCCAATTTGCATGCAGCACGCTCCCACAAAACAGCAATTAACTAAATGACAAGAGCATCTATTTTAGGAATTGGTTGAGAGATAAATGTTTGGCCACAACACCAGGAGAACTCTCTTGCTCTTCTTCCAATAGTGCCATGGGATCTTTTACGTCCACCTCAGAGCGCAGACGGGGTCTCAGTATAACATCTCATCCAAAAGACAGCACCTTTGACAGTGCAGCACTCCCTCAGTACTGCACAGGAGTACCAGCTAGATTGGCCCTGAAATTCCTGTTGGACCATTCCCGTGGGCAATCTGCTGAAAGAAAGAAAAAGAATGTGCACTTATCCTTCTCTCCTGCGCCATCTTGAACTTCTGATTTTGTTGTGAAGATTCCCAGGCAGCGTATGACGTCATGCCCCCCCGGGAACGCAGCGCATGCGAAGCCTGTGGCTTCTTTCGTAGTCTGGCCCCGCCCACAGGAGCTGTCAAAAGGAGCTCATTTAAATAGGACACATCACCAATTTTTTTTTACCTTCAGTGCTGCAGTAGGTTAGAGATCACTACAAGGCTTTGAAAGGTGAGATTTTTCAATGATTTTTTAATCTTTTAGAATAGTTTAAAGATTGTCTAATTTATTTTCAACATTTTAACAGTTTTAAGCACTTTAAAAGTTAATTAAAGCAATATAAAGACTGTTAAAATCCTTTTAAAAAATTTGTAATAATTATCATTAAACGGATGAGTGAAAAGGATGTATCTAATGTTGTCGTCATGAAAAGGGCTCAGAATTTCTCTGAAGTGATCTGACAACACTCGTCAATGAGGTTGAGGCGAAATGCCTACGATCATTGGGATCGCAAAGTCAAAACCACCACGGGAAGGACAAATGGCAGCATGGAATGAAGTTGCAATGGTTGTTAGCGCTAACTCCACCGTTCCACGGACAGCGGAACAATGCTGCAAGAAATTAAATGATTTGATGAGATCTGCTAAGGTTTCTATAGCTATAAGAAATTTCAAATGTTTTTAACCTATTTAAAAGTGCATTGTTAACTGACTTAATTCATCTGGTAAGATGAGCTCATTGTGAAGTTTTATGGCTATGGTTCAATGAAAGGGCTTGTTTACATTTATCTTTGAACTGCTTCTAAATTGTAAAAAGTCAACATTTGTATGTCTCCAAGAGAGACAGGTGCTTGTCTGTGCTAAAAACCTCATTTTAAATTGCCTTTCTTTTTTCAATTTAGATTAAACTGGTCCATAATGCGAGGGAGCGTGCAATGACAGGCGGGGGCATTGCCACTCTAAGACCATTACTGGACCTGGAGGAAACGGTGGCAGAATTGTTTGGCCTCGAATGTCGCAGTTATACGACTGTTGCCCAAATAGACTATGGAATCCCGAAAAGTGAGTGGCTGTGTTCAACTGTTTGTTTAGAAGTTTTAGTTGTGGGCACAATCAGCTTGTGTGATGTGGCAAATCGCATGTCATCTTTTTAAATGTTTACTGTTTATTTCCACAGGTCAACAGCTGCCCTCAGGCACAGGTGGCAAACAGTTCGAAGAGATTGATGCTGCAGAGGTTGTGCCAGAGATTTCAGATCTGGTGCCAACAACAAGTATGGCAAGTGTAGCACCGCAGGAGTCATGGGTGGAGTTACAGCTAGTGGAAGGGGTGCGTAGCGACCCTGTGTCTCCGCACACCACCTCTGCATCCCCTGGTCCCTCTGCCTCTGTGAAAGGCACAGATGCCTGTGGTTCCAGAGCCACACAGCAAACTGATACCGCACAGCGGGGGGAGAGGTAGAAAATTTAAGAATTGACATAGAGGAAGAGGGGGTGCTAATTTCAAATTTAAGAGAAGAGATGCATGGCCATCATGCTACTGTATTAGACTCTATTCCCGCTATCATTTGGGCAGTTGAAGACGTTGGGCGCCAGTTGTCAAAACTGAATAAAAATGTTCTTCACTTTCAAGAAATTTGCAATAATCACGACAGGGAATTGTTTCAGTTGATTGATATTTTGCCTAAGATGTCAGAAGGGAATGTTGTCATTCAGTAGCAGCAGATACAACAGGAAGAGCAAGTCGGTAATGAGCCAACTGCTGAAGGGTATTTCAACTGGTAAGAGAGTAGTCCCATTGTGGGAAAAGGCAAGGGCAAAGACAACGGGAAGCAGAAACCGCAGGAGACAGCAGGTGCCACACTGTGCTCAGCTGCCTCTTTGTTTTATTTGCATGTTGGTGTTGTGTTTGTATTTCATTATTTCACAATGTTGGTTTTGTTTTATTTTGTATTTCAATATTTTATTTAATATGTATTGCTTAGCCTGGAGTCACTTGAAATTTTGATTCAACTTTTTTATTAACAATCAATGAAACGTTACAACTGTTTGAAAAGTAGCAAATATATCTTATTGGAGGGTCTTTATTACAGTAATAAACCAAAGAAATCACTTTAAACTGTTTACATGTTTAATCAAAGACTTTTGAAAATATTTGTAAGGTAGCAATTATCTAACAAGGTGAAAAACTTTTCTGCAACAAAATTTTACTTTTTCACTTTAAATTCTGTTTCGGGGGGGCAGGGTAGGAGGGAGGAGGCGACTGTATCATGATCTCGTGAGCTTGTTTCCATTTACTGATGTTTATTCAAGCTTTTACTCGACAGAACTCCTCAGCATCGACTGACTGCTGCTTATGCTGAAGGCGGAGCTGTAAGGGAAGTAAACCTGTTATGACACTGCCTGGAGAGAGGAGGAATACTAAACAGGAATATCCTAGTTCTGTATGAGATCACACAAACACAAGATAAAAACTGAGAATCTTTCATAGGATGCTTTCTATAAATTGCCACGCTGATCACATCTGTCAGCATAGCTCAGTGATCAGGGGACTACATTTGAAACTGGCTATGCATAGGATTGTAGGTTCAAAGATTGGATTGAATATAACATGCTTTTATTTCCAACAAAGGTGTTTTTAACCAATATACATCACATTGCATTTTTATTTCTTTCTTGCCGCTCTACAATGCGCACAGAATGCAGGCTATTACGCCTGCTTTATGGGGCGCAGAATTTTGTGCCCTAATTTCTAAAACTCGGATTTCTGTGCGAGAAATCATCGGTAGGCAAGACCTGTCAAGGTCCAGCTGGACAGGTCGAAAAAAACGATTTTCAGTGCATGCACATTGTGCACTGAAAACCAGCTTTTCCGATGTCTTCCTGGGTCCATAGACACTTAGTACGGACCTGGGAAGACATCGGGACATCGAATTTCAGGGTCATTATGTGCTCCAGTAGACTTGAACCCACAACCTTCTGACTCAGATGCAAGAGAGCTGCTGCTGAGCCAAGGCTGACACCAACCAGCATCGTAGGTGCTTCCATCTCATTTTGTTCTGTGATCATGTACATATATTACTAGTTTTAGCCTAGGATTGATGAATAGTTCTAACTCAACACATTCCTAAACTAATGTGTTTTCTTTGTTAATGGCTTCATCATTCCTAATATGTCTTTCTGACTGGTTGCCGTGGTGTAGTGACATGCAGTAGCAGTATACAAATTCCTTTTGTTCCAGGATTTTCCTCCTAATGTGCTTTAGTAGCTATTTTTACATCATTGAAGCATTTTAAACCATTTATTATATGTAACAAAACATTCTTCCAGGCAACATAATTATATGTCAGTTGCTTTTCCGTGTATTTATAGTTAAAATTTATAAATTTAAATGTAGGTCATTTGTTTTAAATGTATTTACTCAAGGAAAGAAAAAGGAAGACTTGCATTTATATAGTGCCTTTTATGACCTCGGGACATACCAACGTGCTTTACAACTAATGAAGTCTTTTGAAGTGTAGTCACTGTTGTAATGTAGGAAACAGGGCAGCCAATTTGCACACAGCAAGGCCCCACAAACAGCAATATGATCAGAGCTGTATGCACAGAGTTTGATGAAGACAGAGTTGGGTGAATTTGCTAAACAGAGTGGGGACAGGAATTTGATGAGAGTGGGAAATTGGTGCAGAGGGGAAAGATGGTGCTAAGTAATTTAAACCAAGAGGCAACAATAAATATATAAATAATCAGAGTAACTCATTAGATCTAAGGGGATACAATTAAAGTTAACTAAGTAGAGGATATCAACATTAAAGGGATCCAAATTGCATTAAATAAAAATATGGTATACAGAAATAACTAAAAAAAATCTGAGCAAGGAGATAGTAAACTAAAACACAAGTACACACTTCATGTGTCCTGGATCTTCTTCGGCGATCCCTCGTATCATAGAAAAATAGAAACATAGAAAATAGGTGCAGGAGTAGGCCATTCGGCCCTTCTAGCCTGCACCGCCATTCAATGAGTTCATGGCTAAACATGCAACTTCAGTACCCCATTCCTGCTTTCTCGCCATACCCCTTGATCCCCCTAGTAGTAAGGACTTCATCTAACTCCTTTTTGAATATATTTAGTGAATTGGCCTCAACAACTTTCTGTGGTAGAGAATTCCACAGGTTCACCACTCTCTAGGTGAAAAAGTTTCTCCTCATCTCGGTCCTAAATTGCTTACCCCTTATCCTTAGACTGTGACCCCTGGTTCTGGACTTCCCCAACATTGGGAACATTCTTCCTGCATCTAACCTGTCTGAACCCATCAGAATTTTAAACGTTTCTATGAGGTCCCCTCTCATTCTTCTGAACTCCAGTGAATACAAGCCCAGTTGATCCAGTATTTCTTGATAGGTCAGTCCCGCCATCCCGGGAATCAGTCTGGTGAATCTTCGCTGCATTCCCTCAATTGCAAGAATGTCCTTCCTCAGGTTAGGAGACCAAAACCGTACACAATATTCCAGGTGTGGCCTCACCAAGGCCCTGTACAACTGTAGCAATACCTCCCTGCCCCTGTACTCAAATCCCCTCACTATGAAGGCCAACATGCTTTCTTAACCACCTGCTGTACCTGCATGCCAACCTTCAATGACTGATGTACCATGACACCCAGGTCTCATTGCACCTCCCCTTTTCCTAATCTGTCACCATTCAGATAATAGTCTGTCTCCCTATTTTTACCACCAAAGTGGATAACCTCACATTTATCCACATTATACTTCATCTGCCATGCATTTGCCCACTCACCTAACCTATCCAAGTCACTTTGCAGCCTCATAGCATCCTCCTCGCAGCTCACACTGCCACCCAACTTAGTGTCATCCGCAAATTTGGAGATATTACATTTAATCCCCTCGTCTAAATCATTAATGTACAGTGTAAACAGCTGGGGCCCCAGCACAGAACCTTGCGGTACCCCACTAGTCACTGCCTGCCATTCTGAAAAGTACCCATTTACTCCTACTCTTTGCTTCCTGTCTGACAACCAGTTCTCAATCCATGTCAGCACACTACCCCCAATCCCATGTGCTTTAACTTTGCACATTAATCTCTTGTGTGGGACCTTGTCGAAAGTCCAAATATACCACATCAACTGGTTCTCCCTTGTCCACTCTACTGGAAACATCCTCAAAAAATTCCAGAAGATTTGTCAAGCATGATTTCCCTTTCACAAATCCATGCTGACTTGGACCTATCATGTCACCTCTTTCCAAATGCGCTGCTATGACATCCTTAATAATTGATTCCATCATTTTACCCACTACTGAGGTCAGGCTGACCAGTCTATAATTCCCTGTTTTCTCTCTCCCTCCTTTTTTAAAAAGTGGGGTTACATTGGCTACCCTCCACTCGATAGGAACTGATCCAGAGTCAATGGAATGTTCCATTTCCAAGGCCACCTCCTTAAGTACTCTGGGATGCAGTCCATCAGGCCCTGAGGATTTATCGGCCTTCAATTCCATCAATTTCCTCAACACAATTTCCCGACTAATAAGGATTTCCCTCAGTTCCTCCTCCGTACTAGACCCTCTGACCCCTTTTATATCCGGAAGGTTGTTAGTGAATACCGAACCAAAGCACTTGTTCAATTGGTCTGCCATTTCTTTGTTCCCCGTTATGACTTCCCCTGATTCTGACTGCAGGGGACCTACATTTGTCTTTACTAACCTTTTTCTCTTTACATATCTATAGAAACTTTTGCAATCCGTCTTAATGTTCCCTGCAAGCTTCTTCTCGTACTCCATTTTCCCTGCCCTAATCAAACCCTTTGTCATCCTCTGCTGAGTTCTAAATTTCTCCCAGTCCCCGGGTTCGCTGCTATTTCTGGCCAATTTGTATGCCACTTCCTTGGCTTTAATACTATCCCTGATTTCCCTTGATAGCCACGGTTGAGCCACCTTCCCTTTTTTATTTTTACGCCAGACAGGAATGTACAATTGTTGTAGTTCATCCATGCGGTCTCTAAATGTCTGCCATTGCCCATCCACAGTCAATCCCTTAAGTATCATTCGCCAATCTATCCTAGCCAATTCACGCCTCATACCTTCAAAGTTACCCTTCTTTAAGTTCTGGACCATGGTCTCTGAATTAACTGTTTCATTCTCCATCCTAATGCAGAATTCCACCATATTATGGTCACTCTCCCCAAGGGGCCTCGCACAATGAGATTGCTAATTAATCCTCTCTCATTACACAACACCCAGTCTAAGATGGCCTCCCCCCTAGTTGGTTCCTCGACATATTGGTCTAGAAAACCATCCCTTATGCACTCCAGGAAATCCTCCTCCACCGTATTGCTTCCAGTTTGGTTAGCCCAATCTATGTGCATATTAAAGTCACCCATTATAACTGCTGCACCTTTATTGCATGCACCCCTAATTTCCTGTTTGATGCCCTCCCCAACATCACTACTACTGTTTGGAGGTCTATACACAACTCCCACTAACGTTTTGCTTGCTTCCACACCGAAAAGGGATGTGTTCACAGGTGTTTCAATGAATGACCGAAATATTCCAGGTCCCGAACTACATATTGAAGGGTGGAAGATGCCTGTGCATGGATTTTTTTAACGTGTGGTGGCCGTTGCACACCAGCCACCGCACGGGCTTGACACAGCTTGGTCTTGGTCCAGTGGCAAGGATTAACCAAGACGACTGGAGACCAGCTCTGCTGCATGGATCTAGTGAGCACACATATCGCAATGTGGGCACATGTGCAGGAAATACCTCCAGTTGCTCCAACTCAAGCTCAGGGTTTCTGACCTTCAGGAGTGCTATAGTCACTGCAGAGCATATGGGAGGCTAATAATTTCCTGGAGTGTACATTCCAGGAGCTGGACACTCCACAGCTGCAGAGTGTTCAGGAGGACAGTAAGTGGGTGGCCATCCGGCAAGTTAGGAACAGTCAGGCAGTGCAGGAATCCTCCAGGAGTGTGCCACTCAGAAACTGGTTTTCAGGGTGATGACACCTCGGAGGTGTACAGTATAGCTCACATCCATGGCATCATGGGGCAAATGATTGCACAGGGGAGCACGGCAAAGTGTAGAAATGCAGTCATCATAGGGGTTTCAATCGTCAGGGGGATAGACAGGTGTTTCTGCAACTGCTGATGTGAGTCCTGCATGGTGTGTTGCCTCCCTAGTGCCAGGAAAAATGGCATAATTAAACAGGTGCAGTACATTTTGTGGGAGGAAGGGGAACAGCAAGAAGTTGTGGTCCACATTGGAACTAACGACGTTGGTAGGAAAAGGGTTGCGGTACTACAGACAGAGTTTCAGGAGCTGGAGAGAAAGTTAAAGAATAGGACCTCTAAGGTAGTAATCTCTGGATTACACCCAATGCCACATGCTAATGAGTATAGGAGCAGTAATATAAGACAAGTTAATGTATGGCTGGAGAAAGAGGAGGGAAGGCTACAGATTTGTCGGGCATTAGGACGAGTTCTGGGGCAGGGGGAACCTGTACAAGATGAACGGGTAAAAGTGTGGGGGGTGGGGGAGGGGTCTATTTCATGAAATATGTACGAGAACTTTTCTGGTCAGTATGTTTCCAGCCCAATGAGGAAGGAAGCAGTGCTGGATCTAGTTCTGGGAATGAAGTGGGACAAGTGGAACATGTTTCAGTGGGGGAGCATTTTGGAAACAGTGATCACACTATCATTAGGTTAAAAGAAGTAGGAAAAGAACAAGGAAAAATAAATGTGAACATACTCAACTGGAGGAGGGATTATTTCAATGAGTTGAAAAAGTATCTGGCGAAGGTGGATTGGAATCAAAGATTGGCAAGTAAATCAATAAATAAGCAATGGGAGGCCTTCAAAGAGGAGATAGTTCAGGTACAGACTAGACACATTCCCACAAAGGGGAAAGGAAGGGCATCCAAAGTGAGAGCTCCCTGGATGGATAAAGATAAAGAGCTTAATATGAAGCAGGCTTAACATAAACGGTGGCTTCATAATTCAGTAGAGTACTAAGTTGAAAGCGCAAAGTACAGGGGAGAACTGGAAAAGGAAATAAGAGGGGCAAAGAGAGTGTATGAGAATAGATTAGCAGGTAACATAAAAAGGAACCCAAAAGTCTTTATATACATATAAATAGTAAAAGGATAGTCAAAGGAAGGGTGGGGCAGATTAGGGATTAAAAAGGAAATCTTCTTATGGAGACAGAGAACATTGCTGAGGTAATTTGAGTACTTTGCATCTGCCTTCAAAAAAGAAGAGGACGCTGCCAATGTCACAGTAAAGGAGGATGTAGCAGAGAAATTGGATAGGATAAAAATAGATAAAGAGGAGGTATTTGAAAGGTTTGCAGTCCTCAAAGTAGAAAAGTCACCCAGTCCAGATGGGATACATTCTAGTTTGTGGAAGGAAGGGTGAAAATTGCAGAAACTCTGGCCTTAGACATCGGAGTGGTACCAGAGGACTCGAGGATTACAAACATTACAGCCCTGCTCAAAAAAAGGGAGAGGGTTAAACACGGCAACTACAGGTCAATCAGCCTAACGTCGGTGGTGGGGAAACTTTTAGAGACATTAATCCTGGACAAAATGAACTGACACTTGGAAAAGTATGGTTAATAAATGAAAGCCAGCATGGATTTATCAAAGCCAAATCATATTTGACGAACTTGATTGAGTTATTTGATGACGTAACTGTTGTGTTCCTAACATTGATGAGACTGCACACAGGGAGGTTAAAGTAACAGTGACCTCAGTCTTTATTAAAACACTCCAGAGTGAGTAACAGGCCTTAGGGGCCAACTTATAACAGTGCTCCCAAGGGACGCTGGGATTCCTTGGGACTTCAGGGGTTGCGCTCGCTGGTGGCGGAACATGGGAGTGCATGCTTTACAGATACACAACATCACTTCCCCCCCCCCAAAGTCAAAGTGAAAACTATTTACAAGGTGAGGCGGTCGGAAGCCTTTCTTTCCCTAGTGGACCGCCTTTGTACAAATGTCTGTTCTGGTGTGTTGGCTGTGTCCTCGCTGGGCTGGCGTGTTGTTGGCTCTGCAGGGCTGCTGGGTGAGCCTGGCCTTGCTGCGCTGTTGGGCATGATGGGTTCAATTTCCTGGTCCGGCGTGGTGTCATTGATCCTTTGGGTGTGTGTTGTGGCTCAAAAAAGGTGGTGTCTGCTGTGGGTTGATCAGGGCAGTCTGTGATCCGCAGTCTCGTTTGGTCCAGGTGCTTTCTGTAAATTTGTCCATTGTCTAGTTTGACTACAAACACTCTACTCCCTTCTTTAGCTATCACCGTGCTTGCGATCCGCTTGGGACCATGTCCATAGTTTAGCACATACACAGGGTCATTCAGATCAATTTCCCGTGACACAGTGGCGCGATCATCGTTTACAGTTTGTTGCTGCCGCCTGCTCTCTATCTGATCATACAGGTTGGGATGAACCAGCGAGAGTCTGGTTTTAAGTGTCCTTTTCATGAGTAGCTCAGCCGGGGGCACCCCTGTGAGTGAGTGGGGTCTCGTGCGGTAGCTGAGCAGTACTTGGTACAGGCGGGTTTGAAGTGAGCCTTCTGTGACTTGTTTGAGGCTCTATTTGATTGTTTGCACTGCCTGCTCTGCCTGCCCATTGGAGGCTGGTTTAAACGGGGCCGAGGTGACATGTTTGATCCCATTGCGGGTCATGAATTCTTTAAATTCGGCACTGGTGAAACATGGCCCGTTGTCACTGCCCAGTATGCCAGGCAGGCCGTGGGTGGCAAACATGGCCCTCAGGCTTTCAATGGTGGCGGTGGCGGTGCTTCCTGACATTTTTTCACATTCAATCCATTTTGAAAAAGCATCCACCATCACCAGGAACATTTTACCGAGAAACGGGCCCGCATAGTCAACATGGATCCTCGACTATGGTCTGGAGGGCCAGGACCACAAACTTAGTTGTGCCTCACTGGGCGCGTTGCTCAACTGAGCACACACACTGCATTGCCGTACACAGGACTCTAAGTCAGAGTTGATACCGGGCCACCACACGTGGGATCTGGCTATCGCTTTCATCATTACTATACCCGGGTGTGTGCTGTGGAGATCCGAGATGAACGTCTCCCTGCCCTTTTTGGGTAGCACTACGCGGTTACCCCACAACAGGCAGTCTGCCTGAAAGGACAGCTCGTCCTTTCGCCGCTGGAACGGCTTGATTAGCTCTTGCATTTCAATGGGGATGCTGGCCCAGCTCCCATGCAGTACACAGTTTTTTACTAGGGACAGCAGAGGACCTTGGCTGGTCCAAGTCCTAGTCTGGCGGGCCGCGACAGGTGATTTATCATTTTCAAACGCTTCCATGACCATCAACAAGTCTGCAGGCTGCGCCACCATCAACAAGTTTGCAGGCTGCGCCATTTCCATCCGCACAGTTCTCGGTGCCTGGCCTGTGGCGGATGTTATAGCTATATGCTGGTAGCTCAAGTGCCCACCTTTGTATGCGGGCTGAGGCATTGGTATTTATCTCCTTGTTTTCAGCGAACAGGGATATGAGGGGCTTGTGATCGGTTTCCAGCTCAAATTTGAGGCCAAACAGGTACTCATGCATTTTCTTTACCCCGAACACACAAGCTAATGCCTCTTTCTCAATCATGCTGTAGGCCCTCTCGGCCTTAGACAAGCTCCTGGAAGCATAGGCGACAGGTTGCAACTTCCCTGCAACGTTAGCTTGTGGTAATACATACCCGACCCCGTACGACGATGCATCACATTCTATCACGGGTTTTTAAACACAGGTTATACAATACAAGCAGCTTGTTGGAGCATAAAATGTTTCTGGTTTTCTCAAAAGCAATCACTTTTTTTTTTCCCATGCCCATTTCTCACCTTTACCCAATAACACGTGTAGGGGCTCTAAGAGGGTGCTTAACCCCGGTAGGAAGTTACCAAAATATTTGAGGAGTCCCAGGAACGACCGCACCTCCGTGACGTTCTCTGGCATGGGCGCATTCCTGCTAGACGCTAAGACAGAGGCTGTGGGCCGAATGCTGTCCGCCGCGATCTTTCTCCCCAAAATCTCCACTTCTGTTGCCATGAAGACACATTTCGACCTCTTCAGCCACAGCCCTACGCGATCCAGTCGCTGGAGGACCTCCTCCAGGTTTTGTAGGTGCTCGACGGTGTCCCGACCCATGACCAATATGTTGTCCTGAAAAACCACCATGTGTGGTACCGACTTGAGTAGGCTCTCCATGTTTCTCTGGAAGATTGCTGCAGCTGACTGAATTCCAAACGAGCATCTGTTGTAGATGAACAGTCCCTTGTGCGTGTTGATGCAGGTGAGGCCCTTCGAAGAGTCCTCCAGCTCCTGCGTAATGTAGGCCAAAGTCAGGTCAAGCTTGCTGAACGTCTTGCCTCCTGCCAGCGTCGCAAATAGGTTGTCTGCCTTAGGTAGCGGGTATTGGTCCTGTAGCGAGAAATGATTAATAGTTACTTTATAATTGCTGAAAATCCTGACCGTGCCATCACTTTTGAGTACTGGAACAATCGGGCTGGCCCATTCGCTGAATTCCACTGGGGAGATGATGCCCTCATGTTGCAGCCTGTCCAGCTCAATTTCCATTCTCTCCCTCATCATGTGTGGTACCGCTCGCGCCTTGTGGTGAATGGGTCATGCCTCTGGGACCAAGTGGATCCGCATTTTTGCCCCGGAAAAGTTTCCAATGCCTGGCTCAAAAAGGGAAGGAAATTTGTTAAGAACCTGGGTACTTGAGGCCTCATCGACATGTGATAGCGCTCGGATGTCATCCCAGTTCCAGCGGAGTTTGCACAGCCAGCTCCTTCCAAATATCACCTGGGACAATCCAGAGCGGCAGTTCTTGCGCCGTGCCCTCGTAGGTGACGTTGACCATGGCGTGCCCAGGACAGTGATAAGCTCTTTGATGTCCGTTCTCAGTTTCGTGTGGATGGGGCTCAGGGCTGGTCTGCATGCCTTGTTGCACCACAGTCTCTCAAACATCTTTTTACTCATGATGGATTGGCTAGCACCAGTGTCCAGTTCCATGGCTACGGGTAAGCCATTCAATTTTACGTTTAGCATTATAGGTGGACATTTCGTCGAAAATGTGTGCACCCCGTGTACTTCAGCATCTGCCTCCTCTCTCTGAGGCTCGAAATTGCTTTGGTCAACTATGGATCGATCTTCCTCTGCCACGTGGTGGTTAGTATGTTTTGCACAGCTTTTGCAAACATACCCTTTGCAGTGGCATGAATAGGCTGAATGGAAGCCTCCACAATGCCAATAAGGTGTGAATTGCCTTGCATTCATCCTTTGTTGCAGACTCTGAGTCATCTGAGTCACCTGAGGCCTGCTGGCAGTTGCAGACTCGGTGGTTCCTGCCCTGTACATATCCACTCGCAAACACAGTTCCAGGTAATTTATGAACATTGCTAGCACTTGTGTGCTGAGAGATTTGTTTGATGTTATCATTGGTTGACATAAATGCCTGTGCTATCGCAATGGCCTTACTGAGGTGTCTCTACAGTCAAAGGTTTTCGTAGGATGGTCTCGTGGCCAATGCCCAGTACAAAAAAGTCTCTGAGCATTTGCTCCAGGTGGTCATCAAACTCACATTGTCCTGCAAGTCGCCTTAGCTCAGCGACATAGCTCGCCACTTCCTGACCTTCAGATCGCTGGTACGTATTGAACTGATACCTCACCATCAGCACGCTCTCCCTCGGGTTAAGATGCTCCTAAACCAGTGTACACAGCTCCTCATATAACTTATCTGTGGGTTTCACCGGAGCCAGAAGATTCTTCATGAGGCTGTCGGTCGGTGCCCCGCAGACCGTGATGAGGACCGCACTCCTTTTTGCAGCGCTTCCTTCTCCGTCCAGCTCGTTGGCTACAAAGTACTGGTCTAACCATTCAACATAGGCTTCCCAGTCCTCATCCTCCGAGAACTTCTCCAGGATGCCCACAGTTTGCTGCATCTTTGTGTTGGATTTGAGTACTCGTCGCCAGTTGTTGTGTGCCTAACACAGATGAGACTGCACACAGGGAGGTTAAAGTAACAGTGACCTCAGTTTTTATTAAGACACTCCAGAGTGAGTAACAGGCCTTAGGGGCCGGCTTATATACAGTGCTCCCAAGGGATGCTGGGATTCCTGGGACTTCAGGGGATGCGCTCCCTGGTGGCAGAACATGGGAGTGCATGCTTTACAGATACACAACAGTAACGGACAGGTTTTATGAGGATAGTGCAATTGATGTTATATATGCATAGACTTCCAAAAGGTGTTTGATAAAGTACTATATAATCGTTTTTTTAGCAAAATTGAAGCCCATGGGATTGAAGGGTGGGTGGTAGCAAGGATACAGAATTGGCCAAGGGACAGAAAGCAGAGAATAGGGATGAACAGTTGTTTTTATGACTGGAGGAAAATGCAACACTATCTCCAAGGGTTCGGTGCTGGGACCACTGCTCTTTTTGATATATATTAATGGCCTAACCCTGGGTATACAGGACATAATTTGAAAGTTTACAGATGACACAAAACTCAGAAATGTAGTAGATAGTGAGGAGAATAGTTACAGATTTCAGGAGGACATAGGCAAACTGGTGAAATGGCCGAACACATGGGAGATGAAATTTAACACAGGGCAGTGTGAAGTGTTTCATTTTGGTTGGAAGAATGAGGAGAGATAATATAATCTAAATGGTCCAATTTTAAAGGTGGTGCATGACAGAGAGACCTGGGTTGTATTATACAAGTCTTTGAAGGTGGCAGGACAAGTTGAGAAAGCTATTTAAAAGGCATATGGGATCCTTGCCTTTCTAAAGAGGGGCATGAGTACAAAAGCAAGGATGTTATGCTAAACCTTTATAAATCACTGGTTAGATCTCTGCTAAACCTCCAAACACTGGTTAGATCCCAGCTGGATTATTGTGGCCAATTCTGGGCACCACACTTTAGGAAGGATGTCAAGGCCTTAGAGAGGATGCAGAAGGGATATATTAGAATGGTACCAAGGATGAAATACTTCACTTACGTGGAGAGATCAGAGAAACTGGGTTTGTTCTCCTTAGAGCCGCGAAGGTTAAGGGGAGATTTAATAAAGTTGTTCAAAACCTTGAAGGGTTTGAGTAAATAAGGAAATACTGTTTCCAGTGGCAGAAGGGTTGGTAACTAGAGGACACAGATTTAAGGTGATTGGTAAAAGAACCAGAGGCGACATGCAGAAACATTTGTTTATGCAGCAAGTTGTTATGATCTGGAATGCACTGCTGTCTAAAAGGGTGGAGAAAACAGATTCAATAATAACTTTCCAAGGAAATTGTATAAATATTTGAAAAGGAACAATTTTCTGAGCTGTTGGGAAAGAGCAGGGATGTTGGACTTATTGGCTAACTCTTTCAAAGAGCCGGCATAGACACAAAGGGCCGAATGACCTCCTGTGCTGTATCATTCTATCATTCTATCATTCTATGACCAGATAATCTTCTTTGCTCTTGTCAGAAACTGTCAGCAATATAAAACAAATGTTGTGTAGGTTTTCAGTGTTCAATAACTATTACTCAGCAGATGTTAATATACACAGTATTCTTCAGATGCTTTGCAAAATGAACTGTTTTAGAGACTGCCTGTTTCCTATGGCTTGAGTTACACTGTTGGGGAATATGTTGTCGAATAATAAAATGCCAGTCCTATCCTCATGATGTGATGATTTCCCAACCATTGCTGGAGAGTTCTTACCCCTGAAAGAGGGAAGGACAGAATTAGGGTGCACTCAATGTTGACCTGCAATTCGGGTTCCAGCCAGTCAGAACTGTGATTAGATTGAATGGCTCCTGCTTGGCTGGAACTGTAACAGGCTTATCCAAGAGAAAGCTGTCTGCATGCCATGATACAGGGTTGGGAAAATCTTTCTCTAAAACAGTTACAAAGTCAAGTGGTTAGAATGCTGAAAGTTGAAATGAGGTGAGCTTACAAATGCAGTACAGCAAACCAAATTTGGCATTGTGCCAGATCTACACTTCGTGGGGTGTCTGCCCAAAACAGTATGAAACTTCCCCCTCCAAGGATTCTAACTGAACCTCACTCAAGAGTCAGGTTGAAAGAAAAAGAAAGCCTTGCATTTATATAGCACCTTTCACATCTGCAGCATGACCCAAAGTGCTTTACAGGCAATTAAGCACTTTCTTTGAATTGTAGTCACTGTTGTAATGTAGGAAATGTAGGTTGGGCCCAGACTTCAGGTTTACATAGTTTAACTTAACTGTGATGCAAAAATCACATTGCACCAACACTACACTTGCATGGTAAATGCAGCTTTAGTTGCCCCAGTCTGCTTTCGTACAACTCCTTGGCGTCTGCTGCAATCGGCATTGGCAGAATCTGATACAAGTTTGAGCCCTTGGTTTGGGAGATGCTACGTTGCATATGATGGGGAGGTTATAACGTAACATGAGGGTGAGATAAAAGGGTGGAACTAAGCTATGTGTCAATTTCTGTGTGTTTAATATATTGTAAAAGATTAAATTGCGGAGAATGTGTTATCTAGTAGGAAGAGGTACATGGTAAGTACGGCTTGAGTTACACCGTTGGGGAAATTATATTCAATATCATAAAAATGCTTTGAAAATTATATTTTATGGGTAAAATTATAAAGAAGCAAATGTGTAGTTCAGCTCACTATCAAGAATATATTGACCTAAAACAACTAAGGGACACAAAATAATTCAAATATTATAAAAGTCATATTTTGTACACTGTTTTCATCCTAATAATAATGATAAAGCAGCTTTAGATTTGTGTCAATTGCAATTAGACAGTGATGAACAGTGCTGCTACATTTAATAAGCATCCAGTGGGCCGAAACTGATGGCCTTACCGCTCACTGCTGCCGACGAGATCCGCCAACATTCCTCTCTGGTTTGCGCCCAGTGCCAGTTTGCACTTGGGTTGGAGCGGACGGGAGGGTAGAACCACCGGGAAGCGCCCGCTGACGTCAGTGGATGGTCAAGTGGCGCAAGTGATCTCCCGCCTGCCAAGATGCCAGATTGGTGCGGGCGGGAGTCGATGGGAGTCGGCGCCAGCAGGGGGAAGGACCACCGTGAGGAGGCTGGTTTAACCCTCAAGGTAAGTTTAAAAAACTGAAAAAAAAGGTTAATGAACTTTTTAATAATTGCTTTTCACAGTGACTTACCTGATTTGGGCTCCCCTGCAGATCTTCCAGGCAATTTTTTTTTCCCAATCATTTTTACTTGAACGTCTTCGACCCTCTGTGGGCCCAACTCCAACCTCAGTGGCATTTCAGCAGCAGGAACCTTTGCCGCCGAGATTGGGAGCTCCCGCCCACACCCGCCCAGTTTGACGGTGTAAGTCGCTCGTTTGCCGTCAGCCCAATTTTTAATTATTAATTTTAAATTATTTTTCATCAATTTCCCACCCAAAGTGCCGCCTGATCTCTCGCCGGCCATCGGCAGCCTTTTGGATGGCACTTGGCCTTCACCAAGTTCAGCCCCTTAAGTCTCTGATAGCAGTTTTTAATCCAAGATGCTTGATCAACAATGTGTTTAAATGGTTCGCTGATGGTCTGAGGAGATTTATCCAGCTGAGCCACACAAATCAGGAAGAGCCCTGTTTCGATCTCTGATCTTTGCTGAGTTAGCTGGTCTCAAAGGTGGAGATGTTAACAATTTACCTTGGTCGCTTGAAAATGGTTCACAAATTTCTCCTTTTGATCACCATCACATTACGTTTACTAGAAGTAGACATTGAGTACAGACACAGCATCAGGCTTGACTGTACCGCTTCAGCAGTTGAATAACCTGACAACATTTTCTGCTAAATGTCATATATAAATAATGGGCATATGGGTGAGGAACTGAAGGCCACCAGTGAACTCCAGCAAGGCGGGAAGAACAGAATATCCCACAGATCATCATAGAAGAAATGAAGACCATTTTCATTCGGATAGATCAGTCCAAATGTTATATTTAATCCACCATTTTGAAAGAAATTTCCTCTTTTCAGTTTTTGCATTTCTACCAATTATTTATGAAGGCTGGGGACCATTTCAAAATTGTAGGCTTTCACTGCAGGAGATAGGTCAATGCTTTGTTCGAACCTCTGTGTACAAGTGTTTCAAACGCAGCAGAGAATTGTTGCTGCCAGTTAGTTGGGGATACACAAGAGAAGTCTTGTCTCTTATAATGGTTCAATATGTGTGAAATGCATGAGTAGTCATTTATTTGCCAGTGTCATATTATAGTAAATGAGTGCTGATGCTCAGTTTTGCCACTTTAGTTAAAGTAGTGGGGTCATACAGGTGGAGGGAGGTGGTATTCTGTGGGACAGGCAATATTTTTAATAGATAAATGCTAATTATAGAAACAGTTGACCCAAATTTGTCCAGGAGTTGCTCCATCTTTTTTTGGAGCAACTTGATTTTTCCAGAGTATCTTAAAAATCTCCATTCTGCACATTTAATTTGCGCCAGTGTAAGTGAGTTAGTTAGGATTTTTTTTAGTTTTGTTTTTTTTTTTCAAAAGGGGCCGTTACCAGCCACCTATGCCTGTTTTGGCAATTTAAGCCAGTTTGGATAGCTAATAGTTGCTCCAAACTAACTTAGGCCAGTGTATGTGGCCACTTGTGGCCACACAGAAAACCCTTGCGGAGAGTTAAGAAATCAGTGCAGGTAGCCAGAGATTTGGGGGGGGGGGGAGCGGGAAGCACAGAGGACCTTGAAAAGCACTAAATATTCAAGAAGCATAAAAACCATCAATAATAAATAATTAATTAATTAATTAGTAAAAAATAAAACTTAATCCTACCTTCATATCAAAACTCTCCTCCTCTCCCCCCACCCCCCATCAAAACAAAGCACAACCATCAATAAATAAAAAATAAAACTCAAGTCCTACCTGGCCAGGGAAGTCAGCGGGCCAGGCTGGCTGGTGAGCGAGGCCGGGGATAGGGCCGGGCGAATGCATCGACTCAAGAACGCACTGGCAAACCCTTCGGCCAGGACTAGGGGCAGGAGAACACACCGACTCTCTCTCCGAGGGACTTCACTTTACTTCTCCGAGGGACATCACTGCACTTCTCCGAGGGACTTCTCTGAGGGATTTCTCCGAGGACTGGACTTCTCCGAGGGACTTCTCCAAGGACTGGACTTCTCCGAGGGCCTTCTCCGAGGACTGGACTTCTTCGAGGGACTTCTCCGATGAGCCTCCGGGTGGGGGCAGGAGCTACTGCACATGTGCAAAATCTCCAGTGCGCATGCGTTGAGCTGGCGGCACTGTTTTTCGCACAGGGCCCTAGCTGTGCCCCCTAATGGACAGACCGCGCTGCGCCAAGCCATGGGAGAGGCCACAGAGTGGGGAGAATATGGAGCTACATTTTTGGCGCTGTTTTGGGAGCAGAAAGTCGGCACACCTCAAGTAAGTGCGCCGAAAAAACAGGAGAGCCAAATTTGGGCCCAGTGAAACATATTGCACATGCATTTTTTCTTTTGTTTTGTGCAGTTATTACATTTTCAAAATCAACCCTAACTTTTTTTTTTTATGGTCTTAAAGCTTCAAACTGTGGAAAATCAAAACCTATTTTATTGAATGTGCACCCTTATGGCAGAGGTCTGTGGTTGGCGTAATTAAAAAGATTAAATTGGAACTTTCGTATAGATCTGGAGTGCTTTAGCAAGATTACATAGATGTAACATGAACTGTAGGATTGTTTGTGGATTTAAGCCCGCCAGTAATTAGAAATAAAGTCATCACCCAACTGTTATTTACATAATACAGGTAGAGTATTCAAAGCTAGTGGCAGTGGAAAGGAAATGAATAGTGCAATAACTATTCATTAACCATCACATAAAATAACCAGTTCTTCACTGATTTGTTCACACCAGTTAATTGCTAAGTTTGGTCAAGCATAGTGATAATGTTTCATATCATGATACATCAGTATGAAAATGCAATTTCCACTCTTAGGTGCACTTAAGATGACTGTATAATAGTTGATCCCAGGGATCTTATGTACTACATTAATTGTATTTTGGTCACTGATTATATTAAAAGGACCACTGTTATAAATCACTAGTTCTTTTTAACAAGGCTTATTTATTTACTGTATAATATTTCCCATGGCTGTGTTTTTCATTGCAAAATACATTTCAAAAACGGATTACAGTCTAAAAAATAAAATCTATGTAAAGTGCCCTTCACTGAGAACAACTGCATCACACAAGTGGCCACACTAGCCAACAGCACACAATGAATACATTAATATAAGTACATCATTTCTGAGTCTAGGCTGTTCAATTTTGAAGCAAGTTTAGTGCATTATGACAGTTTTAGTGGTGACTGTTGCTTATAACAAAACATTAAGAACCTTAAATATAGAGGTATTTTCAAAACATATAAATAGGGTCCTTTGATTGGTGTGGCTCAGCTGTGGCTAAGTGGGTAGCACCCTTGCCTTTGGGTCAGAAGGTTGTGAGTTCAAGTCCAACTCCAGGCACTTAAGCACATAAATTTAGGCTAATGCTGCAGTGCAGTGCTGAGGGAGTGCTTCACTGTCAGAGGTGTTGTCTTTTGGATGAGATGTTATATCGAGGCTCTGTCTGCCCTCTCAGGTGGACATAAAAG
This sequence comes from Pristiophorus japonicus, assembly GCF_044704955.1. Lineage (NCBI taxonomy): Eukaryota > Metazoa > Chordata > Chondrichthyes > Pristiophoridae > Pristiophorus > Pristiophorus japonicus. Next base: position 195,639,548 of record NC_091984.1, on the reverse strand, counting down.
ATCCCATGGCATTATTTTGAAGAAGAGCAGGGGAGTTATCCCCAGTGTCCTAGCCAATATTTATCTCTTAATCAACATAACAAAAACAGTTTATCTGGTCATTATCACATTGCTGTTTGTGGGAGCTTGCTGTGCACAAATTGGCTGCCAAGTTTCTCACATTGCAACAGTGATTACACTCCAAAAGGTATTTCATTGGCTGTAAAGTGCTTTGCGATCTCCGGTGGTCATGAAAGCCGCTATATAAATGCAAGCTTTTTTTTATCTTCAAAAGTCACAACTACGGTTATTATAGAGTGTGATCCAATCTGAACCCACAAACACAAAGGCAGATATTCATATCTGTGTGTTAACTGCGTTTAATGTAATGAAAGTGATTTCACTATATTTTCTATACATGTTTGCGGTCATGAGCCTCAATCTTTACAATATTTTACAGGCATGAGTATTTGACTTGGTTAACCCATTCAATGGCAAATCCCTATTTATATGGATAGAGATTCAGAACATGGTGCCAGGGAAAAGGTAAGTCACTCAAAGATAGTATTTGAAGTTATTTCATTTCAGTATATACACTTGTGTTTTATTTACAATGAAGCATAATTGATTCATCTCTTTTATACACCAAAGAACTTTCAACCACACTTCTACAACAGTTTTCTCTAACAATAAATCATTCTTAATACTCCAAAAACAAGCACTTTTAGGATTATCCAACAATAAATACTATTGACCAGATAGACACTAATAATTAATACAAGCAATTTCTGAACTTCGTTCATGTTGAACAAACATGTTACGTATTGCTTGATACATAATTTAAGAATATTATCCTTTGCCCTATGATGTAAACACCTGTATTGCTCAAAAGTGGAGACAATTAAAACTTTGATGCTAAGAATCATATGATCAAAATATAATACATATATAGCTGTAAATTGTATCTGTATAAAACATTTACTGTATGTGAAACAAAGAATGTCTATGTGTTCTCCATTATTTACATCCACTAATTTTTGCATGTACATACGTTGAATTGGCCCATTGTTATACATCTGGAAATAGGCCTACCAGTTAACATAGTGCACTTTCCCCAAGTTTTCCAATCTTTTCTATGAACAAAGCAAGTAACACCATCCTAAGTTATTTCTGAAGCACAAGGCATATGCCTACATACTGAAGCATATAGTGTCTCCTCAACATCATTCACCTTTTAGGGACTCCAATGAATATCTTATTGTAATCTGGAATTTATTTGCATCTCGGCTATAGTCTCGCTAATGAGGTGGGAGGAGGCAAGATAAATGGTGGAACTATTACAATGTTACTGAAATCCAATTCTTTCTTATAGATAAATTGCATTCTTGCTTATGCCCTTGTTATTACCTTTCATAAAAATGTATTTAAACAGATGTTAGCCATGTTATATTCCTACTTATGCTTTTAGTCATTCAGTATGTGGTTCGGTATCAAATTTTTGTCTTCTAACACTCCTGTGAAGCTCTCGGGACATTTTACTACATTAAAGGTGCTATATAAATACAAGTTGTTGTTGTTGTTGTATTGCTAACTATTCCTTTAACAGTGTAGGAGGGTTTGATTCCCTTCCCTCCACCACCACTGCTGTGCACATAAAACACCTTCAGGTTAGTGTTGACTGGTACTTACTTTGGAAATATTAAAGCTATAAATGTAGTAAAATTTTACATTGTTTACATAAAAAGTGTACTTTACTAATCAGTAGGCTTCATAAACGTTTTGCTTGATATAGTCCACTATAAACCCTGCTGGTAACACTTTGAAATAATTATAAAAGAAATGTAATGGTAACTGCCCAGAGGCACGGTAGTAAGTATTTCCTCCTTTCAGTGATGTGTAGACATGAAGTTGTCAGCATGAGGAAATCCTCCTTCGCTCATTACTCTGCATAACGCCTCTTCACCTATACCATGTGAACTTACGACAACAACAAAACATTAAAGCAAAACTGGTTCAACAAGGGGAACTTTCTGATGAATTGTACACATGCCGATGATGTTTCTTCTGTTTGCATGACAATTATCTTGCAGCTTTCCACTTTACAAATGAAACACCTCAGAAACACTAACTATACAATGCAGAGAAACATCCACCAGATGGAACCCTTCCTTCTTGTTTTCTGCGAATGACCTATTTCAATATCATTCAAATAAAGAGTGGGGGGGAGGAGGGCGGGGAGGGGAAGAATATTTCAACTATATCTCATTTTATAAAGTTTTGTCACTTGAAAATTACAGCCAGTTGTGATAGTTTTTTAAATATTGCTTGAAACAGTGTCCAGCTTCAACAAATGCCAACATTCATGTACGTCAGATCAGCGGGGAGTTCTTCGAATTAGCTGTTTTCAGTCCATTCGGGCACTATGCCCACTCCATGTACTGAGTGGTATTGATGTGGTGAGAGGGTTCTTGACATGCCATGTGGATATAAGTAGTCAGTAGGTTGAAGATTGCTTGCCGACTGGATCCCAGCTTGAGGAGCGCACGGCCGCACTATGGGCTGGTGAGAAACGGAGGTCTGATGCTGAAACATGTTGTGGGTGTCTCCTATCTGTGGAGACGTGTGGTTGGCAACTCCAGCGATGCGGGGCATTAACGGGCCTGAAGTGAAATGTGCTGAGAAGTGTTGGTAGGGCAGTCTGTCCATGGGTTGCATTGCAGTCACTGTGCAGCTGCTGTATGAGGGAACGGTGGCCCAAGTGTTACAATTAATGTCATCGAGGCTGGAGCCGGGATCCGTGCCTGGTGTTGAGCCAGCATACATGCATGCCTGTCGTTGTGCTGAATCAGTCCTATAAGTGGGAGTAAGACTTTGCTGCTGGGAGTAACTTGGGGACCTGTAGAATGGGTCATCTTCCGAAGGGGAGCTTTCTATATATGGCTTCTTGTATGGATGTTCTGTCGAGTTGCAGTCTTCTTCTACTGCTTACATAAATAAATCAAAGTGGAAAAAATTCAATTAATGAAATCACATTAAGAAACAGCAGAGGTATTTATGTATTAGAAAAAACTGCTTTTGTTAGTCAATAAATTTAATGGAAGTGTCCTTATAAACAGTTTACTAGTAATGTTATGTGTGCACATCTCAAGGCCACGTAGGACTTAGTCACCCATCTCTCTATGATCGTCCTAAGGTTGTGGGTTCAAGTTCCACATCAGAGACCTAAGCACATAGGCTAGGCTGACACCCCAGTGCAGTGCTGAGGGAGTACTGCACTGTCAGAGGTGGCATCTTTTGGATGAGGTGTTAAACCAATACCCCATCTGCCCCTCAGGTGGATGTGAAAGATCCCATGCCACTATTTGAAGACGAGCAGGTGAATTCTCAAATGTTCTGACCAATGTTTATCCCTCAACCACTAAAAATTAGATTATCTGGTCATTATCACATTGCTGTTTGTGGGAGCTTGCTATGTGCAAATTGGCTGTCGCGTTTCCTACATTACAACTGCGACTATACTTCAAAAGTACTTCATTGGCTGTAAAGTGTTTTGGTACATCCTGAGGGTGTGAAAGCTGCTATATAAAAGCAAGTGTGCCTTGTTTTCATTCATGGTGCAGATCTGAGCCCATCACCTCCACCCCCACCCCCCTCCCATCACCACCACCACCAACAACACACACACATATACAAACTGGTATTTCATCAGCACTGAATAACAAACTCCCTCCCCCTCCAAAAATAAAATGCTTTCGCATTTTTAAGGCGTTTTTGTTTCACTAAGCATTCAAACTTTGTTAAACAGGCAACACAAATATTCCTGATGTACATAATTCCTTTGCATCTATGTTAGTCAAGAGCTCTATTATTCAAACTCTGGTGCATCATTTTCCGAAAGACATTTTTCCATAAGATATATCACCACAATAGATATCTCTTGCCTTCAGCTTCCATGCAATGAAGTATTACTAAAATGCACTTAAGAGGAAAAAATGTTGACAAGCCCAGGCTGTGTGAGGTGGAGCGCGGATCTGGAAGGTCACATGCGCCTTTCACATCACAGCATTCCATCTTGCCACTGTAACCCCGAGAGTTGTTTATTTTTTGACACTCAAGAGCAGCAGATAACTGGTTATTTAGAGAAGCCACCCACAGGAGAGACAGTTTAGATCTCTCAGTGGGAACTGGAGGCAGATGACCACTTGTCAGTTTCTTTAATAAATCTGTTGCTTCCTCTATAATAGGGCGCTGCGGAGTGCTGCGCTTGCCCTGGTTACTCCAACCGGAAAGCAGCTTATTTCTAATTCTAACATGTACTAAAAATATATCTTTTCGCGATCTAAAATGTGTAGCTGATACTGACATGACACTGGCAGGCAATTCACATTGAAATGGGTCGTAGCCACAGAAGCGTGGAAGTAGAGGCTGAGGGATCTCTCTCACCTTTCCTCTTGGTGCAGTGATAGAGCGGACTCTGCTCCTGGGAGAGTGAATATGGGTTGGGAGGCAGCAGCTCTTGCGTCGAACTGGAAACCCCATTCTCGCACTGATACTGGGAGCTCAGGTTGCCAGACACCGGCAGTATTCGCACCTCTCCACTGAACTGATTCGCAGTAGACCCCACACGTTGTCTGACCGTGCTCCTGGGAACCACAGGGTATTCTTTACTGTAACCATATTGCAAAATGTAAATTCCTTGAAATTCAAGGGCAAAAAACCCGCAACAATTCCATCGATTCTTCCGTCGGGTACTCTCTGGGTTATGGGCCTGACTTACTTGAAATTGTTATTATAGACATATCAAATGCGGCCAATCTTGGCCTTCAGTCAGCATTATGTAGCCCGGAATTGTTATTTGTTATAACATAGTTTAGTAATAAATCTATGTGGCCTAAAGATTTAAATTGTGTATATAATTTTAAAGGGTTTGGGTATTCTCTGACAATCACGATTAAACCATTTAAGCGATTCTGCCTGTTGTTGTGCCCGTTGTCCAATTCTAATTTGCAGGGGCTATCGGGAAGTGTGGGGTGGATAACTGGATAGCTCGTTCAAAGAGCCGGCACACGCACGATGGGCCGAATGACCTCCTTCGGTGCTGTATGATTCTAATTGCCTCAGGAAACGGTCCTGGTCTTGTTCTTTTCGGCCAATGCAACGAATTACAGCTGGCGAACGAGTGTTTGCATCAGGGCTATATTTGGACACGGACTCGCATACAGTGACATCGGACGTCCGATTTGTATCTATGAATAAAAGGATACTTGGATCGGGACTCTGCTCAGAAATTCCGGGCTACATAATGCTGACTGAAGGCCAAGATTGGCCGCATTTGATATGTCTACAATAACAATTTCAAGTAACAGTCAGGCCCATAACCCAGAGAGTCTGTGTATAAAAGATAAGATATATGCTGTATAAAAATACGATATTGGTACAATTTAACTGGAAAGCGGATTTGACTTTCCAAAAATCTGTTTTAACTGTTAGTTGCCTACACAGTAGAAAACAGTTAAAGTCGGGTTTGCGATTTAAAGAGAAACACATATATTTGAATTCCCTCACTAAAACTTCAAAAATACTTAATTGGCTTTAAAGCGTTTTGGGACTTCCTTAGGCCGTGAAAGGCGCTATATAAATGTAAATCCTTTTTATTATTTACAAGGATATTGGTCATCTAATTATTTTTACATGTCGCAAAATCTGAAAGAACGTTGTCCCGACTGAGCCAGCAGTTGTAAAAAAAATCCCCACAGAACTAAAAGTAGCAAATATATGGAACATTTTTCTAAAGTGATGGAATTTTGACTGAAAGTGAAATAGCTAGATTGATCCGAATCAATTTATATCGTATTCCTGACAAAATGTTCTCATTACCTGTTCGAATATTTGATTTGTGTGTGTGTGTCTTACCTTTGCATTCGGGACATTCTGTGCAGCTCCATGTCATCGCTCCCTCGAAATCCCTTTGCAAAAGGGTTATTCTCTATTTTAAGCTGAGTAATCTAAATTAGAAATGTAAACAGCATTAAATCTTTTAGATCACATTTAAATAAAATATTGCAAAACGCGCCCCCGCTTAAACATCCCCTGCTCCCCCTTTGAAACTAACCACAGTGCAAACACGCCTGCTAATTTAGGAATGCATTTTGAAAGTGCCTACCTGGTCCATTCGCTTTTTGGATACTAACTTCACTTACTTTATTATGCAGTTTTGCTGGTGTTCGGAGAAAGTGTGTGATTCCACCCATACTTTCCCAATATAAAAAAAAAACGCCAGCCTAGAGCAGGATTGCACAGAGCTACTTCATTACAGACTTCAATGCAATCCGTCGCAATGCTGTCAGCGGTGTAACTTCAGTCCGTCACCAAGATATGCAAGACTGGGGATGGAATATGTTTTGTGAAGCGGTTTGGTGTTTGCACTGATGAGAAAGTGTCAGTATAACTTGGGAATCGGGTCTGACTCCTGTGGGCACAGAAGGCACACCTGCAGTAGGGCGTCTCAACGCCTTGGAGTTCGACATTGTTGCAGGATAAGTGTAAGCCCTGTTATAACAGTGTCCGAGCTGTCCAGGTGACTTCCTGGGGACTTTACAGAGAAAAACAATAATTTACTGGCACTTCTCTACGCACGTGTGCTCAAAACTCCTTTACAAAAGCAAAATACTGCGGATGCTGGAATCTGGAATAAAAACAGAAAATGCTGGAATTCTCAGCGGGTCAGACAGCATCTGTGAAGAGGAAGCAGAGTTAACGTTTCTGGTCAATGACCCTTCGTCAGAACTCCTTTGTCTGAATTGGTTGGAGGTCGGTTTGGGTTGGCAGTATGGCTCAGGTCTGCCAGCTGAAAGTAGCAGGCTCCAGAAACCGGTCTGAGTCAAGTATTGCTCGTGTAACTGCAGCCCTGGTCAGAATCCAAGTGATTTACTAGTTTCCAATTGAAAATTAAGGTATATAGAACTTGGCGTTTAACAGTCTTTATAATTAGCATATCTGTGACAAATGATTAAAACCCAAACGACTAAAGATGCTATATACCTCGCGAATAATCATTATTTAGTTTGACAAATTGCTAGGTATACGTAAAGCCAGTATTTCACGCGACTAAAATACTTGCAGGGTATGTATTGGACAAATCCGTGACACATCTTATGAAGAAACGCATGTTCAGTTCTGACATTAAAACTTTCCTTGTTTAATGCTTATGCCATGTGCAATTTGTACTGAGGTTTCTGGAAAGTTGAGAGTTTGAAAATTCATTGTGCAACTGCATCAAACGCTAACTGAGATTTTCCGGGCGGATCCAACCAACTTGTTCATTGTGTGCAATCTTGCCAATAATACTCCTCAGTCTATCTCCAAATCTCAGAACTTTCTGCTTAAATTGAATAGTTTGGCGGTGGCCGTGAAATAAGCTCGTCGGTGCATGTACAGAAATGCAGGGTGATACATCGCGGAGACTCGCTATCTCAGGGTGTAAACATACCCTGGTCAACTGAAGGAATTTCGTGTAGAAATTATATTATGCAACATGAGGCAAAAAGACAACTTCCATTTTATAAAATACTTTACATTCCAATCTTATTGGTTGATAGCATTACAACAGTTACTACACTCCAAACATACTTCATTGGCTTTGAGGCGTCCGGTGGTCGTGAAAGGCGCTATATAAATCCAAGTCTGTTTTTTCTTTTTTAGTGAATAATAAGTTTGGATTTCGTGCCTCAAGCAATACTCGCATTATTTTAGACAATTGTATATTTGAAAACAACACGCCATGTATCTAATAAAACGTCATTACATAGAATATTTATAATGGATTTTCGTTCGTGTTATTTTCGCTGAATATATGAAAATATCATCTTTTAAACGCGCGTTACAAATATGTAGTCTGCCGATCTGATCATTTTATGTTAATGTTATATAATTATACAAGTCACTTTCAAAGTATTAAAGAAACACAAATGAAACCAAAACTTGACTTTATACATCTTTAAGTGCTCATGTTTAATTTATATGATTAACATATTACAAATGTAATGAGCACAAAGCTTTAAAATGTAGTGCGATCATTTGAGAAACAATTCCAGTGTGTGTGTGTGATGAAAGCGTCCTGCTGTGTACTGCATATTTGGAAGAAGTGTCACACTAAGCCCAAGTTTAGACGTTAGGTGACTTCGGGTAGACGGATTTCCTGGGGAAACTGGGCATTCAAATAGTGTGTCCTAAAGAGTTAAAAAGACGGCTAAATTATTATACTTCTGCAGTTGAGTGCCTTCCTTAATGAAGTCTATATTAATTATTGCCCCAGCACAATTATACAATCATTTGTTCAACATGCTGACGTTTATGTCCCGTTTTCAGATAATTGGAAATATGTACGCTTTTATGAAGCAGACACTGGCACAGTTAACCCTCAATGAAACTCGAGTAACTCTAAAGTAAAGTCTTCAAACCCCCCAAAAGACCACTTGTTGTCACCGTTTTATAAAAGTTAAATATTTTCAAAAAATCTTCACTCAAAATAAAATGTACGATCCCAGAAAAAAAATATTGATCGCTTCAGTCCAAAATACCCAAGTCTGATGTTACAAAACTTTGATGAGACTTCAGGATCTCACAACCTTTTTTTCATTAAAAATGATAAATGTTGGTTCCGTTTCGCGTTTCGTGAACTGCAGGTTAGGGTTCTGCTTTGATTTTTGGTTGAAAAGTTAAACGGATTCCGACTTCGAGCCTCAATCGGAGCAAATGTTTGTCGGAGTTCCAGGACTTTAACTATTAATTGTTTAAACGGTTAGGTGACAGCTATTGAGCGGGGCTCTAAAATAAAGGGTCCCTCTGAGCGTTAAATGCCATAGACCAATAGCGATTGTTGATCTATGAAACTGTAACCCTCAACTAATTCCACAACTGGCGTTAATTCAATAGAGGCGGAAATTAAAAATTAGACTAGACTTGCCATATGTGTCGAATTATTAAAATATCCCCTTAAAGTGCCCCCACCTCAAACCTAAGAGACCGGATGCATATAATGAAAATGAACCGCAAATGCTGGAAGTCTGAAATAAAAGCATAAAATGTTCAAAATATACTACGGGTCCATTGGCATCTGAAAAGAGAAAAGACAGTTTAAGATTTTGGACGAGTTAATTATTAGTCTGAACCTTTGTGCAAAATAGTTTGCCCAGTGTTAAGCTATTTTATTTTTTCAGATGCTGGCGAATTGCATTAATATGCTGTTCAATACACCACTATAGTTGTGATCTTTAAATCTTCGAATAGGCGGATGATCGTCCGTAAAATTAACAGGTAAAGCACAGTTCTAAATCTGTACTTAACTGTTTACAATGTGACCCAGTAACAAGGGAAACCTGGAGGCTTATAAAATGCAACCTGTCGGTAATGCAGTCCAAGTCCCCGGTGGCCTGGTTATCAGTAAGGACATGGTCCTTAATGTTGCATCTATTCTCAAACAGTGCGTTGAAACAAGCAATTGAAATGACGGAGGTGTAAGTGAGCGAATGGGTTCTGCGCGCTTCAAACTCACTCGGTAAAGTCTCACCTTGTGGTTCTGGTACGACGTCACGGCGATAAAGGCGGTTTCAGAGAAAACGTGGGTGCAGAATGCGGTGTTTTTGGAACCGAATCCGTTATTTTCGTCGGCCTTAACGATGTGCAGCCTGGGCTGGTATTTGTGCATCGAGTTTAGAATAATCTACACAAGAAAAAAACAAATGCGGTTATTCTTCCCCTCCATCAAAACTGTTTCAGATCCACGTTCGCAATTTTTTGTCAACTTGATTGTGGGGAGTTTGCTTTAACGGGAATGTTGAACTTTGGATTCAACACATCACGAGGACAGGAGCATTAACTGGTGCAGACGAATGGAAATGTATGTACTTTTATGACTCAACTGGACCTATATTTGAAAGCCAAGAAAGGTTTAACGCGCCTGCCTCCTCGTTTTCTCCCTCCCCACCTCCACATTATTCCTGATCCGAATTGTAACACATTGCAGTCAACATTCGCAAATTGTCGGGAATCCGTGCGGATTTCCGCAGTGTGCGGGCGCACCTTCCTAATCTCCCGCCTTTCGCCTTATGGGGACGTGCTTCGTTGTATTTTAGAATTTTTAAGACACAATTTTAGTTGCAAGTATCTTGTGATCTCAAAGTGGCTCTCTGAAGTCTTTCTCCAATTATTCCAAGATCGTAAAGATTGTTGGTGAGGAGGGGGGTAGGGTTGGCAGGGAATCTGGCGACAGAAAGACGCTGCCTGTCCCGCCATCGCAGACCCTGCAAGTCATCTCTACTCCGAGTCGCTCTCATCCGCCAAGCTTAGTGAAATTGCTTTGACAGTCCCGTAAGCCCTAGACATCAGTGGTGAACGATCTAATGATTTTTAATTTCATTACATCCCGCTTAATTGAGAGGCTAGCAGTACTGGTTTCATCTAGCAATTTGTTAAATGAATTTCTCATTGTTGTCTCTCCATTCGTTTGTTTAGAGGTTTTTGCATTCGCCGCCTTTCCACAGTAGGGAAGGTTGCCCTTGGCCGGGCTTGCATCCATCGCAAGGCAGTTTCCAAGGCTACCGTTACCCAACGGAGGCCGTAATGTCTGACAAACACAGCCCCCTATTCTGGTAGACAAATCACATAGAACCTTTGCAAAACTGTTAAAGTCGACGATGATTTCTATTCGTGAGCTGCTTCTGTTTGCTAACCTGTATTCCTATCTCGGGATAAAACTCGTAAATAATACAGATCCTGCTGCCATTGCGGGCCAGCATGTCATGTGTTCTTTTAAAGTATTTATTTTACATTTCAAATGCAGGAATTGAACGCATTCTACAATCCCCCAAAAAATCACAATGCTATCAGAGGATTTCAATTGGGCCCCAGAACTTAAAATACAAAAAAATAATTGGACCTTATTGCCGCGACACATATATGGTACATTGGACAGGATTCGAAAGCTTGGGTCGGCAAAGGCAGTAACACGTGTGCCTTCTCCCATAATGCCCTTATTGTTGATGTCATGGCAGACCCCACCTCCCACAATGCACTGCATCACAATGAGGCAATATGCAATCAAGGCCATCAATTCCAGGTGGAGAGAAAGGTTCAATTCTCAGCTCGTGTTTGCAAACCATTGCATTCCTGATGCATCGCTAAAAAAAAACATTCACCCGCCCCACCACCACCGCAGTTGAAATAGCAACCTTGTCAATGACCACTTCTAATAAGTAACATGAGAAAAGCAACAGCAAACATTCACGTTACACTACATGTTCTACCAGTGCACAACGCGACGACCAGCTCACCTCACAACTTTCTGATTAACCCTTAGCAGTCCACCGCACCAGTTAAATTATTCACTGCAAAACGCAGACGTTCTGTTTTATTTTAAGTACCAGCCAGTTTGACTAAATTTGGTTTTAGGGCCATCCGTTTCGATAACACTTAGCATTAAGTTTGCCAAGACTGCTCGACTAAAAATGCTGCAAGTTTTTCAGACAATTTGAGTTCTTCGACAGTTAATGGAAAGAAATAGAATTTCACATAAAAGTAACTAAGCACTTACGTGCCCGAAGGGGTCTAGGTGGTTATTGGTAAGTTTGAGTTTTTGGAAGGAAACTAACTGTCTCATCCAATGCGCCCCGGTGGCAGGTGAATCTGGGTGAACGTACAGCCTGCCTGGCATTGCAGGCTCTGCTTTCCCCGTCACAGACCTTGGGAAAATAAAGCATTGAAAATGTTCAGATTACTCGAAGCTAAACTGCAACAATTTGCCATCAGTCCAAGCAACGGATTTAGACTTGGCGCACAAACGATGTTACATAAATAGCATTGCCATTAATAAAACAGGTGCCATTCTCTCTGCATATTGTATACATGTTGAAACCCAAACTCTGAATCTATATTGCACAGTGGACGCTAGGAAGCGAGGTGTTCCAGATACTTAGAACTAACTGCGGGAAAGAAAAACCCGTGGTGTATTGTAATTATTCTGTTCTCAAATCTCTTTGCATGAATTAACAAATTTTTATGCAATATGATCAGTATTGAATAATACAATCGACACCTGCCGTTTAGAAGAGGCCACTCATTTATCAACACAGTGTGCTCTTCATACACCGTGTACAGGAGGGTGATCCTATACGCTCCATACCACACCGATACGGCTTTTAAATGGCTAAACATTGGCATCTCAGCAATTAATGAACTCTGTTACCGTGATAACCTGAAACCATTCAGGTCAACCGCCATTGATTGTTTTTTTGTTTGTTATAAATTTGACGAAGCATATACAAATAATGCACAGCACTTGCCATTTATTATCAGCGAACTTGTAACGGTGATCGTCCGCTGGCACAATGTCCATTAGAAGGATGTATTTTGTCTTCGGATTTAACCCGGTCACCTTTACTTTGTAACTAGGAAACATGCGCCTGAAAAGAAAGAGAGACTAAACCCTTCTTGTACAAGAATAATGTGTACAAAACGCTCACTTTGGAAAATATTAATATCGAGCACTTTCAGAAAAAAAGCTGTCTCAATGCTTAGTATTTACTGACAATTTATTTTATTTTGAATAAACTAGGTAACATTAGGAAGACAAATTGATAGAGAAGTTATTGTTCAATCTGAAGAAGACATAACACGATCTGTAACTCATGTACATAGTAAACACGGAGTATAACAGCTGCGATTAAACAGGCGGCAGTAATGCACCAAGTAACTCACACAGACATGGCTTCGATCATGTAACATGCATACAAAGCCTGTTGTTTCGTCCCTTTGCATCTAGAAGTGGCTGTTGTTTTGTAAATGCTAACCGTGTTTACAAAATACTTGAGAAAAATAATCTGAATCTGATTTTAGTCAGCAAGAAGCCGCACTAGGAGGAAACTAAAGAGCTTTTAAATGGAATAGCTGCATTTGTTGTCTCGCCGAATTATCGAGGAGCAGCGTGAATATATGTAGATCTTTATAAATATTTATCATTCGTTCAGCGTGTGGGATGAAAATGAAAGCCCAAGAGGGAACATGTTGTCTGCTTGCAAAAATAAATCTTGTAAAGGCAGAGTAATAAAGTAGGCATTACGTTAACTCTTAAAAACTATGAAATACTGTACTACATAAGCCTTCTCAGGTATCTCACATCGCCGTCGTCCTGCCTTCCTCTTTCAATTTGCAACTCTTTGACTTATTTGGAATATTACTGTGTAAATGTATTTTAAAATATAAACAAGACAAAAGTGCGGATATTTGGCACTTCGAAACGTTAAAATCAATTGAATGCAAGTAAATAATTGCGAAGAGCAGATTATGTCATCTAATTAATATATTTTATTAATTCGAGTCTGTATCTTCCTTAAAATACGTTTCCGTGTAATTTTGTAAAAGCTCGAGCAACTTATGATGACCCTTTGAACTATAGTTTCCAAAAACAATCTAAGGATAGCCATTGTTAGGTAAAATGTGCGTTTTCGCGGCTATTATTGAAAGCTTTTATTTACATTCCATAAAATGTATTTTTCTTGGCTGTTACATCATGGCTGACAGGCTCTGCTCTTGCCAGTCACTTTAAATACTTCACATTAAAAATTGATTAATCTGAGCCTGTTTAATGTGGAGCACTGAAGTTATTATCTATCTATTAAATTCCCCTCTTTAGAAACACTTAAGGATTTCCCTTTGGGACAGAACAGATTTTGTACAGACAAAGAGCTTTGGATCATTACGAAGTTTAATCAAAATAATATTTCCAAGTCCATTTTAGATGATGGCCGTGTTGTGAGCACGATCACGCTAAGTTGTAATTGTAAACAGTAACGGTAACAGTTATTATTGCAGCATTGCGTTTCGGTATATTGCCACTCCCTTACCTTCCTGCTTTAGTAATGATCATCTCAGTCCCGACTTCATGAAATTTTAACCATAATTCTCGTTCATGCAAGTAAACCTTGATTCCTTCCATACCCTATAACAAGTGAAGATTGTAATTAATATGATTACTCTTAGAATTAGATGTAGCAGCAAAATAAATGCAATCCAACCTGCTAATGCAGTGATTTCTAATTATAATTGCGTCTAATTACTGATCAGAGATATTCTAAGTAATAGCCCAAAAGTGTGGAACAAGTAACGGGATTAACCAATCAGGCCTCTGCGTACACCAGCACCAATAAAGGTGTCAGAGATACATTTATAGACATTTACATGCAACACCTAAGTTGTTACTCGTGTTAAGCAATAACATGCACTTACTATGTTGTACTGCACATGGTTTTGTCAGTGTAGGGGTGTCTGAGACCAACCTGTTGAGTATATGTAGCTTGCTGTGGGGAGGGGGGTTTGCTGGCGGCTCCGAGCTGGCTGTCCTGCTTACTTTCAGATGAATGCTCCTTGGGCTCCGACTCGCTGTGTGTTGTTGCTGGCAGCCCGAAGCCTTCCTCAGTCTCCGCCATATTTCGCCGCACAATTCTTGCAAAAGGGGCACCAAAACTCAAGCACGGCGAGCTGAATGTTATCGACTTGTAACAACCATCACACAGCACAGCTCCCGCCTAACAAATTTACAAAAACAAGCTTAGACGACTCCAAAAGAAAAAAAAGGAGGGAGAGAGGGGAAGGAGAGGTGAAACAGCCTCAACAATAACAATTTTCTAACCCGAGGTACTAAACTAGGTATTACAGAATGCAGGCCTTTTATATTAAGTTATGGAAAATTGAGGGGGGGGCGGGGGGAACAAGATAATGCCAATCTTAGCTGACTCCAAAAGATAAATGAGGTATTCACGAAATTCGTCTGGACTTCTGGAAAGAGTAATAAAGATAAGATTCCAGGCTGCTTTTGAGCAACCGTTTGATTGGAGTATAAGCACCAATTACATTTCCTCCACTTTACAGACCCGTGTTTGTGCGTTATACCCAACTTCTTCCATTGGTTTCTATGCCTTGTTAAAGTGCCGGTAGCTTGCGACATGAGCCCGAGGTTGCGACCGTCTTATTACAATGACTATTGTTTCTTTGACTCTTGTGAGTACTTTTAATCACTCGCGGTGCACCCAGAGTTAGGAAACGACTGAGCACGTGATCGCGGTAATAATACGTGTAGTTTTCGAAAGTGTGTGGCCTACAGAAAATCAAATTACTGTGGATTACACTATCTTTTCGAAATATGACAAAGTTCTAAGATCCAAAATGCAAAACTACTCAGTTTATTGTTTTTAACTTTCCCCCTAAAAAAATAACTGTTATGATAACAACCACATATTCGATGGTCTATTTTATCCTGCTATGGTGTAAAAATTAAGTCAATTGTTGTATTACTTAAACACTGTTAGCTACCTTCATTTGAGAACCCAGCTGATTTACCAATTTCTCACCACCTCTTGGTGCCTTATTTCCTATGCTCAGAAAATCCTTCACTAGTAAAAGGTGTAAAAATAATACCTGGGGTTTATAGCACAACTGAAACACAAAACACGTACAATGTAAATCATACATGTTTTCGCTAGATTGTTTAAAGGCTTGCTAATATACTCTATAAACAGAAACAATTTAAATACACAATAGCATTTAATACTTCCACACCAACTCCAATTAAACTAGGCCTCTGCTGATAACACGCACACGTTCAGTGATGAGGATTAGAACTTGAAAATATATGGATCAGAATGAACCTAGCTTTGCGACCTATTAATGCGTTCATGATATTTGTGTATATTAAAATTATATGTCGTCGGCTCAGAGCGCTGTCTGATATTTTAATGATTAATTGTTTACCTAAATATATAGTACCGGAATCACGTTGAAATTAGAATATTTTACGCAACTGTAAGTGTTCTTAATATTGCTTGAATGCTGAATTATAAATTCCCCTTAATTTTGTATTTGTGTTTTGTTTTAATTTAGGAGACTATAATGCTCTCGGGTCTTCAGACTGTGGACTTTAAGCATTGCATGCGTTTTAAGCATTGGAATACTGTTAGAAATAATTTACACCAATCCTGAAACACAGCGTGTGTATGTGTATCTTGCAAAACGTCATCATTAGATATTTTATTTCGGTGTGTTATTAATGCATTACATGTTTTAAAAATAATGCAATCGATATTTAAGAGGAAATTCGAAGTATTTAAAAATATATTTAGCTGTTCCTTTTTAGCGTGAGATTGGATATTTTACGTACCTGAAAAGGCATTTTAAAGCAATATTATAAAGATAGAGCGATGACGATAACCAATGCTGCTCTGTGAGGGGAGCACTGGACTTCCATACAGCAGTTTTGCTTTAAAAATGGATACTTGCTTTACAAGCTATTGTAATTGTCCTATATCTAATGTGAACACATCACTGTTATATGTCTCAGTTCAAACTCCAGCAGAATAGGTTACTGAATCCAGGAAATGAATTGTTTTCAAAGTTTCTCAGTCGGGTGGAAGGCGAAAGGAAAGTACTTCTGACAATATTAGTACATGTTTTTTAAATGAAATAAATTAGAAATCTTCAATATTGATTAGCGGTCTACCCAAATTAGACTATATTTCGTACTAAACATTCCCAATTTTACTTGAATTATTGACATTGAAGTTTTGTGTAAATTCGGAGAGCACTGGATGGTCGGTGTGTATCCTTCTGTACAGATAGGCCGCGACACAGTGTGTGAGTGTGTTTGTGTAAATATACACTGCCCAGTGGTCAGTGTCCATCATTAGCGTTCTGGTTACACTTTTGTACACGCTGAATGTTTTCGATACCGATCAATAGATGGCCAGCTCTTTACATTTCGCAAAGACTCGCCTACTGTCATTTTCAACAACGCGAAATGCTGCCTTTGTTTAATTTTCCACGTAGGCCCCGTTATTCGCTGATGAACGCTTCAATAAAGAGCGATCGCTGTCTCGCAAACACAGATGCACACAACACGCGCGCAAGCAAAAAGCAAAAACGCAAAGCATGAAGGTCAACCCGAAGAAGGAATAGCAATTTACCTTCCGATCTCTCCACAGTGAAGGGGTATTTATACAATCCTTCTCAATCGCTGTCTTCCCTGGTTAGGCACAGCACACATCCCAGGCTGAACAATCCATAGATCTCCAGAGGTGCTGCACTCCTCCAAACACTTCCAGGTTGCTAGTCGCGCAAGGGGGTTCCCGAGAAAAAGATAAGGCCTTATCGGACTGTTTGGGGCATCTAGCCGCAAAAAACTCGCCGTTCAGAGTGCAAGTGGTCAAGGAGTTCCCCCATAAGGTAGGTTTGGTGGGTGCTGAGTGTGTGTAATATAGGAAATGCGCGCACATCCAGAGGAGCGCGCTGACTGGAGTGACGTGGGGAGCCGTTCGTGCTCTCAAAGTGCTGAGCGCCTGTCCAACCAGCGCTGATCCACACAGAGCGACTCATCCCAGACCCCCCAGCATCCTGGCAGCTCAAGCACAGCACAAAGACACTATGAAACTCAGCAGCACCCCAACCATCCATCTTGGTCCATTTTTTTGAACCAAACCGCAACTCGCACCTACCGCCCCGACTTCCCCCCCCCCCCTCCCACCCCCTTCTTCACCCCTCAAAAAAAAACAAGAGACCTTTCACCACAGACTGGACCTAAAGATCACATTGAAAAAAACTTCACTGAGCGCCGTGAAATGCAAATCCGATTCCCCTTTTAGGTTGTAGATAACTTCGCAGTTCACCGTGACGCTATCCAGATGGGAGAAACAGAAATCAAGAAAGTAACAAGCCTGTCTGAAGAAGCAAGTATTGAGATACAGTACTGAGTACTTTCGTGGTTTTAGTATTTGTCAGAGGTTGGGGGGCGGGGGAGAATTGTATGTGTAGTTTATGTTTTGCAACTTGAAACCTAGGAGATTAAGCTCGGTGTTACCGTATTCTATAAATTATTGCTGGGGCACTCCAGTTTAAATACAAACAATTTTCACTTTGATTAAAGCAAGCAAGCGCCATTCGAGTTTGCAGGATTGTTTTCACCTTGATTTTAGGGTGTCATTGAATAAATCAGGGTCTGCTGAATGGCGTGCTGTCGCATTCTACACTCTGAAAATACCCAGATTGGGAACTATATTTTTGATAAGAAAATGGGTCCTGTACCTTGCCATGTTTCTTAATAACGTAGGTACCAAATATTTTACATTTGAATTTCATACACGTTCCTTGGTGGCTTTTAGAATACACGACACATTAATAATGTTTCTGCTAAAGTAATGTGTATTTGTAAAATGTCCGGACCTTTTTTCTAAATCTAACTTTCATCGGTGGAAAATCATACCTAACAACCAGCGACACATATCAGTGTCACTGTTACATGCACATTTAGTAATGTCGTGCAGCCATTACTGTGAAGCTCACAGCGGCTGACTGTAGGGAGATACAGAATATTATGGAAATACCATAATGCAGAACTCGCCACATATTTGAATGTAAACAGGAGAACAATTCTGACCCAAATCACCGTAATTTAGCATATGTACTGCCCAGAGAAACCTCGCATAAGTAGATTTGCCGGGGCACATATACGTAACGTGACGAATAAAGATTTCCATTATCCTTCCTAATATTTGGCAGTGCTATTTAAGCTGACTTCGCCTACCCCACGTATTTACCTTACCAGTTTAATATTAAGACAATAAAAATAACATTTTAACCGAAGGCAGAAATTCCGTCCATGCATCAAATATTTTTGTATTGTTTAGGAGAGGCTACGGTTCCAAAATATTTCTGGGATATTTGGTAAATGATAGATATAACATCTGCTTTCAAAATCTCCAACTGGATATCGTGTTTTTACAAATAAAACGGATAGGTCATTGCAGCATGTAGATTTTAAAGAAGTGAACCTGAAAATTCTGGAATATAAAAAGGGCAAACATCTACGTTAAAATATATTAAACAAAAAAACATTTTATCCGTCCCCAAAATACCTCATTACATCAGAAGTATTGTAATTGAGATATGTTACCTACTGACGAGCTGTAATCTTCCTGCAATCTGTGAAATAAAGCAACAGCTTTCCTCTATGTTGGGCTCAGACTTGTAGATTTATTTTTAAAAAGGTCTGATTCAGCCCCAAGGATTTCTCGGCTCAGCTGCATCGACAACGCCAAGTAACTTTCGGATTAAACCGCTTCAGCGTCTTGAACGAATTTATTAATAGTTTATTACTAGTCACACGCCAATAGATAAAGAATGCCGCGGGAATCTCGGCAGTAGCATCAGCCATTCACCTATAGAAGTCGCCAACGTCACCATCACGCAACTCGGCTTTTTGTGTCTGTTGACTGCAGCGACAGTGGAGGGTTAACCTGATTCATTCCTGCCAATGGGAATGATATTTGTATAGAACGGGTAATGTTCGATCGCTGAATGTTAGAGCAGCATTTAAAATCCTGTAATGCTAATACTGCAGACTTTTCTGAAGATTTGCAATATTTAGATTTTGAACTCGGTTAAAGTTTTTGGTAACGCAAATTTATATTTTGAATTTAACGAAGCCCCGGCCTGCTAGATTTGTGTTATTAGCTGAAATCTTGTCGTCAAATGAATGTACAGACACTTCGGTGACAAGTACATTGCTATATATAGTAATTGATAACCTGTTGGTTCACAGTATCAAAAGATAGAGGCTGGGAACCAATTATTGCCAGTGATTTTAAAAAAACCAACCTAATCCTCTAACACGGCCAAGAGAAACTAAGGTTAAATCGTTAGGTTCCTCCAGCGCCGAATTGTTAAATATGCGAAGAATGTTTTCTTGTGACGTCGTGCGTCTGGCACAGTTAATAATACATGTGTAATGCCAATTAAAAAAAGAAAGTGTTAAGATTACATTGAGTGAAAAGGAGTTGGGGCTGTAAACAGCATCAGTGAGCTAAAAGTGTTTTTTTTAGGATATTGGTAGTCTAGACTTGCGGTGAGTGAAGCCGGCCTGATGCGTGGTGCTTATTAGTAGCTATTTATAATGTTTGCTCGTTTATGTGCTCTAAAACTTTTATAGTTACTTCTTGTTGACATAAACCTCGTAATGGGGATAGATTTTTGAAAGAATTTGTACTCGTACTGCATCTAGTTAATGGCAATTTAACGCTTAAGGAGTGTGAGAAAAATATGCATGCAATGAGTGAACCAGATAAATGTGACAAATATAAATATTGCTGTGGTAAAATAATATTTGATCGCTCAAATGACATAATAATTGCATTTGCGAATAATGTGATGTGACTAAATAATGCTTGCTACATAATATTGTTCAATTAAACACTGTCAGATGAACGCAATGGTCCTTTAAATTCTAACGGTGGGAACTAAATTACATCTACATTTACAAGACGGTGCAAAATAAGATGTGATTACTGTTATATTTTCACCACATGCAATTAATTTTTCAGAAACAGGCGGAGTCCTACTTTACTCCAGAGGTGTTTTGGCTGTAAACAGCACCATGGGAAGCCGGTCCGGTTATTGGGTACAACAACGGGCAGACACCCAATTCAATCAAATACGTGCGCAAGCTCATTTCTAGTTGCAAGGCTGCTCAGCTAGTCATATCTCTGTATAAGGCTTACAGATTGACAAAGCTCATGTGGAAATGGGGGTGCATCAGTAATTGTTGTTGGATAATTCTGTATGTTCCCCGGGGGCTTTATCTTAGATTTTATTCTCCTATAAAATTATTGCTGATTAAAACACTTCTCTCTGACACAAGTTTTGTTTTCGAAATAATACCCCGAAACCCAAGGACAAAATAGGATAAACTAGAAAAGCATTTCATCTCATATATTATATATCGGCCCATGCAGATTGATTACGGATTCTATGAAGTGCAATAAACTCAAGATATTGTTACATTATTATATGTTTCAGTGGTTTTATACTTTAAGAGCATCACATGATGAATAATGCAAAACTACCAATTGCATTTTTGCATCATTGCCTCTCAGAACACTTGTCACAGTAATACGGGTTATAACAGGTCAATGTGAGGTGGAGTTAAGATCTAAAAGCAATTATTCACATGATTTTAATAGCAACAGAACAAGGAATGAGAATCGTTCTGGATTTCAGGCGTTTCATAAATTTTACAGTAATCCAATCATCCCAGTTTACAATAGCACTAGTCAGAATTCAGCGGGTGTCGCATTTCATTTAGGTTCGCTTTACTTTACATGCAGAACCTTCCTAAGTTTTAAGGTTATATATTTCTTTTTTTCAAAGTGCAATTTTAGATTATTTCAACAGGAAACTGCAAATGAAACACATTTCTATGTTACCACTCCCTATAGTTAGTAATCGGAGAATGTTAACAGATTTCAGTCATATAATAGCGGTTGTTAGAGATTCCACATGCATTGTATTAACTTAGTCTTGCTATCGACATTCTTAATCGGAATCTCCACCTGCACATATGGAACGGAGCATTCTATTTGACTTTCTAAGTGCGTTATTACTTTAAGGGGTTAACGTGTAAATGCTAATGTAAATCTGAAACTCTGTTTATATTAAATTAAGACAAATACATCTATGTAATAAATGGTTCATTCTATGCAGTCGTACCAAGTTTACAATATACATTGCGTGGTGTATTACTCATGATGATGCGACATGGTATTCTAAAGCAATTTCAATTATAAAGTAACTGTCTTTAAGGGTTTTACTGTGACTTTCAAATATAATCTTAACATAGATCAAAACGTCATTTGCTTATTATACAGAGTTTTTAATAAACTTTACTGCAGTCCATACCTTGCGGTGTGTTTAAATATCTAAATGTAGAATATTACATCGGCACGCCACAACGGGAGTTAATTCAAATCAAATGGAAACGTTTGTAATGGAATATAAGCAATGTTATGTAATTAACGGTGATGCACATTAAAAAGAAAAAAAACATGTATATTGCTTTCATTCATTCATTGCAATAAACGCAAAGTTTTGGGCGTGGCAAATTTAAATTGGTCTGCGTTAACATGAACATTTCAAAAGTTGTTCGTGAGGAGCAATAAAATGAAATTTAGAAATAAAATGTAGCACTCCAAATAAAAGATGATACGTTACTATGATATACAGTGAATAACAAGTTGAAGAAGGAAAATATAATCATTGCAACAAATTAGTCCAGGAGCTTGCAAAGCGGTGCACTCATGTTTAACGTTTAAATTAATTTCTACACCATTTCTCACAACTCTCAGCACAATATTAAGGTCAGCCAATTGGAAAATATTTTAATATAAAAAGCCATTTATTTGGAGGCAATTGTTCAATTGTAACGCCCATACTTCAGAGCGATGTTTATATTAACCAATCTCCAGCAGATTACATTACTAGATTGGGGTAAGTTAAAGGAAATGAATAATATTGCACAGTTAATAAACAAATAAGCAACATGTCTACCTGAAAGGGGGCGTATCCAGTTATGTGGTCTGTGTGGAGAAGACTGTGCAACTAATGCAAAAGAAAACCTTGTTTAATATTGTCGACCGCAGAATAAAGTCTAGAAGTATATTTACTTCGGCAAGTTATCTAACTTTTCAAAGTAGGAATGGTCTCAGGTTATTAGTCCCTCAAGCTCTGATGAACAACCGGTACATTTGAGTTTCTGTAAATGCATTGGTAGATTTTTTTAAAATGCAACCGTGGTCTTTTGATATAAAGCAATTAATGGAGCCGAATAAGCATCCTGCTAAAATCTTATTTTGTTTTTATAGATGACTTGTACAGCAAGTATACATGTGTAACCCCGGGCAGGTTAATCAGTTTCCTATCAATCAAAAGTTTACGAGTTAACAGGAAATGCTGCAAAGATGAAAAGTACTGCAAAACTGTTGGAGACATCAGCCGAAGGAACATGTCGCTTAGCCTGTGCGATCTCTGTTCTCTCTCAGTGAAGGATTAAAGGCATGTATCTTTAACGCGGCCTGTTGTTGGCGCCAAGTGGTGTGTTATTAATCATGACTTTTAGCTCCATTTTATGTAAAGGCTATGTCGCTACAATGCTTCACCGAGTTAAGATGGTGAAGCAAACACATATTTTACCCGTTCTGTCCAGTTATACATCTTAACGCTGGCCAGTCGCTCAAGTCAGAGGTCGTTCTAATAACCATGCAGTTGTGAGCCTGTGGTTTACAATGACAAAGTGATTATATCGGTTAAAACATGTAGGTTCTCTACGGGAAGGTTAATCTGTTCCCGCAGAAAACAAATATATCACACCCTTTCAGATCTAAACGCAAAAGAGGCCTCAAATGTATTAACATATTCTATGGGGAATCTTCGAAATTATGTTTTCTATGAGTTAACCTGTTAGACCTCACGGCGCAGTATTATTTCAGTTTAGTGCTAATTTGCTCAAATGTTTGACGTCTAACTGCAGTTGGTGATTTCCCCAAACTACTAAGAGAGGTATGTTTTCAATATATCCCCTGCCCCCATCAGGAACTGTTTACTCTGCCGTTTGCATAAAAGTGAAAATGCAAGTTTAATGATCAAACAAAGCACCGTAGAAATGTTTCATATACGCATGAGAAGTTAGCACATTCGC
This sequence comes from Pristiophorus japonicus, assembly GCF_044704955.1. NCBI lineage: Eukaryota > Metazoa > Chordata > Chondrichthyes > Pristiophoridae > Pristiophorus > Pristiophorus japonicus. The sequence goes on along the minus strand of NC_091984.1, from coordinate 195,616,003 downwards.
TTGTGACGCAAGTGGTTTGTGTAAATATTTTGTTACTAGCACGTGCGCGCACTACTGATTATCAGAAAACACGGATAATCTGCAGCACTCGCAGACAATACACCCATTTTAGAAAGGAGTGTGGAACACGCTCCGCAAATGTCTATCGGGGGCCTCAGATAGAGTCGTGTAAACAGTGCATTTGTATATTTACAGCTTCTTTTCTGACGTGGCTCACTTTCAGTGTGTTCTTGGCGTCCATAAGTACTGGTGCAAACACACATAATCGCCTATATCAGACATAGTGAACAAGCCGAAGCGAAAACGTATTTAATAGCTAACAATGAATTAAGGGGTTACCGTGAAAGTGGCCTACTTTTCTTTTAAATTCATTTCAACGTAATCTGTTTCGTTTGATTACATTCTTCAGATTCCAACTTCATGATAAACCACGAGTAAACCTTATGAGATGTATGCAATCAGGTGGTGGTTTTGAGCGAAATAAGTTATTTTTGGCATTCTACATAAGACTTTGATGAGTTTGTGATCGTTTACCGATTTGTGTAGATTACTTTTCAAGTTGACGATGCCTGGGATTTGTTGACCATTGCTTAATAAACGAGAGCGATCATATTTTTGGAAGTAACGTGTTTCCACGATACACTATGGGCTACTGTATTCTACAAGTACCGAGCAATGTCACGCTTGATGTATATGTGAAGAATACACATCTCGAAAACCCTAATTCAAGGATGGAAAATTAAAGACCTGCCAAACTATGCACAGGTTGGTAATGTCAGTTCTTATTTAGAACGAACGTTCTGAACTATAAGTAAATATTTGTGTATTCGAGAGAGATGAAATGCATCCTTTCGTCGACTCTTAGTTTTTTTTCAGGTAGGTTTTTAAAGTGGAACAGATTTGTGTTGGTAATACTAAAATAACAAACGGATTTATAATCGAAAGTGAATTGGGATAACCAAGCCTTTTATGCTTCGTCTCAATGGTTTTGGCCGATGCTTGAATCATATTTCTTATGTTAGTTTTCAAAGGTGCATTACAAAGGTCTTTAGATTATAGTTAAGATTTGGAAGAAGTGTCCTTGCATTTCGAGCTGTCTGCTACGATTTTGCTCTCTTAAACTTTGAATGAATCCATTTCATTTTCAAAAAACTGGCCATCATTTAGTCATTGTGTATGAAAATATTATTAGTCACCAACATCGCAACAATCAGCCAATGTAACAATAGTACTTTGAGCTTGCACCTATCACATTCCCTTCCTCTCCCATGGTAACCGTCCTCCTACACATGGCAACTCAACAATTTGGCGATTCAACAATTTTATCTCAATTATTAATGGGAGGACATCTAAGTTAACATTTCTAAGCTGTTTCTCCGACAAATTCGGCAACTGCGAGGATGACCTTTTTTCAGGTAGGTTTTTAAAGTGGAGCAGATTTGTGTTGATAATACTTAAATAACATAAACGGATTTATAATCGAAAGTGAATTGAGATAACCAAGCCTTTTCTGCTTCGTCTTAATGGTTTTGGTCGATGCCGCGTGATACCACGCGGACTGCAGCGGTTCAAGAAGGCGGCTCACCCCTACCTTCTTTCGGACAATTAGGGATGGGCAATAAACGCTGGCCTTGCCAACAACGCCCACATCTTGCGAACGAATATTTTTTTTAAAGATAGTCCAACTGAGCCGATGTTCGTTTGGTGGGGCTTTGCTGCACATTGGCTGTGGTATTTGCCATATTATAACAGTGACGACGTTTCAAAGCAATTAACTGTAAAAGCGCTCTGGGAGTCCGTATCTTGTGAAAGGCGCGATTTAAATTAAAGTTCTTCTCCTTGGGACTGATATTCCAATGAGATAAGGTCCCAATAGGGCGAATGTCAATGTCTTGGGCATTAGAATTGCCGAGTATAAAGATTAGGATGTACTGTCGCACTGATTGAGAACAATATGGACCACACTTGGATAGTTACTCGAGATTACTTTCAATGCAGACCCTGGGACACTTATCTGATTTCACCCTCCAGTCCATGCTTATTATTCTTAAAACACGTTGCATCTCAAGTGATTTGGTAAATGAGTAAATACCAAGATGTTCAGCAAAAACGTTATACATATTTGATCCCAACATTTGGCAATTTCCCTTAAGTTTTTTTTTACAAATTAATCATATCGGCCCAGTCTCAATCCAGCAGTGTGGGGTTGTCCAAATATTTGCTTGTAAATTCATAGCTATCCTATCTAGCAGCTGAAACAATTTCATAATGAAATATAGCGAAATAATTCAACGATGAATTCAAACACATACCAGACACGATTGCCCCCTTGCCCTCGGCACAGTTTGTTTGAACATTGCTGGCGAAAGCTATGCTTTAAATTGGTAAAACATCTCAGATTGTATTTACTACGGGTTCTATATATCGCCCCCCTTATTTCGGATTCTATTACTCATGGCCAAGCTTTGGTTTAGAATTGATCTAAAAGCAAAGTTTGTATTTTTGGTAATGCCCTGTATATAAGATTGAGTACTGAGTCCCACTCCACGGAACAGGTTGTGTAACATCGCCATGTGGGGACAGAGCCAATAGTCAGCGGCGCGCTACACACATGTTGTGATGCTAATTCCATGGTCACATTTTGCAATCGCTGGTGGAGATTCTTGGTTCATTCTACCGAAAGTAACCGTTCTTTTTCGTAAGGTAAATGTTGTGTGAAGGACTGCCAGCGCATAATAATATATATTTGCCGAATCCCTGCAGCAATGGTAAGGTTATCTATTTAAGTTAAGGTGGTATCCCAAGGGGGAGGGTGTAACCCACGTGAGTATATCCCATTGGAGCTGCCGCCATCCTGCTGCCACCAAAAACCTTGAAGACAGAATTATATCACAGTTCCAACAAGGACGCTGGTCCAACAAGCACATCCTCGTTAATGACCCATACATACCCGAGACTTCGGCGTTATTCGTATCGCACTCCAACCAACCCCTCCCCACACACACATCCCACCCCCCCTCCACACACACACACACACACACATCCACCCCCCCACACACACACATCCACCCCCCCACACACACACACATCCAACCCCCCCCCCCACACACACACACACACATCCCACCCCCCCTCCACCCCCCCACACACATCCACCACCCACCTCCCCCCACACACACATCCACCCCCCCACACACACACATCCACCCCCCCACACACACACACATCCACCACCCCCACCCCCCCCCCACACACACATATCCACACCCCCCCCCCACACACACACACACATCCACCCCCCCCACACACACACATCCACCCCCCACACACACACACACACATCCACCACCCCCACACACACACATATCCACCCCCCCTCCCACACACACATATCCACCCCCCCTCCCACACACACACACATCCACCCCCCCCCACACACACACACATCCACCCCCTCCCCCCCACACACACACACATCCACCCCCCCCCCACACACACACACATCCACCACCCCCACACACACACATATCCACCCCCCCTCCCACACACACACACACACACATCCACCCCCCCCCCACACACACACACACATCCACCCCCTCCCCCCCACACACACGCACATCCACACCCCGCCTCCTAACTGGCAAGTGGAATTTTCCAGCGCACAATGCATGGAAAAATCCTACTTTCAGTTGGCTGAATAAAAATATACATTAATACAAACCTGTTCTTATAATATCTAGTTAGACAGTGTGCGATAGATACGTTAGAAATTAGTTCACAATTTCATTTAAATGGATATGTATACGGTAGGATAATACCGATATTCTAATAATATCCTTACATTTCATAGTACATACAGCACAGAAACAGGCCATTCGGTCCAAAAGGTCTGTATTTATGCGTTTGTGCTCCATTGGAATTTCCTTCGAAATCTCGCCCTTTCAACATATTCATATTTCATATTATATAATGATTTCTTCCATTCTGTTTTGTAACATAAAGTGTACCAGTTGTTGGATGGCACAGTGGGTCACAACATTAACCTATCCCCACTGAGTGCTGAGTTTGAATCCAATCCAGACTGATCAGGTGATAGCTTCCGTCAGCTGTAATGGTTCGAAGTGAGGTGAATCAGAGCAGCCTCAGCCCAATTTCCAGTAGATGCGAGTTCGCAGCACAATCATCATATTATTCAATACTAATAGCACTACTTTAGCAATCTCACTCGGAGGTGATTAGTGAACTAAAATATTTTGAACTATCAACATAGCTTTGAAGGAACAGAGTCATAAAGTGAAAGCAACAAGGTTGTGCAGAATAACAATTTTACAGAAGTTAGCACTTGTTAAAACATAAATATTTTCATCTGGTTTATCTCTTTAGGACCTAAGCTACTGAACACACAAATGTAGTCCATACACAGGTTATAGACCACAGAAATATTGGTATTTCTCCCTTGCTATAGGATTTTGTTCCTTTTTTTGCAGAATTCAGTTTATCACAAAATGAAAGTGCACCAGATTCTTTTGTGCCCCAGATTGTATCCACTGCACAGTTCTTGTACTGACGATTCATAGTGGAGAGCAATGGTTAAACTGTGCTACAGACTTTCCCAGCAGTGTCCTGCTAAACTAATCCGATATGCCCCATTTGTATTTAACCTCAACTAGAGCTGTTGATAAAAAATATATGGGTAATTTTAACTCAAAGCTTATCCTTTATTATAAGCTCCTCCAAAAATTATACATCATTTTAACGTTTTTCTACAAGTTACAACACAGCACAACCAACCCCATGTCGCTGTTTCCTCTCCTTGTGAGCAATTAGTTCTACACATTTACCCACATGATCCAATATCCCTTCAACCTATTTCTCTTCATCCTATCCAATCTAATCTTGAATGTTGACATTGTTTCTGTTTCAACCATTAACCCATGGAAGTGAAATTCATGGTTCAACCCATGTTATAGAAGAACATTTTATTCAGAGCATTTTTTTTCATTTTAGTAAAAATGTCAAGTTTCCCACTGGCATGGATACTCTCACATAAGGAGTCATTCTTGCTAGGTTGCTCTAGCAATGTCAGGCAATATCCCAGACCAGCTCCACAGGACACAGTGGCGAGTTCAATTTGAAACCAGCCTCAGAGCTTTTGAAAAATGACCAAATCCTGGTTGGTGATGTAGATTTGCCAGTTCCAAGCAAAGTCTCTTGATTTAAATGGCATCAGGGCAGTTCTCAGATTATAATTTGAAATTACTGCCCTTATTTATTCTATGGCGTTGCTTCAGGAAACACAATTTATTGTTCATTAAATCACCATAGCGACCAAATATGAAGGGAAACATACTGGCAAGAAACTCAATGCTCTTTACTAAAATGTCAAAACAATTCTGCTAAGATTATTATTTTCTTCTATAAAATGCGGAATACTTCCAACATTTCCTCTGTAAATACTTCATATTGATAGCATCATGGTATATTTCTAACACAGTACCAAACTGCCTTGGAGAGGGTGCAGGAGATTTACCAGAATGGTACTAGGGATGTGAGAGTTCAGTTATGTGGAGAGACTGGAGAAGCTGGGATTGTTCTCCTTAGTGCAGAGAAGGTTAAGGGGAAATTTATTAGAGGTGTTCAAAGTTATGAAGGCTTTTGATTGAGTAGTTAGGGAGAAACTGTTTCCACTGGCAGGCGGGTCAGTAACAGAGATTTAACATAATTGCCAAAAAATCCAAGGGGGAAATTAGGAGAATTTTTTGAAGTAGCAATTTGTCGTAATCTGTAATCCACTACCTTAAATGGTACTGGAAGCAGATTTAATGTAACCTTCAAAAGGGAATTGGATATGTTGTTGTAAAGTAGACATTCGCAGGGCTATGGGGAAAGAATAGAGGAGTGGGACTAATTGGAGAGCTCTTTCAAGGAGCCGGCACAAACACGATGTGCCAAATGGCATCCTTCTACGATGTATGATTCTATGATTCTATGAATATTGCATTAGCTATGAATTTGGCCACAAAATCAAACATTACTTTTCCATAAAACAATATTTTTATGTTAGAAAATTGTCATCTTTCTCATATATATAAAATCAAGTAATGTTGATTAAAGCTTTTTTTTAGGATGTGGATATAATAAGGCATGAATTTTCTGTTAACATTCACAACATTTCTGAATATAAATCACAGCAGGTAAGGTAGACTACAAGTGGGACACATTGCACTATTCAAACAGAACATTGTTAGAAAAGTTTGAAGCATCATTTAAACAATGCTCTCCACTATATCCCTTTAATACATAAGCTATACAGTTGTAAATCTCGAATCTTGGACATAATATAAACTACTACATTTTCTTTTATAATAAACTGACTGTATATTACCTTGAGAGAAGTACTGAGTCGAGTGCCCAAGGATCTATGCTACAACTCTATTGTTGCTTTTAATTTGCATTAGTGACCTTAATTCAGAAACTCAATGTATATTGGTCAGATTCCCAGATAGTAACAAACTGAGGGAAGTGGCAGTTGGATCCGAAGAAACATCTAAGGTCTACAAAATATGTTACATAACTTATGTAAATATACAGACCAATGGTAGATGCAGTTTAATATGAATACTTATAGAGCATTGTACATAAGAAAAATTGGATTACATTTTCATGAATATGGCTGAAATAGCTAAAGATGAAGATGAAAGAGATATGGGGCACCAGTAAACTTAATACTGAATGTGTCTATTTACTGTGAAGCAGCAATTAATGACAAATAGAATGGCAAACTATGTAGCCAAATAAATAGGGCACAAATCAGAAGATGTCATCCTGAAACTGTACAATGCTCTATTCAGGCCATACCTTGAAACTCTGTCGAGTTTTGATCATTGAGACACGAGGGAGACACTGAAGCTCTGAAGGTAGTGCAGAGAAAAACCGGAGGTGATTCTTAGTGTCAGTGTAGTGAATTGCGAGGAAAGAATGGAGAAATCTGGGCTTTGCAACCTTGAAAGAAAATAACTGAGCGTATAATATAGCAGTAAAGAAAAGATAAATCTGAAGCAGTATTTCAAACTAAACTTTAACATTAGGCTAACAAAAAAGCCTAGGTTCAAACTAATGAAAGGTAAATTTAGCACTGACAGGAAGTTTTTCACACAAAAAATAATCAACACATGGAGGCAAAACTTGGAATCAATTAAGAAATAGTTGGAAGGTATAATCTGAGGAACTGTAAGCTTGTTCTAGATGGAAGAGCTGTTTTTCTCTGAATGGTCTTTGCCATCTGTATCTATGATGTGAGTTCCCACTACTGGTGATGACATATTGACAAGATATTTTGATTTGGCCTTGGGATGTGGACAATATTGGCATGGCTACATTTATTGTCCATCTCTAGGTTCACTAAGAAGGTAACAGTGTGAATTTTCCATGAATCGCTGCAGTCCTTATGATGATGATTCTCTCAAAATGGTGTTAGATAAGAAATTCCATACTATTGGCCCAGCAATGATGAAGGAATCTTGATACATGTCCATGTCAGAATAGCATGTGACTTGGAGGTGAACTTGTAAGTGATGGTGCTCTCATGATATTGTTGCTCTTGGCAGACAACACAGGGAAGGGAGTTGAAGTAACATTCGTGCATTGTAGATAATATATACTGCAGCCACAGTGTTCCAGTGGTGGAGAGGACAGATACTGAGTGGTAGGGGCACTGATCAAGCAAACCTCTCTACCCTGATTAATGCTGAGCTTCTTGTATGTTGTTGTGATTACTCCCATCCAGGTGAGTGGTGATTATTTCAGCACATTCCAGACAAGCCTTGTAGATAGTGGAGAGACTTTGAGGGGACAGGAGATGAGCCAGTTATTGCAGAGTCTCCAGCCTCTGCCTGCTCTCATAACTATGGTGTTGGTATGACTGGACTAATCCAGCTTCTGCTCAATATTGACCACCAAGATCTTGATAGTGGGAGCTTGGTGCTGGTGGTGCCATTGAAAGACAAATGGTGATTGCTTGGCTTTCTTTTGTTTGAAATAGTCATTACCTGGCAGTTATGTGGCATCACTGCTCCCTGAAACTTGTCAGCCTGAGCTTGGATGCTATTCAAATCCTGTTGTAGGCTTTCATGGGCTGCTTCATTAATGGAGGAGTTATAAATGGAGCTGAATACAATGGCATTGTTAGTGAACAGCCCCATTCCTGACCTTAAGGTGGCAGGAAGGTCAATGATGAAGCAGCTGAAAATAGTTGGGCTGAGGACAATTTCCTAACAAACTCCAGCAGTGATGTCCTGGGGTTCTAATCACCTGCCTCTTATAACCACAACCATCTTTCTTTGCATTCTATATAACTCCAGCCACCAGAAGGGTTTCCCTTTGACTGCAATGACTTCAATAATGCTTGAGTTCCCTGTGCTCATACTCAGTCAAATACTGCCTTGATGTTGAGGGCAACTACTCACCTCTACTCTGGCATTCAGCTCTTGCTTTCATATCTGGATCAAAACTGTGATGAAGTTTGGAGCTAAGTAGTTTCAGTGGAATCCAAACTGAGTAGGTTTAATTTAATTTAATGGCACTATTGATGATTCCTTCCATAATTTCACTGATGATTGATAGGGCAGTAACTGGCCAGGTTAGATTTATCCTGTTTTTTGTGGATAGGCATACCTGGGAAATTTTTCACATTGATGGGTAGATGTCAGTGTTATAGCTCTACTGAAACAGCTTGGCTAGGGGAGTGGCTGCCTCCGATGCACAGGTCTTCAATGGTATAGCCAGGATGGCTGAACACTGGTATCTGTGATGGTGGAGACTGCAGGAGGAAACTGAGTAGGATCATACACTGAGTGCTTTTGGCTGAAGGCACTTGCAAATGTTTCAGCCTTGTCTTTTGAACATATATGTTGGCTTCCATTATGGTGGGAAATGGAGCCTCCACCTCCTGTTAGTTAACATAGAAACATAGAAACATTGAAAATAGGTGCAGGAGTAGGCCATTCAGCCCTTCTAACCTGCACCGCCATTCAATGAGTTCATGGCTGAACATGCAACTTCAGTATTCCTGCTTTCTCACCATACCCCTTGATTCCCCTAGTAGTAAGGACTTCATCTAACTCCTTTTTGAATATATTTAGTGAATTGGCCTCAACAACTTTCTGTGGTAGAGAATTCCACAGGTTCTCCACTCTCTGGGTGAAGAAATTCCTCCTCATCTCGGTCCTAAATGGCTTCCCCCTTATCCTTAGACTGTGTCCCCTGGTTCTGGACTTCCCCAACATTGGGAACATTCTTCCTGCATCTAACCTGTCTAACCCCGTCAGAATTTTAAACGTTTCTATGAGGTCCCCTCTCATTCTTCTGAACTCCAGTGAATACAAGCCCAGTTGATCCAGTCTTTCTTGATAGGTCAGTCCCGCCATCCCGGGAATCAGTCTGGTGAACCTTCGCTGCACTCCCTCAATAGCAAGAATGTCCTTCCTCAGGTTAGGAGACCAAAACTGTACACAATACTCCAGGTGTGGCCTCACCAAGGCCCTGTACAATTGTAGCAACACCTCCCTGCCTCTGTACTCAAATCCCCTCGTTATGAAGGCCAACATGCCATTTGCTTTCTTAACCGCCTGCTGTACCTGCATGCCAACCTTCAATGACTGATGTACCATGACACCCAGGTCTCTTTGCACCTCCCCTTTTCCTAATCTGTCACCATTCAGATAATAGTCTGTCTCTCTGTTTTTACCACCAAAGTGGATAACCTCACATTTATCCACATTCTTGTCTGATTGCGGTAGGACAACTGGATATTGCTCTGATTCACTGGTTGTAGAACCACCATGCTCTCTCTATAACCTGCTGCTTTTGGTATTCAGCATGCACATTGCCCTATATAGATTATCAATAATCTTCCCCTCCAACCTAAGGTATGCCTGCTGCTGCTCATAGCATTTCCTTGAACATGCTTCATTGAACCAAAATTGAAAATCTGACTTGATCGTGATCAAGGAGTGAGAGATGTGCTGGGCCATGAGGTTACAGATCATTTCAAGACTTATATCTGTGTGGATGTGTGTCTGTACGATGCATTGCTTTAATGCTAGAATTCGAAAAGCCAAATGGATTATTTAACCAGAGGTTACTACCTTCACAACTAGACAAACAGTTATAACATATTGAGCACTGCTTCCACCAGATCAGAAGTTTTTGCTAGCAGATTGTCCTGAAATGAACACTGAATCTGCCCATTTGTACTTTGCAGACCCCATTTCAAACCAATTCCCAACTCACCATGAGCAATGTCATGAGATCTCCACTAAACATCAGCATATTATATTTCTAGATGAACAAAGATTGGTCAAAAAAAGTAATTGAGCAATGGCAGACCTTCAAGACAGAGAGAGAGTTCAAGTACAAACCAAACATATTCCCAAAAGAAGGAAAGATAGGACATCCAAAGCTTGAACATCTTGGATGACAAAGGAAATAGAGGTTAAAATAAAACAGAAAAAGGAGGTTTATGACAAATGACAAGTACAGAATACAGTAAAAAAAAAACCCAGACAGAATACACAGAGAGTGCAGGGGGAAACTGAAAAAAGAATATATGAAGGCGAAAGAGAGAATATGAGAAAAGATTAGCGGGCAACATAATCGGGAACCAAAATTAATTTATAAATATATAAAAAGTAAAAGCATAGTTAAAGGGATGGTGACGCCAATTAGGGACAAAAAAGGAAATCTTCTTGTGGAGGCAGTGGGGATGACTGAGGTACAGAATGAATACTTTGCATCTGTCTTCACCAAAGAAGTGGCTGAAGTTAATGTCGCAGTAGAGGAGGTGGGAATGGAGATATTGAATAGGATAAAAATATTGAAAGGAGGTGTTAAATAGGTTGGCATCACTCAAAGTTAACAAGTCACCTGGTCCAGATGGGATGCATCCTAGTTTGTTGAGGGAAGCAAGGGCGGACATAGCAGAAGCTCTGACCACAATCTTTCAATCCTCCTTAGATATGGGAGCGGTGCTCGAGGACTGGGCAATTGTAAATGTTACACCCCTATTCAAAAAGGGGAAAAGGGATAGGCCTGATAACTACAGGCCAGTCAGTCTAACATCAGTTGTGGGTAAACTACTAGAGACCATTGTCAAGGACAAAATTAATTCTCTCTTGGAGAAGCAAAGGACAGACAGCACAGATTTGTTAAAGACAAATTAGGTTGTAATTTGCGGCCCCTATGGGTGCGTGTGAGGGGCGCATGGGCCTGTAGCGGCCGCACAAGTTCTGGGTTGAGGCATGCACTGCGTATGCGCTAAAGCCCGGAACTTGTGATCTGCATCCCTAGGAACAGGACTTCGGCGGGCGGAGAGTTGGGCTATTTGTCCAACTGCTGCCCAGCGAATGCCTGTACAATTCTTACACCTGGTAAAAGCAGGCATAACACCTGTTTTTACCAGTGTAAGAGTTTTAAAAAAACATAAAAATAAAATGTTATCACTCATTTATATATTAAAAACCCTATGCAATAAGGTGTTTATTTTTAGCCCTGTTAAAACATGTAAATTTATTTTTCAAAAAATTTAATTTTGGTTTTAAATATTAATTAAATGCATTTTAATTAATGTTAATTATGTAATTTTTGGGGGGATCCCAAAGTGGAAAGTATGTGCATTGATTTTTTGCTGGTCGGAAGCATCCGCCCACGGGAAGTCTCTGACTGCAAATTCAGTCCCATCCTGTCTACCTAGCCTGATTGAACTCTTTGATAACAGACATATTCGGAAAATAAAAGCTCATAGGATTAAAGGGATGGTGGTAACTTTGATACATAATTGGTTAAGGAATAGGAGGCAGGGAGTAGTGGTGAATGGATGTTTTTCTGATTGGAGAGAACGATGCAGAGGTCCCAGGGGCCGGCATTTAGACCAATGCTTTTGTTGTTATATATAAATGATCTGGACTTGGGAGTACAATTCAAAAGTTAGCAGATGATACAAAACGTGACAACGTGGTAAATAGTGATGAAGATAGTAGCAGACTTCAGGAGAACATAGACAGACTGGTGAAATGGGCAGATACATGGCAGATGCAATTTAATGTGGATAAATGTGAAGTGCTGAACTTTGGGAGGAACAACATGAAGAGACAGTACAATCTAACTGATGCTATTTTGAGGGGGTGCAAGAGCAAAGAGACCAGGGGGTGCAATTCACAAATCTTTAAAGCTGGCAAGGCAAGTTGATAAGGCAGTTAAGAAAGCGTATGGGATATTTGTCTTTGTAAATAGGGGCATTGAATACAAAAACAAGGAATCATGCTAAACCTTTACAAATTGCAGGTTAGGTCTCAGCTGGAGTATTGTGTACAATTCTGGGCACCACACTTTAGGAAGGATGTCAAGGCCTTGGAGAGAGTACAGAGGGGATTTACTAGGATGATACATGGATGAGGGACTTCAGTTATGTGGAGAGATTGCAGAAGCTGGGATTGTGCTCCTTAGAACAGAGAAGATTAAGGGGAGTCCTAATAAAGATATTCAAAATTATGAGGGGTTTGGATAGAGTAAGTAGGAAGAAACCCGTTTCCTCTGGCACGTGGATCGGGAACCACAGTTCATAGATCTAAAATAATTGACAAAATAACTAGAGGGGAAATTAGGAAAATGTCTTCACTCACAGGGTTGTTAAAATTTGGATTGCACTACCTAAACGAATGGCAGGAACTTTCAAAAGGCACTTGGACATGTATTGAAGAGGACCAACTTGAAGAGCTCTGGAGAAAAAGCAGGGGTGTGGGACTAAATTGGGCAGCTCTTTCAAAGAACCGGCATGATGGACCGAATGGCCTCCTTATGTGCTGCAGATTCTATGATTCTATGATTCCATGGAATAATTGTACACCATAGTTTATTTACAGTGGCTTAGAGATGATAATATATAAATACTAACCTGTGAGTACATTAAGAGCAAAAGTTAACTAAAGAAAGGATAGGGCCTATTAGAGACCATGAGGATAATCTGTGTGTGGAGGCGGAAGATGTGGGTATGCTTCTTAATGAATACTTTGCGTCTATTTTCACAAAAGAGAGGGATGATGCAGACAGAGCTATCGAGGAGGAGGAGGTTTGAAATATTAGATAAATTAAACAAACATAGTGAGAGAGGAGGTATTAACGGGTTTAGCAGTTTTGAAAGTGGATAAGTCCCCAGGCCCGGATCAAATGTATCCCAGACTATTAAGCGAAGCAAAAGAGGAAATAGCAGCAACTTTGACCATCATTTTCCAATCCTCTCTGGCTTCAGGTGTGATGCCAGAGGACTGCTAATGTGGTACCTTTGTTTAAGAAAGGAGAAAGGGATAGACCAAGTAATTACAGGCCAGTCAGCCTAACCTCAGTGTGGGAAAATTATTGGAAAAAGTCCTGAAAGACAGGATAAAACTACATTTAGAAAGATATGGATTAATCAGGGACAGTCAGCACGGAATTGTTAAGGGAAGGTCATGTCTGACTAACTTAATTGAATTTTTCGAGGAGGTAACCAGGAGGGTCGATAAGGGCAGTGTGTATGATGTAGTACATATGGATTTTAGCAAAGCTTTTGATAAGATCCCACAGGGCAGACTGATTACGAAAGTAAAAACCCATGGAATCCAGGGCAAAGTGGCAATCTTGATCCAAAATTGGAGGCAGGAAGCAAAGGGTAATGGTTGATGGGAGTTTTTGTGACTGGAAGGATGTTTCCAGTGAGGTTCCGCAGGGCTCAGTACTAGGTCCCTTGCTTTTTGTGGTATACATCAATGATCTAGACTTGAATATAGGAGGTATGATTAAGAAGTTTGCAGATGATACAAAAATAGGCTGCGTGGTTGATAATGAAGAAGAAAGCTGCAGACTGCAGGAAGATATCAATCAACTGGTCAGATCGGCAGAACAGTGGCAAATAGAATTTAATCCGGAGAAGTGTGAGGTAATGCATTTGGGGAGGGCTAACAACGAAAGGGAATACACATTAAATGGTAGCACACTGAGAGGTGTAGATGAACTAAGGGACCTGGGACTGCATGTCCACAAATCCCTGAAGGTAGCAGGCCAGGTAAATAAAGGTGCTTCAGAAGGTATACAGAATGCTTGCCTTTATTAGCTGAGGCATAGAATATAAGAGCAGGGAGGTTATGCTTGACTGTATAAAACACTGTTTAGGCTACAGCTGGAGTACTTTATGCAGTTCTGGTCACTGCATTACAGGAAGGACGTGATTGCACTGGAGAGGGTACAGAGGAGATTTACGAGGATGTTGCCGGGAGTGGAGAATCTTAGCTATGAGGACAGATTGGATAGGCTGGTTTTGTTTTTCTTGGAACAGAGGAGGCTGAGGGGAGACCTCATTGAGGTGTATAAAATTATGAAGGGCCTAGATATAGTGGATAGAAAGGGCCTATTTCCCTCAGCAGAGGGGTCAACAGCCAGGGGGCATAAATATAAAGTAATTGGTAGAAGGTTTAGAGGGGATTTGAGGGGGAATTTCTTCACACAGAGGGTTGTGGTGGTCTGGAACTCACTGCCTGAAAGGGTGGTAGAGGCAGAAATCCTCACCACATTTAAAAAGTACTTGGATGTGCACTTGAAGTGTCATAACCTGCAAGGTTATGCACCGAGAGCTGGAAAGTGGAATTCGGCTGGATAGCCTCTTGTTGGCCGGCACGGACACGATGGGCTGAAATGATCTCCTTCAGTGCTGTAAACATCTATGATTCTATGATTTATTCTCATAACACAACCTGATTGTGTTATAATGTTAACTATCACGTGATGTATAAAGTGTGAGACAACATTTCACATCTACATACAATAGTCACCATAAAGAGTAACTATATCTATTATTATCACCTATTACAGATGACTTCCCTTTGATCACTAGTACTAACTTGCAAATCTTCCAACCACTTTCTACCCTCCGTAAACTTGAGGTCATCTAAAACTCAGCTGCCAGTGTCCTAACTCGCACCAAGTCCCGTTCACTCATCACCCTTGTGCTCACTGACCTACAATGGCTCCAGGTTAAGCAAAAACTCGATTTTAAAAGTCTCATCTTTGTTTTCAAATCACTCCATGGCCTCGCACCTCGCCATCTCTGTAATCTCCTCCAAACCTACAACCAATGTTCTCTCTAAGGATAATGTGAAAGGCCCCGCGCAGGCCACTCACCGCATTTCCATTGCAAATTCCACGCATGTGTAGAAATTTAAAGGGACTGCACATTCAAACAAACAGGTCGCGCAGAACAAAGTGCAACTTACAGAAAACATTGCCTGCAGCCCTCCGAGACATCTACCCTCCTCCAATTCTGGCCTCTTGAACATCCCCGATTTTAATCGCTTCTTGATTGGCAGCCGTGCCTTCAGCTGCGAAGGCCCTATGCACTGGAAACCCCTCCCTACACCTCTCCTCCTCTCAGTTGCGACCTCTCGTTCCTCCTTTAAGACGCTTCTTCAAACCTACCTCTTTGACCAAGCTTTTAGTCATCTACCCTAATATCTCCTTATATAGCTTGTGTCAAATTTGTTTGATAATGCTCCTGTAAAGCGCCTTGGGATGTTTTAGTACGTTAAAGGCGCTATATAAATGTAAGTTGATGACTTTGTTGACATTGATACTTTCGCTCAAGTTGACCTCTTCTAACTATCAATAGGTGGTGTGTGCACAGTGCATCGCCCCCCCATAGGCACATCAGAATTGCATCAGGGTTCAATGGATGTTATAGGATGCTAATAAGCATCTTACAAATAGGCTCCTGTCTGAAACAGGCAGATGACTGGGTTGGCCTTGCGGAGGCCCCAATCAAAATGATGGTGGGTGGGAATGGAAAGAGAACAGGGTGGTATGTATGTTATTTTTAGGGTTTGACCATCCCATCCTCAATAGGCGAAGTGAATGAAAATTGGGTTCAATGAGTTTGGAAATTGCGTTGTAGTAAAAAGCAACAACCAAGGTGCATGGAGGCTCTTTGTTAGAATCATAGAATCTTAGAATAGTACAGCACAGAAGGATACCATTCAGCCCATCAAGTCTGTGCTGGCTCTTTCAAAGAGTATTCCAGTTAGTTCCACTCCTTCACTCTTTCCACAGATCCCTACAATTCTTTTTCTCCTTCAAGTATTTTTTGAATTCCCTTTTTAAGGTTACAATTGAATCTGTATCCCACACCCTATTAGGCAGTGCATTCCAAATCCTAACCATTCATTGCTTAAAACAATTTTTCCTCATGTCGTCTCTGGTTCTTTTGCCAATCACGTTAAATCTATGCCCTCTGATGATCAACCCTTCAGCCATTGCAAACAGTTTCTTGTCATTTACTCTATCTAAATCTTTCATGATTTTAAACACCTCTATTAAACCTCCTCTTAGCCATCTCTGCTCCAAGGAGAACCCCAGCTTCTCTAGCTTATCAATATAACTGTAATCCCTCATCCGTGGAACCATTCTAGTAAATCTCACCTGCACCCTCTCCAAAGCCTTCACATCCTTCCAAAATCTGGTATCCAGAATTGGATACAATATTCCAACTGGGGCCATAATGTCTTGGCTTTTGTACTCTATGCCTCTATTTATAAAGCCTTGAGTCCTATATGCTTTGTTAACCTGTCCTGTCACCTTCAAAGATTTGTGCACAAACACCCCCAAGTCTCTCGCTTCTTGCGCCCCCTTTAAATGTATAGCATTTAGCAGGTATTGTCTCTCCTCATTGTTCCTACCAAAAAGTAACACCTCATACTTTCCTGTGTTGAATTTCATCTGCCCATTCCACCAGCCTATCTATGCCCTTTTGAAGTCAATTAATATCTTCCTCATGATTTACCACTCTTCCAAGTTTTGCATCATCTGCAAATTTTGAAATTGTGCCCTGTACCCCCAAGTCCAAGTCATTAATGTATATCAAAAACAGCAGTGGTCCTAGTACTGAACATTGGGGAACTCCACTGTATACCTCCCTCCAGTCAAAAAAACATCTCTTCAATGCAACTTTCTGTTTTCTATCCCATAACCAATGTTGTATCCCTGCTGCTACTGCCCCTTTTATCCCATGGACTTCACTTTTGTTAAGCAGCCTAATATGTGGTACTTTATCAAACACCTTTTGAAAGTCCATATACACAATATCAACTGCACTGCCCTCATCCACCCTCTCTATTACCTCATCCAAAAACTCAATCAAGTTAGTCAAACACGATTTTCCCTTAATAAATCCATGCGGGCTCACCTTTATTCATCCATGCTTGTCCAAGTGGCTGTTCATTTTTTCAAGGATTAATGTTTCTAAAAGCTTCCCCACCACCGACATTAAACTGACTGGCCAGGTGTATCTTTCTTCCATTTTGTTGAACAAAGGTGTAACATTTGCAATCCGCCAGTCCTTTGGCACCACCCCGGTATCTAAGGAGGATTTGAAAATTGTAGCCAGCAAACCTCTGCAATTTCTACCCCAACTTCTGTCTGAGGCTGAACCAGACTGTTCGCAACCTTGGTGTCATATTTGACCCTGAAATGAACTTTTGACCATATATCCACAGCAAAACTAAGACCACCTATTTCCATCTCCGTGACATCACCCGTCTCTGCCCTTGACTCCGCTCATCCGCTGCTGAAGCTTTTATCCTTTGTTACCTCTAGTCTTGACTATTCCAACACACCCCTGGCTGGCCTCCCGCATTTTATCCTACGTAAACTAGAGGTGATCCAAAACTCGGCTGTCCATGTCCTAACTTTCATCAAGTTCTGCTCACCCATCAGACCTCTGTGCTCGCTGACTGACTTACATTGGCTTCTGGTTAAGCAACGCCTCGATTTAAAAATTATCATTCCTTATTTTCAAATCCCTCCATGGCCTCACCCCTCCCTATCTCTGTAATCTCCTCCAGCCCCACAACTCCCAGAGATGTCTGCACTCCTCTAATTCTGCCCTCTTGAACATCCCTGATTATAATTGCGCAACCATTGCTGGCCGTGTCTTCTGTTGCCTAGGCCCCAAGCTCTGGAACTCCCTGCCTGGATCACTCCGACTATCTACCTCTCTTTCCTCCTTCACGATGCTCCTTAAAACCTACCGCTTTGACCAAGTTGTTGCTCACCTGCCCTAATTTCTATTTATGCAGCTCGATGTCAAATTTTTATCTTATAATACTCCTGTGAAGCGCCTTGGGATGTTTCACTATGTTAAAAGATGCTATATAAATACAAGTAGCTGTTGTTGTTACTTCCCTCTGTAATCTAGGATGCACCCATCGGGAACGGGTGAATTATGCACTTTAAGTACTGCCAGCCTTTCTAGTACCTACTCTTTATATATTTTTATCTCATCCACAATCACGGCAACCTCCACATTTACCATAGCTTTGACAAAGTCCTCTTCCTTGGAAAACACCGATGCAAAGTACTCATTTAGTACCTCAGCCATGCCTTCTGCCTGTTATTGCATTGGCACGCAAAATAGATGTCTGATATCTCCTACAGATCTGAAGACATTCAAAAGGAAGACCATTGTTAAATGCAGTACAAGATGTTGCAGGGCTGACATATATCCAAAATTCTATCCAAATGGAGTCAACCTATTTCATTCATTAGCATCATAATTGCAGCCAAAGCAATATTCTGAATAATACCAATTCTACGTATTTAGAACATGACAATTAATTTCTTTCAATTTATTTCAACAGATCAATGATGGTGAAATCAAATTCAGGGAAACATTTAAAACTGTTGCTGAAATGGTATTAGCATCAACAATTTTCAAACCTCATTTTTATGTGATGAAGACATGTATATCTAAAAACAAACTCTCAGGTAATTGAAAAAACCTCTTTTTCTGGCCATTTTTTTGCCCAAGTTTTCTCTTCCTACGCAACCCTGGAAGACTCTTTGCTAAGGTATAGTCCCAAGGGTTCTGGTTATCCAACACAGTTTCATCCAAGTGGCCATTTTCATGCATAAGGTTTGACAGTAATGTCAGAAGAAACAACTGCATAGGGAAAGGGGATCACATCCCAGCACATTCACTCTCCACCTGTGCACTTCCAGAAGAAGTCTGATAGCAATGAGGAGCAAGAAGCTGGCTGATTTCCCTTCCTCTCACCCAAGGATCCTAAGATTAATAGCTTTCATTAACTAACTCATCAAAGACCATATAATGAATCTGGGAGTTTCCTGGTCTGTATGACACAGATACTCACTGGATAAGCTCAATGGACCATCAGTTGAGCCAAAAAGAAAAATCAATTTTAATACATGTTTAAACTATTTTAAGACTGATCTTTCGCAATTTACAGACTTTCCCTTTTATTTCAATGGAATTAAATTCATGTGAAAACCAAGCAGCTTCCATCAAGCCAAAGCATAAAACGATATATTTCAATTACTTATTGTAAGTCATGATTGTCTACATTTACAAGACTGGGTGAAGACAGGCATGTTTCTGCGCTGATCATCAAAATTGTGAGGAGGATGGCAGCCAACTGGAAGCCCTTGTATTAGTTGTATTTTAATTTCTGTTTAATAAAAAAAATGCTCATGGGGATTTCATTCTCAGGTGAATACTCAAGCAATGAAATGTTAAGACCAAGTTTAATTGGCTCTAACTGTATTAATAACACATTACTTCAGATGAATAAACTATACTACAGCCAGTAATTCTGGCTGCCAGTATTGGGAAGGAAACATTAATAAGCATTATTATTATTATGACTTCTACATGATCATGGGTGTATTTGTTTTTCAGCTGACATTTCTTACCTTTGCCAATGCAAGCTTGGCTGGAAGTGAAGGGTGGGAGAGCTAGAGACACAATTATGGCTCAAAACCTCAAGAAGAATGTAGTATTAGGAGCAATTACTTCATACTTGGAATTAGCTTCTGGAGTAGATGATTATTTTCTGCTACAGCAAATATTGGTCAGAACATAAACCAGGAAATGATGGGGGCTTGTAAAAAGGGAACAGCAATAATCATGGGTGATTTTAACCTCCATACTGATTGGACAAATCAAATTGGTCAGGGTAGCCTTGAGGATGAGTTCATAGAGTGCCTAAGGGATGGGTTCCTTGAGCACTATGCAACGGAACCAACCAGGGGGCAGGCTATCTTAGATCTGATCCTGTGTAATGAGACAGGATTAATAAACAATCTGCTAGTAAAGGATCCCCTTGGAATGAGTGAGTGTAGCATGATTGAATTTCAAATTCAGATGGAGGGTGAGAAAATTGGATCTCTAACCAGCATACTAAGCTTAAATAAAGGAGACTATGAAGGTATGAGGGCTGAGTTGGCTATAGTGGATTGGGAAAATAGATAAAAGTTTAGGACGGTTGATGAACAGTGATGTACATTTCAGGAGATATTTCACAACTCTCAAAAAAAATATATATTCCAGTGAGGAGGAAAGGGCGTAAGAGAAAAGATAGCCATCCGTGGCTAACTAAAGAAATAAAGGACGGTATCCAATTAAAAACAAGGGCACACAATGTGGCCAAAACTAGTGGGAGGACAGAAGATTGGGAAGCTTTTAAAAGCCAACAAAGAATGACTAAAAAAATGATTAAGAAAGGGAAGATAGACTATGAAAGTAAACTAGCACAAAATCTAAAAACAGATAGCAAGAGTTTCTATAGGTATATAAAAAGGAAAAAAGTGGCTAGAATAAATGTTGGTCCCTTGGAGGACGAGACCAGGGAATTAGTAATGGGGAACATGGAGATGGCAGAAACTCTGAACAAATATTTTGTATCAGTCATTACGGTAGAGGACACTAATAATATTCTTGCAGTGGATAGTCAAGGGGCTATGGGGGTGGGGGGAGGGGGTAGGAACTTAACATAATCACAATCACTAAGGAGGTGGTACTCAGTAAGATAATGGGACTAAAGGTGGATAAATTCCCTGGACTTGATGGCTTGCATCCTAGGGTCTTAAGAGATGTAGCGGCAGGGATTGTGGATGCATTGGTTGTAATTTACCAAAATTTCCTGGATTCTGGGGAGGACCCAGCAGATTTGAAAACTGCAAATATAACACCCCTATTTAAAAAAGGAGGCAGACAAAAAGCAGGAAACTATAAACCAGTTAGCCTAACATCTGTGGTTGGAAAGATGTTGGAGTCCATTATTAAAGAAGCAGCAGCAGGACATTTGGAAAAGCAAAATTCGGTCAGGTAGAGTCAGCATGGATTTATGAACGAGAAGTCTTGTTTGACAAATTTGCTAGAATTCTTTGAGGATGTAATGAACAGGGTGGATAAAGGGGAACCAGTGGATGTAGTGTATTTGGACTTCCAGAAGGCACCTGACAAGATGCCGCATAAAAGGTTGCCGCACAAGATAAAAGATCACTGCACAAGATCAAAGATCACGGGGTTGGGGGTAATAGATTAGCATGGATAGAGAATTGGCTAATGAATAAGAAAAAGAGAGTAAGGATAAATGGTTCCTTCTCAGGTTGGCAATCAGTAACCAGTGTGGTGCCGCAGGGATCAGTGCTGGGACCCCATCTATTTACAATCTATATTAACAACTTGGAGGAAGGGACTGAGTGTAATGTAGCTAAGTTTGCTGATGATACAAAGGTGGCAGGAAAAGCAATATGTGAGGAGGACACAAAAAATCTGCAAAAGGACATAGACAGGCTAAGTGAGTGGACAAGATTTGGCAGATGGAGTATAACATTGGAAAGTGCAAGGTCATGCACTTTGGCAGAAAAAAATCAAAGAGCAAGTTATTATTTAAATGGAGAAAGATTGCAAAGTGCTGCAGTACAGCGGGACCTGGGTGTACTTGTGTATGAAACACAAAAGGTTAGTATGCAGGTACAGCAAGTGATCAGGAAGGCCAATGGAATCTTGGCCTTTATTGCAAAGGGAATGGAGGATAAAAGCAGGGAAGTCTTGCTGCAGTTGTATAGGGTATTAGTGAGGCCACACCTGGAACACTGCATACAGTTTTGGTTTCCATATTTATGAAAGGATATTTGCTTTGGAGGCAGTTCAGTGAAGGTTCACAAGGTTGATTCCAGAGATGAGGGGGTTGACTTATGAGGAAAGGTTGAGTAGGTTGGGCCTCTACTCATTGGAATTCAGAAGAATGAGAGGTGATCTTATTGAAACGTATAAGATTATGAGGGGGCTTGACAAGGTGGATGCAGAGAGGCTGTTTCTGCTGATAGGGGAGACTAGAACTAGAGGGCATAATCTTAGAATAAGGGGCCGCCCATTTAAAACTGAGATGAGGAGAAATTTCTTCTCTGAGGGTTGTGGATCTGTGGAATTCGCTGCCTCAAAGAGCTGTGGAAGCTGGGACATTGAATAAATGTAAGAGAGAAATAAAGAGACAGTTTCTTGAATAATAAGGGAATAAGGGGTTATGGAGAACGGGCAGGGAAGTGGACCCGAGTCCATGATCAGATCGGCCATGATTGTATTAAATGGTGGAGCAGGCTCGAGGGGCCGTTAGGCCTTCTCCTGCTCCTATTTCTTATGTTCTTATGTAAATATATTTAAAGAATCCTAAGCAAATCCAATAGCGACCTCATTTATCAGGAAGTAAAAGGATATGGATTTGGTCCCAAAGCAGGAGTGACTCAAAAATTATCTAAGCCATGGAAGTCTGATTGAAAAATTTCAGGGAGAAGAGAAAAGATGCATTTTATTGATTTTTGAAACAAAATTTTATATCTAACAACAACAACTTGCATTTATTTAGTGCCTTTAAATGTAGTAAACCATCCTTAGGCGCTTCACAGGAGTGTTATCAGACAAAATTTGACACCGAGCCAATTAAGGAGATACTAGGAGAAAGGAAAGGAGGTATGATGACATGAGAAAAGGGACTAAGAGGGGTAAAGAGAAAAGGGGAAATAGAAATGAAGAGCTAGAGTCTGGAGTGGCAGCCAAAATGCGCATGTGAATGGATACAGGGAAACTCAAGTTAAATTATAAACTGAATTCACAATATCAGAAAAGTTAGGTGATGGCCTGGAATTTGCGGTAGTAATAACAATGAGGCTGATAGCAACTTCTGATGTCCGTACATGGCACAGTTAAATCTGGAAATCTGCTCCATAGGGTGCGCTTTTGCAGTCTTCACAGATGGAATCATTAGAAATCATTAATTTGTCATGAACTTCAAACATTTACGCACCTTTCTCGCTGTAAAAAAGAAATAAATGTTAAGCTTATTAAATCAGGTGCCACTGAGTTTTTAACGGCCTACTAAGTGATAATTACTGCTGAACAACCTCTGGGCCTGAAAAACGAACTTTATGTGCGGGGTCTCATTCCCTCAGAGGAACATTGAAAAATTTCAGATTTTTAATGAAATAATTTATTTTAAGTTTTTGTTCTGATATTTACATTTCTCTCTTCACCCCAGGTGTACGTCCCAATCTTCATTTTGCTTTCCGTACAATGATTTAAATATGATTTACATCCCCTGCTTTTTACTTCCTGCTTTGCTGTCTGTGAGAATTTTTTAATCTGATTGGCTGATCAGTCTGCCTGCTGCCTGCCCTGTTACTGGACAGCACAGATCCCCTATAGAAGGCGCTAAATTGAAAATGGCATTGTTAAATAGCCCATTAAATCTTTGTGGCCAGCTTTTTTTTTTAAAGAGATTAAGTGATGAGAATCGCTCCTTTGCTACTGACCACAAAATCTGAGTCAACATAAATTATATTCCAGTGCGGTGCTGAGGTGCCGTCTTTCAGATGAGACATTAAACCAAGGCCCCGTCTGTCCTATCAGGTGGATGTAAAAGATCCCATGGCACTATTTTGAAGAAGATTAGGGGAATTATCCCAGGTGTCCTGGCCAATATTTATCCCTCAATCAACATAACAAAAAAAACAGATTATCTGGTCATTATCACATTGCTGTTTGTAAGAGCTTGCTGTGCGCAAGTTGGCTGCCCCGTTTCCTACAGTACAACAGTACTTCATTGGCTGTAAAGCGCTTTGAGACGTCCGGTGGTCGTGAAAGACGCTATATAAATGCAAGTTTTCAAATTAAGACAGATGAGGAAGTTCCAGTTAGTTCCTACACTTAGATAGAAATATCTACAGTCCCCCTCCCCCTCATGGCTTTTGAATGGCTCTAAAGGTTTTGCCTCTACTCTCCTGGCATTACTCTGAGTGAAGAAGAAAAACCTGCCATTAGTCCTAAACTCACCTTTCACTAGTTTACTGTCTTTGTCTTCTGTCATGATTTCTCTGCAGGTAATGGTCTGGATTTACCTTTCTGAAACTATTTAAATCATATACTTAAAAAAAAAATCTCAGCAGCCTTTTTTCACGGCTAAAGAAGCCCGTTTTTCCCACAGCACAGTTATCTGACACTGGGGACCCGCCTCTTGGCTTTCCTCTGTACTACATCTACATAGTCTAACAGTACCCTCTGGCTATATTATAAACCACGGCTAATTGAAAGCTCGACTCTGATCACTAAATTACGTGCATACAGATTCCCTAAAATAGATGGGGAAAATATTCTGATTCTGAAGGAGCCATCTAATCAAGCAGAATCTAGTAACCTTTGCCCTCTTTCCAGAGCAAGCGAGCACTCCTTCTTGTGCCCACTACCCTGTTCCCACCAAGGGAGGATGGGGGCAGAATTTCGCAGGAGACCAGAACTGGAACAATGGTTACCCTGGGGTTTATACTTCCATTACCCCATCAAATGAGTTGAAGAATTGATTTGCATTTCGCATCGGCCCCTAGTTTGGAGGACAATTATCATTAGTTGTTCCAGCCCCCATTAAATTCTTGATTTTGAATTAGGTGAACTTTTGAACCAGAAATGTTCACACTGTAGCCTGGTATCTGCGGTTTGGAGTGAAACCCCTCACTGTCAATATCATCCATCGTGTGGTCGCTTAATTGAACCCCGGTTTACTGAATCCGTTTACACACCAACTTCTGCGTCGGAGCAGAACCCATTTGCTATGATACCTTTAAGATTCCTTCTCCTGACATTTTGAAATCCGACACTTATTTACATCTAAGATTAGATCTTTTGATT
Source organism: Pristiophorus japonicus (assembly GCF_044704955.1). NCBI lineage: Eukaryota > Metazoa > Chordata > Chondrichthyes > Pristiophoridae > Pristiophorus > Pristiophorus japonicus. Next base: position 195,590,946 of record NC_091984.1, on the reverse strand, counting down.
TGCAACTTGGAATAAGGCATTATCCTACCAGTAGGGCAGGGGAAATAATTATATGCATCGGACGACAGGTGTTGTGGTTATTATGAGGCTCAACAAATACAAATTGGATCTAAACTCTATTCCAATGTCAATAGTTGAAATTTCGCAGGGGGATTGCCCATCGTCCGCCGGAACTTAAATCGGGAAACTCCCCGAAAAAATCCACTCCCCTCGTTTTAGCAATACCCAATAGAGAAGAAATCATTGGAATCCAGCAAGATTCATAAATTCCTCAGCACCGATATCACACGAAGAGTTACCACCCCACCCCGTACCCCCAAAGTCCCTGGATTGGGACACATATATATTTCGTTGCTCCTGGGACCAGTACGCAAAAGTGAGTGTAGAACCGGTAATATCTGAGTAATGTTTTATGGGCGTAGGCAACTCGGGAATTTACTCGGCTAGATATTAATTTACAATAGTCTTTTAGCCTCTTTCACTTCCAGAATGGCTGATGGTCAATAAAGTCGAATGGGTAGGTTAATCTCGCTCTAAGACAAGGAAACGAAGACGAGCATACAGAAAACAAAAGAAAATACAAGTTTACAGCAGCAGTTTAAAGGATTCGATATGCAAAAATCAAGCAAGGACTATTCAGAGAACCACCCCTGCTTGGGAACATCTGTGTCCCACGACACAGCAATTCGAAGCCCAGGTCGCCCGTTAGTCTAAAGACAGGTGTGGATCACTGGAATACAAACAGACCGAAGCTGCTTTGGAATTTAAAAAAACGTAATTGAAATATCACGCTTTCATCTTCAGAAGGAAAACGAGCTAAATAGAAAACTGTATAGACCAGATCGGTTATTGAATACGCGTGGAACACAATGCGCACTGCACCCAAAGTCTGGAGGTACTTCGTTTGACTTTTAAGTTGGTAATTTCGAGATTCTGGAATTTACCCCGTATGCTAAAATATGAAACCATAGAGCTTGTCGTCAACTTGCACACAATAAGATTCACGGGAGTACTGTAGCATTAATGTTGCCAAAACCTCACACCTGCTCTATACACTTACATTTATATCGTGCCTTTTCGTCCCAAAGTCCCAGAGCAGGTCCGATGTTGGCTATTTTTTGTCCTTTATGCCGACTGCGACTTAAACGAGGACATCAGTCACAATCAACAAGTTCTTACCAAGATCCCATCAAATATTTTCTATAGGAATCAGTCCTAGACATTAAAATACTGCCGCGATTGTCAGGTCAGGCACACGCTGGCAGTAGGTTCTACATCTGAGAAAAGTTACAGGTTGAAAAGGCGCTCAGAATGCAATGGAATGTGAATTCCTGTATCCTAACTGGACCCCATGGTCAGATGTGGTCAGCTTGTTGTCTGATGCAAAAATAGTTTTCGATAGAGCTGCATTCAGTTTCCTGGAGATGTAGCAATAGTTTCCAACTGTATTCTTGGAACTTGCACTTAAGGGAGCTGTGCTCAATAAAAGGTGGAGCTACTGGAACTGTGATCCACCCATATATGTAGCAACAGCGGAAACGCTTCCAGAAAGAAACTGTTTAAGATTTCACTGGACATAACGAGCCAATTAATTATTTCCCCCTCGCTCATTAGAAAGTTGCGACTCGAGGGCAACTGTTGTGGCCATTGCCTGGAGTGTAAATGTAATTGCAGTAACTTGGCTGCAACAACCGTGACCGATTGAATGGCATTCGGAAATTTTCATGCTGCATGAGATACAATTAATCTTGTATCAAAACCAGTGTCATTTTCGTAAAGTTGAACCAAAGGTGGAACGTCGCGATGAATGGTTTCCTTTTTGAAGTGAATGTAATTTCTTTTTAGTTTTAAGTTATAAATCTGAAATCGCCCAGATGGGCATTAGTAACACATTTTCCGCGGTTACACATACAACTGTTGGATCTCGGATAGTGCAGCTGCGATACTATGATAGAAGAACATTCTTAATTACCCTTATAAATCATTTTATTTCTATATTTTCATTGGTTTTGTTTAAAGCAGCAACGATAACAAGAATTTTTAGGGTGCATAACATCTAGTGATAAAAGTTTGCACCTTATTCGACGAGAAGGAACGTGTCTTTGTAGAAAATAATTTGGACTACAATTCAAACCACTTCCATGGTTAACATGTGGAGAGTTAGCGCTATTTAATTCATTTCAGACACAAACTTGGCAATGTTCACAGTTTAAACAACGCACACCCATGTGCATAAATTATCTATTAAAATAGATTTAAATGAGCCATCCTGGAAGAGTCTCGGAAAATCAAAGGAACGTGTTCGGCAGCGCCAGCAACCACTGGACAACGAGAAGGAAGTAAACATCTGGATCATAGCCCAGAACCTGTTTGTTGTCTCAAATCTAACAGCATTATCAAGCACGACAACAAATTCCAATCCCAATATAAAAGCTGAAATCTTCGATAAGTGTTAATTTACTGCAGTTTCAGTTTTGACATCTTTATGGGAGGAATGCCTCCGTCTGCCCACTTAGTGTCCCCGAGCGCTGCCCAAGAGCACCATACGAAAATAAACTTTAATTATGTGCTCACATTGAGGACGGTAATGACTTAAGTGCAGAAGTTATAAAATATGATTTTAAATAATGACGTTCCTGGTCATATTCAATCGTAAAACTGTAGTAACAGTTATCACAAGTTTCAGGGGAGCAATTGAAACAGACATTCGAAACTGAAGGATATATAATCCCAGTGAAAGGTTCACTGCAATATTTATGTTGTTATAGCTGTATATTACTGGTGGACTCACCCCCTCCCCCTCCTTTTCATACCTTTTCAGGGTGCTATATTAAGCAGAAGTCAGTTTCAAATCTACCTGCAATTTCTGTGATCACCTTTCTCATTGCACACGGAAACGACTGAAATTCATCAATGACGTTTTAATATCGGTCTTATTCGTCACAAGGAGGAGCAGAATGATACCTTGCATTGGAGGGGGTCTGGCAGACTGCGCTCTGATTTTGCCGGCTGTCCCGGAAGCTGGAGGTGCAGATGCGCTGGGTTGGAGCGCCGTGCTGGCTGTGATGGAACAGCACCTGTGGGGGTCTTCTCGCACCCAACGCCAGCAGCTTCACTCTTCTAACAAGCCCTCAGACCAAATATCCGGAAATGTCAGTCTGTACCTCGAAAGCAACTTCGGTGAAGAAGAGGACAATACGGAGATGCATTGGCAACTAAATCTCCTGACCTAGTTACGCATTATGAGGTTCGCCTGGCAAGACTCGTTTCAGCAGTATTCTGGCAGCACTCTCTCTCGAGCAGTCTACGAATTAGAACTGCTCCAATCACACGGCAAAAGTTTGAATGTTGTGTTACACGTGTGTGTAGTGGAATCTGACATGGTAAAAACAAATGTACCTGAGGTCATTGCTACTCACGTTAGGTACGGATCTATTTATAGACAGCAGGTAATAGTAAGTGGGCAGGGTGAGATGTTGGAACAGAATCTTCAACGAAACGTGTTGTTGTAAAACTCCTCTGTCAAATGAAGTTGTGGCAGAATCAATTCTCCCTTGCTCCACGATCTATACTTTAAACATGCTCCTGGATGAACAGGAAGTAGTTCGGTATAACAGCATTTACTGTTGACTTCAGTCTCGCAGCAAAGGGACATTAAGAACAGGAGTAGACCATTCAGCCCCTCGCTCCATCATTCAGTTCGATCATGGCTGATCTGCATTTAACCCTTGTGATTATTGGCTAGTGTGTAATCAGAAAGGATCACGTGGGTACTTTAAAATAACAACTTGCATTTATATAGCTCCTTTATAGTAAAACGTCCCAAAGCGCTTCCCAGGAGTATTATAAGACAAAAAAAAATGACACCGATCCTCAGAAGGAGAAATTAGGGCAGATGACCCAAAGCTTAGTCAAAGAGGTAGGTTTTAAATAACATCTTAAAAGGTGGAAAGAGAAGCGGAGAGGTTTAGGGAGGGATTTCCAGAGATTGGGGACTCGGCAACAGAAGGCATACTTCTCAGATTTTCTTTTGCCGAATTATTTGATTTCGAATGATTTATTTTGAGAAAACACACTATGGTTATAAATGGAATGAGTTTTTGGGAGAAGTGCCTCAAGCGTTTTCCAATCCAAATAATCAAATTCTTTGGAATGTATACCCATTCAGTTGGTAGGGAATCCAATTTAGTAAAAAAATCCCCCACTTTCCTTTAAAGATTTGCAATTTTTAATCTGCAGTATGTATTCTACAGATAAACGTGCGAAATGGAACATTGCCAAATGGAAAGGATGTCATATTTAGGTTTCGAAAGGGAGAAACGTATAGCAAGAAAATATCAGAGGATGGGCCCCCCAAAAGAATTATTCCTCTATCTGCACATCACTGAAGAGGCTTTCTTCATATTTTGCTGCTTGTATAAACGAGGACAGGAATGTAGCTCCTTGATCGCCACTTCCCCCTTTCAATTTCCGCCGTCTGCGTTACAGGAACTGTGCTGCAGCAATTAGAGATTCGCACAGTTTATTGCACAGCTCCCCTGCATAATTTAAATACCAACAGTGTGATATTTGCAAACCTGTGAGATGCACCGCACGGCCACTACAATGCATACATTCATGGCAGTAAAAGACTGCTGTGCACACAAGTATATTGTACACGGTCAATTCTAATCAGTATCTCAATTACAATCGTCAAAAAACAGCACAAATTAAAATCCACTTTTGATTCCCTTGTTTTACATCTTAAATCTGCTGCTCACTGCTCGGTATGTCGCAAATGATGTGGCTATCTTTAGTACTATAGTGGATTAGAGATTTCTATTAAGATGGATAAAGCAATTGAATCGACAAAATATTTGGTGTCTTTTATAAATTATACTGGCAATATATAAAAAATATGATTACAGTTTTCTAATTAAACTGCAAAACAAGTTGGCATGGCTGAATGCCTTAATTTGTTTTTTGTTGTTAAACATACAGATGACTTTTTCGGGAACTTTATGCTCTCACTTTACCCGGTCTAAAGTTCCAGCTCCTCTCCCGTTGTAGTTTACTAATTCAAAACGTTTGCTTATTTCACTGTAATTATATTCATTGCCTCCATGAGGTTTTACCTCTGCCTCCGGCGATTAAACTGTATATTGAATAATCATAATCTACTGCCATGGAGTTTTGTGCGTGTGGCGATTTGTTTTGCAAGCCCCTCCTGCTTGACAATATTTGTGCAATCAACTTTGCGCCAACCGACATCTTTTGCATTATGCAGGTCCTGGGCATGGTGGCACCCACGTGTTACAGAACTAGTTCTCACCTGGAAATCAGATCTTTAAAAATGAACAGGATCATTTCCAAACCCCTGGACAGTAAATTCAGATTAAACAAAACGTAACCAGTCTGATTACTAATCAGCCTCTCAACTGCCAACCCCATTAGCAATAACAAATCTAACGACAGCACGGTAAATTAATAATATAGTATAGGTTTCTACACCATCTACAGGGGAAACTTACTTTCCTTCTCGCCACATTTGCCATTTGACCGCGCTTTACACAGATACTGTAAGCCCGGGAGTATTTGGAAGGGCAGGTATGGATCGATCAGTGTTTAAGTGTTATTTGAAGTGTATTCATGTAACTGCATATTTGGTCGATAATTAGGAGCAAATCACAACATCAATTTTGTGGTGCATAGTGAGCGATTTATGTATCACAAGGCAGAAACTGATATTGAGCCAATTTAAGCTTGTAGCTGCCCCGAAAGACTATAAACTCCATAGCAAATCATTTATGGAATTATCAGTTTCACTGTAAGCAGAATATTTGCATGAATTCTGCGTGTTTGTTCGATTGGTAATTCGAAGTGCCAGTGCACCCATGGGTGAGAACCCCTGGCTTCTATCGATATGGCAGTGTGTTCAATTCATTACATGCAGCATATCAATTCATCTTTTATATGGAGACTTCAAATCAGCATTTATACAATTTAAAACAATAATATGAATAAAATGGCCTCTCCATAACTCATTAGAAATATAAATCCGAGCTGCATGTATATAATCTAAGGCATTGTATACACCTGTATACATTGTAAGCGGGTAGACTGACCTCTCAGCATTGCATATCTGCAATATTACTAACATCAGTGTAAACTGTTTATATGTGCGCGTGTGTAATTTAATTTATCTTTAAATTGAAATGGCACATCTAAAATTTCAGAGAACAAGTAGAAACAGGTTAAATTAATGATAGAATTCGAAAACTGAAGAGTGAAAAGGAATAACTCAAATTCAATAATAATGTTTGTATAGTATGAACCAAAGTATAGCTTTATAAATTGTATTTTAAATGTATAAATTGATCTCCAACATTTGCCATGGAGTGACAATGAAGAGTATTTTGTGAAGCTACTTGCAATGCTCAAAATAATTTTGCATTGTTCGTAACGGGGACTTATGTAAATTAGCTGGATCTTTTAAATTCTACCGCTGATTTCAAATTTCGCATAAATCCACAAATTGCGAAGTGAAAGGAAAGATCAGGACACGTCTCCAACTATTCTACGACAGGCAGCAACGGAATACTGACTGAACAATATCTCACCTACCATAACATGGCGTGAGGTAATTGCATATTAATGAAACACAACAAAGTTGAGCCGGAGTATGAACTTTTGAAACCAGGCTCCTGTAGCAAACTGCCTTTGAAAATTGTGATTTTTTTTGTTAATTGAAGTAAATAGTAGAATTTACGAAGCTAGCATTTTACGGAGGCGCTCACGGCTGCAATAACATTGCCAGTTTTGCAAATTGCTTTAGCAGCGCTTCCGTACTAAATTGGCAGTAAAACTTGCGTGTCAATTCCTGATTTGACATCCACACGCACTAAAGCCAAGGGATTATTGTGTTCCGCCAGGTTTCCATACAAATTCCCATGGTCACTATTTGCATAAAATAATCAAGAGCGCATAACGTGATCTACTTCATAATATCAATTAGGATCTGTTTGTGAATACATTACTGCCAAACACCAGTGGAGATTTGTTTTGAGCATTGCAAGTAGCTTCACAAAATGCTCTTCACTGTCACTCCATGGCAAATGTTGATCAATTTATACATTTAAAATACAATTTATAAAGTTATACTTTGGTTCATACTATACAGACATTATTATTGAATTTGAGTTATTCTTTTTCACTCTTCAGTTTCAGAATTCTTTGAATATTCTCCAAATATATTTTTTAGATTTACAGTTATGTTAAAATATTAATATTTTTAACATGAGTTCTTTTGTCCAATTCAAACAAACCCCAAACTATCCAATAATAAGCTGTTTCCAGTGAAGCTAAAACACTTAAATATGCAAGCAAAAGCAAAATACTGTGGATGCTGGAAATCTGAAATAAAAACATAAAATGCTGGAAATACTCAGCAGGTCAGGCAGCGAGAGAGAGAGAGAGAACACTGGTCTGAGGAAAGGTCATCAACTTGAAACGTTAACTCTCTTTCTCTCTCCAGAGATGTTACCTGACCTGCTGAGTATTTCCAGCATTTTCTGTTTTTACACTTGAATATATACTTTGTATGTAAATATGTCTAATCAAAAATGGCACATGTGGAACCATGGGAAAGTGCAGTATAAACAAGGCAGAAACATTTTCTGACTTTGAGGAGCAGACACATACTGGACACATCATCATGGACAGTCCCTCGGAGTCGAAGATGACTTGCTTTCACACTAAGAATGAGTTCTCATGTGACTGAAGAGTCTGATGCGAGACCTACGGTCTCTGTCACAGGTGGGCAGATGGTGGTTGAAGGAATGGGTGGGTGGGGTGCCTTGGTTGCCATGCGCTCCTTGGGCTGTCAGTGCTTGGCTTCAGCTTGCTCTTGGCGAGGAGACTCGAGGTGTTGGATGCCTTCCCGGATGCTTTTCCTCCACTTTGGGCGGTGTTGGGTCAGGGATTCCAGGTGTCGGTGGGGATGTTACATTTTTTCAAGGAGGCTTTGAGGGTGTCCTTGAAGCATTTCCTCTGCCCACCTGGGGCTCACTTATCATTCTTGGAGCTCCAAGTAGAACACTTGTTTTGGGAGTCTCATGTCAGGCATGCAGACGATGTGACCCGTCCAGCAGAGCTGATCAAGCATGCTCAGTGCTTCGATGCTGGGGATGTTGGCCTGAGCGAGGATACTGACGTTAGTGCGCCTCTCCTGCCAATGGATTTGCAGGATCCTGTGGAGACGATGTTGATGGTACTTCTCCAATGTTTTGAGGTGCTTGATGTACATAGTCCATGTCTCTGAGCCATATAGGAGGGCGGGTATCACCACTGCTCTGTAGACCATGAGCTTGGTGCCGAATTTCAGGTCCTGATCTTCAAACACTCTCTTCCTCAGGCAACCAAAGGCTGCACTGGCACACTGAAGGCGGTGTTGGTTCTCATTGTCGATGTCTACCCTTGTAGACAGCAGGCTCCCGAGGTATGGAAAATGGTCCATGTTGTCCAAGGCATCGTCATAGATTTTGATAACCGGACAGCAGTGCTGTGTGGCGGGGGAAGATTGGTAGAGGACCTTTGTTTTACAGAAGTTTAGTGTAAGACCCATGCTCTCGGTGAAGGTGTTGATGATGTCTTGGAGTTCGGCCTCTGAGTTGCACAGACACAAGCATCGTCTGTCTACTGTAATTCAATGACGGAGGATGGGGCGACTTTGATCTGGCCTGGAGGCAGCGGAGGTTAAACAGATTCCCGTTTGTCCTGTAATTTGGCACCACTTCAGCGGGGAGCTTGCTGAGGGTGAGATTGAGCATTGCAGCAAGGAAGATCAAGAAGTGCATTGGTGCGATGAAACAGTCTTGCTTGACCCCAGGCCGAAAACATGGAATGAGTGTGTGGTGGATCCATTGGTCAGGATCACAGCTTGCATGTCATCGTGGAGCAGGCGGAGGATGGTGACAAACTTTTGAGCCAGCCGAATCTGAGGATGCTACTCCATAGTCCCTCATGGTTGACAGTGTTGAAGGCTTTTGTGAGGTCAAAGACAGCCACGTACAAGGGCTGGTGCTGTTCCCTGCATTTATCTTGTATCTGTTGCGCAGTGATGATCATGTCCATTGTGCCCCTTAGTGGGCACAATCCACATTGTGACACTGGAAGGAGCTCTTCAGCCACAGGCAGAAGGCGATTCAGGAGGATTCTTGCAATGACTTTCCCGGTGGTCGACAGTAGGGAGATTCCTCTGTAGTTACCACAATTGAACTTGACACTTTTCTTGAAGATGGTGATGATTACAGCATCTCTGAGATCTCCTGGCATGATCTCCTCCTTCCAGATAAGAGAAATTAGATTATGGATCTATGCCAGTAGTGCTTCCCCTGCTACGTTTTAGTGCTTCAGCGGGGATTCCATCTGTTCCTGATGACTTCTTGTTCTTCAGTTGTCAGATGGCCTTTTCAACCTTGTGCTGGACTGCGATTGTGCTGAGATGGTGGCAGGTGGCATGTTGTGGGATGGAGTCAAGTACACTCACGTCGAAGACAAAGTCTTGGTTGAGGAGATCCTCAAATTATTCCAGCGGGCACTGACTGCCTTTCTGTCCTTGCTGAGCACCTCTCTATTCTTGGCCAGTAGTGGGGCAGGGCCTTGGGTGTTTGGGTCGTTGGTCGTCTTGACTGCGCTGAAGAATCCTTGCACGTCGTGGATATCAGCTAGCTGCTGCATTTCTTGAGCTTTCTCTACCCACCATCTGTTCTTTAGGTCACGGGTTTTCTGTTGGACCTCGGCCTTCAGACATCTGTAAGCTGCTTTCTTGCCCTCGAGTTGTGTTGCTGCTTCCAGTCCAAGAATGCCTTGCACTTGCGGCATATTAGCTCCTGGATCTGCTGGTCATTCTCGCTGAACCAGTCTTGGTGTTTCTGGTCGACTGACCAAGCGTCTCTTTCCAGGTGCTAATTATGGAAGCCTTGAGGGCAGACCATGTACTGTGGACACTCTGCATCTCTGGGTCACTGGGAGATGTCAGGTTGGTAGTGAGGCACTGGCTGAATAGGGCTTTCTTAGCAGGATCTTTGAATGCTCCAGTGTTAGTTTTCCTACGGCATTGTTTCTGTTGCCATCTCTGTTTTGGGGCAATGTTGATGCTCTGTCATCACCATACCCTGGCATATAACTGGCTTAGCCATCCACTGCCAGTTCTGTGTTGACCATATCAAGCTCTACCAAGCCTCCTCTGCCAAAACCAGTCAATACTCTCGGATCCTCCTGGAGGGCAAAAATAACCCCAGCTTCTTTTCTTTATCATCAACCACCTCCTTATCCCATGACCCCTCTACTCTCTGCATTAAAAACACGAGCTCATAGATTTCTTCATTGTTAAGATTAAGACATCTGTTCTACTACTTCCCCATTTCCACTTGCATCCTAAATCAAATCCTCTAGTCCTGATCCTCATCTATCTCACTGCCTCACTATTTTTCTCTTTAGTTTCTCTCCATCTCCACCTCTCTTAGCTCATCTCATCCGTATGACTTATCGTGTGCATCCATGACCCGCATTCCCACTAAACACCAAGCCACCCAACTTCCATTTCCTTCCTGGCCCCATCATAGTTAACCTTGTAAATGATTTTCTCTCAGTGACTATTCCTTTACTTTGAAAACCAATGTTACAACTCCCTCATCAAAAACCCCAACCCTCGTACCATCTTCCCTTGCTTATCACCATCCAATCTTCCATATGCCTTGTTTTCTCAGGATATGTTGTTACTACTCAGCTCCATACCCATCTCACCTGCAATTCCCTGTGTGAATCTCTTCAATTTGGCTGTTGTTCCCCTCACAGCCCTAAGCAAAGTCACAAACAACATTCTGTGTGACTGTGACGGTAGTCCATTAAACCTCCTTATCCTCTTCCACCTTTCTTCAGCCTTTGAATCAGTCATCCATAATATCTTCCTCAAATGCTTCTCATCCTTTGTGCGGCACCTTCGATAAGGTGCCACACAAAAGGTTACTGCAGAAGATAAAGGTACGCGGAGTCAGAGGAAATGTATTAGCTTGGACAGACAATTAGCTAACTAGCAGAAAGCAGAGAGTCGGGATAAATGGTTCCTTTTCAGATTGGCAATCGGTGGTTAGTGGTGTGCCACAGGGATCTGTGTTGGGACCACAACTGTTTACAATATACATAGATGACCTGGAAGAGGGGACAGAGTATAGTGTAACAAAATTTGCAGATGACACAAAGATTAGTGGGAAAGCGGGTTGTGTAGAGGACACAGAGAGGCTGCAAAGAGATTTAGATAGGTTAAGCGAATGGGCTAAGGTTTGGCAGATGGAATACAACGTCAGAAAATGTGAGGTCATCCACCTTGGAAAAAAAAACAGTAAAAGGGAATATTATTTGAATGGGAAGAAATTACAACATGCTGCGGTGCAGAGGGACCTGGGGGTCCTTGTGCATGAATCCCAAAAAGTTAGTTGCACAACAAATGCAGCTGCAGCAGGTAATCAGGAAGGCGATTAGAATGTTGGCCTTCATTGCAAGAGGGATGGAGTACAAAAGCAGGGAGGTCCTGCTGCAACTGTATAGGGTATTGTGAGGCCGCACCTGGAGTACTGCGTGCAATTTTGGTCACCTTACTTAAGGAAGGATATACTAGCTTTGGAGGGGGTACAGAGATGATTCACTAGGCTGATTCCGGAGATGAGGGGGTTAACTTATGATGATAGATTGAGTAGACTGGGTCTTTACTCGTTGGAGTTCAGAAGGATGAGGGGTGATCTTATAGAAACATTTAAAATCATGAAAGGGATAGACAAGATAGAGGCAGAGAGGTTGTTTCCACTGGTCGGGGAGACTAGAACTAGGGGGCACAGCCTCAAAATATGGGGGAGCCAATTTAAAACTGAGTTGAGAAGGAATTTCTTCTCCCAGAGGGTTGTGAATCTGTGGAATTCTCTGCCCAAGGAAGCAGTTGAGGCGAGCTCATTGAATGTATTCAAATCGCAGATAGATAGTTTTTTAACCAATAAGGGAGTTAAAGGTTAATGGGAGCGGGTGGGTAAGTGGAGCAGAGTCCACGGCCAGATCAACCATGATCTTGTTGAATGACGGAGCAGGCTCGAGGGGCTAGATGGCCTACTCCTGTTCCTAATTCTTATGTTCTTATTATGTTCTTATTGTTGAGTACATGGGAATTCTTCTTTGGTTTCACTCTTACTTTTCCAATTGTAGCCAGAGCATCTCTAGCAATGGCTACACTTCTTACCCACATCATGACCTCCAAATTCTCCCAATGATCCATTCTTGGTCCCTGGCTTTTCTTTATCTTCATGCTCCTTTTAGTGATATCATCCAGAGAAATTGGACAAGTTTCCATGACCTCTCTACTGCTTCTGTGCTTTAGACTGCTGGTCCAACATCCAGTCTTGTATCAGTCCTAATTTCATCCAGATAACCATTGGGAAGTCTGAAGCCAATCACTTAAGCCTCCCCCATAAACTCTCCACCAACTCCATGCCCTCCATCTCGCCAATGTCTCAGGCTGAACCAGACTGCTCACAACCTTGGTGTCCTACTCAACTCCGAGCTGAGTTTCTAACCCCATATCCTCTCCATCATAAAGACTACCTACATCCACCTCTGTAATAGTGCCTGGCTCCACCCCTACCTTGGCCCATCTACCGCTGAAAGCCCCACACATGCCTTGGTCACTTCCAGATTCAACTATTTAAAAGCTCTACTTGTCAGCCTCTCATTATCTACTCTCCAAAAAATCCAGCTCATCTATATTACTGCTGGCCATGTCCTATCCCACACCAAGTCCAATTGGTCCATCGCTGACTTACATTGGTTCCTGGTTCTCCAACATCTCAAATTTAAAATTCTTGTCTTTAAGAATCTACATGGTCTTGCCCTTTACCATCTCCATAACCTCCTTCAGTCCTACATGCCCACCCAAATTCTCTAGTCACTGACTCCTGCCTCTTGTGCATCTCCTCCTTATATTGGCTTCTCCATTGTTCAAGGGAAGACTAACATAAAAGCCTGCAGGACCACATGTAAAAATGTTTAATTTAATGTAGTACATTACGATGTAATTTAGTTTTCATTTAAGCATAGTATATTGTGATATGATTTGTTTTATTTCTATGGGCATATTTCTTTTACATTTTACTATAGGTTTGCATTTTAATGAATTGGGCTGGGGCTCTGCAGGGGGTGCAGATCTCCACCAAATGTTTTAAATCTGGCTGTGTCAATGGTGGTCATGCCTTCAGCTGTCTAATTCTAACTCTGAAATTCCATCCCTAAACTCTTCCATCTCTCCAATTTCCTTTCCTCCTTTAAAACCCTCCAAAAAACCCATATCTTCCGCCCAAGGAAAGAGGACCTCCCTACGGGCTGTGACTCTATCCATAAGCATATGGAGGGAATCATGGGAGAGCCTGGGTGCAGCCGTGCACCTCTGTGCAGTGTTTGTCAGCATTTGCAACACCTCAATGCTCTACAACAATGACTGCACAAATGTCAAAATAAATTTGGACATGGTTCCTTTAAGGAAACCAGCTGATGATGTGTCATTAAATTATGTCATCAGACCCACTTCCTCAATTTTTTGGGGATCTGTGTTGGGTGGGCTTAACAGTCCCAATCAACTGAAATTCTTTTCACATATCGGGATGGAACCAGCAATGGGGGCGGGACCCATCACAGAGCTCACCCACCACGGACTCTCCAAGGTGTGCAAAAACACGGCGCCAATTTCGTTGGAGCAGTTATTTTCAGTTATAATGTCACCAATTTTTAAATGTTCTGAAATAGTCCAATACAACTTTTTAAAGTAACTGGTATTGAGTTTCTGTGCAATTTGCCCAAAAGTGGCCAAACCAGCACAAAGTTTGAAGAATTTCAAGTGCAAGTTACATCCAGAGCAATGCAAATCGAGTTGCCGAGATCTTTTGCACTGGTTTAAAAAACATCGCACTGGAAGGCAGCCCCACCACGAATGACCACGCCCCGAAATCAAATTAATTAGCACAATCATTTTCTGCTAATTGCACCCATTTGTGGCCCTTCAAGGAGACTCCTAAAATCAAGCTATTTATTTTAGGCGCAAGTGCACTAATAGTCACCTTTTAAAAGTTTTTTAAATATTAAAAAATATTGAATTTACTATGAAACTGACTAGTATACACCAATGAAACTAGTAAGTGGTTCTGCATAGGTTTTTAAAGTCATTTTGAGTTATTTAAAATCAGGTTACTCACAGGTAGTGCACTCTTGTTAAAAATACTTATTTTTTGTGATAAACCCATTTTGTGTTGTATTAATAAAACTGATCCAGGTTACCATTCTTAAACATATCAAGGAAAAAATTTTAATGCAAGGGAAAGAAAAATAAACAATTGCGTTCTAAAATGCTACATGATTGCCCTGGTTCAGGGAAGATTTCACATTTGTGATCATGCAAATGAGTTTGAGTGGAAACTGAACCCTAACTTCATTTCGGAATATTAGTGCAATTTTGAGCGCAATTTGCGTCCAGGTTACCGATTTTGCCCAAAGTGGAAACTCTACCTCACTATGTTGATGAAAGGTGGTTTCAGATGCGCATTAACATGAAGGAGGACTAGATATCATCTCACTTGGGATTCACACCAGGTATGTAGCACAATAGAACTTCAAATAAAAGCAGACTGGGAAACCTTCCAAATGTCAATTGACACCAACATCGGGTGGATTCCACCAATGCCTTCAAAAGATTTATCGGAATTATTAAAGCTGCCACAAAACGCAGTATACTTCAGGGGTTTAGAAAGACATATTTATTTTTGGATGGAAGAAAGCAAGGCTCTCTACCAGGAGTATTCGCTGAACAAAAACCCAGCCACAGCCACCGCAATGCTGGAGACTTTGAACTCGGCGAGACGTGATAGGTGGAGGAGCCTTGTGGAGAAAACAAACTTCACTCGCTCCAGCAGGAAAGCATGGGCCCTGTTCCATCAACTTGATGGGGCAAACACCGCCTATAAACACAGGATGACCATCAGAGCCGACGCCAT